>NC_073377.1:152031746-152751746 GCF_028641065.1 Leucoraja erinaceus
TCCCATAGCCCTCTAAACCCCTATGATCCATATATCTGTCCAAGTGGCTTTTGAAATTGTGTTCATTTCCACAGCTTCCTCAAGCAGCTCATTCCAGATAACGATATCTTAATATCTTAATAACTGCATAAGCAGTAACATGCAAAATCTGTCACCAATTGAGTGTCTGTGGACCATTCGCTTGGTGCATAGACATAGTGCAACCAAAATAACCTATTTGAAGGAAGTCACACTCAACTAACAGCAGTAGCTGGTAGAATAATTTATTATTGTCATTCTCTGGGTTTATTCTAACATCAGGTGCTCTCTGTCTGGAGTTTGCATGTTCTCCCCGTGACTGTATGGGTTTCACCTGGTTATTCCAGTTTCCTCTCAAGTTCCAAAGACATGGTGCCTGATAGCTTAATTGGCCACTGTAAATTGCCCCTGGTATGACCTAAGAATATTAAGATGAAATTGATGAGCATGTGAGGATAGATAACCGGAACATAAATTGAGAATGGGATATGGGATTGATAAGACTGCCTGGAGAGTCAGCATGGGCTAGATGGGTTGAAGAGCCCCATCCTATGTCATAAGAAATATAATATAATATGCGTTGCCTGGTACCCATATATACTGTACATGAATCAATTCACAGTAGATTAACTTGACCATTCCCATAATGATGGCCATGTGAAGTGAGGGATGATGCGCTCACAGGCTGGTGTGTCTGGACCAATGTGCTGGTGGAGTGGGCCACTGGAGGCCCTAAACCAGCCTGGGGCTCGGTTGTATCAGGTGCCAAGAGGCCAAGCGTATGTTCATTGCCATCGCTTCAGGGCCGCAGTGGTGCAGAATGATGGAGCAGCGGTGGAGGACATTGACACCATCACCTGGCCAGACCAATCCCAGCAACTTCGACTCAGTGCCGCTGCCAGGCCAATGGGCTTTTATGATAAAGTTAATATCTCTAACATTTTCAACAACTTTGAAACTTGAAGGATACAAGATGATTCAATGGTGCTTTGTTATAACAAGTACGGAGGTACAGTGAAATTCCTGTTTGCATACAGTTCAGTAAATTATTACCACATGGAAGTAAAATCCCAGATTAAGTACAAAGTGTATAGAAATAACCCACCTGAGACCATATGCAAGTTGCCAGGTTTTAGTGCTATTTTCCAAGTTCAAGATGCAACTGGCCATGAAGGCCCATTGCAGCCGTCGCTCTCGTTCTGGATCATTCAGTGAATCGTTGTGCCTTTCCTCATCCTCGGTGTTCTGTGGGAACGTCCCACAGCTGACCTTGATGGCGTGGAAGTTAAGACTCTGATTCTTCCCACGGGTCCTCTTGTTCTTGTGGCCTCGACTCCCTCCACCGTCCAGCCCTCGGTCGGGGATGAGCAGGTGCAGGGCTCAGCGCCTTCCCTCTTCAGGGGTTTTTCTGGTTCTATGTCGGGTGAGCCAGGCCTTCTGCTGAGGGTAAGGACGGGGCCCGATGGCCCCATACTGCCGCGTCTCCCGGCGGCCCCTTCTCCCTGAGAGCCGGTTCCCGCTAACGTCACTACTCTTGTGCACAACTCAATGTAAACTACTGTTCTTACACTCTTGTACTTAAATATAATTGTGCCTATGTCTAGTATGATTTTGTTTAAGAAAGAACTGCAGATGCTGGAAAATCGAAGGTACACAAAAATGCTGGAGAAACTCAGCGGGTGCAGCAGCATCTATGGAGCGAAAGAAATAGGCAACGTTTCGGCCCGAAACGTTGCCTATTTCATTCGCTCCATAGATGCTGCTGCACCCGCTGAGTTTCTCCAGCATTTTTATGAACCTTCTGATTTTTGTTAAACAATTATATTTAAGTACCAGACTGTCAAAACAGTAGATTACATTGCATCTGCCTCCTCCGGAAAATTGAGTTCATTTAAAATCTGCTTCCAATATCCAAACTTGCACCAAGTTTTCCCACCAATGCTATGCTTGTGGACTTTCATTCCATCTTGACCAAAGTTGTCTCTTAATACCATTCCAGCTGTTCTGCGCAGGACTCGAGGAAGAGCCTGGAGACGCCCCCCAGACCAATTACTTTCAGGACGGCCGATCCAACGCCTGCAACAATGACCATTGTCTTGTCACCTGCGACAATAATAACGCACCAGGGGTTGTCAGGGCAGATGACATCAATCCATTGATCTTCGCTTTAAAGTGAGCAAAGAATGCATGGGGTCATAGGGGAGGGATGCATAGTTTCTGCTGATACTGTCAGACTTTGCTTTATACTGCAATCACTGTTGACTGAAGGTGGAGAGAATGAATGTTCAGATAGTCGTCGCCTGTCGCCAGTGTGCCATAGGTTTTATTTGCAGTTGTCAGACCCAGCCAGATCATTACCCAGGTCTAAGATAGCCACAAGATGCGGGAGTAACTCAGTGGGACAGGCAACATCTGTGGAGAGAAGGAATGGGTGACTTTTTGGGTCGAGACCCTTCTTCTGACTGAGATTAAGGGGAAAGGGAAACAAAAAATATTGACGGTGATGTAGATATAGAAAAAATGAATAAAAGATATGCAAAAAACTAACGATGATAAAGGAAGCAGGTGTCTGTCCCGCTGAGTTACTCCAGCATTTTGTGTCTATATTTGGTTTAAACCAGCATCTGCAATTCCTTCCTACACATATTATCCAGGTCTTACTGTTCAGGAGCACGGACTCTGTCTGATGGAGCCTTGACAATTACTTGCATCTACTGCCATGACTGATTCAGAATAATTGGTCTAGTATATGGGCACAAGCGAGATCTGCCTGAGCAGATTTTCTGGGCTTTTATTGTCACTTTGTGATTTTATTTTAGACTTTTGAATCCTTCCGTCTCAACAAGTAAAGTAATTTGTTACTGAAAGAGAAAGTAATAGATTTTTGTCAGTTTGCACCTTGAAGAATGTAAGAACACGGAATCATTTTTCAGCTCCAAGAATCAGAAAGCTTATACAGCATGGAAACAGGCCCTTCAGCCCAGCTAGTGCTTGCTGGCCAAGTTGACATTCTGGTCTAGTCCCATTTGCCAATGTTTGTCCCATAGATTTCTAAACCCTTCCTAATTCATGTATCAGTTCACACACATTTCGAAAGTCGTAATTGTATCTATCTCTCTGGCAGCTCATTCCGTTTACAGAATACCTTCTGAGAGGAAAGATGCACCTGAGGTCACAATTAAATCTCACTGGGAGCAATCCTGCAAGCAGGTCGTGCTTCTTCTCTGGAAGTTGGTTGGATGAAAGGTAAGGAATAGGGGAACTATCGCCATTTTGTTTGGAAGGAGAAGAGGTGAGAGCAGAGGTCTGGGAAACGGAAGAAATGCAAGGATTTGCTCCACAAACTACTATAGAAGGGAAGCCACATTTTCTGAAAAGATAAAGACATTTCAGATGTCCTGGAATGGAAAGCCTCATCCTGAGAGCAGATGCATTGGAGACGGTGAAACTGGGAAAAAGTGGAGACAAGGTGGGAAGAGGTGTATTCTTGGTAGCTGTTTGAGTCGGTGAATTTGTAGTAAATGTCAATTGATGGTCTATCTCCTGAGATGGAGGCAGAGCGATCCAAGTAAGGAAGAGATGTGTTGGCAATTTTGCTGGAGGGCAGGTGCTATAGACCTGCACGGGTAGGTAGACGCACCCGCCTCCACGAGTCTCCATGAGATGGGGCTCGTCTGCCTGATGAAAGCAATTCATCTAGGAGAGGGAAAACTCTGATTTAAAACCCCCACTGCCTTGTGGCCATATCCAGTCATGGAAAAGGCTCCAGGAGTAAACCTCAAGAAAATCTGTGGTCGTAGTCCCCAAGGCAGTTTGTCGTTGTCTATAACCTCGCTCTGGCTGTTCCTGCGACGGAATTGGTGCCAAACTGTAACGGCCCTGCTGTTCCTTTGGATCGATCAGCGACGTGGAGAGGGGGGGGGCGTGCTGCATGGGCAACAGCCTGTCCTCCATATAACATCGCCCAGGCTTGCATCCGACATACTAGGATGCATCACCCATGGTCAGTCATGACCGAGGAGGGCCTACCACTATTTTATATGGACAAAATAACCTTCCCTGAGGTTTTACATTTGAGTATTTGAGGAGCTCCCGTGGTTTTCCATCGTTATTTGTTATTAAGGGACAGCACAGTGGCGCAACTGGTGAAGACAATGCCTCACAGCGCCAGAGACCTGGGTTCAACCCTGACTTAAGGTGCTGTCTGTATAGGATTTGCATGTGTAAGAAGGAACTGCAGTTGCTGGTTTACACCGAAGTTAGACAACCGAAACGGGTCTGGCAGCATCTCTGTACAGAAGGAATAGGTGACATTTGGTCGAGACCCTTCATCAGACTAAGAGTCAGGGAGGGGGGGGGTCTGGACCTGAAATGTCACCTATTCCTTCCCTCCGTAGATGCTGCCTGACCCGCTGAGTTACTCCAGCATTTTATGTCTATCTTTAGAATTTGCATGTTCTCCCTTGATCATGTGCGGGTTCCTACAGGTAGTCATAGAGTCTTACAGCATGGAAACAGGCCCTTCGGCCCAACTTGCCAACATGACCCATCTGCACTAGTTCCACCTGCCTGCGTTTGGCCCATACCCCTCTAAACCTGTCCTATCCATGCACTCCGGTTTCCCCCCACATCTCAAAGACGTGCAGGTTGGTCGTGTAATTGATTGTGCGCAGGCGATTATGTATGATAGGTCAATGATAGAATCGGAGAGGAATTGTTGATAAGTTTGAGAGAATAAAGTTGGATTACTTGAACTTTTCTGACTGATGTGAAGAAGGATGGATTAAGATTCGCAATTGGATGGCAGAATCCCCAGGTTCCTCCAGTAGATGGCCTCACCAACACACAGTTATTCTCCTGATGAAAGGCTCTGTGAATAAAGCGCAGATTCCCCAACAGTCACGATGGCTATCCGGAGCAAATCTGGGTTTCATAGCCCAAAATGAATACTCGACTTTGATGACGAAATTGCAGCAAAATGTAGACGTAGCCCCGACCATCACACAAACCAACCTTCCTTCCATTGACTGCAACTACAGTTCACACTGCCTTGGCAAGGCCACCAGCATAATCAAATTCCCATCTCACCTCAGTCATTCCCTCTTCTCTCCCCTCCCCCTCTCCCCGTGTGTGTGGGGGGTGGTTAGCGTGTGTGTGGCACCGCAGCCCCCTCCCGCAACCGCACATTGAGGGGACGGGACCCAACGGGTCCCCCTTGCTCTAGACATTTATAGCACTTTCTTTGATTGGATAGCATGCAAACAAAAGGTTTTCCATCAGTACACGTGACAATAATAAACTTGACAAAACTAAACTAAATTAAACTAAAACTAAATGAAACCCCAGATAATACTCGAACTAAGGAGTTGGACTGGCTGAACCTTGATGCCTTCCACCACAGTGGAGAATGCTGTGTTGGATGTTTGTGTTAAATCTTATTGTGTATTGTGTGTTCTTTTTTAATTGTATCGCTGCTGGCAAATTCATTTCACTGCACCTTCAGGCACATGTGACGAAAAAAATGGACTTTAACTTTTGACTTTGAAAAACTCAGCAGATCAGACAGAAAGAGAAACAGTTAACATTCCGTCCAAAGACCCGTCACCATAACCGTGAAAGAGAGAAAACAGGTTAGTCTCGCTCGAGTGCATGTTTTCCCTCCTGTTAACCTGCTGTCATGTCGCCACACCACAAGTCTCTGCTTACATTTTTACAACATCATTCCATCACCAACTGTTTTACTATTTTCCTTTTATTTTAGCATATCCTTCCTTGTAAATTCCGTCATCATTCCTAGTTTTCTATCATCATCTGTATCTTGCACAACTTTTTCCATTATCTGTTTCCAGACATCCAAAGGCTGTTTTCAACTGAGACGGCAATGACTTTAAACCAAGATTATTGCATCCTTTGTTCCCGATGCACTTTTCCTGCCAATTTTCTACACTTCTTCTTGGAGATGGTTTTTCAGTTTTTACACAAATTATATATTTCTGTTATCTTCCCTTTCATTAATAATTCCCATAATTATAGATCCATAGAGAAAGCAGACTTTTAGTAACAAGTTGTTATATTTTGAATATAAAATCCAGCATCCCATCTTCTTGTTTTCTTTAAAAATCCAAACATAAGCATTGTGAAAAGTGCTTCCTCTAATGTATCATTGCTGCACTGATCAAAGTTCCCTCTTTAACATGTGGTCCTTACACTGATCTGACTAGAATGGACGCGGGATACAAAGTATCTGGAGTAACTCAGCGGGTAATACAGCATCTCTGGAGAAAAAGGATGGGTGATGTTTCGGGTTGACACCCTTCTTCAGTATAAACCAGCATCTGCAGTTCCTTGTGTAGGAAGGAACTGCAGACGTGGTTTAAACCGAAGATAGACGCAAAAAGCTGGAGTAACTCAGCGGGCCAGGCAGCATCTCTGGAGAGAAGGAATGGGTGACGTTTCGGATCGAGACCCTTCTTCGCCCAAACTGTCACCCATTTCTTCTCTCCAGAGATGCTGCCGGTCCTGCTGAGTTACTCCAGCATCTTGTGTCTATCTTCGGTTGTATTAATGCTGGAATCTGCCGAGATGGAAATGGCATAAACGTTACCTCCGCCAGATGTGCAGTTTGCTTTGACTTAGCAGAAAAGTTATAATACCAACTGCTTGGGAAAAAAACAGGTCCTTCTTACGATTTTGACTTCTTCACAAAAAAAATAATTTGTGGAATGATGTAGACCCTTCTCTGTGAAAGTCAAAGTCCTACTACCTATATTACTAAAACTTTGATCTTGAACACTTCGTGTATTTCTGTATATTGATTTTAGAAAAAACGCTGCCACTTATGGCTGTGATTTTTGGCCATCTTACTCAGAGTCCCCCTCTGCTGCGCAGGACAAGAGGATTTTTCCCATCAATGAAAAATGAAAGACTTATTAATGTTTAATAAATATTGAAATTCTCTCTGCTGCCCCTGCTGGTGGGAGGGGGGAAGGGACTATAAAACCCGGAAGTGTTGTGCCTCAGTCAGTCTCTGTAAGATGGAGGATGAGAGAGGGTCATGTCTTTCTGAGCTGTGAATAACACTGAACACATGTCTAATCAACTGTGAGTGCCCTTAATGTGGTTCTAAAATGCTTGCAGAAAGTGTAATTTGGTTCTAAAATGCTTGCAAAAAGTGTATTTTTTTGTTCTAAAATGCTTGCAGAAAGTATATTTTTTGGTTCTAAAATGCTTTAAAAAAGTCAATTTTTTGTTCTAAAATGCTGGTGCTGTTTGTACGGAGTTTGGACGTTCTTCCCGTGACTCGGGTGGGTTTTATCCGAGATCTTCGGTTTCCTTCCCCAGTCCGAAGACATACAGGTATGTAGGTAAATTGGCGTGGTAAATGTAACAATTGCCCCTCGTGTGTGTAGGATAGTGCTAATATGTACTGGTCGGCACAGACCCATTGTGTCGAAAGGCCTGTTTCCGCAATGCATTTCTAAAACTAAAACTAAAACTAATGGATCTAAATTGGGGCAAGGCCGAATTTGGAAGCCTTAGGTGGGAACTTGTAGAGGTCAATTGGTTAGGTCTGTTTGCAGGTAAAGGGGCAGCTAATCAGCCGGGGGCATTCAAAAGTTAGATAGCAAGCATACAGGATAACATGTTCCTTTTAGGGTGAAGGGCAAGATTGGCAAGTTCAGGTAACTTTAGTTGATGAGGGATGTTGAGGCACAGGTCATGAATAGGTATGTCAAATTTAGGCACACAGGATCAAGTGAATTCAAGAGTCAAGAATGTTTTATTGTCATATGTCCCAGATAGAACAATGAAATTCTTACTTGCTGCAGCACAACAGAATATGTAAACATAGTACATAACGAGAGAAAAAAAAAATTCAGTGTGAATATATATATATATATATGCTATATATGCACATACGCACATACTCAATAAACAAACAATGATAGTGCAATAATAATAATAATAGTCTATCATAGTTCAGAGCTTATTTGTTGTTGTAATAGCCTGTTTAATAGCCTGAAGGCTGAAGGGAAGAAGCTGTTCCTGAACCTGGACGTTACAGTTTTCAGGCACCTGTACCTTCTTCCCAATGGCAATGGTGAAATGAGTGCGTGGCCAGGTTGGTGTAGGTCTCTGATGATATTGGCTGCCTTTCTGAGGCAGCGACTTTGATAAATCCCTTCAAATTCATCCTCGAGTAGAAGTGTAGGAGTCCACTTGAAGGCAATCAGGAGGGCAAAAACAGGATAGGAAGTGGAGCTGACAAGCAAGGTACAGAAAAATCCTAAGTGATTGTGGAGATACATTAAGAGTAAAAGGGTGGCTAGGGAAAGAGCAGCCCCCTTAAAGATTAGCCTGGCTATCTTTGTGTAGGGCCACAAGGGATGTGGGAGATATTAAATGAATATTTCTCTCTCTATTTTTACTGAGGAAAAGAATATAGAAGCTAGGGGATTGAGGCATAGGGGTTGTGGTGGCTTAGATCATATGTGAATTACTGAAGAGGTCACCAAAATCATTGATGAAGCCAGGACAGTGGGCAATGTCTATTTAGATTTTAGTAAGGCCTTTGACAAAGTCCCACATGACAGGCTAGTCTGCAGGGTTAGATTGCATGTAATGCAAGGTGAGCTAGTGAACTGTATTCAAAATTGGCTTGAAGGAAGGAGAATCAAAGGGGAGTGGTGGGGATTGCTTTTCTGATTGGAAGCCTGAGACCAATGGAGTGGTGTAGGGGTGGTGCCCAGTCCATCGCTGTATATTATCTCCATTAACGATTTGGATGACAATGCAGTTAACATAGTTAGTAAATTTGCAGAGGACAGCAAAATTGGAGGTATAATGGGCAGTGAGGAAGTAAATCTAAGTATACAACAGCATCTGGATCAGTTGGGAAATGGAGTTAAACAGTGAGGTGTTGCACTGTGGTATGTCAAACTAGGGCGGGACTTACACGAGAAATAGTAGATCCCTCGATAGTGTTGTGCAACAGAGAGATCTGGGAGTTCCTCCAGTACTTTGTGTTTAGTATAAAATGGAACAATATCTAAGTCTCGTGATGCTGATGGTGAGAGATTTGATTTCAGGAAATGTTAATGACTGTGAGGTTAGTAACGAGTTTGTGTCACTGCGTCTGGGCCTTCAATGGTTTCCTTATGGTCAACCTCGGGTGCAACCTCCTCTCACCATCCCTTATCCCTTATCATGCATCTATACACTGTAAATGGGCTGATTGTAATCATGCATTATCTTTCTGCTGACTGGTTAGCTCGCAACAAAAACTTTGCACTGTACCTCGGTACAGGTGACATTAAACTAAATTGAACTGATCTCTTTAACTTTGTTCTTGAGGCTTCCTAGGCTACAGTCCATCTTGTTTCTTCTCCATCATCCACTGGGGTATTCAAAACCTTGTTCAAAAACAAAGGTGCCCACCTCCCCTCTAAAACATCCTGGACTCCAACAACTTTCCGGAATGACCTCACAGGTGGTTGTAAATAATTAGCACAAAATTGGTAAGGGCGTTTAAATCAGTGTTACAAAATTGAACTGCATAGATATACATCAATGCCACTCTCATAATAAAGTTAGGGCACAATTCTTATTTAGATCCTTTACCAGGTCAACTAGGCAATGCCCTGTGTATTGTGATTCCAATGTACATTTCCCAGTGCTATCAGATGTCTTCTCGTCTTCTTTCAAGGCATACAATAAAAATCCATTAATCCAGTACCCTGAGAGCGGTTGGAATTAATTTCACAAGCATCACTTCCTGTGAACAATTCAATTTGTTGGTCCACCTGGCAAACTGGGGAACCTGAGTTTTGTTTTAGCTACAAATGTTAATCCACTATATTTTGATTTATTGTAGACAAGTTTCAATTCTTTATTGAATTATAGCTGTGTTTGGATGTAAAATATAGTCACAATCTACCCAGGCACTGCCTTAGAAGCTATTCAAAATAAATCCTGGATAATGTATTGAAGTCTCCTTGAAGTTGGCAGGGTTTCTTGTGCCTCCAATGATTGAGGACATTGCAAATGCATTTTTAAACTTTTTTTTTAACCAACCTGAATTAGAGTTCGATATAGCTCTTAGAGCTGGAATCAAGGGATATGGGGAGAAAGCAGGAACGGGATACAGATTTAGGATGATCAGCCATGATCATATTGAATGGCGTTGCTGGCTCGAAGGACCAAATGGCGTACTCCTGCACTTATTTTCTATGTTTACATGTTTTTATGAATTAAAATAATCTTAAATTCATGAAAGTCTAGAAAGGAGTTAAATGTGGTCTAGCTTTTAATATCTGAAATTCAGCAAGCATAACAAATTCTCCCTGGGTTGCCATGTCCTTCAGAGAAACTGGTCTGTCTGAGTAATATATTTTGTAACCGAACATAACATCTGGATCATTTACTAGGTCAAATAGGTATGCCCTGTGTATTGTGATTCCAATTTACATTTTTCAGTGCTATCAGATTTGTTCTCATATTCCCTCAAGGCATATAATAACGGGTCGATGCTGAGGCCGCTACTTTTCACGATGTATGTCAATGATGGGATTGAAGGCTTTGTGGCCAAGTTTGCAAATGATACGAAGATAAGTGGAGGGGTAGGGAGTGTAGAGACAGCAGGGACTCTGTAAAAGGATTTGGGAGAATGTGCAGAGAAGTGGCAGATGGAATACAGGGTAGCAAAGTGTGGAGTCGTGCATTTTGGTAGTAGGAATAAACAGGTAGATTATTTCTCAATGGGGACTAAATTCAAAAATCAGAGGTGCAAAGGGACTTGTGAGTGCAGGTGCAGGATTCCCAAAAAGTTCATTTGCAAGTTGAATCGGTAGTAAGGAAGGCAAATGCAATGCTGGCATTTATTTTGAGAGGGCTAGGATACAAAAACAGGGATGTAATGCTGAGGCTTTATAATGTGGAGGGGCAGGGAGTGTTGTTTGGGAGAACGCATTTGGAGTATTGTTTTTCTTATATTTATTTTATTAGAAGCAATTGTACAAGGAGAAAGTAATCGACATAACAATTATACAGTTTCAGTTTTAACATTTTATAAACTAATAAGTGAATCGGAAAAAAAGAAAAAAGGAAAGAAGGGAAATGAAGAAGAAAGGAAAAAGAAAAGAAAGAATTTTGAAAAAGATACAAAAAAGAAAGAAACCCCCTGAACTAACGAAGAAGTGAAAAAAGGCGGAGATATCCCACTACCCTTCCCTCCACCCGCTCACCCGACCCTAGCGTCGGTTTTGAATTTGTATTCAACCATTCTGTTGTTGAAGAAATTCAATGAAAGGAGACCATATTTTGGAAAATTGGCAGACAAAACAAGCCTTATTTTTTCTAGATGTAGTGTCTCGGTCATTTCTGTGATCCACATCTTCACTGTGGGAACTGTTATCTGTTTCCAGAATTTAAGTATATTTTTTTGCCAATGGAGTCAAGAAAGCGTCTTTGGAATATCGTTAACTTAGGGCAGCCCTCTGACGTTATTTTGAATCTGACTCCAATTGAATTTTGAGTGTTTTAGAAATGGTATTGAATATTCCCATCAAGAAATGTTGTATTTTTATACAGGGTACAAAAGAATGGGTTAGGGTAGCTTCTTGGAAATGACATTTATCACAGAAAGGGGAGGCAGTTGGGAAGATCTTGTTCAATTTGGTCTTTGAGTAGTATAACCTATGCAATACTTTGAATTGTATCTGGGAATGCCTGCCATTTAAAGAACAGTAATATATGTAGGCTTTTCTCCCATATATCTTTTGTAATGGGTAAACCCAATTCTTCCTCCCATGCTCGCCTATAAATCTCAGAAGGTGGGGTATCAATATTTAGAAGAGTGTTATAAATGTAAGATGTCAACTTACTTGTATCGGCATGTCTATTCAAACAATCGTCTAATATATCTGGACCCATTAGAGGACAGTCTTGTGTATATGTTTTCATATAATCTCGGATTTGAAGGTATCTAAAAAAAATTGTTTGCGTTCGTGATATTTCTCCTGTAGTTCTTGAAAAGAAGAGAGAGTCCCCTTCTTATAGAGGCCTCCCACAGTATTAAATCCCAGGTTTTTCCATTGAACAAACACCAAAGCTAAAGTAGACGGTTTAAACGAGGAATTGTTTGCAATAGGAAGAAGGAGAGACATCACAATCTAAGACTGAATTTCAACTGTTTCCAGATATGGATAATACTGTGTATTATCGGATTTTGCTCATACGTTGACTTATTCAAATGTATTGGAGTTAGGAGGATCGAGCCTATACTAAAAGGCAAACAATCTTCCGTCTCCATTTTTAACCAATTTACATGTTGACATGTATCATCCAACCAGAAGGTTATATTTTTAATAATAGTTGCCCAGTAGTAAAAACGAAAATTAGGAAGAGCTGATCCTCCATTTTCTTTGGATTTGCACAAATGTCTTTTGTGTATTTTATGGGTTTTGTAGTCCCTAATAAAGTTAGTGACAATAGAATAAATTTAAAAAAAAAACTTTTAGGGAGATACTAGACTAAGTGGGTCTAGTATCACATGGGAGGGCTGATCACCAACGCAATATTTCACCTCTCCACCAATTCCAATACTGCTCGCCAGTTGGAGGGGGGGTGGGGGAGGGGGTGTCTGTTGCGCTAGTATGGGTGTTGTGGGCCGAAGGTACTGGTTTCCAGAGGGCTAGTATAGACATTGTGACAGTCTGGTATCAGTCTACGACAGATGGCACAATGGGCTAAGTGTTCGGCTGGCGACCGGAAGGTAGCCGGTTCGAATCCCGCTTGGAGTGCATACTGTCGTTGTGTCCTTGGGGCAAGACACTTCACCCACCTTTTCCTGTGTGTAAATGTAATGTAATTATGTGAAGCACTTTGGGGTCAATGCAAGGTGACTAAAAATGTGCTATATAAATAAGATTATTATTATTATTATTATTGTGGGCCGTATGGATAGGTATGTTACAAAACGTACCTGAATCGCCATTGGGAATCTGCCCTCAGCCAGGCCCGCGATTTTGGCGCTGTTTGGAGGGGGCGGGTTTAAAACGCGATTTTTACTAGGCTGTACTAATCGCACATGTTCAGCCTAGTAAATCATTAACGAAAAATCGCTGCAAGACCCGGTCGCAAAAGGTATTATTAGTTTTATAGGCCTCGATAATATAGTTCTAATAGATTTAAAATTACTGTTTCATCTCGCAACCTCTCGCAGCCCCAGGGTTTTATAGAGCAAACAATTAAAGGTATGTACCTTATTTTTACATTAAATGGGGCATATATATAACCCTATATATCAAATTATCTATAACGAATAGCTCATTTTGGGCTTTTTATATCCCGCAGTATTTTTCTCGGCACTTGAGGGCACTAATCCAGCGCTATGTCAACGTTCTAAACCGGCGCGTTCCACATGAACCCACTAGAAAGCCGATTTAAATGGGCATTTATTTACTGCAATTGAACACTAAATTCCTTCCATTTGGCCTATAAATTAATGTAAATTAGATATAAAAATCATGTTATATTGTGAATTATTTGTGAATAATCTCTGGACACTTAGGCTATTTAA
The DNA here is from genome assembly GCF_028641065.1 of Leucoraja erinaceus. Classification (NCBI taxonomy): domain Eukaryota; kingdom Metazoa; phylum Chordata; class Chondrichthyes; order Rajiformes; family Rajidae; genus Leucoraja; species Leucoraja erinaceus. The sequence goes on from NC_073377.1 coordinate 152,045,344, forward strand.
AAATGTTAATCTTTCCTTAAGAAATGGCCTGTTGACTATCCAAGATCACAGCTTTTTTGTAATGTCCATTGAAAATCAATAGGGAACAAGATGCTAATTTCCGAGTATGAAAATGGTCATAACCTTTTTAATACTTGAGATATGAAAGTGAATTTGGTGTCAAATTAAACTTATTGTTATGCTTTATCTGATGGGATAAATTGCAGACTTGATTTTTTAAATCTCAAAATTTTGTAACATTGCTAGTATGGATGCTTGGGCAGGCATCCAACTGTTGCAACGATTTTAAAAGCCAAACCAAGGCAAACAATGGGGCTGCAGCCACCTGACAACCAAATTTCACTTTGTGAACACAAACTTGTATAAAAAAAGTCAAGGAAAACAATTGGGCTGCGGTCACCCAACAACCAAAGTTCATTTTGTGAACACAAACGTGTTTAAAAAAAGGCGAGGCAAACAATTGGGCTGCAGACACCCGACAACCAAAATTCATTTTGTGAACACAAACTTTTTTAAAAGGGCTGCAGCCACTTTACAGCCGCATCAAGGGGACTCACCGTGGAGTAGACGTGCCTTCACTGTTATTCGCAGCTCAGGGAGCCGTGACGCTCTCGCTTCCTGGTTCTGGCGGAGACTGAGTGAGGCACGACACTTCTTGGTTTTATAGTCCCTCCCCTTGCCGCCAGCGGGGGCAGTAGAGAGAATGGGGAATTTTGTAAAAACATTAATATCTCTCTCATTTTTCATCGACGGAAAAAATCGCCCGCACTCATACGGCGGAGGGGGGCTCTGAGCGAGGTGGCCAAAAATAACGGCCGTAGGTGGCGGCGTTCTCTCGGAAATCACAGCACAGTCAGCCAAAAGCGGTCAAGATCAGAGATTTAGTAATATAGATATCGGTATTAATTGAAATAAATATAAAAGTTGCAGAAGGAAGATCATCTTTATGGCATTTAATTTACCAATAAGGGAGATAGGAAGTGTTTTCCAAAATTGAATGTAGGCATATAGTTTAGTGTTTAATGGTGGAAAGTTTATTTTAAACAGTGAGAAATACTTTCTAGTCATGCAAATTCCAAGATACCTGAACTTTTCAGTAACAATTCTGAAAGGAAAGTTTAGGAATTGAGAAGGGTCTTGTTCTTTTATTGGCATGACTTCACTTTTATTCCAATTTATTCTGTATCCAGAGAAAGAACCAAATTGTTCTATAATGTTTAGAACATTTGGAATACTAACTTAGGGATTAGTAATGTATAAAAGTACATCATCTGCATATAACATAGAAACATAGAAACATAGAAAATAGGTGCAGGAGTAGGCCATTCGTCCCTTCGAGCCTGCACCGCCATTCAATATGATCATGGCTGATCATCCAACTCAGTATCCTGTACCTGCCTTCTCTCCATACCCCCTGATCCCTTTAGCCACAAGGGCCACATCTAACCCCCTCTTAAATATAGCAAATTAACTGGCCTCAACTACATTCTGTGGCAGAGAATTCCAGAGATTCACCACTCACTGTGTAAAAAAATGTTTTTCTCCTCTGTCCTAAAAGATTTCCCCTGTATCCTTAAACTGTGAACCCTTGTTCTGGACTTCCCCAACATCAGGAACAATCTTCCTGCATCTAACCTGTCCAACCCCTTAAGAATTTTGTAAGCTTCCATAAGATCCCCCCTCAATCTTCTAAATTCTAGCAAGTACAAGCTGAGTCTATCAAATCTTTCTTCATATGAAAGTCCTGACATCCCAGGAATCAGTCTGGTGAACCTTCTTTGTACTCCCTCTATGGCAAGAATGTCCTTCCTCAGATTAGGAGACCAAAACTGGACGCATTACTCCGGGTATGGTCTCACCAAGACTCTGTACAACTGCAGTAGAACTTCCGTGCTCCTATACTCTAATCCTTTTGCTATGAATGCTAACATACCATTCATAAATCGGTCAAGGAATCAACATTCCCAAGAAATTAAGTATCTTAGTGTGCTCTAATTAATTAGTTGAATATTGAGAAGTTTAACTAATATACGGCACTTATTACTTAACTTTCTATTTATACTATTTTGACATATTAGCCGACTCTGTCAGTGTATTTATAACAACTTATTGATTACAAATGCAGTTTTACACACACATTTCTCCCTCTCTCTCTCTCTCCCTCTCCCTCTCTCAAGCTCTCCAAACCATTCTCTAAACTTGCCAAGATTTTCCAAAACTTCTCAAAACTTTTCAACACTTTCCCACCCTGTCTCACACAATCGTTCTCTCTCTCCCCCACTCTCCCTCCCCCTCTCCCTCTCTCCCTAAACTTTCCAAAACGTTCTCAAACTTTCTCCCACATTCATTCTCTCTCACTCCCTCTCCGTCCCTCCCTCTCTTTTTCTCTCTCTACTTCTCTACCCCTCCCCCTCTCTACCTCTCTCTCTGTCTCCCTCAAGTTCCCTCAAGTTCTCTGTTTTGATATATTAACCGACTAAGTCAGTAGATTTATAACAACATATTCATTATAAACACAGTGGAACCCTCTTGAATATCATCATGGTATAAACTCAATAGAGCAATTACTTATCCCTTGACGGATCCTGCAGTATCTTGGGCAAACTTGAATGCTTTATCAGAATCGGTAAAAAAGGATTCAGTCCCATTATAAGTAACTTGCAATTTGGCAGGATATAATAGGCCAGAATAGTCCCTCTTGATTTGGAGAAGAGTGCTCTTTTCTTAACGACTTCGGCAGGAAAGTCTCTGAAGATTCGCATGTTTTCACCTTGAAAAGTTAGGGTTCTGTTGTTGGCAACTTTCTGCAGAATGTCCTCTAGAACATGGCAGTGATGTACCCTCAGGATCAAATGTCTTGTGGAGCTGTGCTGTCTGACGGGGTCTCAGAGCTCTGTGAGCCCGGTCAAGTTTAGGTTTTTCATCCAAAGAGAGTACGTCTTGAAGTAGTTGAGCTGTGAAATTTCGAAGATTTCGACCAAGTTCTTTGCCTTCTTTCACTCCAACAATCCTTAGGTTGTGACGTTTAGAACGCCATTCCAAATCAAGACATTTTTCTGTTACTTTAACTAGTAACCCGGAGATACGTTCCACCTCATCCGTCAGCCTGTGTGTTGTCTCGACATTTGAAGCCGCAATAGTTTCCAATTCCCGAATAGCCTTGCTTTGTTTTTGTGAAGTAGCAATGATAGGTTCCAACTTACGGCTGATGTCGGTTTCAAGCCTGTGGATTTCCCCTGTCAAGTCGGAATTCACCTCCTCTATACTGGCATCAATCTTATCAATCTTGCCACAGATTTCTACCTTCACAGCCGAAAGTTCCTGACACAGTAGTGAACGGATGTCCTCCAAACCCGAAGGTTGCCTTGCTGCTTCCTCTCGGTGGTGTGCCATAATCGAGGTCGAGGCTTCTTCGAGGCCTTCGATAACTTCTAGTTGGTGTTTCCGCCATGGTTTTGGCGAGTGTCTACCGGGCATTTTAAAAGTACCGGGGTCACGTTCTGATGATGTCACTTACCCGACTGCTGAATGTCTGCCGGTGAGTATTTTTTTAATCAGTCCGGTTTAGATTTTCAGTTGTTTTTCGGCGCTTTAACAGTGCGGAGGTGAATGGCACGTGCCCTAAGCTACCATAGCGCCACCGGAAGTCCCCATTTGCAGTATTGTGAGCAGTTTTGGGCCCCATATCTGAGGAAGGATGTACTGGCATTGGAGAGGATCCAGAGGAGGTTTACGAGAATGATCCCAGGAATGATCGGGTTAACATACGATGAGCGTTTAAAGGCACTGGGCCTGTTCTCGCTGGAGTTTAGAAGGAAGAGGGGGGACCTTATTGAAACTTACTGAATAGTGAAAGGCCTGGATAGAGTAAATGTGTAGAGTGGGGGTGCCGAACGCGGTGAGGTTGGACGAGTTGGGGTCGAGCTGGATCTGCCAGAATGAACTTTTGACATCCAGAACAGAAAACACGGAGGCACTGCCCAGCTGGGCAGCAACTTCCTCTACTGTACGCATCGGGTAGTGCGGGCATTTGATCGCTGTGTTCAGGTCTCTGGGGTTGATGCAGATTCGGATTTCTTCGTTGTTTTTCTTTGTTGCAACCACCATGGTGGAGACCCAGTCGGACGGGTCGATGACTGTAGCAATGACACCCAGGGCCACCATCCGCTGGAGCTTATTGTGTACTCTGTCACGCATTGCATGTGGAATGCGGTGTGGTGCTCGAACCACAAGTAAGACATTTGTATCAGTGACGATGTTGTATTTGATGGGTAGCTTCACAAGCTTTTCGTCAAATAGGTCCTTGTACTGGGAAAGTATCTGCTGGATGGAGCCCTCGGCACAAAATATTTGATGGACAGCAGGCCCAAAAGTTACCAGTCCTAGATCCTGGCATGCGTTAATGCCAAACAGAGTTGCAACTTTCCCACGCACAATGAAAAAGTTCAGCTTGTGAGCTTATGACTCAGGCGGCAGTACTGCTCAGCTTCTCCAAATGGGTGCACCTCCCCTCCTCCATAGGCTAGTAAAGTGTTTACGATATGTTCGGCATTTCTGATCCGTTTAAAATCTGATAATGACATGACATTGCATTTGGCACCATGTGCCCATCTTTGCAATAGTAATGGTTTTGTTGACATGAAGTGAAACTTCAGGGTCAAGATGCATGTTAGTGGAAACAACCAGGGAGTTCATGTTGTGACTGTTATCTTCATGTTCTGGGGAGCAGAACTGGAGGAGGCGCTGCCAGCTCTTGGTACTCGCTATCAATATCTTCATGTTTTAACAGATGTACGAGTTGATGCCTTGGGAGTGAACGAGTCCCACGAGAACGGCAGTATTTTAAGAAATGATTCCTTCTTTTACAAAAGTGGCATATTTTTCCAAAAGCAAAGCACAGTTCGCGATCTGGAGGGTTTTTAGCCGCCACAGTTAGAACACTTTACAATAAATCTTCGAGATTTTCGAGATGGTGTGTGGGGCTGTCAACACTTGTTACAGTAGGAAGTGTCAGTAGCATCGACACGGTACGAGCAACGCGGTCCAGGGCCCAATGACCTGGTGTGAGAAGCCGTGATCTCGGCAATATGTCAAGCATGTTGAGGTTGGGCCAGGGTCAGTTCAGTATCGCAGAGCAATTCATCGCGTACTTTATCACTGAGTAGTCCACCCACCAGTCTGTCATGGATGAGTTAATCGCACAGATTAGCAAAACGGCAGCGTGCAGCAATATATTTCAAATCGTTAATGTCATTTTCCACAGGCTCACCTTGTTGTTGGTTTCGAGCAAAAAACGTAGTACGTTCAAGTATGGAGTTGGCACGAAGAAGAAACAGAGGGTTTTAAGACCCTCCTGGTGGGGGATGGAGGTGTAGAGTGACTGGACATCCATGGTGAAGATGAGGGAATGGGGGCCTAGAAAACGGAAGTCATGGAGGAGATGAAGAGCGTGTGAAGTGTCTTGAACATCGGTAGGGAGGGATTTAACCAGGGGGGATAGGATGGAGTCGAGGTATGTGGAAAAGTATTTGGTGGGACACGAACAGGCAGAAACAATGGGTCTGCCAGGACAGTCAGGTTTGTGGATTTTGGGGAGAAGGTAAAATTGGGCCGTGCGGGGCTGGGGAATGATGAGGTTGGAGGTTTGGGAAGGCAGGGAGCCGGAAGTGATGAAGCCAGTGATAGTGTTAGAGATAATGGCCTGGTGCTTGTGTGTGGGGTCATGGTCCAAGGATAAGTAGGAGGAGGTGTCTGAGAGTTGGCGCGTGGCCTCAGCCTTGTAGTGATCAACGCGCCAGACTACCACAGCACCTCCCTTGTCGGCAGGTTTGATAACCCAGTCTAGGTTGTTGCAGAGTGAGTGGAGGGCTGTACGTTTTTGGGGGGGGGGGGGGGGGGGGGGGAGAGGTTAGAGTGAGAGAGGGGGGTGGAGAAGTTGAAGCGGTTGATGTCCCGCTGGCAGTTTAAAAAAAAAAGGTCTAAAGCCGGTAGATGGCCATGAGGGGGGGTCCAAGAGGAGGGGGTCCGTTGGAGACGGGGGGGGGGGGGGGGGGGGGGGGGGGGGGGGGGGGGGGGGGGTCATCACTGGGGGGGGTAAGACTCCTTCCCATGGAAAAACGCTTTGATGCGGAAGTAGAGCTCCACATCGTGGTGAACGCGGAAACTCATTGAGGTGGGGATAGAGGGGAACAAAGGTGAGGCCTCCGCTGAGGACAGACCATTCGGTATCTGAGATGGGGAGGTCAGGGGGCGATGGAGAACACAGGCAAGGATGGGGGTTGGGGACGGAGGAAGGCAGGTGAGTGGACTGAGGCCAAGGTGATGTCTGGTAGGAGGGTGGTGGGTAGTCGGGGAGGAAGAGGGTATGTGGACTATAGTGTGGGTGAGGAAGAGCTGGGGTCACATGGTTTAAGGGGGAAGGGGAAGACCAAGTGGAACAACCACTGAGGTTCCCTGTGTTGGGGGGGGGGGGGGGGGGGGGGGGGGGGAGCACAAGGACCCAGCACAATTAGACCCCGTGATGTCAGAGTCTGCAGCGTGGAGACTTCAGGCCCGGTGCTGAGCCTAGGACTCAGGTAAGGTGATGGCTGCGACCTGCTGGAGGGCGGTGGAGTGGCGAGGGCCCGTAGAGTTGATGGTGGAGGCCCGCAGGGAGTGGAGGTCCCAGTCAGCATATGGCCGGTGAGGCGGCGAAGTTTGTCGGGCTCGGTGAGGCGGCAAAGTTTGTCGGGGCGGTCCCGGTGAGTGAGGCGGTCCAGGTGAGGCGGAGTGGTTCGGCGGTCCCATTTTGGTGGCGATAGTCGGAGGAATCGGGGAGGTAGTGAGGGTCGGCGTTATCGTTGAGGGGGTGATAGTCAGAGTTACCGGTGAGGCAACGAGGATAGGCATCATCGGTGGGTGGGTGAAGGTCGGCGGCAGCGGCCACGTGCAGGTCGCGACGGCGGGCGTCTTCGGTGGTCCAGGCCTGAGGTCGGTCCAGGAGGCGGTGAGTGCTGGTGCTGATCCTCGTGGCAACGATGGTGTCGCGGGTCTCTGACTGGTGGTGTTCGGGCAGGCGGCGTGGGTCAGTTTTGGGGCCCGGGGCCTGCAGGCGGTCGAGTCACGGAGTGTCCGTGGCAGGAACGGCCTGGAGGCGAGCGAGTTTGAGGTCCTTGGTGGAATCCAGGTGGGCCAAGAATCGTTTATTGAAGACGTGGATCTGCCTTTGGATGAAGTGGAGTTGGGGCCCGCTGCAAGTCTGGGTGAGTGAGGCTGTACTCAATATATCCTGTACTCAGTCGGCATGTAACAACAACATAGTTTCAATGGAAGATAGACACAAAATGTTGGAGTAACTCAGCGGGACAGGCAGCATCGCTTCAGTCTGAAAAAGGATCTTGAGCTGAAACATCACCTATTCCTTCTCTCCAGAGATGCTGCCTGTCCTGCTGAGTTACTCCAGTATTTTGTGTCCATCTACCAGCATCTGCAGTTCCTCCTGCACATAGTTTCAATGGATGATAATACATCAGTGGGTATTTGGAACAATCTGCCAGAGAGATAATTGAGACAGCATTTGTGACACATTTGGACAGGTACATTGATATGAAAGGTTTAGAGGGATATGGGACAAACACAGGCAAATGGGACTAGCTAAGATGCAGCAATAATGATAGTTGGGCCGTAAGACCTGTTTCTGTGATGTTCATGGTGCAGGCCCCAGTCCTGTTCATACCAGTTTTTTTGTCTGAGGTCACACTGTTTGCAGACCTTGTTCGTTGATAGAATTTGGCAAGTGATATTAACAGAATATTGCATATACATATTAGAGGCTACAAGCCACAGATATATGTTATATTCATGAAGGACTATTTCCTGACAAAATTCACTCAAATTGCTTATAGAAAACGTTGTATTATGCAATAAATTGATGTGCTGTGCGAGAGAATGTTAAAATGTCAATTAAAGTTTCAGAAACAGATGAGTTATTTTTTTTAAAAAGATCCATTATTTTCTCAGGAGCTAAACAAGGCTTGGTAGCATAGGATGAATTATTGAATTGACTCTCAGATGATGGATGTGGACAACAATGTTTTCTTTGAGATGAGGTTTGTAGAGTGTTGAACAAGAAAATCAGGCCTGGGTGCATATGAATAAGTTACCGGCCCTGATTATTGACTGACATTCATTATAAACCCACTGACTCCCACAGCTATCTAGACTACACTTCTTCCCACCCTGCTTCCTCTTGAGACTCTATCCCCTACTCCCAATTCCTCCGTCTGTGTTGCCTTTGCGCCCATGATGATGTGTTCCATACCAGGACATCTGAGACGTCCTCATTCTTTAGGTCATAGATGAGGCACGCCCTCATGTCTCCTCAGTACCCCGTAGCTCCGCTCTTTCTTTCCCCCCTGCATTCACAACAGGGACAGAGTCCCCCTAGTCTTCATCTTTCACCCCATCAGCGACTGCATACAGCACATAATCCTCCGGCATTTTTGCCACCTCCAATGGGATCCCACCACTAGCCCCACCTTCCCATCTCCACCCTTTCCACAGAAACCATTCCCTCTGCAAATCCCTGGCCAACCCGTCCCTTCTCACGCAAACCACTCTTTCCCAAGATACTTTCTCCTGCAACTGGAGGAGATGCAACACCTGTCCCTATACCTCCCCCCTTGACTATGGTGAGGCAGAGATCACGTACCTCCTCCAACCTCATCTACTGTATCGGCTGTTCCAGGTGTGGACTCCTGTATATCGGCGAGACTAAGCGCAGGCTTGGTAATCGTTTCACTGAACACCGCTGCTCAGTCTGCCTAAACCTACCGGATCTACCGGTTGCTAAACACTTTCCCCCTCCCCCATACTGACCTTTCTGTCCTGGGCCTCCTCCATTGTCAGAGTGAGGCCCAGCGCAAATTGGAAGAACATATTTTGCTTGGGCAGCTTACACCCCAGCGGTATGAATATTGACCTCCAAGTAACCTTTGCCTTCCCTCTCTCTCCATCCCTCTCCCTTCCCAGTTCTCCAACTAGTCTGACTGTCCACGTTTACATTTTATCTCTGTTTGCTTTGGAGTAACCTTCTCCTACTAACAATAATCTATTCAACATTTTCCTTGATCTCCATCCCCTTTGTCTCATTTTCACACCTTACATTTCCTTATCTCTGTAGCTCCCTCTCCCCGATTCAGTCTGAAGATGGGTCTTGACCCGGAACATCACCCATTCCTTCTATCCAGAGAAGCTGCCTGTCCTGCTGAAATTCATCCACCATTTGTGTCTATCTTTGGTTTAAACCACCATCTGCAGTTCCTTCCTACACCACTGATTTGTCTTTTGTTGCTTCCAGTTCCTCCCCTCCCCTTACAATCAGTCTGTAGAAGGGTCCCAACCTGAAACGTCACCTTCCCATGTTCTCCAGAGATGCTGCCTGACCCACTGAGTCACTCCAGCACTTTGTGTCTTTCTCGTGCATTTGAATAACCTGGCTTATAGATGGCAAAGGCATGGATAAAGGATTTTTAGTAGAGCTTCTGACATTGTCCTATTCTATGGTCTGAAGCTTATCTCAGTCATGTATAACACCAAGGTTAGAATATAGTTTAGTTGCTGAAACTGTCAGAGTGATGAATGAATTTTGCGTATTAGAAGGTACAGCAGGCAGTGAAGAAAGCGATTGGCATGTTGGCCTTTATAACAAGAGGAATCGAACATAGGAGCAAAGAGGTCCTTCTGCAGTTGTCCAGAGCCCTAGTGAGACCACACCTGGAGTATTGTGTGCAGTTTTGGTCCCCTAATTTGAGGAAGGGCATTCTTGCTATTGAGGGATCGCAACATAGGTTTACAAGGTTAATTCCCAGGATGGCGGGACTGTCATATGCTGAGAGAATGGAGCAGCTGGGCTTGTACACTCTGGAGTTTAGAAGGATGAGAGGGAATCTCATTGAAACATATAAGATTGTTAAGGGCTTGGACATGCTAGAGGCAGGAAACATGGTCCTGATGTTGGGGGAGTCCAGAACCAGGGGCCACAGTTTAAGAATAAGGAGTAAGCCATTTAGAACGGAGACGAGGAAACTGTTTTTCTCACAGAGCGTGGTGAGTCTGTGGAATGCTCTGCCTCAGAGGGCGGTGGAGGCAGGTTCTCTGGAGGCAGGTTCTTCAAGAGAGAGCTAGATAGGGCTCTTAAAAATAGCAAAGTCAGGGGATATGGGGAGAAGGCAGGAACGGGGTACTGATTGGGGATGATCAGCCAGGATCACATTGAATCAGCCATGAGAGCACGCAGAGAGTGGTGAATCTCTGGAACTCTCTGCCACAGAGGGTAGTTGAGGCCACTTCATTGGCTATATTTAAGAGGGAGTTAGATGTGGCCCTTGTGGCTAAGGGGATCAGGGGGTATGGAGAGAAGGCAGGTACGGGATACTGAGTTGGATGATCAGCCATGATCATATTGAATAGCGGTGCAGGCTCGAAGGGCCGAATGGCCTACTCCTGCACCTAATTTCTATGTTTCTATGTTTCTATGATTCTATGATCACATTGAATGGTGGTGCTGGCTCGAAGGGCCAAATGGCCTACTCCTGCACCTATTGTCTGTCGTCTATTGTCTAGAAGCAGAGATCGTGGAGCGAATGAATGAATAATTTTATTGGCCAAGTATGTTCACATACAAGGAATTTGCCTTGGTGCAAATTATATGTTGGGGCCCGACCAATATTTAGATGGATGGCATCACTGCTTATCTACTTCTGGATGTTGAACAAAGGTTACCGCAATGTATATGTGGCAAAGGGGCCAAGGGAGGTGTGGATAAAGTAGACTTGGGAGTCTTCAGACGGGACGTGTGAAAGTAGAATATGCAAATCATCTAAGATTGTGAAGGTGAGAAAGTCAGAGTGTGATTTATACATTTACGGAAATGGAATACAAAGAGTCAGGAATGTTTAGTTGTCATATGTACTGACAGGAGAACATTGACATTTTAACCTGCAGCAGCTTCACCTGTAGCTCCAGAGCTTTATGTAGTGTGGGAAAGAGAGAGGGCACAGATACATCTCACCTTGCCATTAAGCTCTGCGAGGTCCGGAGATTATAAAAAAGTACTAGTTACATTTCTAGAGCTTAGGTTGAGCCACAGTTGTAGTATTGTGTTCAGCTCTGGTTGTCACATGACAAAGATATGAATGAATCCTAGAGGATGCAGAGGAAATTTGGCCAAGATGTTGCCCGGGTAGAAGATTTCAGTGATTAAGACAGACTGCTTGGGCAGGTTTTGTGTTTGTCAGAGCAAACTGGGGGGTGGGGGGGAACCTAATAGAAGAAAATGAAATTACGAGGGTTATAGACAGACTGGATAGTGAAAAGTTTTTTCCATTACAGACGTGAAAAACCAGAAATCATGGGTTAAGGTGAAGAATAAATGGGGAATCTATGGATTTTTGTCGATGGTGGTGGAGACCGAGACCCTCGCGACTTGTAAAAAGTATCTGGATGAACACAAATTGCCAAGGCATGGAAGACTATTGGCCAAGTGCTGGTAAATGGGTATAGATGAGTACTAGTGTAGTGGGCTGGAAGGCCTATTTCTGTGCAGTATGACTCAGTGATTAAATACAAATTTTATTTTCTTCCTCTTAAGGTCTTAAGGTTTACAGAAGATTAAAGGGACAGAGGTGGAAAATGTATTTGTGATCTTGGATAGGTGTGTTAAATGACTAAGGTGTCCAGTTTGAAGTTGGAGGTGGTGATGATGGTGGGGAGTGCTGTGATAATTGGGACAACAATGCCAGTGCCAACCCACCACTCCCAGCAACCTCCACTGATAAATGCAGATGTGTGGGGAAAACGCAAAGGTTGGCAGTATTGTCAAAATAAAATCCAAAAACAGCTACAAGTTGTCATTTTATATGACACTATCTTTAGGCAGAGGCCTGGGCATCCAGTCAATGGGCATTTAAATATACTGTACACACAGGACCAAGTCCAGGGGCTGACTTTTAGATAATGGGTGAATATTCAATTTTTCAAGGAAACTCCCGTTAAATTTTGTTTCTTGAGCCAATGTTCAAGGGATCCGCCTATGTTCCACTTTGACATGTAAAGGGCCCGTCCCACTTTCATGACCTAATTCACGACCTTTTTTACTCGTGGACATTTTTCATCATGCTAGAAAAAACGCCCCGACCTAATTGATGCCTACTTGTGTACCTACGACTAGCATCACGGCCTGCTACGACCTACCTACGACCTATCTACGCGATGACCATGCTGCGAGTATGAGTCAAGGGCAAACTCGGCAGAGGTTGTGAATTAGGTTGTGAAAGTGGGACAAGCCCTGAACACAACTCAATCAGTTCAGCAAATTTGCGCGATATTTCTATCTGTCATGGTATCCATCCTATACTATCTCCATGCGTCAATGTGTGTTAAAATATTAGGCAGTATTGTTCCCAATCAGTCCATTGCCACTAGACATTGCTCTGAGATGGCCAAACTAAATTAGGATTGGAAACTTTTAGCAAGCAGATATCAGTGACCTTTAACCCCATACCGTGCAGTGAATTCTAATCAGGATCCCATTGACAAAAGGACTTCTCTGCATTCCTAGCCAGCGCAGTTTGTAAAATAATCTCAGAAAACTTTATCACACCTACATTGAAGAAGTAGGATGCTCAGCAGTATTTGATCTATTATTTATAATTGTTTTGACATGGCGCACATTAAATCCTGCAAATGATAGGGAAATGGCATCTGCAGAGGGTGTGAATGTGGCCATCCTCATCTAATTGTCAAATAACTGTCAACATAAAATATTTCCAGATATAATTTGAAAAATGTCACCCGTACCTTCTAAGTTGTGTCAAAGCAAATCCAATGGTATTATTAGACTGTTATTAATTCATGATCGTATTTTTGTGTTTGCTTATTGCCATTTTGGACTGAGGGCAAATACATTTGTGCTGAGATAACTCTTTATTGTCCAGCTGAAATATTAGAACGTCTTCATTTAAATACCTTTTATTAATGGCCCTTCATTGCCTTTTTCATTCAAGTGGAAATTATTTTGCTATCTCACGTTTCTCCCCGTAATTATATTTACTCATCCCTGGTGTCATTTGTTTCAATGAATACATGCTGTATGATCTTAATGTCTTTTCTATAATGCAATACCTAAAACTGGATTGCAATAATCTGTCAGCTAATCAATTTATTGTGTAAATATATCATTACTTCCTTCATCTTTTGCTCTATTTTTCCACTCATGTTAGCATTATCTACCTGTAGTCACACATTCAAGATATAATGTTATAGCAATTAGATCACGTCGCTGTGTTATTCAGCTGAAGCCCGAGGCCTGCATGTAACTTGCAGAAACGTTCATTGTATGGTTTGTGAACTCCCCCCTGAAACCTGCAGCGGTATGAAACATGCTTTTGGAAGTAAGACATTTGACTGAAGAAGGGTCTTGACCCAAAACGTCACCCATTCCTTCTCTCCAGAGATGCTCCCTGTCCCGCAGACGGTTCTCCTTGTTTGGAAGTCCTTTACAATTTCCAAAAGGTATCCAAAATCTTTAAGTCAAAGGAGCATTGCAGAACAGAAGAAAGCTAAGATTAGAATGCACTGGTGTTCAAGACAGTATTTTGTAAAAATTGTTGATAGTATAAGAAAATTAATAGCAGCGGCTTCCTAGCTTTGCTTGCGACAATTTAGGATTGCCTTGGAATTTTTTACCCACAAAATTTTTAAACAAACTATGTTGATTTCAAAGACAGACAGAAAGTGCTGGAGTAACTCAACGGGTCAAGCAGCATCTCTGGAGAGAAAGGATGTGTGGTGTTTTGGGTTGGTACCTTTCTTCAGAACAAGACTAGTCTGAAGAAGGGTGTCAGGGAGTGATGTCTGAAGAAGACATCACTCCCTGACGAGCTCAATGCGTTTTACGCATGTTTTGATAGGGAGAATACTGATGTGCCTTCCCGAGCCTCCATTCGCTTTGATGGCATTTCAGTCTCAGTCACACAGACCGACGTCAGGAAATCCTTCAGAGGGGTGACCCTTCGAAAACCGCCTGGACCTGATGGTATACCCGGTCGTGTTCTAAAAACCTGTGCGGACCAACTGGCTGGAGTTTTTACAGACATTTTCAACCTCTCACTTCTGAGGTCTGAGGTCCCCACCTGCTTTAAAAGGGCATCAATTATACCAGTGCCCAAGAAGAGTAAGGTGATGTGCCTCAATGACTATCCACTAGTGGCACTAACACTGGTGTTGATGAAATGCTTCGAGAGGTTGATCATGGAGCAAATTAACTCCTACCTCGACGAAAACCTGGACCCACTGCAGTTCGCTTACTGCCACAACAGATCAACGGTGGATCCGATCTCGCTGGCCCTCCACTCCGCTGTGGACCACTTGGACAACAAAAACTTATTTGTCAGGCCGTGCTTCATCGATTACAGCTCGGCATTTAACAGAATCATCCCCTCCAAGCTGGTTACCAAACTCGCAGAACTGTGTATCTGCGCATCCCTCTGCAATTGGATCCTCGACTAAAGCACAAGGCATTGGGGGTTCAGTATTGATGTGGATAGAGAACTGGCTGGCAAACAGGAAGCAAAGAGTAGGAGTAAACGGGTCCTTTTCACAATGGCAGGCAGTGACTAGTGGGGTACCCCCAAGGCTCAGTACTGGGACCCTAGCTATTTACAATATATATTAATGATCTGGATGAGGGAATTGAAGGCAATATCTCCAAGTTTGCGGATGACACTAAGCTGGGGGGCAGTGTTAGCTGTGAGGAGGATGCTAGGAGACTGCAAGGTGATTTGGATAGGCTGGGTGAGTGGGCAAATAGTTGGCAGATGGAGTTTAATGTGGATAAATGTGAGGTTATCAATTTTGGTGGAAAAAACGGGAAAGCAGACTATTATCTAAATGGTGGCCGATTGGGAAAGGGGGAGATGCAGCGAGACCTGGGTGTCATGGTACACCAGTCATTGAAGGTAGGCATGCAGGTGCAGCAGGCAGTAAAGAAAGCGAATGGTATGTTAGCTTTCATTGCAAAAGGATTTGAGTATAGGAGCAGGGAGGTTCTACTGCAGTTGTACAGGGTCTTGGTGAGACCACACCTGGAGTATTGCGTACAGTTTTGGTCTCCAAATCTGAGGAAGGACATTATTGCCATAGAGGGAGTGCAGAGACGGTTCACCAGACTGAATCCTGGGATGTCAGGACTGTCTTATGAAGAAAGACTGGGTAGACTTGGTTTATACTCTCTAGAATTTAGGAGATTGAGAGGGGATCTTATAGAAACTTACAAAATTCTTAAGGGGTTGGACAGGCTAGATGCAGGAAGATTGTTCCCGATGTTGGGGAAGTCCAGGCCAAGGGGTCACAGCTTAAGGATAAGGGGGAAATCCTTTAAAACCGAGATGAGAAAAACTTTTTTCACACAGAGAGTGGTGAATCTCTGGAACTCTCTGCCACAGAGGGTAGTTGAGGCCAGTTCATTGGCTATATTTAAGAGGGAGTTAGATGTAGCCCTTGTGGCTAAGGGGATCAGGGGGTATGGAGAGAAGGCAGGTACGGGATACTGAGTTGGATGATCAGCCATGATCATATTGAATGGCGGTGCAGGCTCGAAGGGCCGAATGGCCTACTCCTGCACCTAATTTCTATGTTTCTATGTTTCTATGTTTCCTCATCCACAGACCACAGTCTGTTCGTATTGGTGGAAATCTGTCAGCCTCGATAACAATCAGCACGGGAGCACCTCAAGGCTGCGTGCTCAGCCCCCTGCTGTACTCACTCTATACTCATGACTGCGTAGCCAGTCACAGAGCGAACTCCATCATCAAGTTCGCCGATGACACCACTGTTGTGGGACATATCACTGATGGGGATGAGTCAGAGTATCGAAGAGAGATCGAGCAACTGTCCATATGGTGCCAGTGCAATAATCTGGCCCTCAACACCAGCAAAACCAAGGAACTGATTGTGGACTTTGGAAGGAGGAGGATGGGGACCCACAGCCCCGTTAATATCAACGGGTCAATGGTTGAAAGGGTCAAGAGCTTCAAATTCCTGGGTGTGCACTTCTCTGAAGATCTTTCCTGGTCCAAGAACACCAATGCAATTATCAAGAAAGCTCATCAGCGCCTCTACTTCCTGAGAAGATTACGGAGAGTCGGTTTGTCAAGGAGGACTCTCTAACTTTTACAGGTGCACAGTAGAGAGCATGCTGACCGGTTGCATCGTGGCTTGGTTCGGCAGCTTGAGCTCCCTGGAGAGGAAAAAACTACAAAAAGTAGTAAACACTGCCCAGTCCATCATCGGCTCTGACCTTCCTTCTATCGAGGGGATTTATCGCAGTCGCTGCCTCAAAAAGGCTGGCAGTATCATCAAGACCCACACCATCCTGGCCACACACTCATCTCCCTGCTACCTTCAGGTACAGGTAGAGTAGCCTGAAGACTGCAACAACTAGGTTCAGGAATAGCTACTTCCCCACAGCCATCAGGCTATTAAACCTGGCTCGGACAAAACTATGATTATTAATAACCAATTATCTGTTATTTGCACTTTATCATTTTATTTATTCATGTGTGTATATATTTCTAATATAGTATATGGACACATTGATCTGTTTTGTGGTAAATGCCTACTATGTTCTGTGTGCTGAAGCAAAGCAAAAATGCCATTGTCCTATCAGGGACAATAAATTCACTTGAACTTGGATCTCCAAAGACATGCAGGTTGGCAGGTTAAATTACCAATGTAAATTTCCCACAGTGAGTGGTCGAATCACAAAATAGTTGGTGTGGGTAATATCTAATGGAAATAGTGAAAATGGGTGGGTTGAAGATCAGCGTGGACTTGGTGGGTTGAAGGGCCTGTGTCCGTGGTGTCTCTCTCTATGATTCTATATTTTGAGTTTCACATTTTGTTTCTAAACCAGCTTCATCACATGGTGCTGGTGACTCTTACAACATGCAAATGTTTGTGCTTCTGTAGCCTGGATATAAGGTACCTGGGCAAAAGCAAGCATACCATTCCTAATTTCCCCGTGAAGTGTTAGCGAGTTCCAGAGCTGGTTCTGTGAGCATTAAACAGGTTTGTTGTGGTACCACCCATACACCAGCTAAATATTAATTTGTGATAAAAATACTTCATCATATACATAAAGAAGGTCTCAAGGTCAGTTTATTGTCACGTGTACCAATTAACGTGCAATGCAATTCGAATTACCATACAGTTATACCAAAAAAGAGCAACAAGACACACAACTACATGAAAGGTAACATAAACATCCACCACAGTGGATTCCCCACATTCCTCACAGTGATGGAAGGCAATAAAGTCCAATCTTCTTCCTCTTTTATTCGGTTGGGACAGTCGAACCATCCCCGGTCAAGGCGAACAAAACTCCCACACTGGGGCGATCGAAGCTCCCGCGAGGGGCAATCGAAGCTCCTGTGGCTTGGAGTTCCCGAAGTCGGTATCTGACCAGAAACCGCGAGCTCCGCGATGTTAAAGTCCGCAGGTGCCCGTGGTTGGAGCCCCAAAGTCGACCCCGACAGGGATCGCCCGCTCCATGATGTTAAGTCCACAAGCTCCCGAGGTGGAGCTCCCGAAATCAGTCTCCAGCAAAGGCCACCAACTCCTCGATGCTAGGCCGCAGTGAGGTCGGAGATACGATACGGAAAAAAATTGCATCTCCATCGAGATAAAAGACAAGAAAAAGTTTCCCCCAGCTCCCCCACCCCCCCACAAATAAAACAAGCTAAAGAACACTAAAAACATACATTTAACACATACAAACAAACAACAAGGAAGGAAGGGACAGACAGACTGTTGGCGAGGCAGCCATTGCTGGCTCCACCCAGCGCCACCAGTTAAGAAGCCCATTTATTCATGGACAAGGAAGCAATTCAATGCTCCTTTGTATCTGTGATACTTGTTACCATTACCTATTAGAATCTGCTAAGCATTAAACAACTGCTGTTGATGTACTGAAAGATAAAAGTAGTATCATTCTTCCTGTTTAACATTAATTCATTGCTACTATCTTCCATCTGTTAAGGTTTTTGTAGCTTGTTTCCTTAGTTGATCCAAATAGAGCCACTTGCAACTTGATAGATTAATAACAAGAATAGTTTGTGAAGATAAATTGTGCATTTACTATACTGTTAGATAAAAATAGATAAAATATCGACCAATTTTGTGAAAGGAATGCAAAGCAATGGTTAAAATGGACCAAATTGTTGGGAACTGACTTTGCCTATATATTCTTCAGGTTTTTGGTATTAAAACACCATTTTGGTCACTCTACCACTGTCTGTCTGACTGTCTGTCTGTCTGTCTGTCTGTCTGTCTGTCTGTCTGTCTGTCTGTCTGTCTGTCTGTCTGTCTTTGTAATTAAATTTGCGCAAAAAACGATCCCCCATAGCGCTACGATTTTTCTCCACCTTACTCACCATTTTCCTCTGCTGCAAGTCAAATAAGGTTTGTTCCGATCGGTGAAATATTAGAAAAGTTATGGGTCTGCTATTCACCAGGACGGCGACGCCCCTTCCGGATTCCGCTATCAATCACTGGCCGCGAGAATAAAGCTGAAGGAGCGTAGTGAGCAAAGTGCGAGTGGGGGCTGTGCTCTGTGACTGGGGGCTGTGCTCTGTGACTGGGGGCTGTGCTCTGCCTTCTGCAAGCGGAGGCTGTGTTCTGTGTTCTGCGAGCGGGGTCTGTGCTCTGTGTTCTGCGAGCCGGGGCACACACCACCCCCCCCTCCCACATACACCCCTCCCCTACCCCTAGCCCAACAACCCCTCACCACCCCCCCCCCACACACGCTCTGTCCCCTGCACCCCCCCTTTTACCCCCCTACAATCCTCCCTTGCGTACAATCCCCCCTTGCCTACACAACCCCTCCCCTACAACCCCCCCCCACTATCCCACACTCCCCCTACCACACACACACCCTCCCCCACACCCCCTACCACACACGTCCCTCCCCCAACCACATATGCCCCTCCCCCCTACCACACACAGCCCCCCCCCTACCCCCCACCACCACCCACCCCCCCAATCTTATCATTTTTTTCTGTAATTTTGCACTAAACCTAGATACTTTCTCAAATGAAGTGGTGCAAGTTCTCACAACTGCCACCAGTTAACCTAGCAGATGTGTTATTTGCAGGTGGGTCCTAAAGGGACATGCTGCTGTACAAACACCACTCTTCCAGTTATCGGGGAGTATTGCTACTGACAGAATGTTACAATGTCTATGGAATTTACACATTTGCCTGTGCCCAGATGTCCTCCTTTGGAACATCTTTAGAAAATATGAAAATATGTACGCCTTTAGAAAATATGAAAACACTGAGCATTACTGTTGTTATATAAATCTAAACGCTATAGGGGAAGAGAAAGATCTGGGTTCACAGATGTACGAAGCGCGAAAAATAGTGGCACAGTTTAATAAAGTTTTGGCTCCTCATTTTTTGCAGGATCTTCATTCCTTTCTGAAGTAAAACCTCCTCAAATGATGTCAACATCATTCATTCATATTCAGTGGAATTTTCAATCCCATTGATCTAAAAATAATCATTGATATTTACTCTGAGAACAATCCTGTTAATCAAGCCTTTCAAAGGCAAGTTGAAAGTTTATCATTTCTGGAGACGCTGGATGGAAAGGCAAAGAGTTTATGTCGATCTTCTATAACCAAGTGGTTGACACAAAACAAAAAATACTGAACAGAGTTCTGGTCTACATATTATATACACAATCAAACAATCACAATCAGTATTATTCGTCACTTGCACATAAAGTGCAAGTGAAATATACAATATATATTACGTAGAATAATATATTATGTAGTATTATGAGGATACACAATGACCATTTATAACCCGAATACTGGAAATGGGAAGTTATGGCTATCAGAATGATCAAAGCACAAATATGTTGTGAATTACATGATGTGATTTAGGCTTATTTGTTCAAAAGGTGAGGGAAGAATAAAACCATGTCTTCCTTTAGTATAGGAGAATTGTTCTTAGTTTTCAGCTTTCATTAATATTTAACACACGTCCAAATGATAGTCTAAGAAACTGATAGAAATTGCTGGATCCCATGTGTATAGACATATCAATCAATATAACTGGTTAGTGAGAAATCACTGGGAAATAATGAGCGAGGAAATTGTCCGACATATGTGAGAAATCAAACTATCTGATGTATGCAAAGCAACTCAACACTAATTTTGCAGATCTCTTGGGGCAACCGAATGCTATGCATTGGTAATTAAGTCGAAAACACATAGCTGGCTAACAATCTCCATACGGACCATGTTCAGAACAAGTAACACCTCTGGCTGATTGTTTGAACATACGAGCTTTACAGGACCCAGTTGAAAATAGTGCAGTGTTTAATCCCTTCATCTCTGCCATGAAATGTCAGAGCTTGCCTCCTGTGCTGCAGCTGAAATATTCAACACATTTCAGCCGTTTGCTCATCCTCCAACATTTTCTGCTCTGGTTCTGGTTCTGGTTGATCACTGCGCAAACACCTCATCAGTGGTTATTTCGCGCAGGTCGGAGTGAGTAGAGTAATGATTACATTTTGAAGTGGGCCTTTTTGACCGAGTAGAATCTGAATACTGAAGCAATGAAGTCTTATTACGCTTATACAGAGCCGCGGTGAGGCCACATCTGGAGTCTTGTTTGAACCTTTGCTCACTAGACATGTATACTTTCCACAGAAAGATCCACCAGTCTGACTCTCAAGTGAAAAAGCTACTTTTATAACTACTAAACCAGGTTCGCTTCTTAATAAACAGACACCACACAAACTGTTTGGTAGACCAGTTCAAAACTTTACTTAACATCGGCCGATGGAAGGGAGCGAGAATTCCAGCTAAGTGACCAATGTAGACACTCAACTGCCCTCGGTCCCCTTCCCCGAACAACAGAATTACATTGCCTTAAATAGGGTTTTTTTGTCCCCTTAGCACATTCCACAGACATTAGTCATGGTCAGAGGTACAGGAAAAGGTTTCCACAGAATGCATCACATCAAAGGCCTTTTGTTTACATGGTACAAGATATACTAAAAACATTGGCCATTTGCTTTAGGTCATTTTATCTCCAAAGAGATCACCCTAGCTTTTTCGCTGCTTCCTCTCTGTCACTTGGTCCCTCATAAACATAGGCCATTTGCTTTATGTCATCTTATCTTTCCACTTCCCTGGTTCCTTTTTCGTCACTTCGCCCCTCATAATCATTGGCCATTTGTTTTAAGGCATCTTACTTCAAAGATGTGACTAGCTATGTCTCTCTTCCTCTCTGTCACTTCCTCACTTGGGAGACAATGTTATGGTATTTATTATCCCACACACTGCAACCTGAGGCAAGCCTAATTTGACACTAAATATAAGCTGTAAGCTAGCCCAGAAACCTATTTTAATTTTTTCTTATTTTTGTAACTTTATTCGGCTTCATCATTCCATCCTTTTATCAAAATTTTGATAACTACAGTCCTTGCCGAGTACATACGAAAGACCATAAGCATCGCATCAGACAAATTACGAGTACAACTAGTAATACAATCAATCCATAGTGGACAATCATTCCCCAAGTCCCTCCAAACATATTAAATGGCCACCAAACTCCACCGGAGCTATAACCATGGAATTCAGCTCCTACCTTCCTTATTTTAGCTACTTCCATTCTGATATGGGCAGCCAAGTTGGTAATGTTGGAGGAAGCATCGGGAATAAAAGTGCAACATTCTCGATCTATTATTGCACATGTCCCTCCTTTTTCTGCCAGGATAAAATCTAAGGCCATTCTGTTTTGTAATACTACGGTCCTAATAGCTACCATTTCAGCTGTTACCCCTTCTACCTCTTCCTGAGTTGCACTCAAGGAGATGGCAGTGGCATTAGCAAGTGTCTCTAAAGCAGAGGCCATTTTAATTAGTTCTCGTGACACTATTATACTACCAAAGGACGGGAAGAGTATCATAAAAAATTGCTCAGCCTTTGCTAGGCTTCGCTTGGAAATCCCCGTGTGCCGGTGCAACTGGCTCATGCTTCTCATATGTGGGACCACATATGCAACATAACAACACCCTGTCCAGTGATGGGACCCTTTTAGTCGTTCCCAAGCTGCCCCGTCAGCCGGCGGCATTCCTGGTAACCATGGGTAGGCCCAGGATCCACATACAAAATATGTGCCATTAACTGGTCGCGGTGGGCCGATAATGGTGGCTGGCTGAGTTGACATACAAGTACTGTTTTCCAAGAATACACCTGTGCCTTGGTGGTGGCAAAAACAGGTAGTATTAACTGGCCTGTGCGGATCTTTTACTATCTGTAGTCGGGGTATATCTGCTGCATTTGTCACGTTCATTTTCCAATCTCCTTTGAAGGGAGGGGTGTACCATCCTTCAAAATTATTGTATTTCGGGCCTCCATAGGTGATGTTTATTGTTTCGTTTTTGGTATTTGTTATCCGTATGATTTTTAGGGATGACGATTTTTCAGCAGAGTTACAAAAGCACCTCATCGTTAGTCTCTCGGTACGGTTTAATGGAATGGGGACCAGGGGAATTCCTTCCTTACTGCTAGTCGGAACACTGGTGCATACCCAACATTCAGTCCCATGTGCCCGTACGGCAAACTCATGGCTCATAGCCAGATTTCGCACTGGTCAGCATCAGGTAGCGGCCTCTGGGACTCCTTTACCTGTAAATGCAATGCTGACAGAATATGGGTGAGTCGTTGAACATCGGTAATTATTTCATCGTTTAATGGGTGTAAATCTAAGGTTCCTTCATGAGTAATGCTTGCTCCCCAGGGGGTTCGTAGAGGTTTACCGTAGATAATTTCTGCTGGGGATAGCTTTGTAACACTGTGGGGAGTTACCCTCATTTCAAATAATGCTAAGGATAATACTTTAATCCATGTCTGTCCCATTTCTCCCATCAGCTTGGTAATTTTGCTTTTTAATGCCCCATTGGCTCTTTCCACTATCCCAGATGCCTGTGGGTGGTGTACACAGTGAAATTGCTGTCGGATATTAAAATGTGCACATATTTCCTTATTAATAGTGGCAATAAAATGGGGACCATTGTCCGATCTTATGACAGTAGGTAGGCCAAACCTGGGAATAACTTCTCTTAACAACAATGTTACCGTAATTTCAGCAGTATTATTAGTGGTTGGTAGAGCTTCAATCCACCTGCTAAATAAATCTAAAATAACTAAGCAATATTTATAACACTGAGCCCTTGGCATTTCAATAAAATCAATCTGTATGCATTCAAACGGTCGTGATGGCATTGGCGTCACCCCTGAGGGTATCCTAATTGGTTTGCCTGGATTATGTCGTTGGCAAATTTTACATTCAGAAGCCTGCTTCAGTGCCTCTTGCTGGATTTTTGGGTGCCACCACGTCTCTTTTGTCATCCTTATCATTCCCTCCTTACCAGCATGGGTAAGTGAGTGAATATATGTTAGTAAAACAGGTAAAAATGCATCAGATACACAAACTTGCCCAAGCGGGGTGAGCCAAAGACCTGTGGTGGAGTCAATGGCACAGCCCTCTTGTTTCCATAGTTGTTTTT
Source organism: Leucoraja erinaceus (assembly GCF_028641065.1). Lineage (NCBI taxonomy): Eukaryota > Metazoa > Chordata > Chondrichthyes > Rajiformes > Rajidae > Leucoraja > Leucoraja erinaceus. Next base: position 152,068,966 of record NC_073377.1, read on the forward strand.
GGTTATCAGAGGCGTCCCTCTGTAATGCACATACCTCCCTCATATCTGGCAGGACCGTTCTATTTACTAGTATCTGTTTACCAGATACCACCACGCATTTGGATGTACAGGCTGCTTGCTTGGATACACTATCGGCAAATTCATTACCTTTTGCTATAGGGTCCCCAGCACCAGTGTGTGCAGTACATTTAATAATGGCCAACTGATCTGGTAGCATCAATGCCGTAAGCAAATTACGCACAAAAAGCGCATTCTTAATGGGTGTTCCTGCCAAGGTCAGGAATCCTCTGTGTTGCCAGAGAGCGCCAAAGTCATGAGCAATGCCGAAGGCATATCGGGAATCAGTATAGATGTTAATTTGTTTGTCCGTTGCTAATATGCAGGCTCAAGTTAGGGCAAATAATTCTGCCTGTTGCGCTGATAACGGAATCTGAAACCTTCCTTCTTCCAAAATCATCTGTGAATCGTTTACTACTGCATAGCTGGAAGCCCGCTGTCCTGTTTCAGGGATAACCATAGAGGAGCCATCGACAAACCATGATGGTATGTTGCCTTCCAATGGGATATCAGACAATCCTTCCCCGAACAACAGAATTACATTGCCTTAAATAGGGTTTTTTTTGTCCCCTTAGCACATTCCACAGACATTAGTCATGGTCAGAGGTACAGGAAAAGGTTTCCACAGAATGCATCACATCAAAGGCATTTTGTTTACATGGTACAAGATATACTAAAAACATTGGCCATTTGTTTTAGGTCATTTTATCTCCAAAGAGATCACCCTAGCTCTTTTCGCTGCTTCCTCTCTGTCACTTGGTCCCTCATAAACATAGGCCATTTGCTTTATGTCATCTTATCTTTCCACTTCCCTGGTTCCTTTCTCGTCACTTCGCCCCTCATAAACATTGGCCATTTGTTTTCAAAGATGTGACTAGCTATTTCTCTCTTCCTTTATTGCCTCCTCCCCCATAAACATTGGTCATTTGGTTTATGGCATCTTACTTCAAAGATGTGACTAGCTATGTCTCTCTTCCTCTATTGCCTCCTCACTTGGGAGACAATGTTATGGTATTTATTATCCCACACACTGCAACCTGAGGCAAGCCTAATTTGACACTAAATATAAGCTGTAAGCTAGCCCAGAAACCCATTTTAATTTTTTCTTATTTTTGTAACTTTATTCGGCTTCATCACAAGATGGCAGGACTGTCATGTGCAAAGAGGTTGGGTTGAATATCCTGTATTCCAGAGTTTAGAAGGAAGAGAGGAGAGCTCATGAAATTCCGAGTGGACTCTAGTGGGAATATGATTAATGTATGCAATATGGAATTGAGTAGCTTCAATGTATCTCTGAAATTAAAAAAAGAATACAAACATGACCATCCATTGTGAGAGGTACGGACGGGGTTTCTGCGGCAACAGACGGGATGCGAGGATGGTGTGCTGCCTTCCCGGAGCCAGGATCCAGGATGTCATGGACAGAGTGCAGAAAATCCTCAAGGGCGAAGGTGAACATCCGGAAGTGGTAGTGCATGTCGGCACAAACGATGTCGGAAAGAAGGGGATGAATATTCTGCAGCGTGACTTTAGAGAGCTCGGAAAAATGTTGAAAAGCAGGACCTCCAGGGTTGTTATCTCCGGTTTGCTTCCAGTTCCTCGTGCTGGCGAGAGCAGGAACAGGGAGATACGGGACCTGAACGTGTGGCTGAGGAACTGGTGCACGGGGCAGGGATTTAGATTCTTAGATCACTGGGATCTGTTTTGGGGTAAGGGGGAACTGTATAAAAGGGACGGATTGCATCTTAACAGGTGTGGGACCAGCATTCTGGCAGGCAGGTTTGCCACTGCTACACGGGGGGCTTTAAACTGAATAAGGGGGGTGGGGTGTCGAATGGGATAGTGGAGGATGGAGCTAAAGGGAAAGGGTTTCTTAAATGTGTGAGCGTAGAGACCGAGGGGTGTAAAATTAGGGTAGAAGCAATAGGCAGCAAGGTGAAAAGTAAAAGTGGCAGGCAGACAAAACCCGGGCAAAAATCAAAAAGGGCCACTTTTCAACATAATTGTATAAGGGGTAAGAGTGTTGTAAAAACAAGCCTGAAGGCTTTGTGTCTCAATGCAAGGAGCATTCGTAATAAGGTGGATGAGTTGAATGTGCAGATAGCTATTAATGACTATGATATAGTTGGGATCACGGAGACATGGCTCCAGGGTGACCGAGGCTGGGAGCTGAACATCCAGGGATATTCAATATTCAGGAGGGATAGAGAGAAAGGAAAAGGAGGTGGGGTAGCGTTACTGATTAGAGAGGAGATTAATGCAATGGAAAGGAAGGACATTAGTCTGGAGGATGTGGAATCGGTATGGGTAGAGCTGCGAAACACTAAGGGGCAGAAAACGCTGGTGGGTGTTGTGTACAGGCCACCTAACAGTAGTAGTGAAGTTGGAGATCGTATCAAACAGGAAATTAGAAATGCGTGCGACAAAGGCAAAACAGTTATAATGGGTGACTTCAATCTACATATAGATTGGGTGCATCAAATTGGCAGGGGTGCTGAGGAAGAGGATTTCTTGGAATGTATGCGGGATAGTTATCTAAATCAACATGTAGAGGAACCAACGAGAGAGCAGGCTATTTTAGACTGGGTATTGAGTAATGAGGAAGGGTTAGTTAACAATCTTGTTGTACGTGCCCCCTTGGGCAAGAGTGACCATAATATGGTTGAGTTCTTCATTAGGATGGAGAGTGACATTGTTACTTCAGAAACAATGGTTCTGAACTTAAAGAAAGGTAACTTTGAGGGTAGGAGACGTGAATTGGCCAAGATTGACTGGCAATTAATTCTAAAAGGGTTGACGGTGGATATGCAATGGAATACATTTAAAGACTGCATGGATGAACTACAAAAATTGTTCATACCAGTTTGGCAAAAGAATAAATCAGGGAAGGTAGTACATCCGTGGATAACAAGGGAAATCAGGGATAGTATCAAAGCGAAGGATGATGCGTACAAATTAGCCAGAAAAAGCAGCATACCGGAGGACTGGGAGAAATTCAGAGACCAGCAGGGGAGGACAAAGGGCTTAATTAGGAAAGGAAAAATAGATTATGAAAGAAAACTGGCAGGGAACATAAAAACTGACTGCAAAAGTTTTTATAGATATGTGAAAAGAAAGAGATTAGTTAAAACAAATGTAGGTCCCTTGCAGTCAGAAACAGGTGAGTTGATCATGGGGAACAAGGGTATGGCGGACCAATTGAATAACTACTTTGGTTCCGTCTTCACTAAGGAAGACATAAATAATTTGTCGGAAATAGCAGGGGTCAAAGGAGTTGGAGGAATTGAGTGAAATCCAGGTCAGCCGGGAAGTGGTGTTGGGAAAATTGAATGGATTAAAGGCCGATAAATCCCCAGGGCCAGATATGCTGCATCCCAGAGTACTTAAGGAAGTAGCTCCAGAAATAGTGGATGCATTAGTAATAATCTTTCAAAACTCTTTAGATTCTGGAGTAGTTCCTGAGGATTGGCGGGTAGCAAACGTAACCCCACGTTTTAAGAAGGGAGGGAGAGAGAAAACGGGGAATTACAGACCAGTTAGTCTAACATCGGTAGTGGGGAAACTGCTAGTCAGTTATTAAAGATGGGATAGCAGCACATTTGGAAAGTGGTGAAATCATTGGATAAAGTCAGCATGGATTTACGGAAGGTAAATCATGTCTGACGAATCTTATAGAATTTTTCGAGGATGTAACTAGTAGCGTGGATAGGGGAGAACCAGTGGAAGTGGTGTATCTGGACTTCCAGAAGGCTTTTGACAAGGTCCCACATAAGAGATTAGTATACAAACTTAAAGCACACGGCATTGGGGGTTCAGCATTGATGTGGATAGAGAACTGGCTGGCAAACAGGAAGCAAAGAGTAGGAGTAAACGGGTCCTTTTCACAATGGCAGGCAGTGACTAGTGGGGTACCGCAAGGCTCAGTGCTGGGACCCCAGCTATTTACAATATATATTAATGATCTGGATGAGGGAATTGAAGGCAATATCTCCAAGTTTGCGGATGACACTAAGCTGGGGGGCAGTGTTAGCTGTGAGGAGGATGCTAGGAGACTGCAAGGTGACTTGGATAGGCTGGGTGAGTGGGCAAATGTTTGGCAGATGCAGTATAATGTGGATAAATGTGAGGTTATCCATTTTGGTGGCAAAAAAAAATGGGAAAGCAGACTATTATCTAAATGGTGGCCGATTGGGAAAGGGGGAGATGCAGCGAGACCTGGGTGTCATGGTACACCAGTCATTGAAAGTAGGCATGCAGGTGCAGCAGGCAGTAAAGAAAGTGAATGGTATGTTAGCTTTCATTGCAAAAGGATTTGAGTATAGGAGCGGGGAGGTTCTACTGCAGTTGTACAGGGTCTTGGTGAGACCACACCTGGAGTATTGCGTACAGTTTTGGTCTCCAAATCTGAGGAAGGACATTATTGCCATAGAGAGAGTGCAGAGAAGGTTCACCAGACTGATACTTGGGATGTCAGGACTGTCTTATGAAGAAAGACTGGATAGACTTGGTTTATACTCTCTAGAATTTAGGAGATTGAGAGGGGATCTTATAGAAACTTACAAAATTCTTAAGGGGTTGGACGGCTAGATGCAGGAAGATTGTTCCCGATGTTGGGGAAGTCCAGGACAAGGGGTCACAGTTTAAGGATAAGGGGGAAATCCTTTAAAACCGAGATGAGAAGAACTTTTTTTCACACAGAGAGTGGTGAATCTCTGGAACTCTCTGCCACAGAGGGTAGTTGAGGCCATTGCATTGGCTATATTTAAGAGGGAGTTAGATGTGCCCCTTGTGGCTAAGGGGATCAGGGGGTATGGAGAGAAGGCAGGTACGGGATACTGAGTTGGATGATCAGCCATGATCATATTGAATGGCGGTGCAGGCTCGAAGGGCCGAATGGCCTACTCCTGCACCTAATTTCTATGTTTCTATGTTTCTATGACAATAATAAAGAACTTTAACATAAAAAAACATCCCCCCCCCAATGGTTTCCATTATGAGGGAAGGCACTAAGTCCAGTCCCATCCCCATGTCCACCCATAGTCGGGCTTATTGAGGCTTCCGCAGTCGCCGCTACGGAGGCCCGATGTTCCAAGCCGTTCTACCCGGGTGATGGTGCTCCGGCTTCGGGAGAATCCTCTCAGCGGCTTGGGACACCTGGAACGGCTGCCTCCTTACTCGAGACCGCGGCTTCCGAAGCCAACAAGGCCGCGCCGGATGGAGCTCCACTACTGGCGATCTCGTCGCGAGATCCCAGACTCCCGGTGAAAAGTTCAGCGCCGCCGCCCGCGGCTGCCCGCTCCGCAGACCTGCAGCTCCGCGATGTTTCAATGGCGGTCTTCAGCTCACCGGAGCTTCAGCGCGGCGACCCGGGCAAGGCATCGCCCGCTCCGCTCCGTGATTGCGCTCCAGCGCTGTGCCGCAGCCGAAGCCGAGGTTCTGGGCGGTCCCCACAGGAAACGCAGCTCCAGGTCCGCTGGTAGGCCGCGAGGACGGGTTGACGGTGCAGCCGGGAGAAAAGCTGCCTCTCCGACCAGGTAGGGACCCTGAAAGGTAGTTTCCTCCTTCCCCTACCCCCACCCCCCACATAAAAAAGACTAGAACTCCAGAACAAAAACACTTTAACTAACTAAAAATTAAAAAAAGAGATGAAAAGACGGACAGCTGCAGGCTGGGCAGCCATACCATACAGGACAGCGCCCCCAAAATGGACACAATCTGTTAGACACATGAAAAAAAAACTTTCATGAGGGATGGAATTATATTTTGTATAATATAATATAATGTATTCTTGATGGTTCTTGGAGTTATGTGCTTGGGTTGTGCACAACACCTCTCCATTCCTCCTGCCTAGTCACCACCCTTATCATTGCAACACAAACTAAAAATAGTTAACAAAGATTCTTTGGTCTGAATAATTATGAAATTTATTTTTACAATTGTTTCATTTTGTGTCACTTAGCACAGCAATGGGGAAATGTGATTAAGCACCGTGCAGTGTTAGTTTCTAGATAATGGATCAAATAACTACTGAATCATCCTACCACGACCAGCGAGCACTGCTGAACATCTATGTACCTTATTGCTGACCTTCGGACTATCTTTGATTGGAATTTGCTGGCTTAAACTTGCACTAAACCAGGGTGTCAAACTCATTTTAACGAATTTTAGGTCACGGGCAAAATGCGACTTCATGCGCGCTGGATAGCGCCGCGTACGCACGAACGCAGTCCAATCCGGCACCGTGGACAACTGCAGCCCGCTCTGGCATCGGGGAAATCATCCCATGGGCCGGATTGGACCCCTTCGAGTTTGACACCCCTGCACTAAACGTTATTCGCTTATCATGTATGTACACATTGTAATGGCTCGATTGTAATCATGTATTGTCTTTCTGCTGACAGGTTAGCACGCAACAAAAGCTTTTCACTGTACCTTGGTACACGTGAAAATAAACTAAACTAAACTAACATAATGACAATAAATAAGACTCCAAAATCTTGTTATGGCATGACAAATAGTTGAAATGTTAAAAGGCCTTCACTCTGCAACCTCCCACCACTGCAATGTGTAAAGGCTGTGAAAATATGTAGGAAGTGGGCAACACCTGTGTTTCTGCATATTGAGATACTGAGAAATAGTAACAGGAGTCGGCTGCTGAGTCTCTCGTGCCAGCTCTGCTATTCAATAAAACAATCGCTGATCTGATTGTTGTCCTCAGCAACAATTTCTGCCAATTCAAATAATCTTTAATTCCTCTAAAATGCAAATGTCTTTTTTTTCAGTGTGGAATATATCAAATGCCTCAGCATCTCCTGCTATTTCCAACAATTCATGACTCTCGAGAAGAAACTTTTCCTAATCTCGATGCTAATTGCATTTTTTTTTTTTTAAAGAGACACTGATTTGTAGGAAGTAGGCGAGATCAGTGTTTCATTACCCAAGCCTAATTCCCTGCAAGTGAGTAAGCTGCTAAGCTGTTGAGCGTTTTGAATTGGATCTGACTCAAATATAGCCCAGACCCGGTTCGGATGCTGTATTTCTGTCCCTTTGGCAATTAGGATGTTGTTGAACTGTATCGATTTTTATGACAATCAAGTGGCTTTGTGGTCATCATTATTGATGTTCTCTTTTGATTGCAGATTATTTGATTAACTGAATTTTATTTCCCTAGCTATTAGGGGATTTGAGCAATGTCTTAAGATCATTAGTTTTGACCTCTGGATTATCGGTCCATTAATTTAACCATTATTAATGGACCTGAAAGAATTACCCTTGAGGCGCAAAGATTCGCCAACCTTCCACTCTGATAAGCTATTTTCTTCATGGGAAAGAATGCAGTGAATTATCTAAAGTTTAGATATATCTTAGAAATGCAACTATTCCGATTGGAAATAAAAAAACATAATTTCATTTCCTATCCTAATATTAAGATGGAGATTGATAAAATTATGAATGTGGTGACCACTGTCCATGTGAGTGAATTTAACATTTACCGGATGATCAGGTATACCATTCACCCAAGGAAAGCCTAGACACATGGAGGATTTATTATAAGAGAATAGGGTTAGAACACAAAGAAATAGCTTGATATCAGCAGCCACTGTACTTTGATTCAGAAAGAATATATGTTATACTCTTGATAAGATTGATTCATTAACTGGTGAGCTAGGATGCCTGTATTAAACGGATTGTTTGCACGATATCAAGGCTGCTCTGTATCTAAATACTGGGGAGGTTAACAATGACCAGAATTCATAAAAATCAAGTGGAGAAAAGGTCAAAACGGTGCAAAATATCTTCCTGCATCTTGTTAGGTGTTATCTACTGTGATTAATGTATTAACTTGTGCTCTGTAGCAAGACTTTACTCATCACTTCAAAGAACTTTAAAAACTCTACAGATTGAACACCGATTTTCCAGCACCTTTGGTCCCAGAGCCTTTCAGGATTATACATTTTATGGACCAACAGAGGTCACATGATAATGAAATGACAATACACCCCTGACCCACTAATGACACCCGTCCCGTGTGTCTAAAGCACCATGGGGTGCCCGAAACTTAAATAAAACTGAATGTGAATGGAATGACCTGTCGACCCATCCCCGGCTTCCACCATCTCCCCGGCTGTTTGGAGCACTGGCGTGCTATCCCACTCCCAATTTACACCAGCGAACCCTTCTTCACCCACCACGTGGTTCAGTGACATGCCTGTTGTTGCAGCTAACATTGTAACCCCTGGGGACAGTGCTTGATAGGTGCCCTCTCCTACCCCTCCCCATTGCCCCTCCCTCACCCGTTTGGTGTATCCAACATCTGTTATAAGGGGGTAGTTAAAACGAGGGTTTACTGTATTGTCTATGTAAAACGGTTAGGAGAGTAGCAGGCACGGAAATCGCTATCAAAACATGCGGGGGACACAATTTCTTCGGCCGTGGGCCCTGTGGACGGTAACATTGGGAGTTGACCTGGTTGGTGACCGACTCCAAACTCCAGCAACTGCAGCTTCGTCTGCCCCGTGGGGCTTGAATCAGCCCATTCACGGGGTCTTTCATCGGCCGGCAGGGGCTTCAACATCGGGAGCCTCGATCGCCTTGATGCAGCTGTTTGATTTTAAGCCACGCCGGGCGCTGAAAGGCCTCGTGAACAGGCCGATTCAGCCTTAGAAAGCGTCTGATAGAGTCTGGATTACAAAACATGGGGGGAGATTGTCCCCCACCTCTCAAAGCGGGGAGGGGGGGGGGGTGGGGGGGGGATGGGGGGGAACGGGGGGTGACGGGGGGTGCTCCCCCCTGTCCCCCCCCCAGGATTTCCGCCCCTGGAGAGAAGATTGAGAGCATAGTTCATTCTTTCACGATGGAGGGACATGACCGGAAGGAGTGCTCACCAATCGCAACGCCACCTGTGGCCACTCAGGGAATTCCAACTGAGCTATTGTAATCTTGTCCAGGGAATAGGGATGGGCGGACCATCAGTTGCTGGGAAATTGGTGGCCAACCTGTATTATAAAAAGAGGATGCAGCTTTTGAATGATTGAAATGATTGAAAGATGCAGCATGGAAACAGGCCCTTTGGCCAACCGGGTCCACACTAGTTCTATGCTATCTAATTTCCACATTAATTTCCTGTACACTCAGAGTAAAAAAGTAAAGTAAAGTAAAGTAGCCTTTATTGTAATGTACATAAGTTAATCAATCTACGATCCTACTAGTCCTTGGGATGTGAGACAAAATCAAAGCACCCAGAGGAAACCCAGGTGGTCACATGCAGAACTGGTAAACTCCTCACAGACAGCACCCAGACTGGTCAGGATCAAAATTAGGTCTCTGGCAGTACATGGGAGCTGCCACCACTGTGCTGTCCTATCTTTTTAATCTTTTTAGCCACCTTATTATTAATAATTTCTTTGACAATCCAATCTTTTCAGACGAAATATGGTCCAACAGTTTTGTCAATAAAATCACATGTTGTAATTTCTAAAGTGAATGATAGAATGATTACTCTCTGGAAAGAAGCCCTACAGATCATTAAGCCTATACTGACCCTGTGTAAGTGCAATCAAGATAGCTCATCTCTCCAATGTAATGTAATTCCTGTTTTTTGTGGTGACTCTTGTATTTTGATCGTCTTCAATCATACTTTTCCCCATAGGTGGAAATATACTCTCTCTATGTACTCTATCAAAACATTTTTCATAATTTTAAATACTTGTTAAAGATTCTGGAGAGAAAAGAAACAGTATTTTTGTTTCCTGATGCATATGCCCCTGCATTTATTCACCCTCAGTGGTGTCTCTATTTTGGTCGTATTTTTATAACATGCTGATCAGAACTGTGTACAATATTCTCAGTATTATCCTAATGCCCCTGTCCCACTTAGGAAACCTGAACGGAAACCTCTGGAGACTTTGCGCCCCACCCAAGGTTTCCGTGCGGTTCCCGGAGGTTGCAGGTGGTTGCCGGAGGTTGCAGGTAGTGGAAGCAGGTAGGGAGACTGTCAAAAACCTCCGGGAACCTCCGGGAACCGCACGGAAACATTGGGTGGGGCGCAAAGTCTCCAGAGGTTTCCGTTCAGGTTTCCTAAGTGGGACAGGGGCATAAGGCTTAAGACTTAGACTTAAGAGATGCAGTGTGGAAATACACCCTTTGGCGCACCGAGTCCATGCTGACTAGAGATCACCCCATACACTAGCACTGTGCAGTACGCTAGGGACAATTTAAAGGTTTCAAAGGTCTTTTCTTGTCACGTGTATGGTGATAATAGTTAAGGTACTGTGATGTTCGCACATTTACAGAGGCCAATTAACCTACAAACCTGCATGTCTTTGGGATGTGGAAGGAAACCACAGCCGGAGAAGAACATACAAACGCCACACAATATGTTTCGCATAATTTCACTACATTTCTGTTCTATCACTAGAAATAAATAGTGATGCTCTTTGGTGTCTCCCAATTATATTTGTAATTTTCTTGATATTATTTATCATATAATTATCATTTGGAATGAGCTGCCAAAGCAAGTAGTCGAGGCAGGTAGAATAACAACATTTAAACTACATTTGGACAGATACACAGAGAGGAAGGATTTAGAACATAATGGGTTGAATGTGGCAGATGGGTCTGGCAGATGGGTTATCTGGTTAGTATGGACGAGTTTCTGTGCTCTATGAATCTAAATAAATTTGGAAAGAAGTAGCATATATTAAGCTTAGATAAAACACTTTAGAACAGCAATTTCAATTAGCAGTTCACTGATGTTTAATTAAGACTGCTGTTCAATTCATCAATCTGGCACTGAACTATTTTGACATTACATTAGATACTTTATTAGATAAAGTAGTGTAATGCTTCTTTCTAAACTGGACAAAGTATAGTCCAGCAATTATTGCTAATACATGCTCTGAACATTACATAGAAAATAGGTGCAGGAGTAGGTCATTCGGCCCTTCGAATATGATCATGGCTGATTATCCAAAATTAGTACCCAGTTCCTGCTTTCTCCCCATGTCCCTTGATTCCGTTAGCCCTAAGTCAAGTCGTCAACTTTATTTGTCACATACACATAGTGTACAGATGTACAGTGAAATGAAAGTGGCAATGCTTGCAGGGTTGTGCAAAACAACAGAACAGAGCAGACAGAACCAGTATTTACATTAAATATAGAAGACACAACAGTATTTATGCCCTGTGTTCAAGAAGGAACTGCAGATGCTGGAAGATCGAAGGTACACAAAAATGCTGGAGAAACTCAGCGGGTGCAGCAGCATCTATAGAGCGAAGGAAATAGGTGATGTTTCGGGGCGAAACCCTTCTTCAGACTGATGGGGGGTGGGGGGGAGAAGGAAGGAAAAAGGGAGGGGGAGGAGCCCGAGGGCAGGGGGATTGGAGGAGGCAGCTCGAGGGTTAAGGAAGGGGAGGAGACAGCCAGGGCTAGCAAAATTGGGAGAATTCAATGTTCATGCCAACCGGACGCAAGCTACCCAGGCGGAATATGAGGTGCTTAGTATTTATGCCCTGGTGAGATCAGAGTTCACAGTCCTGATGGCCTGTGGAAAGAAACCACGTCTCATCCTCTCTGTTTTCGCAGCTTGCCTGAATGTAACAGCTGGAACAGTTTGTTGCTGGGGTGGTAGGGGCCCTTCATAATCTTGCTGGGTCTGGATCTGTACCTCCTGGTATAAGTCCTGCAAGGGATGTGGGGGGGGCAGTAGTTCCCGTGGTAGGTCGGCCAAGCACACTACTCTCAGCAGAGCCTTCCTGTCCTATAGCTATATAGCTAAGAGCTATAGGACAGGAAGTTAGCTAAGAGCTATATCTAACTCTCTCTTGAATACATTAATGTTTTCATAATCTATCCAGTTATGGCACTGTTTCTCCAAGGATGTCTCGGCAACAATTTGGCGAACACAGAAAGATAAAGAAGATAATTAAAGTTAAGTAAGTAGCCCATTAATGTAACAATGATAATAGGCTATATACGATAAGACATTTATTCACAACACAGTGATAAATGCCCCAGTTGCGGGACAAGATATTTCCCATATTGTAGTGAACCATGTGGATCAACAATTTTGTTGTTTCCAAATAATAATAATGAAATGGGAGCTTGCATTGCCTGAGGTCAGCTGTTAATCCTCTTTCTCCTTTCAGTACATTATTTAGATTCTGTTTATTCTGCTAAAGAAGTGATTAATTTGACTGTTTTGATACAAAATGTAATCAGCATCTAGAAAGGAATGAAACTCCAGCATAGTGTGTACCTAGATTTACTGAGAAGGGCTGCTCTATATTGATTAGATTTTTTTCTTACATTTTCTCGTAATTAAATGCCTCAGATGAACTATCCAGTGAGAAGAAACATCAGCAGCCCCACTACCACAGATTTGTTGTTACATGACAGGGTGTTGCATGATGGAGGGACCAGCAGATAATTCCAGTCCACATTTAAACAATGTTCTGACCAGTGTTGTCTCTAGAGGTATTGCGCCCTGTAGCCAGTAGATGTTTGCAACCTGCTCCTCGTTGAACCAGGCACAATTTGTTTTTAAACCCATAGGATATTGGCATTGTTACCAAGGCTAGCTTTTGATGGGTGAGTAGAACATAAACAAAGAGGGATAGGTATTTTAAACCCGGGACGTGACATCCATCACTGTATTGCTTGCAAAAAAATGACACTTGAACGGGTATGTGGATAGAAGTTTTTGGAAGGACATAGGCAAGGCACTGGCAAGGAGGACTAGGTTGGTAAGGGAACTTAATTGGCATAGACAAATTGTGCCAAAGGGCCTGTTTCTGTGCTGAAAAGCTCCTTTACTATAACCGTCCTCAGAAATTTAATTTTTATTTCTACTGAATGATACCAATGGAGTGGTGAATGTAGAAACAAAGAACTGCAGATGCTGGTTTATACCACAAATAGACACAATGTGCTGGAGTAACTCAGCGGGTCAGGCGGAATCTCTGGAGAACATGGATAGGTCAGGGTACACAAAAATGCTGGAGAAACTCAGCGGGTGCAGCAGCATCTATGGAGCGAAGGAAATAGGTAACGTTTGTTGCCGAAACCCTTCTTCAGACTGACGGGGAGAAGGAAGGAAAAAGGAGGAGGAGGAGCCCGAGGGCTGGGGGATGGGAGGAGACAGCCCGAGGGCTGAGGAAAGGGAGGAGACAGCAAGGGCTAACAAAATTGGGAGAATTCAATGTTCATGCCCGCAGGATGCAGACTCCCCAAGCGAAATATAAGGTGCTGTTCCTCCAATTACCGGTGTTGCTCACTCTGGCGATCGGTGATGTTTTTGGTCAGAACTGTTCTTCGGTCTGAAATGTCACCAATCCTTTTTCTCTCGAGATGCTGCCTGACCTGTTTTGATATGTGTCTGCTTACGACAAATAGGTAATACTAGCACATATAAACAGTGAAAGATGGCTCCACACACACTCATATTGGGATCAAAAGAAAGAATGATTTATTTCCAAGTGCTAGTGCCTCCTTCTCAATCTGAACATATCTCTGCTCAATTGGCGTCAATGCTCGACTTACATAGGACAGTGGTTGTCCTTTCTGCATAAGTGTTGCACCTAGACCTGCCCTGCTTGCACCTATGGTCAGCTGTTCATCTGGTATGTAGTACGCCAGGATAAGTGCTGTTGTCAACATCTCCTTGATCTTTGACATTGCCGTGTCATGTTCTGATGACCATTCCCACCCTGCATCCTTGTGGGTCAATTTCCTCAAAGGCTCAAATATGTCCGACAACATTGGCAGGAATCTTGCCCAGTAGTTTACACTGCCTTGTAATCTTTGGATTGGTTGGGTTGGGCATCTCTAGTATCGCTTGGATCTTCTTCGGATCTGGTTTCAGGCCACGATCTGTAACTGCTTGTCCTAGAAATGTGATACAAGTAGTTTTCACAACCGACTTCTTCCGGTTCAACTTGATGCCTTTGTCTCTGCATCGCTGAAGAAGATCTTGCAGTCTTGCATCGTGAATCCTGAACTGCATCTTCTCTGGTGTCCCCTACTCCAAATAGGATGATGTCATCTTCAACACATAGTAGAGAGTAGAGTGTTTAATTTAATTTGTTCATGATATATGTATTTTTATTTCTATTTACTTGTTGTTATTTGTACTGCACACTGAACGGACACTGGTTGAGCAACGTTTTTTTGTTTCCTCTGGGTATGTGAGTACTCAGGAAATAACAATAAAGATATACTGATACTGATACTGATTCTACTCCCGCTAATCCTTCTAGGGCTTGTTGCAGCTTCTTCTGGAACATCTCTGCACTTACTTTCAGTCCAAATGGCAACCTCTTCCAGCCATATCTCCCAAAAGGGGTGTTCATGGTTGTTAGGAAACTGTTCTCCTGTGGAGGTATCCTGATGTCAGATCAAATTTGGAGAAAATTAAACAGCTTAATTAGATGCCTTAGACAGCTCATAGAGTACGTCCTCTATGACTGGTACTGTGGATCTCCCTTTTCAGAACTTTATTGAGGTGTCTGGGATCTATGCAGAACTTCAACTCTGAGCTGTCCTTTTTCTCCATAACGACCAGCCTGCGACACCACAGTTGGTTCCTTGACTTGAGTCAAGATGTCCTGCGACCAGCTTCATGAGACTATTCTTGACCTTCCCTTTCATAGCCACAGAGATCGGCTTTTCAGGACACTGTGACGGGGTCACATCCTCTATCTGCGTTACCAACTTGACCTTGCCTAGTAGTCTCCCCGGTCTTTCGTCGTCAAATACATCTTTGTAGCTCTTGAGTAAAGAGTCAGCCTCGCTAACAGCATTCAGGCTTTAAATTCTCATAGTGAACCGTGATGAGTTTCATCTGTTGTGCAGCTTTGCCGCTCAGGAGCGGTGTGGACCAGCCTTCCTCTCCCACTATGAAGTGAACACGGCACTTGTTGTTGTTCATCTTGTTCCGGAGTATGACTTTCGTCCTACCTTCCACCAGCAGGTTGGATCCGTTGTACATCTTTAAGATGATGTTCTCTCGTCTAATGTCCTCTTTGTTGGGTACAAGATCCTTGGGAATCACATTAACACTGGCACCACAGTCAATCTGAAACTTGATGGCTTCTGTGCCGACCTGCATCTCAAAGATTAGGCCATTTTGAAATATCAGTGTATCCCCTTGCTCTTAATAGCTTATGTATAGTTTAGCTATAAGCACAACACGCGACTGTGTAACTTGTGTAAGATTCACTAATATCTTCTACTGCTATTGAAAATAGTTTCAAAACTAAACTGTTCTTTTCTGTTTCCATACAGTGTGTGCGATCTTTAAGCAGTCACCCACAGCATGTCGTTTCAATCCTCGACCCCCCACAGCCCTGATTTACACACTGTGTCTTAGCCTTGAGTGCA
The DNA here is from genome assembly GCF_028641065.1 of Leucoraja erinaceus. NCBI lineage: Eukaryota > Metazoa > Chordata > Chondrichthyes > Rajiformes > Rajidae > Leucoraja > Leucoraja erinaceus. The sequence continues at coordinate 152,084,402 of NC_073377.1, forward strand.
CAATGGCCTGCATACCGTTCCTCTCATGCATGCAGCTAATTCGGTCACTGAGCGTTGAATCACTGATTCCTGAAAACTTTTCAAAGCATATTTGCTAAGTATCATAGCGTCTATTTGATTCACAAATTTGAATGATTTATTTCCAAGTCAAATGTCACTGACTGATTTACATAATTATATGCGCGAGTCTGAGCATGTGCGAGAATGAGTACCGCTCATATGCATAAATTACGTGGATATTGTCACATGACCTTTTGATTTTCTGCAGCACTTTGCATCTATCTTTGTGGTGAATGTGATAATTTGGAACTTTAAAGGAAGACAATCTACATGTACTAAGATAATTGCCCTTTGGGAAGCATAAATTTAAAATCCTGCAATAAAATAATGAACAATAGTATGCATTTTATGAACCAGCACTAATCTAAACCCTGTGCCTATATGTTATTTTCCATATCATTATTCCCCCACTGCACACATAATTAACTGCTGCAAAACAATTTAAAGAAAAACTGAAGAAGATTTATCTGACGGAGTGGAGTTCTGTGGAACTCTAATGTTTGGAAAATAGTACAAAAGCAGCAACGCCTGCACTCAGAGTTACTTCTTCAGTTTCAGCCTATGCTATGATTTTTGAATAGCCTAAGTAGGCCATTCGGCCCTTCGAGCATGGCTGATCATCAAACTCAGTATCCCGTACCTGCCTTCTCTCCATACCCTCTGATCCCCTTAGCCACAAGAGATTTACCAGCTAGCCATGTGTACATTTAACTATGCAAACAAACGTGCACCCATAATGTTCAAAATTTGAGGTGAATGACACTGAAATACTTTATTAAGGATGGCACTGTGTCCCAGCAGTAGAGTTGCTGCCTTACAGCACCAGAGACCCAGGTTTGATCCTAACTACAGGTGCTGTGTGTATGGAGTTTGTACATTCTCCCTGTGACTTGCTTGGGTTTTCTCCGGGAAGCAATAAGTGTTCATACTTGAGGAAGGTCTTTTTAAATAAATTTTCTGCACTCAGAGTTACTTCTTCAGTTTCAGCCTATGCTATGCTTTTTGAGAATAGATTAGAAGCACTATGCTTTTGGAAAAGGATAATTGTTGACGAGTGTTACATAAACTGAATTATTTTGGACTATAAAGGTGGAGGAGGGTGAAACCAGTATCAAAGATATGCTGAAGGAAGGGAGTTGCAGCCAAAGGCAAGACAGCAAAATGGCCAACAGTTTATTCAGACCAAGACTTATGCCCCTGCCCCACTTAGGAAACCTGAACGGAAACCTCTGGAGACTTTGCGCCCCACCCAAGGTTTCCGTGCGGTTCCTGGAGATTTTTGTCAGTCTCCCTAATGGTCGAAAGTGGTTTCCGCTTCTTCTATGTTCTCCAGAGGTTTCCGTTCAGGTTTCCTAAGTGGGACAGGGGCATTAGTTTCCTTAACAACTTGGAAGAACAATTTTGTAGGAACCTCTCAATGCAACAGAAGGTGCTCACTGATCTTTATACCCACCTCATAGAAGATTCTTTGCCAGATAGACATGAAGATCAGAAAGCATTGGTACTAGTGAATGGTAACACCACGCTTAATGTCATTGTGTTTACATATTGTTATGTGACTACTAGAGGCACATTAAATGGTTACTGCTGGCTGAGTTCAATAATAGGAGCAGATGGTCCTCCTTGTTATCTTCCTTGTCCTGGGTCAATTACTCTTCAATCCTTAAAGATAGAACAGAATGATGGAGATGGTGACCCTTCAAAACCCAATCTGGAGACACAAAAGACAGCAGATTGCTGGAATCTGCAGCAGAAAACATGTGCTGGAGAAACTCAGCAGGCCTGGCAGAATCTTTGGAGGAAAGTGGGTATTTGACCTTTCAGCTCAAGACTTCTATGACTCTAAAAGAGCGCCGTTGTTTGATTGGCTCACTGAGAGGCACAGCAGCCAAGAAGAACATACGAAGCTATGTGATGTGTCCTATTTGAAGCAGCCATCTTGGGACGGACTATGTGTTGAGATCCAAGTGCTGTGTTCTGCGGATAAGTGCTGAGGCTTTTGCACAAGAGGCTGCTGTGAGGAGGAGGCTGAGGAGAAGGTGATGGAAAGATAAGGCTGGGTATTTTTTCTAACTTTCTCTGTTGTCAAAGGGTGGCACAATAGTGTGGCGGTAGAGTTACTGCCTCACAGCGCCAGAGACCCGGGTTTGATCCTGACTACGGGTGCTGCCTGTATGGAGTTTGTACGTTCTCCCTGTGAACGTATGCTGCGTGTGTTTTCTCCGTGTGCTCCAGTTTCCTCATACACTCCAAAGACGTACAGGTATGCAGGTTAACAGTGTAAAGAAGTCTCAACAACACATTGTCTTAACTGTAGCTTTATTGACTGTTCACATCATCACTATACTAGCTGTACGTGGTCTGTCACCGGAGCTAGAGAGCGAGACACCAGGGAGGGAACATGCAATTATACACCTAATAAGGGGAGTGGTTAAGGGTGGTGAGGTCACTATGTTAAAGGCACATGCACTAGCCATCTACAAACAGGCTTGGTTTATTGTAAAAAATGTCCCTAGTGTGTGCAGGATAGTGTTAATGTGCAGGGATTACTGGTCGGCACGGACTCGGTGGGCCAAAGGGCCTGTTTCTGTGCTGTATCTCTAAAATACCAAAAACTAAACTAAGTGTAGTCTGAATGGCAGTTAGGGCAATGGTATAGTCTGCCAGCAGGACGAGGACCCTGAGGACCACACATGTTGGAGGTGTGTCCAGCTATCACCTGCTGACTGACTGCATGAGGGAACTGGAGCTGCAGCTGGACAACCTCAGAATGTATTATAGACCTCCGATAGTTAGTACGAATTAGAGGAGCAGACATGTGGGGAGGTTGGAGATAGCTGTAAAAACAATAGGATAGTATTACTGGGAGATTTCAACTTCCCTTACATGTTTTATGTGTGTATGTGTATCACGCACTGAACTATTTTTTGGCTTAGAATATTGTTACTATGATACAGAGCACTATGTTTACATATTCCGTTGTGCTGCTCCAAGTAAGAATTTCATTGCTCTGTCTCGGACATATGTCAATACAACACTCTCTTGACTCTTCAATACGTGCCTTGGGGAAGAAATTGCATTGGGCCTTGCAGAGGTATTTACATCATCTTTAACCAAGGGTGAAATTCAGAAGACTGGAGGAGGGTGGCTAATGTTGCACCGTTGTTTGAGAAGGACAACAGGAATAAACCAGGGAAGTACAAGCTGGTGAGCCTGACGCCTGTGGTGGGAAAGTTGTTGGAGGGGACTCTGAGGGACAAGATCTACCGCATTCTGTGTGGGCCTGTGTATGAGATAGTCAACATGGCTTTGCGCGTGGGAAATCATGTTTCACAACTCCGATAGAATTTTTGAAGAGGTCACCAAGAGGATCGATAAGGGCAGAGCAGTGGACATTGGATATGTGGACTTTAGCAAGGCCTTTGACAAGGTCGCAATGGTAGAATGTTATGTGAATGTTAACAATCGGTCCAGTAGCTGGAAGAGTTACTCATTGTATTTTATTTATGTTCCTTTGAGAGCTAACTAATGGAGTCTCTGCTGCATGGTTTTGTATTGGCAGCTGTACAGAATTTAACTGTAGCTTTTCTGTTGTGCAGGCAGTTTCTGCAACAGATTTTATGTCAGGGAGTCTGTCAGCAGTGCTACACTGTGAACTTTTTCATGCTTTCTGGAACAGCGATAGAGGGATTTGACAACTAAAATAGTGCTATTTTACTCTCTTTAACCATGCTTCACAAAATTTGGTGATGTGGAGTTCTCGCAAGATATCTGACATAGGAAGTGTTTCCTTCATCAATGTTAAAATCTCTCATTTTGATGAAAAACAAGTACATAAATTAGAACACAAAGTGCAGAAAAACTCACGGGTCAGGCAGCATCTGGAGAGGGAATGGACAGCAACGCTTTGGATCGTGACCCTTCATCAGTCCTGACCTGAAACATTGCCTGTCTATTCCCTCTACAGAAATTGCCTGAATCATCCTACCACAAGCAGGGAGCAGTGCTGAACTATTATCTACCTCTTTGGTGACCTTTGGACTATCCTTGCTGGCTTTACCATGCACTAAAGGTTATTCCCTTATCATGTGGTGTGGCGGAGCCTAACGACAGCGGCTCGACTGCAGTCCGTTTGTCTTTTTTTAATTTTTGTCTCGTTAAATGTATGTTTTGACTCTAGTTTTATTTTATTTTTTGCTGTGTATATGTGAGGGGTGGTGGGTGGAGGGGGGTGGGGGGGAACCGTTTAATCTCTTCCCTGTACGGGGACCCGACTTTTTCCCTGTCGGGTCTCCGATGTCGTTGGGCCTAGCATCGAGGAGCCGGCAGCAGCCTCCGGCCGGAACCCACCCGAGGCCTCCAGTGTGGAGCCTGCAGACTCGCCATCGCGGAGCTGGCCGATTTCGGAACGGGAAGAGCTGTGATGGTGCGCGGCTGCAACCCGACTTCGGAGCTTTGGAGGCTCCGGCCACAGGCCCGGTGGATGGTAACATCGGGAGCTCGCTGGTCCCTGGTGGGAGACCGCTTTTCTGAGCTCCCTCAACGGCAACTCCTCCCGCCGGAATTGCGGGGTTAAATGACTTGGAGCGGGGCCTAACATCGCTCCGCGTGACTTAATGGCCGCGGGACTTACCATCGCCCGCCGGGGGCTTTAACATCGGGAGCCCCTCAACGCTGCAGTTGGACTGCTGGACCGCGGGAGAAGAACAAGGGAAGAGATAAGACTTTTGCCTTCCATCACTGTAAGGAGTTGTTGCACATTCACTGTGATGGGTGTTTGTGTAAACTGTGTTAAATGTGGGTCTTGGATTTTTTTTGTAATGTTAAGACTGTCGAAAATGCAATTTTGTTCAAACCAAGTTGTTTGAATGACAATAAAAGGCATTCTATTCTATTCTATTCTATTCTATTCTATTCTATTCTATTCTATGTATCTATCCACTGTAAATGGATCGATTGTAACCATGTATTGTCTTTCTGCAGACTGTTAGCATGCAACAAAAGCTTTTTCTGACATGATCCACTGAATTCCAGCAGCACTTTGTGTTTTGCTCAAGATTCCAGCACCTGCAGTTCCTTGTGCCTCCATAAATTAGAGTCATGCAAAAAGGGAGGCCCTTTGGCTCACAATGTCCACGTCGACCTCGAACTTATCCTTAAGATTTAAACTTGTCCTTAGACTTTATACGTTAAACTTTAGAGATATACTGTGGAAAGTGACCCATCAGCCGACTGAATCCACGCCGACCAACAATCACCCCATACACTAGCACTATCCTACACACTAGGGACAATTTACAATTTTTACCCAAGCCAACTAACCTACAAATCGGCACATCTTTGGGAGGGGGAGGAAACAGGAGCACCTGCAGAAAACCCACACAGTCACAAGGAACGCGCGCAAATTCTGTACAGACAGAACCCATAGTCAGGATCGAACCTGGGTCTCTGAACCTTTCAGGCAGCAACTCTACCACTGTGCCACCCTAATGCAAGATTGCTTTAAAGACACAAAATGCTGGAGTAACTCAGCGGGCCAGGCAGCATCTCTGGAGAGAAGGAAAGGGTGACATTTTGTGTCGAGACCCTTCTTCAGATCTCAACCCTAAACGTCACCCATTCCTTCTCTCCAGAGATGCTGCCTGTCCCGCTGAGTTACTCCAGCATTTTGTGTTAATCTACGGTTTAAACCAGCATCTGCAGTTCCTTCCTATGCAAGGTTGCTTTGTATTGCTCTCATCTATATTGCTCCATTGACCTGTACTTGATTCATAGCCTTCTATGACTTGGCAATTCAAGTGCTTATCTAGATACTTCTGAAAGGTTGTGAGGCCACTTGCCTCCTCAGTCAGTACATTCAAGTTCCACAGATTTTCTGCCTTTCTTTACACGGCCCATAATTAACCATGTTATGGTATAGGGTATAAATGGTTGCCAGAATCACATCAGTAGGACAAACGGTGTGGGTTCGAGACTGCTGCCAAATTCACTGCCTGCACACCTTACTGCTGTGCTCATTTCTGCCCTGGACTCAGGAGGGCTGAACGATCTGCCCGAGGTGTGTAAACATTGAGTAGGCCTCACCAATGTATCTGCTCAGAATGACCTGATGGTCTTTGTCAACTCACCAACCATTGATACCCAGAGACATTTAGAACCATTCGAATAGGTTTATATAACTTTTAAAAAACAACCGTGAAATAATTGAAACATTAAAGAAATTAAATATTTAAATTAAAAAAACCTTAAAACGCCAATAAATAATAAAAAATAATAAAAAATAAATAAGATAAGTCATGCAATTAGCAATGCATGTATTGTTCCAACAGGCTACTGTTGTGCACCAGCTACCCTTGGTGTGTTACTGAGGGCTTGATGCAGAGTGCACCCTGTCAGTGCTCTGACACTATGCCCAATGGCAAGTCCAGCAATTGAATCTGAAGAAGGTCTGAAGAAGGGTCTCCACACGAAACGTCACCCATCCCTTCTCTCTAGAGATATTGCCTGTCCTGCTGAGTTACTCCAGCATTTTGTGCCTATCTTCGATTTAAACCTGCATCTGCAGCTCCTTCCTACACCTGCAATTGAATAGACAGCCCGACTGCAATTATTACGCATCCATCCTTATCTTTGATTTTTTGTCTTCTCCCACACATGCAGAGCTCAGGATGCCCTTAGGCGTGAAAGGCTGGAACGGCTGCCTTCCAAGTCAGCACAATTTGGGCCATTTCTTGCATTGTTTAGAATATAAACTGACAATATCACGCTTGAGTGCACCAGCACAGGCAATCTATTTGTATCAATCATTGTTGTGGCTCTTTTGTAAACTTGCAGTGACATGACATTTTGAGACATTTAAATCGAATAAATGCATTGTGACGGGTGAGGTGTTTGGGGAATATAAAGAATGTCAGGCTTACACAAATTAAGTGTCCACTGCGCCTGTGAATTTGATCATATCTTTCGCCATTTGCGTTGCCACATACAGCAAAACAACTGAATGCATCAATCAGCCAAGTATTTTCAAGATCATTTCCCAACATCATTGCAATAGCAAAATTTGCAGGAGGTTAGAAACCTGGAGGAAAATCAGAAATAGAAGTGGTGAAAGATCAGTGAACTGAAATGCTAGGTATTTTTATCTCTCTCCTTAGGTGATGACTGACCAGCAATGTTCTAAACGCAAATGTTTTTTTCTCAGAGTCACTGTTAAGGAGAAACTACATGATATCAACTTTCCAATTTTTTACACAGTAGCTAACGCGACAAAGTTATTTATTATTGTTAACCGAACAAATCTTTGGGATCACTACATAACCCTGAATCCATCCAAATATCCACATGTTAGAGAAAGCTTTCCATCAATCCATATTACTAAAAGTTTGATCTTGACCACTTTTGGCTCACTGTGATTTCCGAGGGAATGCCGCCACCTACGGCCGTCATTTTTGGCCACCTCGCTCAGAGCCCCCCCCCTCCGCCTTCCTGGACCAGAGGATTTTTCCCTTCGATGAAAAATCAGAGAGATATTAATGTTGTAAAAAAATTGCCATTATCTCTGCTGTCCCTGCTGGAGGGAGGTGGAGGGACTATAAAACCAGGAAGTGGTGGCCTCACAGTCTCTGCAAAATGTAGGAAGCCAGAGGATCATGTCTCTCTGAGCTCTGAATAACACTGAGCACATGTCTACTCAACTGTGAGTGCCCTTAATATGGTTTGAAAATGAAAATATGGTTGGTTTGAAGTAAAATGCACTGCAAATGGTTGCTTCGGTTGAAGTAAAATGTACTACAAATGGTTGTTTGTGTTGAAGTAAAATTGCACTGCAAATGGTTGTTTGGGTTGAAGTAAAAATGCACTGCGAAATGATTGTTGTTTGGGTTGAAGTAAAAATGAACTGTAAATGGTTGTTTGGGGGGTTTGGGTTGAAGTGAAAATGGTTGTTTGTGTTGAAGCAAAATGCACTGAAAATGGTTGTTTGGGTTGAAGTGAAAATGTACTGCAAATGGTAGTTTGGGTTGCAGTAAAAATGCACTGCAAATGGTTGTTTGGGTTGATGTGAAAATGCACTGCTAATGGTTGTTTGGGTTGAAGTAAAAATGAACTGTAAATGGTTGTTTGGGGGGTTTGGGTTGAAGTGAAAAGACACTGCAAATGGTTGTTTGGGGGGTTTTGGGGTTGAAGTGAAAAGGCACTGCAAAGGGTTGTTTGGGGGGTTTTGGGTTGAAGTGGAAAGGCACTGCAAAGGGTTGTTTGGGGGGGGGGGGGGGGGTTGGGTTGAGATGAAAAGGCACTGCAAAGGGTTGCTTGGGGGGGGGGGGGGTTTGGGGGGAAGTGAAAAGGCACTTCAAAGGGTTGTTTGTCTAAACTTGACAACTTCCTGTTTGCACTATATTGATTTTAGGTAAAACACTACCACTTACGGCTGTGATTTTTGTCCATCTTAGTCCCCCTCCGCTGATCAGGTGCTGAGGATTTTCCCCATCAATTAAAAATAAAAGTGTAATTAGTGTTTAAAAAATGTTGAGAATCTCTCCTGTCAATCACGCCATGAAGGCCACACCTTTTCTGGTGGAAGAGGGAGGGATTACAAAACCCGGTGGGTGTGGGTGTGGCTCAGTCTCTGCATGATGGGGGAGGGAGAGGTCACAACTGTCTGAGCTGTGAATCAACTGAACACAATGAATGTCTAATGAACTGTGAGTGTGGTGTGTTGTGTGGTTTTATGGTAGTTTCATGGTGGTTTCACCTTGCTTGAAATGGTATGAAACTGCATTTGAATGTGGTGGCCTTGCAGCCTGCATAAAATGGTATGAAACTGCATTTGAATGTGGTGGCCTTGCACCCTGCTTGAAGTGGTTGGAAACTGCACTTGAATTTGGTGGCCTTGCACCCTGCTTGAAATGGTAGGAAAATGGATTTGTATTTGGTGGCCTTGCACTGCACTCTGCTTAAAATGGAATTTCAAGGAATAGCTGTGAGTCAACTGCCAGCACATCAGGCTTAAGAGATTGTGCTGCCACCCCAAGAATCCATTTGGCCCACAATGTCCATACTAGTCCTCTGGAGACCAGTAGTCCCTGCAGCCAACAACACCCATACCAGCACTCCGGAAAGCCCCCCCCCCCCCCCTCACTGGCCACCAATATTGGAATTGGTGGAGAGGTGGAATATTGCGTCGGGGGACCAGCCCTTCCGTGTGAACATGGGACCCAATGGGTCCCACTTAGTCTAGTTATTATATAAAGTCACGGTGGCAAAGCAGTAGAGTTGCTGCCTTACAGCAAATGCAGCGTCAGTGACCTGAGTTCGATCCCGACTATGAGTGCTATCTGTACAGAGTTTGTATGTTCTCCCCTTGACCTGCGTGGGTTTTCTCTGAGATCATCGGTTTCCTCCCACACTCCAAAGATGTCCAGGTTTGTAGGTTAATTGACTTGGTATATGTAAAAATTGTCCCTAGTGGGTATGGGATAGTGTTAATGTGCGGGGATTGTTGGTTGGCATGGACCTGTTGGGCCGAAGGTCCTGTTTCCGTGCTGTTTCTCTAAACTATATAAAGTCAAGAATGTAATTTAAATGTACGTCAATTGATTAAAAAAAAATTATGAAGCATCGAGGCTTTCCTAGGGTAATGTATTTTGACCAGGACATCAAATCAACAGTATTTAATTACTTTCATACTATCACTTGGATGGTATCAGAAAATGCATCATTGCTTTGATAAAAGGATATAACAATTTTGCTGACACAAAATACACAATTTACTTAAAAGGTCAAATGGAATAATACTTAAACCTAGAATACTGTAGCTTTGGAAAGAATCATGGGGAATTTGGAATGGATTCTCAGTTTGAAACATCTTAGCATAGATATTAATTCCCACTCAATAATAGTAGGAAGATATTGTATTCTGCCCCCGAAATTAACTACATCAGCTTCAGAGCAAATAAATTTCAGAGGCAAAATACAAAATATTGTAGGTCGCATATTGTGTTCATGGGCCTGCTAACTTGAGATGAGTTTCTGCGAACCTAAATATTCAGTTTAGTTCATTTCAGTGCAGTTCATTTCAGCTCAGTTCAATTTAGTTTGTTGTCTTGTGTACCGAGGTACAATGAAAAGCTTTTGTTGCGCTCTAACCAGTCAGCAGAAATACAATACATGATTACAATCAAGTCATTTACAGTGTATAGACACATGATAAGGGAATAACGTTTATTGCAAGGTAAAGCCAGCAAAGTCCGATAAAGGATAGTTTGAGGGTCACCAAAGAGGTAGATAGAAGTTCAGCACTGCTTTCTGGTTGTGGTAGGATGATTTAGTTGCTACAGCTGGGAGGAAACTGTCCCATTAATTTGGTGGTGTGCGTTTTCACACTTCTATACCTTTTGCCTCATTGGAGAATGCAGAAGAGGGAGTGGCCAGGGTGCAACTCTGTTGCCCTGCAGAAAACATCTTTTCCTGTTAGGGAAATCCGTGCTGATCCTGGTCCATTTCTGCCACGCTGTTGTCCTCACCTCCTGCCATGTACCAGATGCCCAGTGTTGCCTGCATTAACACTAGAAAGAAATGTCAAAATCTCATTAAAATAGATCTCAATGACTAATTAATTTACTGGGAACTGGTTGATCACCTGCTTCGAACCTGCCTCTATTAACATCATATAGATGATGTTTTAAGTGATTTGAGATTTTTGAAATGGCGAAGTTATTAGTGGGAATTAAATTCCTTCATGTGCCATATAAGAAATAAATGTTAAGTGACACATACCATGGTCATTTGGGGCTGTGTGTGGACCGAGCTAGATGTCCTTAATGAATATGGGGCTATTTGAAGGTTAATTAGCTATTGTAAATATAATTAGAAGAGGTACATTGGCACCTTGGCCTTTTGGTACATTAGCACTTTTGGCAGATTGGCCTTCATCAGTCAGAGTATTGAGTATAGAAGATGGGAGGTCATGTTGCAGTTGTATAAGACGCTGGTGAGTCTGCATTTAGAATATTGTGTTCACTTCTGGGCACCTTGTTATAGGAAAGATATTGTCAAGCTTGAAAGGGTTCAGATATGATTTACGAGGATGTTGCCAGGACTAGAGGGTGTGAGCTATAGGGAGAGGTTGAGTAGGCTGAGTCTCTATTCTTTGGAGCGCAGGAGGAATAAATGAAAGGAATAAATCGGGTAGATGCACAGAATCTCTTGCCCAGAGTAGGGGAACCGAGAGACCAGAAGACACAGCTTCACGGTGAAGGGGAAAAGTTTTAATAGGAATCTGAGGGGTAACTTTTTCACACAAAGGGTGGTAGGTGTATGGAACAAACTGTCAGAGGAGGTAGTTGAGGCTAGGATTATCCCAACGTTTAAGAAACAGTTAAGGGCCTGTCCCACTTGGGCGACCTAATCCGCAAGTTCTGGCGAATTTGCCCTCGACTCGTACTCACAGCATGGTCGATACGAGGTCGTAGGAGGTCTTTGTAACTCTCCTTCATGCTCGAGAGTAGTCCCCATGTAGTCGAGGCCTCAGCTAGGTTGCGGCGTGTTTTTCAACATGTTGAAAAATGTGCGCGAGTAAGAAAATGTCGCCATGGAAAAAATCTATACTTTTTTTACTCGTAGGTTTAGTCGTAGTAGGTCGGCATGGTAGTCGATACAATACAATACAATATTTATTCATTGTCATTTGAACCTCAATGAGGCTCAAACGAAACTCTGTTTCTACAGCCATACAACCAGAAACAATTTCTACAAGACACACAAAGTCGTAGGTAATCGAGGGTAGTCAAAGGTAGTCATAGATAGTCTTCATCATAGTTGAAGGAGGTCGAAGGGAGGTTGAAGGAGATCGAAAGAGGTCGTCTTCACTCTCCACTATTCAGTGTCCAATTTTCCCGAAGTTAGTCGTAGCTAGTCGAAGCTAGTCTTCAACATGATCGAAGGAGGTCTTCTACGTAGTTGAAGGAGGTCTTCAACATGCCATTTTTTTCAAACTCTCCTAAACTCTTCTAAACTTGCCAATTAGGTTGCCCAAATGGGACAGCCCTTTAAGACAGCTTTAGGTACATGGACCAAAAGCTGGCAGGTGGGACTAGTGTAGCTGGGACATGTTGGCCGGTGTGGGCAAGTTGGGCCGAAGGGCCTGTTTCCACACTGTATCACTCTATGACTCTGTGAATGCTGCCTGGATCAGAAGTAATTAGCTATAAGGAGAGGTTGGACAAACTTGGACTATTTTCTCTGCAGTGCCAGAGCCTAAGTGGATTCCTGACAGAAGTATATAAAATTATGAGAGGCATAGAGAGGGGAGACAGTCAGTACCTTATTCCCATGATGGAAATGTTAAAGATTAGAGGGCATGGTGTGACGGCAATAAGGACAATGTTTAATGGAGATGTGCAGGGCAAGTTTTTTACACAAAGAATGGTAGGTGGCTGAAACGCAGCCGGGTATGGTGGTGGGGGAAGATACAATTGGGCCATTTCAGAGGCCTTTAGAAACATAGAAACATAGAAATTAGGTGCAGGAGTAGGCCATTCGGCCCTTCGGCCCTTTGAGCCTGCACCGCCATTCAATATGATCATGGCTGATCATCAATTTAGATAGGCAGATGGTACAGGAAATGGAGGGATATGAATCGTATGCAGGCAAAGAAGTTTTGTTTAACCTGGCATCATGTGCTGCATGGGCATTGTAGGCCAAAGAGCCTATTTCTGTGCTCAATTTGCTGATGGCTAGGAAAGTGGTAGAATCTGGAGAATTTATGGGAATGTGGGGCAAATTTCAAAAATGGGATTAGTGCAAATGGGTGTGCGATTGTCAGTGTGAACTGAAGAGATGAAGGGCCTGTTGCAGTGCTGAATGTCTATGACTGCACAAGAGAGATCAGAGATTCTTAAAGATACCACCGGGTGGCGCCGCAATGGCGGCCCCGCCAACAGTCTCTCATCCTTTTCACTCTTTTGCTGTTTTTTAGTATGTGTTAAATGTATGTTTTAGTGTTCTTTAGCTTTGTTTTATGTGGGTTGTGGGGACTTTAGATTAAAGATTACACTTTATTGCCTTCCATCTCAGTGAGGAATGTGGGGAATCCACTGTGGTGGATGTTTATGTTAACTTTTATCTAGTTGTGTGTCTTGTTGGTTTTTTTTAATATGAATGTATGGTAATTCGAGTTTCACTGTACCTTAATTGGTACACGTGACAATAAAATAGCTTTGAACCTTTAAATCTTTGAAGATAAACAGAAGTTAAAAATAAATAAACAAGGTGATGATTTACCAAAGGAAAAAGGAAAATATTTTTTAACCAATTGTGTAAAATTCAGTTACAAGGAACTGCAGATACTGGTTTACAAAATAAAAGACAAGGGTCCCGACCCAAAACGTCACCCATCCTTTTTCTCCAGAGATGCTGCGTGACTTGCTGAGTTACCCCAGCACTTTGTGTCTACCTTTTAAAAACACAAAGTGCTGGAGTATCTCAATGGGTCAGGCAGCATCTCTGGGTAACATGAATAGGCAACAAAGTGGGTCGGTAGCCTTCTTCAGACTGATCGTGGTAGGGGGGAGAAAGCTGGAAGAGAGGTTGAAGCTGGATAAAGCCTGGCAAGTGGTAACTTGGTGAGGGGGGTTTGAATAAGCAGATGGTTGAACAAAACCCAGAGATAAAGTTCAAGTTCAAGTTGAAGTGAGTTTATTGTCATGTGTCCCTGTACAGGACAATGAAATTCTTGCTTTGCTTAAGCACACAGAAAATAGTAGGCATTTACTACAAAACAGATAAATGTGTCCATATACCCTGATCTAAATATATACACACATGAATAAATAAACTGGTAAAGTGCAAATAATAGAAAGTGGTTGTTAATAATCAGCGTTTTGTCCGAGCAAGGTTTAATAGCCTGATGGCTGAGGGGAAGTAGCTATTCCTGAACCTGGTTGTTGCAGTCTTCAGACTCCTGTACCTTCTACCTGAAGGTAGCAGGGAGATGAGTGTGTGGCCAGCATGGTGTGGGTCTTTGATGATACTGCCAGCCTTTTTGAGGCAGCGACTGCGATAAATCCCCTCAATGGAAGGAAGGTCAGAGCCGATGATGGACTGGGCAGTGTTTACTACTTTTTGTAGTCTTTTCCTCTCCAGGGCGCTCAAATTGCTGAACCAAGCCACGATGCAACCGGTCAGCATGCTCTCGACTGTGCACCTGTAGAAGTTAGAGAGAGTCTTCCTTGACAAACCGACTCTCCGTAATCTTCTCAGGAAGTAGAGGCGCTGATGTGCTTTTTTGATAATTGCGTTAGTGTTCTCGGACCAGGAAAGATCTTCAGAGATGTGCACGCCCAGGAATTTGAAGTTCTTGACCCTTTCAACCATCGACCCGTTAATATAAATGGGACTGTGGGTCCCCCTCCTACTCCTTCCAAAGTCCACAATCAGTTCCTTGGTTTTGCTGGTGTTGAGGGCCAGGTTATTGCGCTGGTACCATATGGACAGTTGCTCGATCTCTCTTCTATACTCTGACTCATCCCCATCAGTGATATCCCCCACAATAGTGGTGTCGTCAGCGAACTTGATGACGGAGTTCGCACTGTGGTTTGCTACGCAGTCATGGGTATAGAGTGAGTACAGCAGGGGGCTGAGCACGCAGCCTTGAGGTGCTCCCATGCTGATTGTTATCGAGGCTGACCCATTTCCACCAATACGAACAGACTGTGGTCTGTGGATGAGGAAGTCGAGGATCCAGCTGCAGAGGGATGCGCAGAGACCCAGTTCTGCGAGTTTGGTAACCAGTTTGGAGGGGATGATTGTGTTAAATGCCGAGCTGTAATCAATGAATAACAGCCTGACATATGAGTTTTTGTTGTCCAAGTGGTCCAGTGCGGAGCGGAGGGCCAGCGAGATCGCATCCACCATTGATCTGTTGTGTCGGTAAGCGAACTGCAGATTGCCCAGGTTTCTGTCGAGGTAGGAGTTGATTTGCTCCATGATCAACCTCTCAAAGCACTTCATCACCACCGGCGTTAGTGCCACTGGTCGATAGTCATTGAGGCACGTCACCTTACTCTTCTTGGGCACTGGTATAATTGATGCCCTTTTAAAGCAGGTGGGGACCTCGGACCTCAGAAGTGAGAGGTTGAAAATGTCCGTAAAAACTCCCGCCAGTTGGTCCGCACAGGTTTTTAGAACACGACCGGGTATACCATCAGGACCAGGTGCTTTTCGGGGGTTCACCCCTCTGAAGGATTTCCTGACATCGGCCTCTGTGACTGAGACTGAAATACCATCACAGCGAATGGGGGCTTGGGAAGGCACATCAGTATTCTCCCTATCAAAGCGTGCGTAAAACGCATTGAGCTCGTCAGGGAGTGATGTTACACCGGCATTCGAGCTGCCTCCTGGTTTTGCCTTGTAGGAGGTGATTGCATTCAGGCCCCGCCACAGCTGCCGAACATATGTTTCGTCCTCCAGTTTGGAGCAGAAGTCCCTTTTGGCCTTTTTGATGGCCTTACCAAGGTCGTATCTGGTCTTCATGTAGGCCACTGTATCATTGGAGGTGAATGCCCTGTGTCTAGACTTCAGGAGAGTGCGGATCTCAAAGTTCATCCAAGGTTTCTGATTGGGAAACACTCGGAAGGTTTTTGTAGGGATGCAGTCCTCCACACATTTCTTTACGAAGTCTGTAACGACTGTGGCGTATTTGTTCAAGTTTGTTGCTGAGTCCTTGAACATTTCCCAGTTTACAGACTCCAAACAGGCCTGGAGTTGTTCTTCCACCCCCCCTTGTGCACAATAGATAACCAAGGCACATTATTTAGTTTAGTTTAGTTTAGAGGTATAGACAAATGTTTGTTTAGTTTTAGTTTAACTTAGAGATACAGCCCTTTGGTCCACCGTTTCTGCACTGACCAGCGATCCCCGCACACCAACACTCTAGGGACAATTTACATTTATATCAAACCTGTATGTCTTTGGCATGTGGAAGGAAACCGAAGATCTCGGAGAAAATGTACAGAACAAACAAAGTCTGCTGGTAGAATTCCAGCACCCGTAGTCAGGATCGATTCCGGGTCTCTGGTGCGGTGAGGCAGTAGTTCCACCGCTGTGCCACCGCTGTGCTACCCCCATATTCTGTTATTGATTTGTTTGGATTGAATGTTTTATGGAAAATAACATCTCAACTGAAATTTATGAAGTAACCTGCTTAATTTCCCTACGAACAGGTTTAATTTTTACCCTTTTTGTGAATTGTTCACTGAATTTGGTCCCCAGCTGTTTTCGTTGGGGAAAATCCACCATTCTGAAATATGCACAGATTGCATTTCATGATCTATGGCTCACACTTTTCCTAGTCGAAAACATAACAGTTATATCTGAAATGTTTGACACCACCTGCAATGCAGTTGTTTGAGGCTCCAGACTGTCCTGACACATGCTGGTAGAATTCCAGAAAGGTGGATTTGTTGTGGAATAAAATTTGCTCAACATAGAAATGTTTTCTGAAAGTTTATTGCTACATAATGGCATTATTAAGCTTGTGAAACACCACCAAAATTGGGCTAGATTTTGTTTTGTGGGCAGGCAGTCAGTCTTCATAGCACGAGGAGTTGAGTGCAGGAGCAAAGAGGTCCTTCTGCAGTTGTACAGGGCCCTAGTGACACCACACCTGGAGTATTGTTTGCAGTTTTGGTCTCCAAATTTGAGGAAGGATATTCTTGCTATTGAGGCAGTGCAGTGTAGGTTTACAAGGTTAATTCCCAGGATGGCGGGACTGTCATATGCTGAGAGAATGCTGAGCGGCTGGGCTTGTGTACTCTGGAATTAAGAAGGATGAGAGGATATCTAATTGAAACATGGAAGATTATTAAGGGTTTGGACACGCTAGAGGCAGGAAATATGTTCCTGATTTTGGGGGAGTCCAGAACCAGGGGCCACAAATTAAGAATAAGGAGTGAGCCATTTAGAGCGGAGATGAGGAAACACTTTTTCACACAGAGAGATGTGAACCTGTGGAATTCTCTGCATCAGAGGGTGGTGGAAGCCGGTTCTCTGGATACTTTCAAGAGAGAGCTAGCTAGGGCTCTTAAAGATAGCGGATTCAGGGGATATGGGGAGCAGGCAGGAATGGGGTACTGATTGGGGATGATCAGCCATGATCATATTGAATGGCCGAATGGCCTACTCCTGTACCTATTGTCTATTGAAAGTAATCACTTCCCGTTTTGTATCCCTATAATTGACCTACATGGCAGAGTCATGGCTTTAATTAGTCCAGATGAATAGATGCTAATTGGTACAATTAATTACCTTGGATGTTATTAATGAGGTATAAGTGAGTTGTACTTGGTCTATATGTTGTGCAGGACATGGGCTCATGAAATGGAGGCAAGACAAGGAAACATTTCAGATGTCTAAACTTGCACTGTCCAATCGAAGTAAAGGTTCATGTTGCAGTTGGTCACTTAGTGGTAAAAATTTGTCCGAGTTCTTGGATAAATCCTGCTTTTCAAAACTGGATATTTTAAAAGAAAAAGGTCTGGAAAGTGATTAAATGCTCTTGATTTAGATTCAACAACACACTCAAAGCAAGGTAATTGAATGGTGTTCCATCCAATGTACGCATTGTTTTCTCTATTGCTGGAGTGTGTAATATCCACATCCGATGCACCAAGTTCTATGTTTCGTGGGAACTGCTTCAGTACATCGAACGCACGAGCCAACCAAACTTTAAACTTTAAATAATGGTCACCAAAAATGGCGGTGCCTTCATGTGTAATATATGAAAATAGAATTTCACTGTGCAGCTGCAGATGTAACAAATAACACACTATTGAACTGTTGAACAATTCTTCAGCAACACATCCAAAACTCACAAACACTACCATGGAGGGAGCAAATGGATGGAATATCACTCTGTGCAAATTCATCTCCTGACTGTTAAAATATTCCCATTACTTCACTGTGGCCAAAATTCCTGGAACTTTCACAGCATTGCAGGAGTAAAGGTCCACCATCTATTTTCTGGCAACTGGTGGCCTGGCACCTCTTTTGATCCAAACTAAATTATGACTGTGCACTTGAAAAAAGGTCCCCCTCCCCCCCCCCCCCCCCAACAACACTCCTTTGAAGTCCCTCCGAAAATGTGGCGCCTAGGTTGGGTGAGGCTGCCAATCCTGGCCTCATCGAGACTTCTGCAGCCGATCAGCAGGTCGAAATTGCCCCCTGCGATCGGGGCCTCGGGAATTCTGGCCCGGACGGAGCTGGCAGATCCGTTCCTATACTCGACTTTCAAGGCTAACTTTACGGGCTGCTATCTCGACCTCTAGCAGGCCTAGGGGGACGGTTCAAGTACCATTCAACTCCTCCTGGTGGCTGTGACCTCTGTTGGTCTGGCAAAATGGATAATCCACAAAGGCTCTTGAACCAAAATGCTGAAAAATTGGTGGTGGACCTGTGCTTCCAAGCTTTGCACTGCAATGGTTCTAGAAGGTAACTCACTACTGTTTCTCAAGAGTATGGGAATACCAGAGTTTTAGTATACCCATTGCAGCAGCATTCACTTTTAGTTTGGAGATGCAGCGTGGAACTAGGTCCTTCTGCCCACAGGGACCACACTGACCATTGATAACCCAATCACACTAATTCTATGTTATCCCTCTTTCTCATCCACTCACAACACACTCGGGGCTTTTTTTCCCCCACAGAAGTCAATTAACTTACAAACCTGCACATCTTTGGGATGTGGGAGGAAGCCGGAGCACCCGGAGAAAACCCACACGGTCACAGTGTGAATGTGCAGACTCCACAGAGTCAGCACCATAGGTCAGGATTGAACCTGGCACTCTGGTAATGTGAGGGGACACATCTACCAGCTGCTCCACTGCGCTCACCCATTTAAAAAAATGCGCAGAACAATATACCCGAGTGTTTTCCACGTGTGTTGCCCTGACATCAGAGTTTCCTATGCTTGCTGAGCCTTTGAATGAGCCAGCCCTGCAGAGGCATTGAGCCTTTATTCAGTGTAACAAGGAATCATTGAAGAGGAGATCTTTAGTTGAGTTTAGTTTAAAGATACAGCGTGGAAATAGGGTCTTCTGCCCACTGAGACTACTCTGATAAGCCAATCATACTTGTTGTCTGTTATCCCACTGTTGGCAGAATCTCTCTAAATTTAATGTCCATTTAGTTTCTATACTCTTTAACTTTAGATAAGGGCAGGTAAATAAATAACGTTTGTGGTTGCAGTTTACTTTGATATTTTTGGGTGTAGACAAGTGGTCTGAGAATGTCATATTTACAAAGGGAGCACATCTTAACTGACCAGACCAAATCTGAATATTCAAGCCGCTTGCTTGGGAATCCAGATACCCAAAAGAGCTTTATTTAATTGCTGTCAGAGATGGCTCCCTGGATACACAATCATTCAAGGTATTGATTGTCAAATGTAACCATGATCATGTGTTAGGTGGCAAGGGGTATGTAAAATTATGACAAGTATAGATAGGGTAGACAGTCAGAACCTTTATTCCAGGTGGGCAAAGTCAACAACTAGAGGGCATAGGTTTGAGGTGAGACGGGCAAGGTTATTTAGGATTTTTACACAAAGAGTGGTTAATGCCTGGAACTTGCTATAAGGGGTGGCTGTGGAGGCAGATACAATAGGGGCTAATTTAGATAGGCACATGGATATATAGGGAATGGAGGATAGCGGATCACATGCAAGCAGATTAGATTAGTTTATCTTGGGATCATGTCCGGAACTGACATTGTGAGCTGAAGAGCCTGTTCCTGCACTGTAGTTGTATACATTTTATATAAGGTAGCCAATCTGGAGCCTTGCCTGACCTCGCCCTGGTGCTTTCAATGTAGTGTAATTAACAGCTATTTGTCTACTGTGTTTCTCCGTGTGTTTTACACTACTACAGAACTCGGGAAGTCCCATGCCTTATGACTGGTTTCAGTGCTCTCACAGTATTGATGGGCATAACTTTATTTAACTAAGTCTCTTCATATAGCACCACTTGGAAGAAATTGTCTTGTTAGTTTCCAAAGCAAATCTCTTAAGTGGCCTCCTGATGAGTGCTGGTTGCCTTCTCTCTTCACAGACAATGGTGTTGGTTCATGCAGCTGCATTTGAAACCAAAGATCCTATAGCAAGCAAGATAGATCACTCGACGAAAAAGGCGTAGGACGGTCATGGGCAGATTCATGGGTAAATTTCGGCCCAATTTCCGTAACCGGCTTCTGTCTCCGCTTCCAAAGATCCCGTAGCGGAGCCAAGATACTAGTGCGAAGACGGAAGCCGGTTACGGAAACATCCTCGTAAAAATAAAAGTGCTTTGGTAAAAATCTTCTCCTCATTTTCAGAATTATAGTTTATTAACACAAACTGTTCCCCCGCAACGTTGATTATACTGCGAGTTGGGTCGGGTCGGGTTACTGAAATGGATTAAAAAAAGGCCCACGTTCCGCTCCGTTGCGTACTACATGTCACCCATTGCATTTAGAAGGAGTGGTCTATCTTGCTCCGCTATAGGATCTTTGTTTGAAACCTCAGAACTGACTACTGCTTGTGCAGGTTGAGTTTGAGTTGCGTTGAGTTTAATTTATTGTCACGTGTACAGTGAAAAGCTTTTGTTGGGTGCTAACCAGTCAGCAGAAAGACAATACCAAATTACAATCGAGCCATCCACAGTATACAGATATTCGATAAAGGGAATAATGTTTAGTATAAGATAAAGTTCAGTAAAGTCCAATCAAAGATAGTGCAAAGGTCACCAATCAGGTAGATAGTAACTCAGGACTGCTCTCTAGTTGTTGGTAGGATGGTTCAATTGCCTGAAATCAACTGGGAAGAAACTGTCCCTGAATCTTGAGGTGTGTGTTATCATACTTCTATACCTTTTGCCTGATAGGAGAGGGGAGAAGAGGGAGTGACCAGGGTGTGACTTGTCCTTGATTATGCTATTGGTCTTGCCGAGGCAGAGTGAGGTGTAAATGGAATCAATGGAAGGGAGGTTGGTTTGTGTGACGGTCTGGGCTGTGTCTACAATTCTCTGCAATTTCTAGCGGTCCTGGATGGAGCTGTTCCCAACCCAAGCTGTGATGCATCCTGATGAAATGCTTTCTACGGCACATCTGCAGAAGTTGTTGAAAGTTGGTGGGAACATGCTGAACTTCCTGAGCCTTCTAAGGAAGTAAAGGCGTTGGTGTGCTTTCTTGGTCATTGCTTCAATATGGGTGGTCCAGGAGAAGTTGTTGGTGGAAATTTACTCCTAGGAGTTTAAAGCTTTTAACCATCTCTACTTTGCTGCTATCAATGCAAACTGGGGTATGTCCTGAAGTCAATTGCTATTTCCTTTATCTTGCTGACATTGAGAGGAAGGTTGTTGCCTTGATGCCAGATCACAAGGTTCGCAATCTTCTTCCTGTGCTCTGTCTCATCTTTATTTGATATCCGGCCCATAGTGGTGGTGTTGTCCGCTAATTTGTGAATTTAATTAGATTTGCACATGGCTGCAGAGTCGTGGGTATACAAGGAGTAACGAAGGGAGCTGAGAACATACCCTTGTGAAGCACCAGTGTTAAGAATTATTGTAGAGCATGATTTGTCCCCAATCCTCACAAATTGAGGTCTGTTGGTCAGGAAGTCGAGGATCCAGTTCCTGAGATGAATGCTGACTCCAAGTCCTGTGAGTTTAGTTCTAGTCTATGACGTAGGTGTCTCTCTTATCCAGGTGTTCCAGGGATGTGTAGAGCCATGAAGATGGCATCATCCGTGACCTATTGTGGAGGTAGGCGAATTGCAGTGGGTCAAGGCTGTTTGTGAGACTGTTCCATAACTAGCCTCTTAAAGCATTAAAAAGTGAACAAGTGTTTTTCTACTTTATATTAATTAACATTAACACTCCAATTTGCCTCAGTTAATTATATTTTAAGTGAAATTGCTGTGTTATATTTGTTTTCATTATTTTTTCCAAGAGTTGTCGGAAAACTGTTGGGGTGGTCAGATTGTTCTGCTTAAAGCCCAGTTACCATGTTACCATGTTACCAGTTACCATGAGCACTGCACTTCATTTCATGTGGCAATGAACAGTCATGGCAGTGAGGCCACGAGGTCACTGGGAAGCATGGGGCCGATGAAGGTTGGCATAGCCAAGAGTCTCATGCACCCGGGGCCATAACTATACTGTAATTCACTGCCAGGAAGGAAAGATATTAAAGGCTCTGAATAAGAATACAGCCTTTGAAGATGTCTAATGGATAATTATTGATGCTCCAACTGAAAAACTGTCTACTTCCACCCGATAGTTAAGCAACATTTGCAAAGCGATCATGATTACTTTCAGATTTCTAAATAATAAAGTTTCTGTATTTTGCTTCTGGCAAACTCCACTGTCGAAATATTCAGTTATATATAGAGATGTAGCTGAATCAGCCATATCAGGCGTATTACAAAGAGGCAGGTTATATCATAAATCATGCAGTGGGAACTGACTTTCTCAATTCAGTGTAGCTTCATTGATTCTGAGAGTGTTCTGTTTTTTGCAGTAAAGCTGGCATTCTGCTAAAAGGCAGTAAATGCAGAGCTCTGTGGCCGTTTTGGCTAATTTATGTCTTGAAATTTTGTAAATGGCTTTATGCTCTATTAAAAAGGGTACTTTGCTACCTCACCTGCGGAAATTAATTTCCCTAACTGAGGTGGCAATCAATTATTTTGAAATGCATTATGTCTTGTCGAAAAGCCCTTTGCAATTCTGTAGATCAAGTTGGTGGTACGAATTTGCCAGTACTGTCTCTAATTTATCAGACTATTTGCCTGACATCCATTTTTAGGTAAGCAGAAATCTTCTCCAAACATTTATAGGGTGGCATAACGGCTAAGCGGTTGAGTTACTGCCGTACAGCACCAGAGACCCAGGTTTGATCTTGACTAAGGGTGCTGCCTGTATGGAGTTTGTATGTTCTTCCCATGACTGGCGTGGGTTTTCTCCGGGTGCTCGGGTTTCCTCCCACATTCTAATGCCCCTGTCCCACTTAGGAAACCTGAACGGAAACCTCTGGATACTTTGCGCTCCACCCAAGGTTTCTGTGCGGTTCCCAGAGGTTGCAGGTAGTGGAAGCAGGTAGGGAGACTGACAAAAACCTCCGGGAACCGCACGGAAACCTTGGGTGGGGCGCAAAGTCTCCAGAGGTTTCCGTTCAGGTTTCCTAAGTGGGACAGGGGCATAAAGCCGTAAGTAGGTTAATTGGTTTCAATAAAATTGTAAATTAGTCCCTAGTATGTGTGTAGGATAGAGTTAGTGTGCAGGGATCACTGGTCGGCGAGGGCTTGGTGGGTCGAAGGGCCTGGTTCCATGCTGTATCTCGAAACTAAATTAAATGAAACTAAACTAAACAATTGCTGGTAAGATGAAGCCTTTATCTTCGATTTCTACAACAAACTTTGCTCTGTAGCTGGTGTCAAAACACCCTCCTTGGTATCTCTCCAAGGCTGAACTGGACACGCAAACCTGTTTGATCCTGAGTTGATTTAAGGGTCAACATTTAGCAGTGTTGTCACATCCAGTAATGAATGGTGGATGACCACCAAACACTTAGTGGGAGGAGAAGGCAATATGTTACCACACAGTAGGCTGCTCTGGAAGGGTAGATTGCAAGGAATCCAGGGAGAGCCAGCTGCCTGGATACAGAATTCGCTTCATGGAAGGAAGCAGAGGGTGGTGGTGTAAGGTGTTTTTTCAGACTGGCAGCCTGTGACTACTGGTGTGCCTCAGGAGTCTGTGCTGGGCCCTTTGCTGTGTGCAGTTTGTATCAACGATTTAGATGAGAATGTGAAAAGAATGATTACATTTGGAGATGTTGTTAAATAGGTGATATCGTAGACAATGAAGATGATTATCATAAATTACAGCAGGATCTTGATCAACGGCTAGTGGGATGAGGAATGGTTAATGGGGCCTTGCCAAAGACCTTTGTATCTTCCTTAGCCATGGGTGAGGTTCTGGAAGACTGGAAAATAGCCACTGTTGTTCCTTTCTTTAAGAAGGACCACAAGGACAAAGCAGCAAAATATATGACAGTGGCGACAGACACAAAAAGCTGGAGTAATTCAGTGGGACGGGCAGCATCTCTGAAGAGAAGGAATGGATGACGTTTCGGTTCAAGACCATTCTTCAGACAGTGAGCCTTACATTAGTGATAGGGAAATTATTGGAGAAGATTTTTAGGTACAGCATTTATTCGCATTTGGAAAGGCATGGATTTATTTGGGAAAGCCAGGCAAATCATGCCATACATGAATATCGCCGTGGCTACTCACAGAACGAAGATGCCCGTGCGTGTGTTTGTTTAACGTGTACTTGATGTTGCACTCCAAGAAGCGCACGGTCCTTCACAAACCAATCAACTAATTCCAATGGCAAGGGAACCAAGAAGATTGGAGCTGATAGATCTGTTGCAGCCTTCATCCGCCTTCACAGCCATTGAGTTCAAGGTAACTTCATCTGCCTGATCCGCCGTTGAGGTCTTGTAGGTTGGATCGTTCTTAGTTTGGACCCTTATCCTCGACCTTGCCACCATGAGTGGCCCTTCCTGAAGCTGGTGCTTCTGACGGCATCGCTCTCGGATTCATGGGGCCACGCAAGCCTCTTCACCACAACAAGGTAATCGATCCGAACAGGGCACTTGAATGTATCAGGTAGTGCAAAAGAGAAAATAAACATAGTGCAGACTTTAGCTCTTCTCTTCCCTGTACCCCACCTGGACTCGCACCCATTTCTCCTCTCCCCTCTCACTCCCCTTCCACCTACATTCCTTCCTCTGGCGTCAAAATTCACTACCCTTCTATCCTGCCTTTGTCCAACCATCTGCCTATCAACCTCCCTCCCCTCACCCTTAACCACCCTTCACTTCTCCTCCCTCACCACTCACCATAATCTGTCTGAAGAAGGGTGTTGTCCCAACACGTCACCTATCCATGTTTCCAGAGATGTTGTCTGACTTACCGAGTTATTCCAGCAATTTGTCTTGTTTTGTAAACGAGCATTTGCAGTTTGTTTGTTTCTGTAGCATTTGGTGTTATAGCTGCAGACAGTGCAAGGCTGCAATGAGGCAGTATAGGCAGTATTGAAGGATAATTTTAATCCATGGCCATATGAAATAGCAGAAGGTTACAGGTTTGACAAGAGGAATCATATAACCAGAAAAAAAAAAAGAAAACTGCTTCACGCATTCAGATATTTCAACTTTGATGAGTTATTTAACTGTGCCCTGTGGGGCAGAACAGTACGCAGTTTAAATGATGAAAGGATTTGGGCCAAATTATTAAACATTACGAATCAGACATTTGATCTGGGTTGAGAAATTGTAATTTTGATGGGATATCGGTGAAAAATACCAACAGATTTTGTCCATCATCGGTCGTCTCCTCGGTACCCAGCAGCTCCGTTCTTGCTGCCCCTCCCCCCAGTCACAACAGGGAGTCTTAGTCCTCACCTTTCACCCAATCAGCTGTTGTATGCAACATTATCCTCTGACATTTCTGCCACCTCCAACTGGATCCCATCCCTCATCACATCTTCCGATCTCCACCCCTATCCGCCTTCCATAGAGACCGTTCCCTCCGCAACTCCCTAGTTAACTCATCCCTTCCCACCCAAACCACCCCCTCTCCAGGTACCTTCCCCTGCAACCGCAGGAGATGCAACACCTGCCCCTATACTCTCTCACCTAGTAAACACAGTCGTTTCAGGTTAGGCAGAGGTTCACTTGCACCTCCTCCAACCTCATCTACTGTATCCAATGTTCAAGATGTGGACTCTTAAACATCGGCAAGACCAAACATAGACCGGGCTATCGTTTCACTGAATACCTTCGCTCAGCCCATCTGGACCTACCTGATTACCCGGTTGCCAAAGACTTTAATTCCCCTTTCCATTCCCACACTGAGCTTTCTGTCCTAGGCCTCCTCCATTGTCAGAGTGAGGCTAAATGCAAATTGGACAAACAGCATCTCATATTTCGCTTTGGGCATCTTACAGCCCAGTGGTATGAACTTGATTTCTCTAACTTCAGGTGATTACCTCTCTTTCCATCCCTCCCCCAACCAAGTCGTGCCAACTACTCATTCTTACCTAGCAAACAGTTAACAGTTCCTTTACAATGGCCTGGTTCATTCATTTGTTATCTCTCTATCACCATTACTTTTTTAGGTGCATCTTTGCATTCATTTGTTCAATATCTGTACTCTTCTCTCCATCAGCCAGAAGGGCACACATCTAACTCCCTCTTAAATATAGCCAATGAACTGGCCTCAACTACTCTGTGGCAGAGAGTTACCCCACTCTCTGTGTGAAAAAAGTTCTTCTCCTCGAAAGGATTCCCCCTCCTTAGCTGTGACCCCTTGTCCTGAAGAACATCGGGTCTTCGATCTTGAAACCCTAAGAATTTTGTTAGAAACACTCCTAAATTCTTTATGTCTATCCAGTCTTTCTTCATAACCCATTCCTCTCATCCCAGCAATCAGTCTGGTGACCCTTCTCTGCACTCCCTCCATGGCAGTTCCTTCCTCAGATTGGAGACATGTCAATACTCCATTGGCTCACCGGTACAACTGCAAGGTTCTTCAATGAAAGCTAACATACCATTAAGTTACCAAAGGGTAACTCTGCCCTTTCTCCCGACTCTACTTGATGAAGGGTCTACCCTTATCTTGATTTTGTGTCATGCTCTCCTTAAGTGACACTTAAGAACACAAAGCACACTTATGCTACTTATCTTCATGCTCTCCTTAAGTGACACTTAAGAACACAAAGCACATTTTATATGTGTGCTGCCAACATCCACATTTTTGTTCAAAATCAAATTTAAAAAAAAGATCAAATCCACTTTGAACATTTTTATCTTTCATTATATCTAAATTATCAGACTAATTGTCGTGCATCTTGCATGTGTATAAATGTTTTCTGACTAAGAAATGAAAAAATTAAGCCCAGTGTTTTTGATTGCCAAAATAAATTATATTCCCTAACCATTGCCTTCATCCTCGGTAATAAAAATACATTTCGTTAAACTTAATCTAATGATAGCTCATATTCCAGACTTCATCCTGTTATCCAAACGCAACATTATTATTCAGACACTCAAATTACAAGAGATGTATTAAGGCTGTAAACTCTTACAATCTGGTTTCTTGCAATCCCAAGGTGTAAACTTCTGTAGAAGCTTTACGTTTGATTGTCCTATGAGCTCATTCCACTAAGGCTGTTGATTGATCAATAGAATCCCTATTATCCCTCCCACTGAGTTGCAAACTTCAAAGGAGATATCAAGCCATGTTGTGCGATGCTTTAGAATTAATAATGAAATGAAATCTCCCAACCAAATCTCCAGGCTGTTTCTTTTTTTTTAAATCAGACACTTTATTCAATTATTAAAATATAATATTTACAATATAATTAAAAAAACAGAGCCCACCAGCATAATACGACAAACAAATATACTAAATACAACTATGTTACAATCCTTGTCAAGGATGTTTTCTACCCCACGCAGTGTCCAGTGGTCCCCGAAATCCCCCAGGGTGCCTGTAGTCCCTCTCTAAGATAACCCGGGCACGGACGTAACCCCGGAAAAGGGGCAGGCAGCCGGCTCGGGCTGAGACCTCGTCCGCCTGGCGCCATGACTCGCGGATGGCCAGCTTGGACTGGACCAGTAGCAACGCAACCAGGACGTCTTCAGCCCTACACTCTCCCCTACGCACAGGATGTCCAAAGAGGAGGATGGTGGGTGAGAAATGCAGCCAGAAGCCAAGGAGCAGCCCTTTTAGATGATGGAACAGTGGCTGCAGCCTCACACACTCCATATACACACGTGGTACACAGACTCTTCCAGCCCGCAAATGTGGCACGCGGCTGGCGAGTCTGTGAACCGCGAGAGAAACAGGTTGCAAAAGACTCCTTGGTGCAATATCCTCCGCCCTAGGTCCCTGATGTAGAGGACCACCTCCATGTCTGGCTCGCGTAGAACTATGCCCGTCAACATCCTCCCTGCGTAGAGTGACCCCCACCGGGGGACCCCCTCGCGACCAGAAGGCAACACCGACCGCCACTTATTGTCCGGACGGTGGACTAGGGTGAGGAAGTGCAGGGTATGGAGGAGCAGCCCGTACAGGACACGCCTCCCTGCGTCCGGAGAGAGATGAAGTTAGTCGAGGAAAGGCGGCTCAAGTTGTTTGGGACCGGTTCCCGGGAAGGATTAAGGCGCCTGGGTCCGACAAATACTTCCGGCTGAGTGGGGGTTTGTTCAGCTGCAGGTACTCCCCCGACACCGGATGGGGCGGGCCAAGGGCTGGCTGCTCTCATGCCCAGGCCGTCGCCCGCCACTGGCTCTCAACAAGTCTCAGTAGAATAGGTTCCAGACTCTCAACAAGTCCCAGTAGAAGCCAGACGTCCTCAGAAGGACCGCACGGCTGACTCCGTCCGGATCCATGTACCACTTTAAAGGCAGCGGCCCTGTTGGAAAAAGTGCGTCGCCAGCACGTGCCACCTGGGAGGATGCCCTGACTACAGGTATCTCTGCAGGGTCCTGAAGTGGAGATCTGCCAACTGGGTGCGAATGCACACCAGCGACTGACTGCCCACCTCGATCGGGAGACTCGGGACCGCTGCAGAGTCCCAGTGCTTTCCGTTGTCCCAGAAGAAGTCCACCAACTTCTTCTGGATGTTCCCAGCAAAGGTGGCAGAGCGGCCCAATGTAGACAATCTGTACCAGAGCAAGAAGGCCACTAGCTGGTTAATGACCAACACCTTGCCCCGGTAGGAAAGCTTTCTGAGGAGACCCGTCCAGCACCACAACCGGGCGATAACTTTCACCTCCAGCTCCTGCCAGGTCTCCGCAACAGGACTGAGTTAGACTCTCAAGTAGAGGAGGTGCGTGGTGCGCCACGTGGCAGAGCTCATCCCCTCCGGGAGGGAGTCCACCTGCCAGAAACCCACCAAGAGTCCAAAGCATTTCCCCCAGTTGATCCTGGCAGAGGAGGCGGCTGAGAAGACTCGTTGGCACTCACGCATCCTCTGCAGGTCGACGGGGTCGGTGACCATGAGGAGCACGTCATCGGCGTAGACCGGGAGGACCACCTCCATGTCCGGCTCATGTAGAACTATGCCCGTCAACATCCTCCGAAGCAGACTAAGGAATGGCTTCACGCTGATTGCATGGTTGGCCCAACAAACCAGGCTGTTTCTTTGTTAAAAAACACCAGTGAGCTACATATTCTGTATCCATCAGAACTCTTGCTTCCCCCACAATACAGGCAAACACTAGCACTCACATCTATTTTAAACGGACGAGTCTCAGGTTGTAAATAATACAAAATGGAAGACTTGACATTAAACTGAACATACGTTGAGTGCAAAATGCGACCAAACTGAAGCTATTTACAATTTTGATTTCTTTCTTGAGTTGCAAGCCATCTTTCATACCCCCATTGGGAATGCTCATTTCCACCTCCACACTCAATCCCAAACTGCCGCTGAAACCCTCGTCCTTAATTGTGTAATATCTAGACGTAACAATTTGAAAGTGCTCCTGGATTATTTTTTGCTGAATGATTGAGGGGGGATCTTATAGAAACTTACAAAATTCTTAAGGGGTTGGACAGGCTAGATGCAGGAAGATTGTTCCCAATGTTGGGGAAGCCAGAACAAGGGGTCACAGTTTAAGGATAAGGGGGAAATCTTCTAGGACCGAGATGAGAAAAAAAACATTTTTCACACAGAGAGTGGTGAATCTCTGGAATTCTCTGCCACAGAAGGTAGTTGAGGCCAGTTCATTGGCTATATTTAAGAGGGAGTTAGAATGTGGATCTTGTGGCTAAAGGTATCAGGGGGTATGGAGAGAAGGCAGGTACAGGATACTGAGTTAGATGATCAGCCATGATCATATTGAATGGCGGTGCAGGCTCGAAGGGCCGAATGGCCTACTCCTGCACCTATTTTCTATGTTTCAATGTTTCATGTCTCCCTCTTAAACCTGTTATGCAGCATTGTGTTAACAGTGTTGTAACTTGTAGCATATCCTTTTCACCTCGCCTTTCACCTTTCACTGCTTATTGATCCATATTAGGCTCTGAATATAACCCCCGATGGTATTACAATCTCATTCACAGAGGCCGATGTCACATGATCCTTCAGGAAGGTGAACCCTCGAAAAGCATCTGGACCTGATGCTATACCTGGTCGTGTTCTTATAACCTGTGCACACCAACTGGCTGGGGTTTTTACGGACACTTTCAGCCTCTCACGACTGAAGTCGGTGGTTCTCACCTGCTTGAAGAGAGCATCAATAATACCAGTGCCCAAGAAGAGTAAGGTGATGTGCCACAATGACTATCGACCAATGACACTAATGCCCACGGCGATCAAATGCTTTGAGAGGATGGTTATGGTGCATATCAACTCCTATCTCACCAAGAACCTGGGCCCATTACAATTTGCCTACCACCACTCCAAGTCGATAGAGGATGTGATCTCACTGGCTCTCCACTCTGCACTGGACCACTTGGACACTAATAACACATATATCAGGCTTTTGTTTTAGAGGCTATTAGTAATGAATTTCAGATTTAGTATAATGCAGAGGGATGGGTTTAATTACTACCCTTGAAATAAAGAGCCTCTTGGGAAGAGTGGTCATGATATGGTAGAATTTTGAATGAGTTTGAATTTTGTTTAGTTAATAATGAATCTAATGGCTTAATAATATAGATATATGAGAGATGAGATGACTAAAACTGATTGGAAAACTGGATTAAATGAAATGCTCAACGTTTGAAGAAACAATTAATAATTCATAATGAACGTACATTCCCTCAAGGACAAAGTACTCCAGATGAAAAATAGTCCGACTGTATTACTTTGAAGATAGATGTAGGAAAAGTTTTTCATGGATCTGAAAAAGAGTAGCAAACCTCAATGATGTTCAAGGAATTGAGAAATAAAGAACTGCAGATGCTGGTTTATAGAAAAAGGTACAACATAGAAACATAGAAATTAGGTGCAGGAGTAGGCCATTCGGCCCTTCGAGCCTGCACCGTCATTCAATATGATCATGGCTGATCATCAACTCAGTATCCTGTACCTGCCTTCTCTCCATACCCTCTGATCCCCTTGGCCACAAGGGCCACATCTAACTCCCTCTTAAATATAGCCAATGAACTGGCCTCAACTACCCTCTGTGGCAGAGAGTTCCAGAGATTCACCACTCTCTGTGTGAAAAAAGTTCTCCTCATCTCGGTTTTAAAGGATTTCCCCCTTATCCTTAAGCTGTGACCCCTTGTCCTGGACTTCCCCAACATCGGGAACAATCTTCCTGCATCTAGCCTGTCCAACCCCTTAAGAATTTTGTAAGTTTCTATAAGATCCCCTCTCAATCTCCTAAATTCTAGAGAGTAACATGCTGAAGTAACAGAGCAGCTTCTCTGGAGAACACAGATAGGTGACGTTTCAGTTTGAGACCCTTCTACAGAATGTTTGAAAAATGTTCCTAATCTGAAACATCGCCTTCCATGTTCTCTAGAGACGCTGCCCGACCCACTGGGTTACTCCAGCACTTGTGCCTTTTTCTATCAACCTGCGTTTTTTTTTTCTGGGTTTGTCAACTGGTGTTTGGTGGTGTGGTGAGCATCATTGACCAGATGTTCATCATGTGTTGGAGATCAGTTGTGACCAAGGTTTTTCTTATTGACGATGCCCTTCATGATCTGATCCTCTCCTCTAATCTAAAATGCAACAATTGAATTTTTTCTTTCGTCCACACATGGTCAACTAATCATAATTTCCTGATGTTTGTGTTCTTCCTGCTTATGATGTCCAGCTTTGGTGCATCTGCATGATTTCAGTCAGGAATTTTCTCCTTGTTTACGAATGGTGTGCCCCTGTCCCATTTAGGAAACCTGAATGGAAACCTCTGGAGACTTTGTGCCCCACCCAAGGTTTCCGTGCGGTTCCCGGAGGTGCCCAGAGGTTCCCGGAGGTTTTTGTCAGTCTCCCTACCTGCTTCCACTACCTGCAACCTCCGGCAACCACCTGCAAAGTCTCCAGAGGTTTCCGTTCAGGTTTCCTAAGTGACAGGGGCACATACCAAAGCGGTAAAATATTCAATGCAACACTGAGTGTAGAATGCCCTGATCTGTTGCACTACCGGCTAGGTTACTTTGGAGGAATGTAGATGTGCAAAAAATATAACCCCCGTTTGTTACATTATGGACATAAATTTCCAAGGGTTGAACTTCCATTGGATTTTTTTCCCTGGTTTCTACCCTAAAAAGCAGAATTAATACTCCATTTTTCAAAATAAAAGTTATAAATCTTTTACTTCCAATATAGAAAATATAAGAAAATATTAGAAATTCTGAAAATTTAGTTTAAGTGCTTTATTAATTTGCTTTAAAGATGATTGATCTCAGAGTAGAAGTTCGGCATTATAATTTTCTTCTCTTGATTAACACATTAAATGTGCTATTAAATTCCATTGCTTTCATAATATCTCTTAATGGACTGTCACAACTGATGTAACTCTTACCTTATGATCCATTTGTGGATGATGTTTTTTCTCATTGACTTGATGCTGTGAAGGTAAAATATATTTTCGAAGTTACTTCATGTTTTGTGGGCATCAATGCAAAAGGCAGCTCGTATTTTGCAAAGCTAAGTGCCTTTCTGTGGTGAGCCGTTTACTGAACCAATGAATTCAGTGCTGCACTTCAGTCATGTTCAGCAAGAATCCATAATTCATGGTAATGCAAATGTAACTTTATTTCCTATCCCAAGACACTTTTGAAAACTCACTGTCAGTACAGAACGTTTCAAATATGTTGGAAGCTTCAAAGGCAATCCTGAATCATGTGTTTGTACAAAGACTTTTTTTTTGGTTTACAAGCCGTTACATAAATAACAAGATGGGTCTAATGTGGCTGGATCTGTCCTCAAAAGGCTTTTCCAAGTGTGACTATCAAGGAAAAAAACTTGTTAATAATTTTTAAACTGCAGATTAACTTGAACTATTCCCTTCATAAAAACATTTTTATTGTGCTAATTGTTGGGTTTCAAACTTATCTGTATCTTACTAACTGGATGGAAATAGAATATTGAACAACAATAGTACAGTAATGGAACAGGCCCTTCAGTATGCAATGTCTGTATTGAACATAATGCCAAAACTCTTATCTGCCTGCATATTATCCATATCCTTCCATTCCCTGCATATCCATGTGCCTGTCCAAAAGTCTCTCTAATTCCACTATCGTATCTGCTTCCATCACCACCCCGGCAATGCATTCCAGGAACTTACCACCCTCTGTGTAAAAGCACATCCCCGTACTTATACATTAACTTTGCCCCTCTCACCTTAAAGCGATGTCCTCTAGTATTTGACTGTCTACCCTATCTAAGCTTCTCATAATTTTAAATACTTCTGTCAGTTCTCCCCTCAATCTCCGGTGTTCCAGAGAAAACAATCCAAGTCTGTCCTACTTCTTCCTGTAACTTCCAGGTATCACCCTGGTAAACCTCCTTTGCAATCTTGCAAACGCCTCTACATCCTTCCTGTAATAGGGCACTGCATGCAAAAGAGCAAATGCAACCCAGTACTACATGCAATAGAGCAAATAAGGCCTAACCAAAGTCCAATAAAGCTGCACCATGACTTCAGTGTTCATACCATTGGGTTGTATGCTACCAAAGTGGAATATAAGGTGCTGTTCCTCCAGTTTGCGCAAGCCTCCCCAAGCTCCCCAAGCGTAGTATGAGCTGCTGATGTAAGCTACATTGAGTTCTCCAATTTTAGGAATCACCCCTTTCTCCACCCTCTCTTTCCTGTACTTCATCCAAATACGCACCCATTTCTCCCTTTCCCCTTTTGTTGAAAAAGTTTAATCTTTACCCACAATATTACGTGTAAGAAATTTCCCCTGTGTCTATGTTTTATGAACTTGCGTAGAAGAAGAAATAAGCATTAAAGGTTTCTTTCAGTCCAGCAGATTAGAACCAGTAGATTGCATCTATATTGGATTCATCATTCTGTAGACAAATGTGAAAGCAAGTTTCTTCACAACAAAATTCCACAATAACTAATGATTTAATGACCATTTGCTGTAATCTATATTATAAATGTTGTGTAGCTTCATTAGGCCAAATCATTGCAATTGTTCCATTCTAAGCCGTATACAGATCTCGAGTAAAGATATTAGCACATTATTTGCAACTGCATTGTCCCTAACAACTCAGGACTGGATTACATGAAAACAAGCCACCTTGGTTTTACTGAATTTGTAAAAGAAATTATTGCCCATGAAGGTGCAAACACCTGATCAAGATTTTCAATCAGTCATTTCTTCAAAAAGCATATAATTAACTTGTAATTCCCTTAGATAAGCTGGGAAGCATTGTGAGAGTCATGTTTTATTAATTCTCCAGTGCTTTTAACATCATCCAGCCTGCACTGCTAGGGAGCAAACTGACAAAGACGCGGGTGGATGCTCATCCAGGGTGTCCTGGATCACCAACTACCTGACTGGATGACCACAGTACATCAGGCTATAAAACTGTGTCTCGGACATGGCGGTGAGCAACACAGGGGCCCAACAGGGGACGGTCCTCTCTCCCTTCCTGTTCACCATCTACACCTCGGACTTCAGATATAACTCTGTCTCCTGCCACCTGCAGAAGTTTTCGGATGGCTATATCAGTGTGGGGAGGGAAGCTGGATACAGAGGTGTAGTCAATTACTTTGTTGAGTGGTGTGGGCTGAATCACCTGCAGCTCAACACCGACAAGACTAAGGAGTTGGTGGTGGACTTTAGGAGGAGGGGAACACCTCTGTCCCCTGTCTCCATCAATGGTGTGGATGTGCAGTTTACCCGGGAGTACAAATACCTTGGAGTTTACCTGGACAGTAAACTGGACTGGTCCAGGAACGCTGAGGTATCTGTACAAGAAGGGACAGAGCCGGCTGTACTTTTTGTAAAGGCTCCGCTCATTCAATGTCAGCAGTAAGATGCTGCAGATGTTCTACCAATCGGTGGTAGTCAGTGCCATCTTCTTCACTGCCGTGTGCTGGGGCAGCAGGGTGAAGGCCGCGGAGGCCAACAGGATTAACAAACTCATCAGGGAGGCTGGCTCGGGCCTGGGGGCAGAGCTGGATTCATGGGAGGTGGTCTTGGAGGGGAGGGTGCTCCTCAAACTCGAGAGCATCCTGGACAATGCAGCTCACCCCCTCCATGACACACTGGTCAATCTGAGGAGCACCTTCAGCAACAGACTAGTTCCACCAAGATGCAGGACAGAACGCCACAGGAGATCCTTCTTCCCTGTGGCTATCAAAGTGTACAACTCCTCCCCCTTCTGCCGTGGGGTAGACTGAGACTGACATCGCCCCCCCCCCCCCCCCCCTCCCCCAATCTTTGCACATCCCCAATCCTTTCCACTTGTCACTTTAATTCAATTTTTATGTGTTTAGTGTTTTTATGACTGTTGGCAGATCAATTTCCCTCCTGGGATAAATAAAGATCTGTCGTATCTTATTTAACACATCGTAAATAATCTGGACATTTTTTCCTGAATTTGTCAAAACATGTTGTTTGCAAAAGATTCTTTGACATAACTATTCACAATTTTGTGTTTCTCCTTTTTGCTGTCTCTTCTCTGAAAGGTTGGGTTTTTTTTGTTAGATATTAACAACCCTCTGATAATAGTTCAATCATTGCGAATGACACTGGACAATGGATGTTGGCTGTCCCTGTGACTCTGCTGTGTGTCAGAATCCAGATATTTCTGTCAAATTTCTTGATGCAGATATCTTCAGATAGAAATCAGATGTAGTAATGGGCCTGTCCCACTTAGGCGATTTGTTTTGGCGACTGTCATAGTCGTAGCAGGTCACCGAAAAACCGGCGACTGGATCCCCCCACGACAATGTCTACGACAATGTTAACAACAACCTACCACCTAGTCGACGTCAAGCTACGGCAAGCTACTGACCGATTAAGATGTCCAGCTATGACCACGTCTACGACAACCTATGTAAACCCGCGACAAGCTACGACAAGGTACGACACTGTCGGCGACAACTGAAGACAACTTAAGACTATTCAGTCGCCGGTACCTGTCGTCGGTTTGCGTAGGTTGCGTAGGTAGTCGCCAATGGGATCACCGAAGTCAGCACCAGCGACAACCTACGACAGCACCTTACATCAGGAGAAGTCAAGCTACGCTCATTGGAGTCAAGCAACTGTCACTGATTGTCGGCTAAAAGTTTTGAACATTTCAAAATCCAGCGGCGACCAGAAAAAGTCTACGATTCTTTGGGCAACTAAGGAGACTACTCATGACCGTACAGACGACACCCCGGCGACCATGTGGCGATAGCCTTGTCGTCTGCAGTCGCCTCAAAAATTGCCGAAGTGGGACAGGCCCATAATTGTGTCAATTTCACTCTCACTTCCTTTGCCCATTTTGTTTAAAGATGTAAATAATCCTAGTCTGTTTGCCCCCAACTCTAAAACCCCACAACTAAATTCCTCCAGACTAACATGGTCATTTCAGGTGGGTTGTAATGCCAATCTATGCCTCTCTGGAGCATCAGGCTTCTACTTTACAACTCAGGACATTAAGATCCAGTTTTCCAGGCCCCCATTCCCTCATCTTCATCACGGATGTCCAGTCACTCTACACCTCCATCACCTACCAGCACCCTCCGTTTTCTTCCTCGACCACAGAACCAACCAATCCCCGTCAACCAATACTCTCCTCCGCCTAGCAGTGCTGGTCCTTACCCTCAACAACTTTTCCTTTGACTCCTCCCATTTCCTCCAAATCCGCTACATTGAAGACTGCATTGGTGCCTCCTCCTGCACCCATGCAGAACTCACTACATCCATTTCACCACTAACTTCCATCCGGGACTAGAATTCACATGGACTATTTCCGACATCTCTCTACCATTTCTAGACCTCACAATCTCCATCACAGGTAACAGACTACTGATCGACATCTACTACAAACCCACTGACTCCCATGGCGATCTGGACTACACTTTTTCCCACCCTGCTTCCTGTAAGGACTCTATCCCCTACTCCCAATTCCTCCGTCTACATCAAATCTGCGCTCAGGATGAGGTGTTCCAAACCAGGGCATCGGAGATGTCCTCATTCTTCAGGGAACGGGGGTTCCCCTCTTCGACTGTAGATGGCGCTCTCACCAGGGTCTCTTCCATACCCCGTGACTCTGCTCTCACTCCCCATCTTCCCATTCGTAATAAGGGCAGAGTCCCCCTTGTCCTCACCATCCACCCTACCAGCCGTCGCATACAACAAATAATCCTCCGATATTTTCACCACCTCCAACAGGATCCCTCCACTGGCCACATCTTCCCATCTCCGCTCCTTTCGGCTTTCTCCAGTGACCACTCCCTCCGCAACTCCCTGGTCAATTCATCCCTTCCCACCCAAACCGCCCCACCCCTGGTACTTTCCCTTGCAACTGTAGGAAATGCTACACTTGTTATTTTATCTCCCCCCTCAACTCCTTCCAATGACCCAAGCAGTCTTTCCAGGTGAGGCAGAGGTTCACCTGCACCTCCTCCAACCTCATCTATTGCATCCGCTGTTCTAGGCGTCAGCTGCTCTACATTGGTGAGACCAAGCGCAGGCTTGGTGATCACTTTGCCCAACACCTCCGCTCAGCTCGCATTAACCAACCTGATCTCCCAGTGGCTCAGCACTTCAACTCCCCCTCCCATTCCAAATCCGATCTTTCTGTCCTGGGCCTCCTCCATGGCCAGAGTGAGTCCCATCGGAAATTGGAGGAGCAGCACTTTATATTTTGCTTGGGTTGTTTACACCCCAGCGGTATGAACATTGACCTCCAATTTCAGGTAGTCCTTGCTTTCTACCTCCTTCTCCTCCCCTTCCCAGCTCTCCCACAGCCTACTGTCTCTGCCTCTTCCTTTCTTCTTCCCCACCCCCCCCCACTCCCACATCATTCTCAAGAAGGGCCTCGACCCGAAACGTCACCTAGTCCTTCGCTCCATAGATGCTGCCTCACCCACTGAGTTTCACCAGCATCTTTGTCTACCTTCGATTTTTCCAGCAGTTCTTTCTTTAACAGGATATTAAGATGGTATCCACTGCTACCTAACTCTGCATAGTACTTCCAGTTGGAACAATATCATCCCATACCTCAGCTACAGACTCCATTGCTGGTTGCTTGCACTGAGAGGCTTTGTACTTGCCAGTTTCAGTTCTCTCGTGGGACCTCTCTGTCCTTTAGACTTTAGAGATACAAGTTCAAGTTCAAGTGAACTTGAACTTGAATGTATCTCAAGTGACTTTATTGTCATGTGTCCCTGTATAGGACAATGAAATTCTTGCTTTGCTTCAGCACACAGAACATAGTAGGCATTTACTACAAAACAGATGGGTGTGTCCATATATAGCATAATATAAATATATACACACATGAATAAATAAACTGATAAAGTACAAATAACAGATAATGGGTTATTAATTATCAGAGTTTTGTCCAAGCCAGGTTTAATAGCCTGATGGCTGTGGGGAAGTAGCTATTCCTGAACCTGGTTGTTGCAGGCCCTCTGGCCCACTGAGTCTGCACTGATCACCCCGTACTCTAGCCGTATCCAACACACTGGGTACAATTTACAATTTTGCCAAAGCCAATTAACTTACAAAGCTGCAGTATATGTCTTTGATGTGTGGGAGGAAACTGGAGCACCCAGAGAAAACCCATGCGGTCACAGGGAGCACATACAAACTCCGTACAAACAGCACCCGTAGTCGGGATCTGACACTCAAGGCTGCCTGCTTGGTGTCTAGTCGGCACTTGAAGCATATATGTAGTACTTGAAATGAGTTGAACTTCCCTGGATTTCAGAGTTTGGGGAATTAGTTGAACCAGTGATTCTTGGATTAACCATATAACAAATCATATAACAATTACAGCACTGAAACAGGCCATCTCGGCCCTACAAGTCCGTGCCGAACAATTATTTTCCATTAGTCCCACCTGCCTGCACTCATACCATAACCCTCCATTCCCTTCTCATCCATATGCCTATCCAATTTATTTTTAAATGATACCAACGAACCTGCCTCCACCACTTCCACTGGAAGCTCATTCCACACCACTACCACTCTCTGAGTAAAGAAGTTCCCCCTCATGTTACCCCTAAACTTCTGTCCCTTAATTCTGAAGTCATGTCCTCTTGTTTGAATCTTCCCTATTCTGAAAGGGAAAAGCTTGTCCACATCAACTCTGTCTATCCCTCTCATCATTTTAAAGACCTCTATCAAGTCCCCCCTTAACTTTCTGCGCTCCAGAGAATAAAGACCTAACTTATTCAACCTTTCTCTGTAACTTAGTTGTTGAAACCCAGGCAACATTCTAGTAAATCTCCTCTGTACTCTCTCTATTTTGTTGACATCCTTCCTATAATTGGGCGACCAAAATTGTACACCATACTCCAGATTTGGTCTCACCAATGCCTTGTACAATTTTAACATTACATCCCAGCTTCTATACTCAATGCTCTGATTTTTAAAGGCTAGCATACCAAAAGCTTTCTTTACCACCCTGTCTATATGAGATTCCACCTTCAAGGAACTATGCACGGTTATTCCCAGATCCCTCTGTTCAACTGCATTCTTCAATTCCCTACCATTTACCATGTACGTCCTATTTTGATTTGTCCTGCCAAGGTGTAGCACCTCACATTTATCAACATTAAACTCCATCTGCCATCTTTCAGCCCATTCTTCCAAATAGCCTAAGTCACTCTGTAGACTTTGGAAATCCTCTTCATTATCCACAACACCCCCTATCTTGGTATCATCTGCATACTTACTAATCCAATTTACCACACCTTCATCCAGATCATTGATGTACATGACAAACAACAAAGGACCCAACACAGATCCCTGAGGCACCCCACTAGTCACCTGCCTCCAACCCGACAAACAGCCATCCACCATTACCCTCTGGCGTCTCCCATTCAGCCACTGTTGAATCCATCTTGCTACTCCTGCATTTATACCAAACAGTTGAACCTTCTTAACCAACCTTCCACAAGGAACCTTGTCAAAGGCCTTACTAAAGTCCATATAGACAACATCCACTGCTTTACCCTTGTTAATTTCCCTAGTAACCTCTTCAAAAAATTCAAGAAGATTAGTCAAACATGACCTTCCAGGCACAAATCCATGTTGACTGTTCCTAATCAGACCCTGTTTATCCAGATGCTTATATATATTATCTATAAGTATCTTTTCCATTAATTTTCCCACCACTGAAGTCAAACTAACAGGTCTATAATTGCTAGGTTTACACTTAGAACACTTTTTAAACAATGGAACAACATGCGCAGTACGCCAATCCTCCAGCAATATTCCCGTTTCTAATGACATTTGAAATATTTCTGTCATAGCCCCGGCTATTTCTACACTAACTTCCCTCAATGTCCTAGGGAATATCCTGTCAGGACCTGGAGACTTATCCACTTTTATATTTTTCAAAAGTGTCAGTACTTCTTTTACTTTGAAACTCATAGTATCCATAGCTACTCTACTAGTTTCCCTTACCTCACATAATTCAATATCCTTCTCCTTGGTGAATATCGAACAAAAGAAATTGTTCAATATCTCCCCCATCTCTTTTGGCTCTGCAGATAGCTGTCCACTCTGTCTCTCCAATGGACCAATTTTATCCCTTGTTATCCTTTTGCTATTAATATAGCTGTAGAAACCCTTTGGATTTACTTTCACCTTACTTGCCAAAGCAACCTCCTCTTCTTTTAGCTTTTCTAATTTATTTCTTAAGATTCTTTTTACATACCTTATACTCCTCAAGCACCTCATTTACTTCATGCTGTCTATAATTATTGTAGATCTCCCTCTTTTTCCGAACAAGATGTCCAATTTCCCTTGAAAACCAGGGCTCTTTCCAATTTTTAATGTTTCCTTTCAACCGAACAGGAACATAAAGATTCTGTACTTAAAATTTCCCCTTTAAATGTCCTCCATTTCTCTTCTACATCCTTCCCATAAAACAAAATGTCCCAGTTCACTCCTTTTAAATCATTCCGCATCTCATCAAAGTTAACCTTTCTCCAATCAAAAATCTCAACCCTAGGTCCAGTTCTGACCCTCTCCATAATTATATTGAAACTAATGGTATTGTGATCACTGGACCCGAAGTGTTCCCCAACGCATACCTTCGCCACCTGTCCCGTCTCATTTCCTAACAGGAGTTCCAGTACTGCCTCTCCTCTAGTAGGTACCTCTATGTGTTGCTGCAAAAATCTGTCCTGCACACATTTTACAAACTCCAAACCATCCAGCCCATTTACAGAATGTGTTTCCCAATCTATATGTGGAAAGTTGAAATCTCCCACAATCACTACCTTGTGCTTACTACTAATATCTGCAATCTCCTTACATATTTGCTCTTCCAATTCTCGATCCCCATTTGGCGGTCTATAATACACCCCTATAAGTGTTGCTGCACCTTCCCCACTTCTCAGTTCCACCCAAATAGCCTCCCTAGATGAGCCCTCTCTATCCTGCCAAAGCACTGCTGTAATATCTTCCCTGACTAGCAATCCAACACCTCCACCTCTTGCCCCTCCAATTCTATCACACCTGAAGCAACGAAATCCTGGAATATTTAGTTTCCAATCACAGCCCTCCTGCAACCATGTTTTGCTGATCGCCACAACATCATACTTCCAGGTGTCTATCCAGACTCTAAGCTCATCCACCTTTCTTACAATGCTCCTAGCATTAAAATATGCACATTTAAGAAACCCCCCGCCTCTTATTCTCTGTTTATTTCCTTTTTCTTCTTTCTCCTCTTGTATCCGAGTGTTTCCCTTTTCTGCTTCCTGCCTCCCATTCTGTCTACTAGCTTTCTCCATTTGAGTCCCTCACCCCAACCATTCTAGTTTAAAGTCTCCCCAGTAGCCTTTGCAAATTTTCCTGCCAGGATATTGGTCCCCCTCGGGTTCAAGTGCAACCCATCCTTTCTGTACAGGTCCCACCTTCCCCATAAAAAGTCCCAATGATCCAGAAACTTGAACCCCTGCCCTCTGCACCAGTCTTTCAGCCTTTCAGGATTAGGCACACTCATTTGTCCTGAAATTCAAATTATGTATACAGTATATATATCTCGCCTTTGCATTGTTTGTCATTATTTACAGGTCCTTGGCTGTGGAGTCGGACACTGGGAAACCACCTCAGACAGGTTCTCTTTTAAACTAAATAGTTTTATGTCATGGTAGGGTCCCCGTCAGTAACCAAATGAATCTCACAACATCCTCGCTTTGTTCTCAACTCTCACCCTTCCAGTGATAGTGGTCATCTGGCATTCTCTTTGTGATAAGACTGTTACCGAGACTGACATTGAAAAACTTTTTTCAGGGGATTGGACAGAAATTGGAACAGGGTGCCACGGTGGTGCAGCGGTATTGCTGCCTGAAGGAGACAGAGACCCGGGTTTGATCCTGACTAAAGGTGCTGTCTGTATGGACTTTGTACGTTCTCCCGTGACCTGCGGGGGTTTTCTCCGGTAGCTTTGGTTTCCTCCCACACTCCAAAAAAATACAGGGTTCATTGGCTTGGGTAAAAATTGTAATTTGTCCCCAGTGTGTAGGATAGTGTTAGTGTACAGGGGTCGCAGGTCGGCGCGGACATGGTGGGCCAGAGGGCCTGTTTCCGTGCTGTAACTCTAAACAAAACTAAACAAAATGAGGAAAGCTCAGTGACAAACAAATGAAGTTGATGCCTAGATCATCCATGATCTGCATGAATTGTTGAGGAGCTGAATAGCTGATGTTATTCAATTCTATGAAGGATGACAGGTACATCAATTCTGAGCTCCCTGCAAAATGGACATACTGTATCACCCTGGGTCTCAGTAGGAAATGCAGAATGAGTTGGGAGTTACAGTATAGTTCTCCCCCCCTCTACCTCTTAGTATAGCCATGGCTTCAATAGACAATAGGTGCAGGAGTAGGCCATTTGGCCCTTCGAGCCAACACCGCCATTCAATGAGATTATGGCTGATCATCCCCAATCAGTACCCCGTTCCTGCCTTCTCCCCATATCCCCTGACTCCGTTATTTTTAAGAGCCCGATCTAGCTCTCTCTTAAAAGCATCCAGAGAACCTGCCTCCACCGCCCTCTGAGGCAGAGAATTCCACAGGCTCACCAGCTTCATTAGAATGAATTTGCTGCAGTTCTCTATCATCTAATCTCAGAGTTCCTCGCTGCCCCGTCCCATCCCAAGCCCACCCTCCACCTTACTGACCATCCACCCAGCAGTGCAGGAAATCATCGGGCACAATAAGGAGGACGAAGACTCGGGTGGAATGATGTCCGTCCGCCTTATTGTCTTTAGTTTTTAAAAGTTGTGCACTTTTAAAGCTTTAGTGAACCAGAAGGGGGCTCCAAGCCTTTGTGAATGTCTGTATTAACAAAAGATAAATGAGAAGATACGAACTGCTGTTCGCCCTCTCCAGCAGTCAAAATGTGCTGCAGATAAGCTGCAATATTTGAGCTAGGAGTCTGAGATCATGCTTGAAGTACAAAAATACTCCCTTATTCTTTAAAGCCGTATATTTGGAGTTATTCATTTCAGGTGTCTTCATATAATTCTTGTTACCTGTACAGGGATGTACATAAATAAAGGTAATTTTATTGAATGAGATGAGCAAAATAATGCAACATTAATCCAATGAATGCCAAGCCCCAATTGACAGGTTTAACATGTGTAGGAAGGAACTGTAAACGCTGCTTTAAACCAATGATAGACACAAAAAGCTGGACCTGTCCCACATGGGCCTGTCCCACTTAGGCAACTCTTTAGGCGACTGCCAGGGACTAATTTTAATGGAATTCACCTACGACACCTGGCGACACACTACGACAGCACCTACATCAACCTACAACAACCTACGACAGTAAAAATCGTTGCCACTGTCGCCCATAATTTTTCAACATGTTGAAAATTTTGCAGCAGTCGCCTGTAGTCACCCAAAAATTCGCCTAAGTGGAACAGGCCCATAACTCAACAGGCCAGACCACTTTTCAGGAGAAAAGGAATGGGTGACATTTTGGGTTGAGATCCGTCTTCAGACAGAGTCACTTGAAAGGGATACGAGGGATATAGATGGTATGGAGAGATATAGAACAAATTGATGAAAGATATGCAGTGCCTGTATGGATTGCCAGTGCTGATAAGGCTTATTTCAGCAAGAGGCTTAAATGTTATGAAGGGGGTTGCTATTGAGGGAGTGCAGCATAGGTTTACAAGGTTAATTCCCGGGATGGGGGGGGACTGTCATATGCTAAGAGGATGGAGTGTCTGGGCTTGTATACTCTGGAATTTAGGATGAGGGGGGATCTTATTGAAACGTATAAGATTATTAAGGGTTTGTACATGCTAGAGGCAGGAAACATGCTCCCGATGGGAGTCCAGAACCAGGGGCCACAGAATAAAGGGTAAGCCATTTAGAACGGAGATGATGAAACACTTTTTCACACAGAAAGTTGTGAGTCTGTGGAATTGTCTGCCTCAGAGTGTGGTGGTGGCCGGTTCTCTGAATTCTTTCAAGAGAGAGCTAGATAGGGCTCCTAAAAATAGCGGAGTCAGGGGATATGGGGAGAAGGCAGGAACGGGGTACTGATTGGGGATGATCAACCATGATCACATTGAATGGTGGTGCTGGCTCGAAGGGCCGAATGGCCGACTCCTGCACCTATTGTCTATTGTCTATTGAGATCATCTTTCTGATGATGCGTGAAGGTACGTATAAAACACAGTACAGGTGCACAACCTTTTATCCG
The DNA here is from genome assembly GCF_028641065.1 of Leucoraja erinaceus. Lineage (NCBI taxonomy): Eukaryota > Metazoa > Chordata > Chondrichthyes > Rajiformes > Rajidae > Leucoraja > Leucoraja erinaceus. The sequence goes on from NC_073377.1 coordinate 152,129,370, forward strand.
AAATTCCAAATGACGCATAGCGGACCTTTTTTCGGTCCTTGAAGAAAGGTCCTTGAAGACGTTCACTGAGGGCGGCCCGCAGAGGTGACAGTGGAACCTCCGGTCGGTCCTCGAAGAAAGGGGAACTAAATCCCCGTTCATAAAAGAGAAGATGAGGGTATATTGCGCGGGAGGGTTAATAATTGACAATCTGCTGCTGCCTGCCCGCTGAGTTAAAAAGTTCCCACGGTAGACTCATGATACACAGTGTATCGTGAGTCTTGCGTGGGAACTTTTTAACTCAGCGGGCAGGCAGCAGCAGATTGTTGCTCCCTTCAGTTTCACCCCACCTACACCCCTTTGCTTCCCGGCCATGTGTGTGACCCCTTCCCTCCCCTCTCCAGCTCCCCGCTCATTGCACCGGCGTGGGGGCTTTGCACTGTCTTCACGTCGGCGATGCCAGCAGGTCAGTGCCAGTCACCGGAGACGTCAGGACCAATGGGACACCGACCCCCAGGCCCACTGCAAGCACGGCGATAAGTGGCAGTTCGCCTATAGCCCGAGCTGCGCCCCCTCATCGGTACACTGACCCCCAGGCCCACTGCAAGCACGGAGATCCCAGATCAGCAACTCCAGTCCCGCTCCAACTCCAGAGGAACACGCTCCCTGTAGGAGCAGAAGCTGATGGTGTGCAAGGTACGTCTTGTTCTTGGGGTCAGTGCCAGTCACCGGAGACGTCAGGACCAACGGGACACCGACCCCTAGGCCCACTACAAGCACGGAGATCCCAGAGACTCACAGCCAACAGCAACTCTAGCCCAGCCAGGTTCCAACTCCAGAGGAACCCGGGTTGCAGATGAGGGGGCGCAGCTCGGGCTGTGGGCGAACTGCCACTTGTCGCCATCGGGGGGCGGATTCCTTTGGAGTTGGAGGGACAGGGAGACACAGCGGCTTTTGAGAATGGTGGGCAATCACTTCCAAAGTTCTGCCCACACAGTCAGTACACCTCTCCTACACTTGTCTCCCGCACTAAGATCATCTCGCAGAGAATTATCCCAGCCTAACCCTCCCTAGTCTCTCCTATTCTGTAAGAAAAAACTACATTGAAGACTCAAACTCGCGATCAAGTAACTGCCGGGATCGAGGCGCAAACTCGCGACCTTGCGAATATGAGCCGAGCACTCTACCGCTGAGCCAGCCATTAAATTCTACACTAAAATCTTCCATTCCGAAAGCCGAAAAATTCCAAATTACGAAAAGTGTCTGGTCCCAAGGCTTTCGGATAAAAGGTTGTGCACCAGTACTATCAATAAAGATTACAGTAAGAATGTGAGAACATATTGTATTCATACAATGAGATGAACATGTTGATTCCACACTACCTACCATGTCACCATCAACCCCAATCTCCATCTTGTAAATGAGGAGACACAAAGGAATGTAAATGGTGATTTAAGACAAGATACAATGTGTTGGTGCAACTCAATGGGTCAGGCAGCATCTCTGGAGGATATGAATAGGTCGGGTAGGATCGGGACCCTTCTTCAGATTGATTGTGGGTGAAGGGCAAAAGCTGGGAGAAAGATGAAAGCAGGACACTAGTCAGGCAAGTGATAGGTGAGGGGTGTCAATGGGCAGATGGGTGAGCATAGACCCAGAGATGAAAAGACAAAAAACTGTGAGATAAGAAGCATAGATTGTGAAAACCAGGGGGATATAGGTGGAAGGGAAGAGTGAAGAGTATTTTGTATCACTACATATTTGATCATCAGAACGCTCAAGTTTAAATAATTAGTGAAAGAACCAGATAGAAGGCAAAAAAAGCCAATTAATTGAGATCTGGAACTCGTTGTCTGATGGAGTTGTTGATGGAGATTTGATGGTAACTTTAAAAATAAAGTGAATATATTTTTGGATAGGAATTGCAGTCCAGTGACAGTGAAGAAAGAATAGGGAAGTGGAAATGTATGGGCAGCTCACTCAACAAGTGGTAGTTGGGGAATGGGATGAAATGGCCTCCTTCAATGTTGTGGAATTTAACGATACACGACAACTGTAGAGACTTGAAATGCTAAAAATCAAAAATACTCACAGCGTAAGCATAGGGTTTATATTGAATAACTAACCAATGTTAAATACATGGAATCCAGGCAGAGGAACAACATTGTAATCTCTCTGACCCATGACGACTTTATTTTGACCAGAACTTCCATTCATTTGCTGCACTTGTCAGCTAATACCCCAAAATAACCAACAACCTGGCGAGCAGCCGCAGCAGATTCCTCACGGCGAGCTGCGCAGTCGGCGAGGCTGGAGCCCCGCGGGTCGGAGCTGGAGGTTGGAGCCCGTGGCCAGCGACTCAACAGCGCCCACGGCTGAGGCCTGTGTCGGTGCCACGGAGGCGTCCGGAGAGGGCCCAGCAGCGATAGTGGAGAGGTTGGTGCGGCAATCGATGATGGCAAGGATGAATGTTGCTGAGGGAAGGAACAATGGAGGACCCGGCATGGGGGGACCCTCATCAGGGAAGGGGTGGGGGGTGGGGGGTGGGGTGTGGGGAGAACAAAGAGGGACCTGGCACAGATACCGTGTGTACTTTGTAACTTTGCCAGCGCCCTTATGTGGCGACTATTTGCATACCTTGTTTATGCAAGCAAGGAATTTCACTGTGATTTGTCACAAGTGACAATAAAGTATTAATTCATTTATTCAACACTGAAAGCTAGTCTGCACTTCTTAGAGGAGAAGAGCATTGTGGTAGGATCAGTTGCAGGGAGTAATTCTGTAACTGAACTTGACAGAGAAAAGTGTGGAGAATAGTTGACTATCGAACCGTGCGTAGAACGCACTGAGCTTGGGATTAATGAGCACTTTGGGATTAATGAGCACAATTCAAGTAGTTTTAAAGTACTAATGGGGAAAGGAAAGGCTTAACGGAAGTGGCGGTGCTGCCTTAGCAACTTAGCAACAAGGCAGTCCGTCTGTTCTTTTATTTTTTTGTTGTTTTTTTATACTCTTGGGTTAGTTGATTTTAGTTATTGGGTTGTGTATGTGTGGGCGGGCGGTGGGGGGGGGTGAGAGAAACTTGTTTTAGTCACTTCCTTCGAGGCGTTGCGACTTTGTCTTGTATCCCCCGTCTCCGTCTCCGTCTGCGCTGAGGTCTAATGGTGGAGCTGGCGGCCTCCAACTGGGACCGACCTCGAGGCTCCGGAGGCAGAGCCAGGACTTTCCAACGCGAGGCTGGCTGACTTCGGGGCTGCGGCAGCGTTCCCGGTGGCGCGACTTGGGGATGGAGTGGCGTTCCGGCTGCAGCGGCGGCGGCAGTGGCCCGACTTTGGAGGTTCGGCCGTGGGCCAGTGGACGACATCGTTGGGAGGTCTCAGGTCACAGGTTGGTGACCTGTTTTTCCGGAGCTCCAACGGCAACAGCTTCGTCCGATGGACTGGAGGGCGGCAGCTTCGCCCACCGCAGGCCGCGGAGATTGAACCGGCCCGTTCGCGGCGCACGGTTGAGCCGCGGGACTTGCTTGCCATCACCCGGTCAGGTCAAAACATCGGAAGCCTGGATCGTCTCAGCGAAGAGGGAGAACAAGGAGGGAAGAGACAAAAACTTTAAGACTTTTGCCTTCTATCACAGTGAGGAGGTGGCTGGTAGAACTCACTGTGGTGGATGTTAGATTTGTGTTTATTGCGTGTTTTGTTGTTTTATTGTATGTATGACTGCAAGGCAACAACATTTTGTTCAGACCAAAAAGTCTGAATGACAATAAAGTATACCTTGACTTTGTTCTGCCAATTGAGGTCCTGAATTGGGGCAAGGCTGATTTTGGAGGCTTTCGGCTAGAATCTACAGAGGTCAATTGGAAGAGTCTGTTCACAGCGGAGAGGATGGCTGGGATGTAGGAAGCTTTCAAAAGTGAGAACAAGATTTCAGGGGCAGAATGTTCCTGCTGGGGTGAAGGGCAAGGTTGGCAAGTTTGGGGAACCCTGGTTGATGAGAGATGTTGATGGTCTGGTCAGGAAAAAGAAGGCAGTCGTCATACCATAAAATACCAGAGCAAAAGGAGGCTACATATTTATGGTTATTGAGTAGAGCTACTACACGTGGAAAAAGCTGTTTTTATGTCTGGCTGTGGCAGCTTTGACAGTCCGGAGTCACATTCCAGAGGGAAGTGATTCACAGAGTTTGTGGCCCGGGTGAGAGGGGTCAGAGATGATCTTACCCGCTTGCTTCCTGGCCCTTACAATGTACAGTTTGTCAATGGAGGGAAGGTTACAGCCAACAACCTTCTCAGCTGATCGGACGATTCGCTGCAGTCTCCGGATGTCGTGCTTGGTGGCTGTCCTCATCTTCTCCATGATGGAGAAGATGAGGACAGACTCTATGATGGCCGTGCAGAATTGGACCATCATTGCCTGTGGCAGATTGTGTTTCCTCTGCTGATGCAGGAAGTACATCCTCTGTTGGGCCTTTTTGACTGTGGAGTCGATGGTTGCCCCCATTTAAGGTCCTTGGAGATGATGGTTCCCAGGAACTTAAAATACTCCACAGATGTGACTGTGGTGGTGTTGCTGATGGTGAGTGGGGTGAGGGGAGGGGGAGCTCTCTTAAAGTCTACAATCAATTCCACTGTCTTAAGAGCATTGAGCTCCAGGCTGTTGCGTTGGCACCAGGATGCCAGCTGTGACACTTCCTGTCTGTAGGCAGATTCCTCCCTATCCTGGATCAGACCAATCAGGGTTATGTCGTCCGCAAACTTGAGAAGCTTGACAGAGCACCCTGGATCTTCCGACACCCATGTGATGCGAGACACGGCTCACTTGCTGGTTGACGTGCGCAGATCAAGGTGTCGGTGGAGTGGACCGCTGGAGGCCCTCCTGCAACCTGGGGCTCAATTAGATTGAATGCTGCTCCAAGTAGCCAAACTATTAGAGAACTGCCCACTACCCCAGCTCCCCCACACCCCACTAGTCTTCACACACTTTGCAAGATGGCTCTTCTCCTGTGAGCCAGCCTCTCTATCCCATTCTCCACCTGATTATTAGAACTCTCTCTCTCTACTGACCATATCCTCAACCCCCATATCTGGTCCCTTATTTCAGCTGTGGTTTGAAAATTTCTATGTGAATAGAATATTGATTTGCTCTATATTCCCTACTTTCTATGGAATTGCAGCTTTACGCCTGACGGCATGAAAGAAAGTCAGCAACTCATAGCCAAAACTCGAGGAAGTTCAATACAAGGGGGTAATTGGGATCAACACACTTTTCATTATTTTTTATTTAATTTAATTATTTATTTCGAACAGAATAAAATGAATAAAAAGTGTGAAACAGCATACAAAAAACAAAACAAGAATATTGATAAAGTGTCATAAACAATATCTATAAATAAATGAAATTGTATATGTGTCCGAAAAGGAGCATCAAGAAGCCAAAGCTTATTAATTCCCGCCCCTTATTCAACTGCTTGTAATTATCTTATACAAATTAGCAGCTATATGTACACCATATGTACACCAGCCACTATATGTACACCAAATTCTTTACATTTATACACTAATCAAATATTTACAAAGCCATACAAAAAAGAAAAAGAGAAAAATAAAAGAAAAAACTCTCATATACTATACCGTATCTTAGTCAGATATACAACTCATCACCCTATAATCACCCTTCCCAATATAATCAGTATAACAAATATCCCACTCACAATCACCTATCCTCATCCCAATATCCTTTTAAACAACTTATTGCTAACTCTACTGAAGGTTAGTGAAAGCAGAAAAGTACAACAAACATTCAGCACGAGTGTCCCAATTCTGCAATACAGGTGCACAACCTTTTATCCGAAATTCCAAATAACGAAAAGCTCCGAATAGCGGACATTTTTTCGGTCCTTGAAGAAAGGTCCTTGAAGACGTTCACCGAGGGCGGCCCGCAGAGGTGAAAGTGGAACCTCCGGTCGGTCCTCGAAGAAAGGGGAGCTAAATCCCCATTCATAAAAGAGAAGGTGAGGGTATATTGCGCGGGAGGGTTAATAATTGACAATCTGCTGCTGCCTGCCCGCTGAGTTAAAAAGTTCCCACGGTAGACTCACGATACACAGTGTATCGTGAGTCTTGCGTGGGAACTTTTTAACTCAACGGGCAGGCAGCAGCAGATTGTCGCTCCCTTCAGTTTCACCCCACCTCCACCCCTCTGCTTGCCGGCCATGTGTGTGACCCCTTCCCTCCCCTCTCCAGCTCCCCGCTCATTGCACCGGCGCGGGGGCTTTGTACTGTCTTCACGTCGACGATGCCAGCAGGTCAGTGCCAGTCGCTGGAGACGTCAGGACCAACGGGACACCGACCCCCAGGCCCACTGCAAGCTTGGAGATCCCAGAGACCCACAGCCAGCAGCAGCCCAGCCCCGTTCAAACTCCAGAGGAACACGCTCCCCCGAAGGGACAGAAGCTGATGGTGTGCAAGATACGTCTTGTTCTTGGGGTTGCGTATGAGGGGGCGCTGCTCGGGCTGTGACGTCCCCGGCCACCCCCCCTGTACAGGAGCTGAGATTGGGAACTGTACCGCCCTTGCAGGTGAGCAGGAGAGTGGGGTTGTTTGCAGTTGCAGGGAGGCGGCAAGGGCAGTACAATTCCCAGTCTCAGCTTCTGTCCAGGGGGGTAGCCGGAGACATCAGGACCAACAGGACACTGACTGCAAGCACGGAGATCCCGGAGACTCACAGCCAGCAGCAACTCTAGCCCAGCCCCGTTCTAACTCCAGAGGAACCCGGGTTGCGGATGAGGGGGCGCAGCTCGAGTTGCGGGCGAACTGCCACTTGTCGCCGTAGCGGCGCATCGGGGAGCGGATTCCTGTTGGTCCTGACGTCTCCGGCCACCCCCCTGGGCAGAAGCTGAGACTGGGAACTGTACCGCCCTTGCCCCCTCCCTCTGCAACTGCAAACAACCCCACTCTCCTGCTCACCTGCAAGGGCGGTACAGTTCCCAGTCACAGCTCCTGTACAGGGGGGTGGCCGGAGACGTCAGGACCACCAGAAGCCGCTCCCCGATGGGCCGCTATGGCGACAAGTGGCAGTTCGCCCACAGCCCGAGCTGCGCATCCTCATTGGGACACCGACCCCCAGGCCCACTGCAAGCACGGAGATCCCAGATCAGCAACTCCAGCCCAGCCCCGCTCCAACTCCAGAGGAACACGCACCCCGTAGTGGCAGAAGCTGATGGTGTGCAAGGTACGTCTTGTTCTTGGGGTGGCGCAGCTCGGGCTGTGGGCGGACTGCCACTTGTCGCCGTAGCGGCCCATCGGGGAGCGGATTCCTCTGGAGTTGGAGGGGGAGAGGGGTATTGTGCTGTTTGATCGCCCCATGCTATCCCAGGGACAGGGAGACACAGCGGCTTTTGAGAATGGTGGGCAATCACTTCCAAAGTTCTGCCCACACAGTCAGTACACCTCTCCTACACTTGTCTCCCGCACTAAGATCATCTCGCAGAGAATGATCCCAGCCTAACCCTCCCTATTCTCTCCTATTCTGCAAGAAAAAAACTACATTGAAGACTGAAACTCGCGATCGAGTAACTGCCGGGATCGAGGCACAAACTCGCGACCTTGCGGATATGAGCCGAGCACTCTACCACTGAGCCAGCCATTAAAATCTACGCTAAAAATCTTCCATTCCGAAAGCCGAAAAATTCCGAATTACGAAAAGTGTCTGGTCCCAAGGCTTTCGGATAAAAGGTTGTGCACCTGTATTTTAATCCTTTTTTGTCGATCTGCCATTGGATATGATTTGTTTCGTTTAGAGATACAGCATGGAAACGGCCCATTGGCCCATCGGCCCATCGAGTCCACACCAACCATCAATCACCCGTTCACTCTAGTTCCACGTTATTCCAATTTCTCATCAGTTCCCTGCAAGTTAGAGGCAGATTAACAGAGGCCAATTAACTTAGAAACCCACACATTCTTGCGATAAGGGAGGAAACCAGAGCACCTGAAGGAAACCCTTTGCAGTGACAGGGAGAATGTGCTAACTCCACAAAGACAGCACTTGGATTCAGACCCAGGATTGAACTTGGGTCTCTGGTGCGGTGAGGCAGCAGCTCTACCAGCTGCGCCATTACGCCATCCTGCGTTGAGCAACAAGTGAGCATTGTGATCCAATAGAGATGGTAAATGAAAGAACATATAAAGTATGATGTGCCAGTAGATTTACAAGCAAGTAAGTAGTTTAGAGATAGAGTTAACAAAGTGAAGAGCTAATACTCTATTGAGCTGTCTACCGAGGACAACTGGAGCAGTGAAAGCACAGACGTTATTGTGTCTCACTGGTCAACAGGGAAGGGATTTGTGTCATATTTTAAAAACCCTTAAATGAGACCTGAGAAACTGAATTTGATGCATCACAAACGCATCTAAACACATCTAGAAACGAAATACTTGGCTGTTACCGGTTCATTACGCCCACCCTGGAGACGTGAGAATACTTCGGCATTTTTTTGCTTGACTGGAGATTGTTCACAGATAATTGCAGCAGATAATTATAGTTTCACTAACTTGGAAGAGTGAATCCTCAAAGATTAGATTATTTGTGCAAACTGGGAGTTCAGCCGAAGGCAGCATCATGGAATATAGGACATACCGCACAGGAACAGTCCCTTCAGCTCATGATGTCTGTGCCAATCATAATATTGGATTAAACTAAACTCATTGTGTTCAGTTCTAGGCATCGTGTTATAGGAAAGATGTTGTCAAGCTGGAGAGGGTACAGAGAAGATTTACGAGGATGTTGCCAGGACTTGAGGGTCTGAGCTTTAGACAGAGGTTGGGGCAGGCTGGGACTCTATTCCTTGGAGCGCAGGAGGATGAGGGGTGATCTTATAAAGGTGTATAAAATCATGAGATGAATAGATTGGGTTGATGCACAGAGCCTCTTGCCCAGAGTAGGTGAATCGAGGACCAGAGGACATAGGTTTAAGATGAATGGGAAAAGATTTCATAGGAATCTGACAGGTTATTTTTTTACACAAAGGGTGGTGGGTGTATGGAACAAGCTGCCAGAGGTGGTAGGTGAGGCAGGGACTATCCTAACATTTAAGAAACAATTCAGCAGGCACATTGATAGAACAGGTTTGAAGGGATATCGACCAAAAGGTGGGACTAGTGTAGCTGGTGCATGTTGGCTGGTGTGGGCAAGTTGGGCCAAAGGGCCTTGTATCACTCTATGACTCTATCTGCTCCTACGTGATTCATATCCCTCTATTCCTTGCACATTCATGTGGCTTTTGAAATCCCTATTAAATGACATTTTAATATCTGCTTATATCCCTCAGAACAAAGTGTACCAGGCACCTACCTGTTAGGATAAAATAAAAAACTTGCTTCACACATCTCCTTTAAACTTACCTCTCTCATCTTAAACCTATGCGGCCTAATATTTGACATTTCTATTCTGGGATAAAAGATTTTGACTATCTGATCCACCAATGCCTTATAATTTTTTTTATACTTGTATCAGCTCTCCTTTCATCCTCTAAGATTCCAGAGAAAAGAATTCAGGTTTGTCCAACCAAATGGCATATCTTAGATGGTCATTTGGTCAGCATGGATAAATTGAGGCCAGTTACAGTCCTGTATAATTATGATTCAATGATATCTCTTACAGCTAATACTCTCCAATTCAAGCAACATCCTGGTGAATTGATTCTTGATTAGTACAGGAGTCAGGGGTTATGGGGAGAAGGCAGGAGAATGAGATTAGGAGGGAGAGATAGATCAGCCATGATTGAATGGCGGAGTGGACTTGATGGGCCGAATGGCCTAATTCAGCTCCTATCACAAGATCTTACGAACATCTGCACCCTCTGCAAAGTCTGCACATCCTGTAGTGCAGGAAGCAGAACTGCACACAAAACTCCAAATGAAGCCTAATCAAAGATTATACAGCAGTGACATAACTATATCACTTTTATACTCAATGCCCTGACTGATGAAGGCAAGCAAGGCGTATGTATGCCTTCCTTACCACCTCATTTGCTTGTGTTGCCCGTTTCAGGGAGTTATGGAATTGCACTCAAGATCCCTTGGTCCATTAATGGTCCTAAAGGGACCTGTCATTTACTGTAACACTTCCCTTATCTTGGCTATCATGTGAGATAGAGCTATAGAAACGCATTTGCAGCCATGCAAAGTTGCAGAGCTATCCTGAGCAGAGTTAGAACATGTGTTGGATGATACATAGGAGTTCCATGCAATGAAGTGTGAGCAAGGGGCAAACAGGGGCAAGTACAAACAGTTGGGTGATTGATGGTTGGTGCAGACAGAAGACAGAAGGCCCCGTTTTTGTGTCACACTGTATGATTCTGTAACTAAAACAGCTCTAGTTAAATCCTGTACCTAAATCATTTCTGTGCTCCAGCACTTGGATTCATAGAAACATAGAAACATAGAAATTAGGTGCAGGAGTAGGCCATTCGGCCCTTCCAGCCTGCACCGCCATTCAATATGATCATGGCTGATCATCCAACTCAGTATCCCGTACCTGCCTTCTCTCCATACCCCCTGATCCCCTTAGCCACAAGGGCCACATCTAACTCCCTCTTAAATATAGCCAATGAACTGGCCTCAACTACCCTCTGTGGCAGAGAGTTCCAGAGATTCACCACTCTTTGCGTGAAAAAAGTTCTTCTCATTTCGGTTTTAAAGGATTTCCCCTTTATCCTTAAGCTGTGACCCCTTGTCCTGGACGTCCCCAACATCGGGAACAATCTTCCTGCATCTAGCCTGTCCAACCCCTTAAGAATTTTGTAAGTTTCTATAAGAAACTTCTCAATCTTCTAAATTCTAGAGAGTATAAACCAAGTCTATCCAGTCTTTCTTCATAAGACAGTCCTGACATCCCAGGAACCAGTCTGGTGAACCGTCTCTGCACTCCCTCTATGGCAATAATGTCCTTCCTCAGATTTGGAGACCAAAACTGTACGCAATACTCCAGGTGTGGTCTCACCAAGACCTTGTACAACTGCAGTAGAACCTCTCTGCTCCTATACTCAAATCCTTTTGCAATGAAAGCTAACATACCATTCGCTTTCTTTACTGCCTGCTGCACCTGCATGCCTACCTTCAATGACTGGTGTACCATGACACCCAGGTCTCGCTGCATCTCCCCCCTTTCCCAATCGGCCACCATTTAGATAATAGTCTGCTTTCCTATTTTTGCCACCAAAATGGATAACCTCACATTTATCCACATTATACTGCATCTGCCAAACATTTGCCCACTCACCCAGCCTATCCAAGTCACCCTGCAGTCTCCTAGCATCCTCCTCACAGCTAACACTGCCCCCCCAGCTTAGTGTCATCCGCAAACTTGGAGATATTGCCTTCAATTCCCTCATCCAGATCATTAATATATATTGTAAATAGCTGGGGTCCCAGTACTGAACCTTGGGGTACCCCACTAGTCACTGCCTGCCATTGTGAAAAGGACCCGTTTACTCCTACTCTTTGCTTCCTGTTTGCCAGCCAGTTCTCTATCCACATCAATACTGAACCCCCAATGCCTTGTGCTTTAAGTTTGTATACTAATTTCTTATGTGGGACCTTGTCAAAAGCCTTCTGGAAGTCCAGATACACCACATCCACTGGTTCTCCCCTATCCACGCTACTAGTTACATCCTCGAAAAATTCTATAAGATTCGTCAGACATGGTTTACCTTTCGTAAATCCATGCTGACTTTGTCCAATGATTTCACCACTTTCCAAATGTGCTGCTATCCCATCTTTAATAACTGACTCTAGCAGTTTCCCCACTACCGATGTTAGACTAACTGGTCTGTAATTCCCCATTTTCTCTCTCCCTCCCTTCTTAAAAAGTGGGGTTACGTTTGCTACCCGCCAATCTTCAGGAACTACTCCAGAATCTAAAGAGTTTTGAAAGATTATTACTAATGCATCCACTATTTCTGGAGCTACTTCCTTAAGTACTCTGGGATGCAGCCTATCTGGCCCTGGGGATTTATCGGCCTTTAATCCATTCAATTTACCCAACACCACTTCCCGGCTAACCTGGATTTCACTCAATTCCTCCAACTCCTTTGACCCGCGGTCCCCTGCTATTTCCCGGCAAATTATTTATGTCTTCCTTAGTGAAGACGGAACCAAAGTAGTTATTCAATTGGTCCGCCATATCCTTGTTCCCCATGATCAACTCCCCTGTTTCTGACTGCAAGGGACCTACATTTGTTTTAACTAATCTCTTTCTTTTCACATATCTATAAAAACTTTTGCAGTCAGTTTTTATGTTCCCTGCCAGCTTTCTTTCATATTCTATTTTTCCTTTCCTAATTAAGCCCTTTGTCCTCCTTTGCTGGTCTTTGAATTTCTCCCAGTCCTCCGGTATGCTGCTTTTTCTGGCTAATTTGTACGCATCATCCTTCGCTTTGATACTATCCCTGATTTCCCTTGTTATCCATGGATGTACTACCTTCCCTGATTTATTCTTTTGCCAAACTGGGATGAACAATTTTTGTAGTTCATCCATGCAGTCTTTAAATGTGTTCCATTGCATATCCACCGTCAACCCTTTTAGAATTAATTGCCAGTCAATCTTGGCCAATTCACGTCTCATACCCTCAAAGTTACCTTTCTGACCTTCAGCGCTTTCGGTCTGGAGCTTGCAAGTTCTCCTCATAACCATGTGAGTTTCTTCCTGGTGCTCCAGTTTCTCCAGCATCCCAAAGATATGCAGTTATTGGGTTAATTAACCACTCTGAATGGCACTTAGTGTTGTTCAGTGGCAGGAGTATCAGTGAAGTGCTAATGGGTATATGTGGAACAATGTGTTCAAGAGAAATAAAACGGACGGAAATGGATTGCCCTTAGGGCTGGCATAGATGTGTTGAGTTGAATGATCACCTTCTATCTCATACTGTGGATTGTACAAGACTGGCTGAAAAAATATGCCCTGAGCCTGACAAAAAAGTGTGCAGAATATGGATTGGAAAATTGTTTCCACAAAGAATGCCCAATTGAGAGGACATCGAAAGTCCACGGAGTGCATTAGAGGGAGTGTGCTGGAATACAGGCAAGGTCAAATTCAGAGCACCAGTCGAAAACAATGTACTTGCTGCCAAAACATGTCATTTCGGGTGGAAGGAACACACATCAAATGCATTGAATCATAGATTTGGAGAAAGGTACAGCATGGAAACAAGACCGTTAGCTCACCAACCCTTGCTGACTATCCAAGAAGAACAATGGAGGACCCGGCGTGGGGGAACCCCCGTGAGGGAGGGGAAAGCATCTTGTCTGGAAATATTACCACCTGGTTTGGGAATTGCTCTGCTCAGGACAAGAAGGCTCTGCAGAGAGTAGTGTGTTCGGCCGAACGCACTATGGGAACTTCACTCGCCCCCCTGCAGGAACTATACATCAGGAGGTGCAACTCCAGAGCCAATAAAATCATGGGAGACCCCTTCCACCCCTGCAACGGACTGTTCCAGCTGCAACGGTCAGGCAAACGCCTCCGTTGCCATGCTGTGAGAACGGAGAGGTTGAGAAGGAGTTTCTTCCCAGAGGCCATTTGGACTGTACACTCCTATCTCACCAGGGACTAACTTTACTGAAGTTTTTCCTTTCGCCCACAATATGTAAAAGAATATGTGATTCTGTTTGTAGTTTGTTTGGTTGTTTGTTTGTTTGTCCTTTTGCACAAAGTCCGCGAGCATTGCCACTTTTCATTTCACTGCACATCTCGTATGTGACGAATAAACTTGACTTGACTTGACTTGAAGGTAGAACAAAGGAGAACCTGGCACGGGATACTTTGTAGCTTTGTCAACGCCCTTTACGTGGGTATGCAAGCAAAGAATTTCACTGTGACTTGTCACATGTGACAATAAAGTATTCCATTCAATTCAATTCAATTTATCCAATTTTACCCTAACTCCTTTTATTCCATCGGATACTTTACCTGGAGCTGAGGATGCTGAGGGGTGACCTGATAGAGGCATACAAAATTATGAGGGGGTGGATAGTGCAGATAGTAAAAATCTTGTTCCCGTGTTGAGGGTGTCAAAATTAAGAGGACGTGATAAGGTAGGAGGTCTAGAGAGGATCTTAGACAGGGCACAAAGATGCTTGGAAACTGGAACTGAACTGAAATGTTTCACACAGAGAGTGGTGAATCTGTGGAATTCCCTGCCACAGAAGGTAGTTGAGGCCAGTTCATTGGCTATATTTAAGAGGGAGTTAGATGTGGCCCTTGTGGCTAAAGGGATCAGGGGGTATGGAGAGAAGGCAGGTACAGGATACTGAGTTGGATGATCAGCCATGATCATATTGAATGGCGGTGCAGGCTGGAAGGGCCGAATGGCCTACTCCTGCACCTATTTTCTATGTTTCTATGTTTCTATGTGCTGTCTGAGGTGCTGATGGAGCCAGATCCTCACAGAATTTAAGAAGAATCTAGCAATGCAATCGAATTACTAAGACAAAAGGGCATTGGACCAAATGTGGGTGAATGGGATCAGTATAGGCAAGTACAATGGTCAGTCTGGACACGATGGGCCAAAGGACCTGTTGTATGTGATCTGTTTCTCTACGGTTTTATTCTATCTCTCATATACATAACATGGGCAATTAGCAGTGGCAATTAACCTTCCAATTGCATTCTTTTGGCATTTGAGAGGAAAACTGGATCCAGATGAAACCCTGCAAACCACAGGAAGAACAAGCAAACTATACACATACAGCATTGAAGATTAGGGTCAAACCTGGGTCTATCGAGCTGTAACGCAACTGTTTCTCTAGCTGTAGCAGGTATCTACGTGAAGATATCATTGCATGGGCAATCATTGGCGTTTCAACTTGATTCATGAACAATGTGCAATAAGCCTCTCAGAGCAACCGAACAACCTCAAGCAGTTGCAGTTGAGACCAATAAACCACGAGCTGCTGCACAAGATTACACTGAAGGCTGAAGAGGATTCCCAACCCTAAATGTCACCTATCCACATTCTCCAGTGACACTGCCTGACCTACTGGGATACTCCAGCACTTTAGGTCTTTTTTGTAAACCAGCATCTGCAGTTCCTTGGGTCTTTGTTGAAAACTGCCAGGAGATGCTCTTGAAGGTAGAAGCCAAAATTATAGATGCTGGTTAATACACAAAGGGACAAAACAAAAGGACCTGAAATGTCACCTATGTGTGTTCTCCACAGATGGTGACTGACTTGCTGATTACTCCAGAACGTTGTGTCCTTTTTTGCTTTTGAAGATAATAATAATAATAATAATAATAATAATAATAATAATAATAATAATATATTTTATTGTCATTGCACATATGTGCAACAAGATTTGGTATGCAGCTTCCAAATATTTGAAATCTTCACAAAATTATTTAAAACAAAACTACTACCCAAAGTAGAATGGATCATTTTTGGAATATCGGAAGGTAACCCAGAATTAAATATGTTTCAAAAGAATTTACTTAATTATGGGCTAATAATCGGAAAAAAGCTTATACTTAAATTTTGGAAAAATGCTCCAATACCAACAACAAAAATGTGGATTTCAAACATGTTCGAAACATTACACTTGGAAGAGATGAGACTCTTCCTAGCAGGCAAGCAGATCACTTCCAAAAGACTTGGTCTGCATTTATGAAACTATTACAAGCATAAGGTGCAATAATAAGTTATAACATAAAATCAACCAAGACCTGGAAACGGGGGGTATAAAATAAATTTTTAATAAAAACACGGTTGGTACATCCTTTTTTGCGGAGTTTTGTGTTACAATAGAGCGATTGATTTTCCTTTCTTCTTTTTTTTTCTTTTCTTTCTAGGGTCTTATTTCTTTTCTTTGCTTCCTTCTCTAATTCCTTCCCTACGGGGTTCTCTTCTCCCAACACTTTCCTGCACCTTCACGATTATTGCTTACTTTCCTTACTTCTTTTATTTCTATCTTTTTTTTAAAAAAAGAACAAAAAAAAAAAAAAAAAAAAGATTTGGTATGCAGCTTCCATCCGATGTCATAACTTAAACAACTAATAAAATGTAGATACCCCGAGAAACATGATTTTTAAAAAAGGACAGTGAAACAGTAAAACAGTTTAAAGTGCAAATATGTCTGTGCCGGGTCGATGTGCGACGTGACCATCCGAGGGAGACAGTTCATGGGGGTGGGATTGGGGGCACTCAGCAGGGCCCATTCAGAGCAGCAATAGCTCTGGGGATGAAGCTGTTCCTGAGTCTGGAGGTGCGGGCGTAGAAGGCCTTGTAACGTCTGCCGGACGGTAGGAGTTCGAACAGACTATCACAAAGGTGTGAGGAGTCTTTGTGGATGCTGACGGCCTTCCTGAGGCACCGTGTGTAGTAGATGCCCTCCAAGGCTGGTAGCGGTGTCCCAATAATCTTCTGCGCTCTGTGGACGACGCACTGAAGAGCTCTCCTCTCCGCCTCCGTGCAGCTGAGATACCGTGCCCAGCTGACAGATTGGGAATGTGAAGAGAGATATAATGTAGTTTGCCAGAAAGATGTCACACCTTGGATCTAATACAGTCCAGAAGATGGGATTCATAAAGCTGTACCATGACAGGCTCATGAGTCTTGTTTCAAATCAAGTAACCACATCTACTGTACAAATCATAAATAAATCTGTTGGGGGCTTTCGCTGAACAAGAAACCCAGAAGTGCAATATGTCTAGGTAGGTAATTGAAGGCAGCTGAAAGAAGATGGATACATTACAAATAAACAGGTGAAATAAATTGCCACCACTGAGAGTTGGAAATACTGTGAAACAAAGTCCAAACACCACAGTACATAATGGTGACTCGCTATGCAACTTGTTTGCTTTTTTTTTGCTCCAGATTCCGGTATGTGTAGTATCTCCGGCCTCCTATTTGTTCAGTAAACCGAGCAAGTTCCTTTGCCAAAATCATTGTATTGATTAAAGGTATTATATTATCCTGTGCTTTTTATGTTCTATCTTTCCAGGCAATTAAATACAGATTTATTTTTTAAATGATGGCAGTTACCAAATGAAAACAAGGTTAATGGGCCTGTCCCACTTACGCAACATTTTCGGCAACTGCCGGCACCTGTCATTGGTTGATGCAAGTCTCCGAAAGTTTTCAACATGTTGAAAATCTAGCGGCGACCAGAACAAGGCACGACTAATTTGGCGACTACTCACGACCATACAGGCTTCACCCCGCGACATGTCGCACGTGTGGTCGTGAGTCGCCTCCTCAGTCGCCCAAAGAGTCGTAGCGTCTTTCTGGTCGCTGCTGAATTTTCAACATGTTGAAAATTTTCGCCGACCTGCAACGACCTATGACGGGTGCCGGCAGTCGCAGAAAAAGTTGCGTAAGTGGGACAGGCCCATAATAATTGCATTTGAAATTTCGAACACTAATTGCCAAGGTTATATTAACAAAAGTCGTAGTATCCCGAATATCCTGTGGCCCAATGTATTTTGGCAATAAGTAATTTGGAAGTCCATGCTAGCTTACAAAACTGTTGGGAACATGTGTGATATCCACATATTGTTTCTGGGCTTCAGCATGAATAGCTGATTGGCATGATCAAGTTGAACTCATCCTTGTCTCAACATATCTCCATTTGGCACTGCGTGTAATTTCTATGTACAATTCATCATATAAATATCAATGGCAGTAAGATATTTGTGTCAGCCATTATTGTTCACCTGTCTCCACAGTTTAGTTTACCCAACGGCCAGGAGTGCCCAGGGATGATATTAATTCTTCATCCATTGAAACCTGGCTCAGCAGCTCTATGATTTGTAGGTGATAATAATAAAGATTTATGCCTACTGGTCAGAGATGCTGGCAAACAGACTGTGTGTCCCCAACCCACTTTATGCACTAGACGCTCACTTAATTATAGTTGAGGTGACCGAGTAGCAAATGGAATTGACGGTCCTTGGGGTGAAAGATGAAATCTCTACGTTCTGAGAATATGACATAGTTTAAACGTAATTCGGTGTGAAGAATCTTTGGAGCACCAGAAGAATTCAATTGTTAGCATATCATTAATCACGGGCACAGATTTCTGTGACTTACTTACTACTTACTGGACGATACAAGCTTCAACCTGCGAATTCCATAAGATTTCTCCTCGTTTCCTGCTGTAATCAAAGGAGGCTATTTTAAGCAGCAATGTTGCCACTTTATAGTGCTTCTGTGAGAGTTCCCTCTCACTGGTTTAAAAGAAAATCAGTGTTATAATGTCACCCAGCATGGAAATAGGCCCCTTGACCCAACTCATCCAATATCACGATGCCCCATCTAAGCTAGTCTCTTTTGCTTTTGCTTACCTCATAGTTCTCTAAACCATTCCTATCGATGTATCAATCCAATTGTATTTTAAATGTGTTTAAGAAGGAACTGCAGATGCTGGAAAATCGAAGGTACACAAAGATGCTGGAGAAACTCAGTGGGTGCAGCTGCATCTATGGAGCGAAGGAAATAGGCAACGTTTCGGGCAGAAACGTTGAAGAAGGGTTTCGGCCCGAAACGTTGCCTATTTCCTTCGCTCCATAGATGCTGCTGCACCCGCTGAGTTTCTCCAGCTTTTTTGTGTACCTTGTATTTTAAATGTGTTACTGTAACTGCCTCAACTACCGTACTTCCTCTGGCAGCAAGTCTTTCTATGTGTTGCCCCTCAGGTTCCTATTAATTCATTTTCTTATGGCTTCAAGTTCTTGCTTCTCCAACCTGACTGAGAAACAAGACTGTGCATTTACCCGATTTTGCAGCTGTCTGCAATCTCCCAGCATATATTTGTTCCTCTAAATTCCGATGACTATTTGAGGTCCTAATGTACAAGCCAAAATGTTTTTCATCCCTTTTTTTTGTTTCTCAACTCACTTGGCCATCCTTAATAATGACATCTCAGAATTCTGCTGCGGTTCTCTTTAATTGATAAAGCAACCCCCCCCTCTTTTACTCCCACCTCTACCTCACCTGTAACAAATGTACCCTTGACCAATAAGCTGCCAGACTTGTCCCTCCCTTAGCCTGGTTTCTGTAATGGCTATAATGTCCCAGTCGCATGTATTAACTACACCCTGAGCCCATCAGCCTTACCTGACAGGCCTCCATCATTGGAGAAGTACAATTCAATCCAACCTTCTTTCCTTGCTCCCTGCCAAGCTCCTGCTTGCCCTATCTACTGAACTTGCCGTCATTGACTTCTGTACTGATCTGCAGCCTCCCCCTTGGCTTACTACAGCATTAGATCCCATCCCTTGCTGATCAAGTTTGATCTCCCCTGAGTAGCGCTAGCAAACCTGTCCACCAGATTAATAGCTCTTTTTAGTTACGGTTCAATTCAACCATCAGCGCAGGCCACCTATGCCACAGAAAATATCCCAATTGCCTAAAAATCTGAATCCTAGTCCCCAGCATCGAGTTTGCCGCCATGTATTCATCTGTCCTACCCTCACTAGCACATGGCACCGGGTGTAATCCAGAGATCACTAGTCATGAGGTCCTGCTTTTTAACCTGATGCCTAACTCTCCAGATTCACTCTGCGGGACCTGATCATTTTACTGATCTGCCATTTGTGCCAATGTACACAGTTACGACTGCTTCACCCTCCCCCTTGAAAATGTTCTGCAGCTACTCCGAGACATCGTGGATCCTGGCACCAGGAATACAACACACCTTCCTGGAGTCCTGTTTGTTGCCACAGAATCTCCTCTATGTCCGGTGATCTAATGAGTCTCCTATCACTATCGCCCCGCCTGTCTTCACCCCACCCTACCCTATCATAGATGCTCATGTAATATTTAGGAGGATCTTGCTATTCTGAACTTTGGTCTTTCAATAAGCAATTATCCTTGAAATTAATTATTTTTGAAGTGCAATCCCCACAAGAAGATCCTAAGTTCAACAAAGGTCCACGTGGAGGTCACAGTGCCGTAATCTGCAGGGTAAAATAACATTACCCTAGTAATACAATGGGCGCAGCTGGTAGAGTTGTTGCTTCATAGCACCGGTGACCTAGGTTCAATCCCGACCTCGGGTGCTGTCTGTGTGTAGTTTGCACGTTCTCCCCATGACGACATTGGTTTCCAGCAGGGGTTGCAGCTTCCTCCCTCGTTCCAATGACGTACAGGTTTACAGGTTAATTTACCTTTGTGAAACAAAAATGCCCCTGATATGTAGGGAGTGGATGGGAAAGTGGGATAACATAGAAGTAGTGTGAATGGGTGGTCAAATGTCGACGACTAATTAGCACAGGTGCTAGAAGTTATGGGGAGAAGGCAGGAGAATAAGGTTAGGAGGGAGAGATAGATCATACATGATTGAATGACGGTGTAGACTTGATGGGCCAAATGGCTTAATTATATTCCAACCCCTTATGACCCTATGACTTTATGACGGGGACTTGAAGGGCCGAAGGGTTGTTTCCATGCTGCATCTTTAAAAAAACAACATTTTTGAGTAAGTGGCCGGGGGCTGGAAGTATTCCCTAACATTTGCCAAATTGATCTAACAAGGTTGTACCTTTATCCAGGGCAGCCAAAGTGCTATCCACTCAGTTCGGATGAGTTTATTGTCACGTGTGCGAAAGAACAGTTTCATCTGATTCTAATTAAAAACAGATCTACCCAGTCAGCAGTAAGACAATACATGTTTACCATCGATCCACTGACAGTGTTTAGATACATGGTAAAGGAATAACGTTTAGTGCAAGGTAAAGCCAGCAAAGTCCAATCAAGGATAGTCCGAGGGTCACCAAAGAGGTGACTCCTTCTGCACATCTGGAAACTACAGCATTCATGGGCAGATGTTCATGGAGAAAATTCAATTATCAGAAACAACTGGATAAATTGACGAGTTTTATTTCGAACAGCAAAGGTTACACGCAAAGAGATGTTCAAAATTATATGGGGTTTTGACAAGGTAAATAAGAAAAAGCAATTTGCACTGTGGTTATTTGATGACTCCAGGACATTATTCATTTTAGGAATGAAGACTGAAGCTATAATTTATCTCGTAAAGAGGATTGTTAGGGCAAGGACCACTCCACCGCAAACAGCAGTGAAGTGCTTTTTAAATGCAGTGTAAATAAATATTTGTAAAATAAAAAGTTAAAAGTTCTTTGAAACTGCAGGTAGTCAGGTCAAGTCGATAACTCTTCCAATCTGAGAGACAACTCTTAGATTACATGGACACAAAAAGCTGGAGTAACTCAGCGGGACAGGCAGCATCCCTGGAGAGAAGGAATGGGTGACGTTTTGGGATGCGACCCTTCTTTAGACACCTTCCTGCCCTTTCTTCATCTCACAGTCTCCATCAATGGAAAAAATCTCCTCTTAGATTGCATCTCATCTGATTCTAATCAAAAAGAGACAGGAAATTTAAAGAGCTGCAGATGAAATTCAACCACAGACCAAAGTAATTTACAGCAAACCATTGCTTGACGTATCTGGCTTTGCCTACCCACGTTTATAGGAGGCTGGTAATTGAAATACTAGTGGCTCTGCAGAAGTCCTGATGAGGGCCTTTCAGCAGCTAACAAAAGACCGGTATTTCTTATACTGTGGTGAAATGCTTTTACTTGAGTTTGAGACTTCCAGTGATTTATACTTATTATTGCACAGAAGGATGTTATTCAGCCCAGGGGATCCATGCTGGCTCCCAGAAGAACAAATCATTTGTCTATCCCTCCTCTCCTTTATTCTTTTTACCTCTGCAATTTTTTTTTCCAGCATATACTCAGCGGTTCTCCTTTGATTCTTTATTGCTGATAACCTGGTCTAAGGGGTGATTTATTGCAGCCAATAACGTTGCCAATTAATTTACCAGCATATCACATATGTGATGTGAGGAGAAATTGGAGAGTCCGGAGAAAACACTTGCACTCATCTGAGGCTAACTGCTATCAAGCATCGCCCTGGACTGCATCTGACGTCAGCTTCAAACCTGGCACACTGAAGCAGCAGCACTAACTGCTGCACCGTTGGCTTCATAAGGCACGGGTGAGACCTCATTTGGAGTACTGTGAGCAGTTTTGGGCCCCATACCTGAGGAAGGATGTGCTGGCATTGGAGAAGGTTCAGAGAATGATCCCAGGAATGATTGGGTTAACATATGATGAGCATTTGATGGCACTAAGCCTGTACTCGCTGGAGTTTAGAAGGATGAGGGTGGACCTCATTGAAACTTACCGAATAATGAAAGGCCTGGAGAGAGTGGATGTGGAGAGGATGCTTACACTAGTGGGAGAGTCTAGTCATATCTATAGTGATCAACCCCATTACAGGCATCAGAAACTGGAGCAGGGCTGTGACCATGAGATCTGACGCCCATCTCCCTGGTGGACAGAACAAAGTTGTCCTCCATGTATTGTCAGAAGGATGGCTACATTTGAATTAACTATGCTGACTCCATGCCAATTAGGCCTTTCCAGAAATATGCATCCTTTTTGACCATCAAGTAGCCTGGGCTATCTGTTTGTCTCCTGGTGGAGGCCAGGCTGGTTTTCTATATACCCAGTGGCATACTTGTGCTAAGTTCGAGTGAGACAGATGGCATGAGGCTTTTGGTTATTCCACTGAGGGAGTCGTTGGAATCCAGACTAGATTATTTTGGCAAAGCACACCCTGCAAAGTGTGGAAGAAGGAACTGCAGATGCTGGTTTAAACTGAAGGTAGGCACAAAAAGCTGGAGTAACTCAGCGGGACAGGCAGATTCTCTGGAAAGATGGAATAGGTGACGTTTCGAGTCGAGACCCTTCTTCGCTATATTTAAGAGGGAGTTAGATGTGGCCCTTGTGGCTAAGGGGATTTGGGGGTATGGAGAGAAGGCAGGTACGGGATACTGAGTTGGATGATCAGCCATGATCATATTGAATGGCGGTGCAGGCTCGAAGGGCCAAATGGCCTACTCCTGCACCTAATTTCTATGTTTCTATGTTTCAGACTGGTAAGACCCTGTGAATATTGATTTCTCTCATTTCTGGTAGCCCCGGCATTCCCTCTCTCTCCATCTCTTCCCCCACCCGTCACACTAGCTTCTCATTTCCACCCTACAAACAGCTACCAATGGCCTGCTTCATTTATCTTTGTTACTTTTTTGCATATCTTTCATTCATTGTTCTTTATCTCTCCGCATCACCATCTATATCTCTCATTTCCCTTATCCCTAACCAGTCTGAAGAAAGGTCTCGACCCGAACCCTCACCCGTTCCTTCTCTCCAGAGATGCTGACTTTCCCGCTGAGTAATTCCAGCTTTTTGCTTCTATCTCTGCAAACACTGTTGCTCTTGCTTTTTGAGTTATACACGTCACTTAGGCTGGCGATTCCTACTGGCGGTGCAGTCATAAGTACGCCTGCTCTCATTAGAACTGTTAACCAACCTCATTCCTTTTTGTTCTGAAACATTCAAATAGGGTGTTGTGTGATGGCGATAAATGAGATTACATTTATCAATAAATTGAGAAAATATATCCTGGGAAACATGACATTTAATTTGCTGTACATCAAGAACCCGAATATTACAGAGTGGAACTACTGGTTAGGTGGTTAGACTCTCAATATTCCATTAGCTGAAATGGTTCTGAATGCAATTCATGAAAAATTTAACACATGAATCATTATTTTGTCAAAGGGCAACTGTTGGTTGTTAAGCAATCCTTTTCCTTTCCCCAAACACTGTGCTGTTATAAACCAAAAGCATTCAGCATTGCATTATGATTAATTTTGACCAACTAATATAATCTCCACAGCATTACATTACATTATTAATGTCATCAATAAGGGCGTACAAAGATTAAGAAATTCTTATTGCGCTGACAGCTAATTTCCTTTCATGCAACAGAGATGTAAAAGCGGAATGCAAATATCGACAAGCCAAATCAAATATATAAAAATATAGTTTAACAAAATCATTTGTCTGAGTGGGTTGAAATGTTGCAGTGCTGGTTCACACAGCACCGGGATATTGAATACACTTTCAAACACAGTGTACCAGTTCTTCACGATTCTACTGTGGCTTTAATTTGAACTGAAATAGCGTTCCCATCTTGCTAATTACTTTTATTGTGCAATTTGAGGTGAGATACCAGGTTGTTCTTTTTCCTGTCCGTAGGCTGGCTGAGGATTACAAACATTATTTACATAGTTGTGCCCGTAGGGCTGATCTTGCAAAGAGACCACACTGAACGTGCAATTATTCGGTAACAGTTGTTGGCAGCAGTTTAGACGAGAGTTCCACTGGTGTTAAATTGGCAATTTGTACCTCATACCCCGAGGGCACTGGTGTTTTCTATTTTCATGCAGTTGTGTCGAGTGAATTCTGAACAAGTACTCATGCTTATTGTTCCGGTTAATCTCCAGTGCAGCGTTTTAAATTGTGAAATTGGCTGGACACATATATGCAGGGGTATTCCTAATTGGGAGCAGATCTACAAGTCTTTATAGGATGCAACAATGATCCACTCCTGGAAATTGAGATAAAACACAGTATATTTGCAATTAGGTGTGATTGTGAAGCTCTCCCTTCAAATATGGATGTCCACCAAGATTATTCTCCATCATACCCTTGCGTCTTTGTGACTTTCAAACGACATCCTAAATGATGCATCCATGAGAGACACTATCTCTGAGGAGACCTGTGCTAAACATTGTGCTGACACTTTTTTCAACCTTTCGTTCCACAGTTTTGCAGCTTAGCTCCAATAAACCTCCTGCTAGGATGGAGCCTATTTCAGAACTATTGAATCTATGGTGCCTACACTCCAGAACTAAGGGTCACTCCTATATATCATGAACATAGAGCATAGAACAGTACAGCACAAGACCAGGCCCTTCAGCTCACAATATCTGTGCCAAACATGACGGCAAGACCAATTCTTATTTGCCTGCACATAATCCATACCACTTAATGCCCCACATATCCATGTACCTATTCAGACGTCTCTTACATTCCACTATCGTATCTGTCTCAACCATCATCCCCGGAATTATGTTACTAGTACTCACCACCCTAAGTAAAATACATGACCCACACACCTCCTTCTAACTGTGCCCAACAAACAGTACATTAAAGCTATGACCTCTAGTATTGATGTTTCCATCCTGGGATAAAGATTCTGACTGTCTTTCCTATCTTTGCCTTTCATCATTTTATATACTTCTATCAGGTCTCCCCTCAACCTTGGGTGTTCCAGAGAAAACAGTCCAATGTCACCCTGTACCTCTTAAACCAGGCATCATCTGGTAAATCACCTCTGCACACTTTCCAAAACCCCCACATCCTTCCTATGGGGTGACCAGAACTGAATGTAATATTCTAAATCTGGCCTAATCAAAGTCCTATAAAGCTGCAACATGACCTCTTGACTTTTATATTCAATGCCATGACCTGGAAGAAAGCATCCAAAAACCTTGGCCCACTATAACATTTACAGAGTTTAATTTCAAGTAACTAAATAAATCAAGGATTAAAGAGTTCAGAAGTTAACATCTTATAAGCAAATAATGTTTAGTGTGGCACAGTGGTGCAGCTGGTAGACTTGCTGCTTCACATCACTAGACAGCTGGGTTCAATCCTGACCTTGGGTGCTCTCTGTGTGGAGTTAGCATGTTCTCCCTGTGAATGGGTGGATTTTCTCTGGGTGCTTTGGTTTTCTCCCACACCCCAAAGACATGTGGGTTTGGAAGTTAATGGCCTCTGTAAGGGAGTGGATCAGAAAATGAGACGACATAGACCTAGTGTGAAAGGGTAATCGATGGTCGCGTGGACTCGGTGGGCGAAAGGGCCTGTTTCCATGCTATATCTGCCATAAAACCAAAGATTCACATGGCAGCAGTGATCCCTGGCCTCCTTGGTGCTTCTGAGACTTGAACTAGCCACAGCAGGCACCTCAAGGCACTGGAATGACGCTAACGCTGTCTCTGTAAAATCTTATGGTCATAAGGTCATAAACGATAGGAGCAGAATTAGGCCATTCGGCCCATCAAGTTTACTCCATTCCATCATGGCTGATCTATCTCTCCCTCCTAACCCCATTCTCCTGCCTTCTCTCCATAACCCCTGACTCGGTGCGATACGATACGATATAACTATTTATCCCAGGAGGGAAATTGATCTGCCAAAGTCATAAAACAGAAAATGCATGAAACATGAAATTAAAGTGACGAGTGGAAAGGATTGGGGATGTCCAAAGATTTGGGGAGGGGAGGGAGGGGAGTCATTCTATCACACAACAGAAGGGGGAGGAATTCACAGTTTGATAGCCACAAGGAAAGAGGATCTCCTGTGGCGTTCTGGACTACATCTTGGTGGAACCAGTTTGTTGCTGAAGGTGCTCCTCAGGTTGACCAGTGTATGATGGAGGACACCCGTACTAATCACAAATCAATCTATTGCTGCCTTAAAAATATCCACATCCATCCAAGTCCGTTGGAAGGTTAAGCAATGATCCCTGCATTGAGGCCTTATTCAGTTCTGTTTGATAGCCCATGTTGTTTGTGTGCTTGGTAGCAGACTCCTGAAGCAGGCATTCTCTTCCCAGCTCTGCCAATAAACAAGTCTACAGGATGACATGCAGAAATCATTCAAGACTGTTCTTAAAGTTTTCTGAAAATAATGTAACATCCTCACTGACATCTGGAAACCTCTGTCCCATGCCCAAGTGGAGGACTACCCAGGATGGTACTGGGAACCTTGGAGGACCCAGAGTACTCAAGTGGAAGTAAAGGGGCTGTCCCACTGTACGATCTAATTCAAGAGTTCTCCCAAGTTTCCCCTGATTCGAACTCGGAGAATTACGGTAATAGTCGCTCATAGGTACTCGGGGCTCTCGTGAACATTTTTCAACATGTTGAAAAATCTTCACGAGTCTTCACAAGCTTACTGCGTTTCTCATGTACCTGCCGTTAGTGTTACGAGGCGCTAAGAGACGTCCCGAGCTCCGACATAGCTGCTACGTACATTCTACCACGAGTTTGATTTTTTTTTAAACTCGGAAGAACTCTTGAATTTCCTCGTACAGTGGCCAGCCCCTTAAGTAATCCTAATTTCTAAGGAACTTCCTCAGGATAAAAAAGGTGTATGTAGTGTAAAAGTTATGATTGCTTTGAATAATTCAAAGAAACAAAGCCAGAATGTAATCTGAAGCATTTGGTTAAATACCACCATAATATGCAATGCTTTTTTTTTTGCCTTCATTGGCATTGTCATAATCATAGAAAAATGCATGTAATTCAGAAATTCAACTGTGTGGTCCAGATGTCAGTTGTGCAGTGTAGTGCAATGCTATCTTAATTGTTATTCAACTGTTTATTTTGTTTAGTCTATGCCACACAATGTTAACCTGATTTCTTAGCTGCCACCAAGATCTGCCAGCCCTTCTATCATTTTGACACCTCCTTGCCGCCTGAGGATTAAAAAAAATCTAATAATGAAACATATTTCAGAACCTAGTATTGAAATTAATGGTGTGTAGGAAGGGAGGGTAGATGCTGGTTTTTACTGAAGATAGACACAAAATGCTAGAGTAACTCAACGGGTCAGGCAGCATCTCTGGAGAAAAGCAATAGGTGACATTTCAAACCGCAACCCTTCTTCAGACTGAAAGATAGTGATGGGGCGGGGGAGGTGAGAACAACTCAGGAAGGGTGGAGTCCATAATGGTCTATTGTTGGCAGGGGAAGATGTGTTAACGAGAGGGATACAAGGATGCGGACAGTGGAACTTGTGGGACAACTGGAGTGGGGAAGGGGGGGAAGAGAGAAGCGGGGGAGTTAGCACATCTTCCCCAGCCAACAATAGGCCATTGTGGACTCCACAATGAGGTTATCTTTTGGATGCCCTGATTTGTTCTGGCCTTCCCCTCTCCCTCCACCATCAAGTTGACATTAATGATAACACAAAAGGATAACAACTGGTGAAGGAAGTAAAACATAATTAAGTATAAGGAAGGAAACACAAAAATAGTTAAGGAAAGAAATAGGAGTATTTTATTCTCAGTGGCACTGTAAAATAAATAATCTCAGATCAGCCCTTAATACAGCTCACTTGTTTTCTTTATCTTTGACTGCAAATTAAAGGAGGATAGGGCCGGGCTCATTTTGTGCACTATAGGAATATTTGAATTGAGCTTTTAATGGTTCTATAGTTTTGGTCAAAGATAAGATTTGCTTTGTCCTTATAAGGCCATTTGGACGAGGGAATTGAAGACTTTGTGGCAAAGTTTGCTGATGATACGAAAATAGGTGGAGGGGCTGGAAGTGTAGAGAAAACAGGGACTCTGCAGAAGCACTTAAACAAGTTGGGAGAGTGGGCAGAGAAGTGGCAGATGGAATATAGTGTAGCAAAGTGTGGAGTCATGCATTTTGATAGTAGCAATAGAGGCATAGGCTATTTTCTAAATGGGATGAGAATCCAGAAATCGGAGGTGTAAAGGGACTTGGGAGTGCTGGTGCAGGATTCCCAAAAAGTTAATTCGCAAGTTGAATTATTAGTAAAGAAAGCAAACTCAATGCTAGCATATATTTGAAGAGGGCTTGTATACAACAACAGGGATGTAACGTTGAGGCTCGATAAGGCGCTGGTATGGCCACATTTGGAATATCGGGAGCAAATTTGTGCACCATATCTGACAAAGGATGTGTTGGCTCTGGATAGGGACCAGCGGCGGTTTACAAGAATGATCCCAGGAATGAATGGGTTACCATATGATGAGCGTTTGCCGTCTTGATGGCAGTGGTGAGATAAGTCTGTGGCCAGGATGGTGTGGGTCTTTGATGATTTTGGCTGCCTTTTTGAAGCAGCGACTATGATAGATCCCTTCAACGGTGGGAGGCGGTGATGAACTGGGCTGTGGTCACAACATTTTGGAGTCTTTTTCACTCCTGGACGTTCAAGTTGCCGAACCAGGCCACGATGCAACCAGTCAGAGTGCTCTCTACCGTGCACCTGTAGATGTTTAGGAGAATCCTCTTCGACATGCTGAATCTCCGTAATCTTCTCAGGAAGTCGCTGGTGTGCCTTCTTTATAATTGCATCAGGGTGCTGGGTCCAGGAAAGATCTTCGGAAATATGCATGCCCAGGAATTTTAAGTTTTTGAACCACTCCACCATCGTCCCATTGATGTGATTGCTGGCACCATATGGACAGTTGCTCGATCTCTCTTCTTTACTCTGACTCATCCCCATCAGTGATACGTCCCACAACAGTGGTGTCGTCAGCGAACTTGATGATGGAGTTCGCTCTGTGACTGGCTACGCAGTCATGAGTATAGAGTGAGTACAGCAGGGGGCTGAGCACGCAGCCTTGAGGTGCTCCCGTGCTGATTGTTATCGAGGCTGACACATTTCCACCAATACGAACAGACTGTGGTCTGTGAATGAGAAAGTCGAGGATCCAATTGCAGAGGGATGCGCAGAGACCCAGTTCTGCAAGTTTGGTAACCAGCTTGGAGGGGATGATTGTGTTAAATGCCGAGCTGTAATCGATGAATAACAGCCTGACATATGAGTTTTTGTTGTCCAAGTCATCTAGAGCGGAGTGGAGGGCCAGCAAAATCGCATCCACCATTGATCTGTTGTGTCGGTAAGCGAACTGCAGATTGCCCAGGTTTCTGTCGAGGTAGGAGTTGATTTGCTCCATGATCAACCTCTCAAAGCACTTCATCACCACCGGCGTTAGTGCCACTGGTCGATAGTCATTGAGGCACGTCACCTTACTCTTCTTGGGCACTGGTATAATTGATGCCCTTTGTGCAGTCATGCTGTGTGCATGTGTTAGCTGCTAATATTACGATAGTGATTGCAATTCAATAGTAACTTGTTGAAAATGTCCGTAAAAACTCCAGCCAGTTGGTCCGCACAGGCTGGAGGTGCCATAAATCATGGCCCTAGAATTAGGGCAATTTTTCTCTCAACCCCATTCTCCTACCTTCTCCCTGTGACCTTTGACAACCTTCCTAATCAAGAATCTATCAACCTCTGTCTTAAAAACTCCAGTGTCTTGGCCTCCACAGCTGTCTGTGAATTCCACATATTCACCACCCTCTGGCTAAAGAAATTCTTCCTAATCGCCATTTTGAACGTGCGTCCTTTTTATTCTAAGGCTGGGTTCTCTGGCTGTGGACTCTCCCATTCCTTTCCATGTCTACTCTATCCAGGCCTTTCATTATCCAGTAGGTTTCAATGAGGCCCTCCCTCATCCTTCTAAACTCCAGCAAGTACAGGACCAGAGCTTTCAAACACTCCTTATATCTTAACCCGGCATCCTAATAATCCTAAAATAGTGAAAAAAGTTATGTGCCATGCCAATGAGCTGAAAATTAATAGAAAATAATTGACTGAGAAAGAAAGTAAATGACATAAAATTGACAATGCACTGGAGAAAATAATTTAAAAAAGCTACATTTCGATTGCAACATGTCGACTTATGTAGATATGTAAAATGCTTCCAGTCAACAAGTTACTTTTGAATTGCAGTCACTAATGTAATATTAGCAGCTAACACATGCACACAGCATGACTGCACAAACAGCATTAAAATAATGATCAGATAAATGTTGACCTGAACACTGAATAGAATTTTTCTGCTCTTCAGATTGCATAGATTAATTGCACTCACCAGGAAGCACAGTCGTGACTTCAATGTAAAAAAAAGGAAGAAAGAAAGGCTACCCTTGGTATAAGACTTTGTATTGATAAAGTTAGTCATTTAAGGGTAATTTTGACATTCAGTATTGATCCATCCACTTGTTATGTATCTCTCCTTCAACTAGTTTCTATATCTTTTAAATGTGCATTTACATCTCCCATCCTGATCCATTTTTCAACAAAGTGGCCTTGTTTATGAGAAAGTTGTTGGATACAATTGCAGAATTTGGGCAAGAGACACATTTATTTTGTAATTGTTTTGAATAACCACTCTGCTTGTGGGGATGTCTCTGTTAAATGCAGAGCTGTAATCGATTAGCAGCCTGACATAAGGGTTGTCAATTTATTAGAGTAGACTGGAGGGAGATTCCACTTGAACAATCTGTTCATGTCGGTATGCGAACTGCAGATCCACTTTCTGTCGAGGTATGTATTTGCTCCATGATCAACCTCTCAAAGTTTCATCATTAGTGCCACTGGTCAATAGTCATTGAGGCACGTCACCTACTCAGAACTGGTTAATTGATGCCCTTTCCCAGATGCTGTGTGCATTTTGCTAATATTACGATAGTGATTGCAATTCAATAGTGCCTTCCAGTTTCCGCACAGATAAATCATGAAATTAGGGCAATTTCTCTCTCAACCCCATTCTCCCTGTTTGACAACCTTCCTAATCAAGAATCTATCAACCTCTGAGCTGTCTGTGACACAATTCATGGGCCAGTGGGTAATTCTTTCAAGGCATGGATTTGAGGTGCGTCCTTTTTATTCTAAGGCTGGAGTTCTCTAGCTGTGCACTCTCCCATTCCTTTGTAGTCTACTCTTAGTTTCGGGCCGAAAGGTTTCAATGAGGTCCTCCCTCTTCAATCAAGGACAGGGGGGTGGGCTTTCAAAGAAAGTCTAAAGGAGGAGGAGCCCGAAGGCTTAAAATGGGAGGAGACAGCAGGGGGGCTGAGGAGGAGCCAATGAGACAGCAATAGACTAACAATTTGGGAGAATTCGATGTTCATAAATTGGGATGCAGACTCCCCAAATATAATTGAAAAGCTGTTCATTGAATTTCAACATGCTGCTCGCTGTGGATATGTAAAATGCTTCCCCAACAGAGAGGTCGGAGACGGTAAGGGGGAGTTGAAGTGCACACAGCCACCGGGACAAACAGCATGGTTTATTGCGGACCGATAGGTGTTGCAAAACGATGAATAACCTCCGCTTGGTCTCACCGATATAGATTGCTGACATCTAGCAGCAGCGGACTTCAATAGATGAGAAGGAAGAGATGCAGGTAAACCTTGTCGCACCTGGTACGATTGCTTGGGTCCTTGAACGGAGTCGAGGGGGGAGATAAAGGTGTTGCATCTCTTGCGGTTTCTATATCTTTTAACGTGCCCGGGGATGGTACGAGAGGGAAGGGAAGAATTGACAAGGGAGTTATGTTTAGAGAGAAATGTTGCGGTTGAGGCAGATATGGGGGGAGATGGGAATTTGGCGAGTGGTTCCGTTGGAGGTGGCGAAACTGACGGAGGATTACTTTTTGTATGTGACGGCTGGTGGGGTGAAAGGGGAGGACTAGGGGGACTCGGCCCTTGTTGCGAGTGTGGGGGGATGGGGAGAGAGAGCAGTGTTGCGGGGTATGAAAGAGACCCTGGTGCGAGCCTCATTTATGGTGGAGGAGGGGAACCCCCGTTCCCTGAATAATGAGGACATTTCAGATGTCCTGGTGTGGAACGCCTCATCCGTGGAGCAGATGCGGCGTAGACGGAGGAATTGGGAGTAGGGGATGGAGTCCTTACAGGAAGCAGGGTGGGAAGAAGTGTAGTCCAGATAGCCATGGGAGTTAGTGGGTTTGTAGTGTAGTGTAGTGTAGTGGATTGAGTGTGGTTTTGTTAAGATTGTAAATAATGTTAATAATGTTGCAAGACAGTTACCCTGCTGAATGGTGATTGACCAAAGTGTGATGACTTGGCAGAATTGTTTGTACTGCCAGGGTAATTGTTGCATTATTCAGTACAAACAACCCTTTGTAATTGGGTTGGGGGACTGTCAATAATACTTTAACGTAATCGATATGTGTGATTGGTTTGTAGCGGGGACCACCCCTTTATAGTTTGGCCCCTCAGGGTTCGTTGACCTATAAAAGGTAGCCCCCATTTGGATCGGTGTCGATCTTCTGGAAGGGCACTTGGGACTGCGTGACTTTTTGGTAGTGTCTGCTTGCACGAGGCTGAAGGGCTTGGCCAGGCAGAGGCAAGGATTGAACCCGCGGTGGTTTAGATATCGTATAGGGCGATTTGTTGTTTGTTCAAAAATAAAGTTTAGTTGGTCCAGTGCATGGCTCAGTGTTTTTACTGAACTAGTCTAAGGGGGGTAAGCTTTAGGAGCATATTTACATTTTGCCCCAAACCCACTCACAAAGAATTGTACAGCCTGCCAACAAAATACTCATTTATCCCATGCAGTTGGACTGAACTCGGTTCAATTAAATGCAGAAACAGCTGCCCACCAGTTAATTTGCATAATTAGAAACAAGCTGATTTTGAAGAAACAAGGAACTGCAGATGCCGTTTTACACAAAAGGACACAAAGTGCTGGAGCAACTAAGCGGATCAGGCAACACCTCCGAAGAATATGGACAGGTGATGTTTAGGGTTGAGACCCTTCTTCAAACTGAAGGATGGGTCTCAATCTAAAGCGTCACCTATCCATGTTCTCCAGGGATGCCACCTGACCTGCTGAGTCCTATGATTTTGTGTGTGCTATTGCAAAGTTCAGTGATACTGATGCCTTTGGTGCTATTGATTGTCCATTACACCCTTTCCTCGATGTGCTCTGTGACTCTGGATCCTTCCTTTTGTCAGCAGAGTAAAACGATGTCATGAGACAAAATAACCTGGGCAGTCCTGTTCAATGGTGTGACTTCACCAGTCATTGGCAAATATCAAAGTGGATTACTTAAGGGTAAAAGTTATGTTCTGGTTTAATCTTTTTTGGCCTCATTATGTCCTCTTCATACTTTCCTGTCTCTGTGCCTTCAGCAAATTTAGTAACTAGGGACCTTCATCCAAGTAATTTGTCTAAATTTTGAAAGGTTGATGCCCGAACACTGATCTCTGTGATCCACAACTTGGACTGGCACAGTGGCGCAGCGGTAGTGTTGCTGCCTTACTGTGCCAGAGACCTGGTTCTATCTTAACTATGGGTGATGTCTGTACACAGTTTGTACATTCTCGCTGAGACCACGTGGGTTTTCTTTGGGTGCTCCGGTTTCCCCACACACTGCAAAGATGTATAGGTTTGTACGTTAATTGGTTTCAGTAAGTTGCAAAGTTGTCTCTAGTGTGTAGGATAGTATTAGTGTACGAGGTGCTCGCTGGTCGACGTGGTCTCAGTGGACGGAAGGGCCTGTTTCTGCACTGCATCTCTAAAGTCTAAAGTCTAAAAGTAAATTTGATGGATCTGGCTTGTAAGAGCAAAACCCATATATATATATATCTATCAGTGTTCCGTGTTTGGCAACCAAATTTTCTCCTGAGCCAAAATATCATCTCCCACACTAGGGACTTATTTTTCACAATAAGCTTTGATGTGACACCTTATCAAATGCCATCCTGATATCTAAGTAAAGTACATAATCGGTTCCTCTTTAACTATAGCATGCATTACTTTTTCCAAAATCTCCAATAAATTGGTCAAACTGGATTTCCCTTTCACAAAATCACATTGGCTTTGCTTGATTAAATTGATTTTTTTGCAAGTTCGCTGCTCTAGTCTTTAATAATGTGGATAGAATAGGTTTGGGAGGACATGGGTAGGTGCAGGCAAGTGGAACTAGATTGGTTAGGCAATATAGTTGGCATGGATGAGTTGTATCCTTGCTGTTTAGTTCTATGACCCCACGACTATGTCTTTATATAGGCATACAATGCTGGAGTAACTCAGTGGAACAGGCAGCAGGTCTGGAGAAACGGAATAGGTGATCTTTCTGAGGGGCATGAATCAGGACCTGTAACATCACCTATTCCTTTTCTCCAGAGATGCTGCCTGACCCACTGAGTTACTGCAGTATTTTTTGTCTATCTTCAGTGTAAGCAGCATCTGCTGTCCCTTGCTGCACACTATGCTTTTGTATGTTCATCTAACTAGATTGTAATTTCCTGTCCTCTTTAGTGTGAGAAAAGATGTTGTGTCCTCACAAGATATCTCATGGTGATCTGCACAATGCTACTTGCATCTGCATAGTGGAAATCAGCAGAGAAAAATGTTTTAACGGAGGCCCATGTTTTTTAAGTGACTTGCGAATTAGGAAATATGGGCATGTTGTTGGCAAGCCATTGAATAACTGGTGCAGGGATTCATCCATGGAATAATCAGTATCAGTGTACCAGCAAAGCACAATGTGAGGCCATCCAGTCTAGGCTTCACAGTCTGACTACTGATGCATTTTGTTAGATGTAACAGTTAGAATGTAGACAGGCCACGTGGCTAGCAACTAACAACATGATTTGTCAGGCTGCTGCAAAGAATCATTTTCCTTCAGGGAGCACTGAAAGACTGTGCGGATATTCCTTTTTGCCTGGGAGATCAGGCTGTGAATCTGAGCTGGACCATCAGCAACTAGCCACCACTATGCTATGATGTCTGTCTGCTGCACAGAATGCTTTTCCTTGTATGTTCATCTAGACTGATGCGAAATTTCCTGTCCCTTTAGTGTGAGAAGAGATGTTGTTTCCTCACAAGATATAGCTGGGTGATCTGCTCTATGTGGCCAATCTCCATCAGATAAAATGTTTTTAATTGGAGATCCATGTTTTTTTAAGTGACTGGCTTTAGGAAGTCCTGATTCATTGCCCCTCAGATAACACAATCTCTCCATGGAACACATCAGTATGCCTGGTGATTTTGGTTTGCATGTGAGGACTGAGCAGCATGCAACATATCACAATTAAATCTGCTTCAGTAGGCAGATAATGATTGCATGATTGTAAACACCCTGACCCTCGGATGCTCTTGCAGTGGAATTATTTTACACATTCTCCCTGGTACTTGATGTGAACTGCAGGCAACTGAGTCTCAGCTTGACAAATTTCTTCATTGCTTTCCGGTTGTTTGTGTTGCTCATTTGTCCTACTCAGAAATTCCAGACAGATTGTGTGTGTGTATTCCTTGGAGATTAGAAGAATGATTGGTCCTGGTCTTTTTGTCTCCTGCTCTTCACCTCCCCTACCCGTTTACTTTCAGTCTAAAGTTGGGACCCGACCAAAAATGTCACCCATCCTTTTCCTGCAGAGATGTGCCTGACCCGCTGAGTTCAGCTTGACTTTTCTGTCTATCTTTGACAGGATAGATGTCCTTCAGCTGCTTCCATTGAAAAATTTCGTGAATGTTTGTGTTGCTTTGTCCTACTCAGAAATTCCAGACAGATTGTGAGAGTCGTGAAAGACCCGTTTACTTTCAGTCTAAAGTTGGGACCCGACCAAAAATCCCATCACCTGCAAAACATTTGTGTCTATCTTTGACAGGATAGATGTTCAGCTGCTTCCATGAGCAGGAGAGTCGTGAAAGAAGGGATCTCACAAAAACATAAAGGGGGGGGGGGGGGGGGGGGGTGGGGGGGGGGGTGAAAGGGGGGTGACATTTAAACTGAGATGTGTAGCTACTTCTTCTCTCTGAGGCTGGAATTCTCTGCTTCTGAGGGCGGTGGAGGCCAGATCATCGGATGTATTGAAGGAGAACTTTTGCATCTATTTTCTTGTGTTGTAGTGTTCTCAGCTGTTGTGGTTGGTGGTTGGAGCCAGGGAAGCAGAGGGTGGCAGTGGAATTTCTTTAAGGATGAAAGAGTCTTCTTTGCATCCCAGAAATATGGCATTCATCATAAGGCAACTCTTCTCATGACCCACAACCACTAGAGTACTGAGGAAATGGAAATCATTTGGCGGTCATAAAAAGCCCCTAAAGAGCTATCATAAAATGAAACACTGTGCTTACAGTGCAGTCAATGGGTGTCTGAATAATGGGAACCCAGCAATGCTCGCAATTCACAGTGCCCAAGGCACAACTCATTCATCACTGAAATCATAGTAGGTCAAATCAATTGTTTGCACCATCAATGCTTGTGTAACCTCCCTGATATAACATCAAACAGCAAATTGGAAAACATGCCATAGATCTGTCATGGCTGTTAGAGCACACATCATAATGACATACTGACAGACCATCACCAAGGACAGCGAGTGTTTGGATTGTGGGCTCACCATTGTAAAATTAGGTCATTCAAAGGCTCTAGGATTATAGTGTTATCTTCTGTGGCAGAAAATTCCACAAATTCACAACAAATTCTCAAATTAATTGGCCTCCCCTTTATTATTTATACATTTATCCACATTATACTGCATCTGCCATGCATCTGCCCACTCACTAAACCTGTCCAAGTCACCTTCTAGCATTCTCTTTGCAGTTCACACTGCCGCCCAGCTTTGTATCATCTGCAAATTTGCTAGTGTTACTTTTAATTCCATCATTTAAATCATTAATATATATTGTAAATTGTTGCGGCCCCAGCACCGAGTCTTGCAGCACTCCACTGCCTGCCATTCAGACAGTGACCCATTTATTCCTACTCTTTGTTTCCTGTTTGCTAACCAATTCTCTATCCATGTCAATACCCTTTCTCCAATACCATGTGCTCTAATTTTGCCCACTAATCTCCTGTGTGGGACCTTACCAAAGGCTTTCTGAAAGCCCAGATACACTACATCCACTGGCTCTCCTTCAACCATTTTACTTGTCACATCCTCAAAAAATTCCAGAAGATTAGTCAAGCAGGATTTCCCTTTCATAAATCCATGCTGACTTGGACCAATCCTTTTACTGCTATCCAAATGCACCGTTATAACTTCTTCAATAATTGACTCCAGCATCTTCCCCACCACCGATGTCAGACTAACTGGTCTAAATGTCCACGTTTTCTCTCTCGCTTAATATTAGATTAATATTAGCTACCCTCCAATCCACATTGATCCTGAATCAATATAACATTGGGAAATGATCACCAATGCGTCCACGATTTCTTGAGCCACCTTCTTGAGTACCCTGGGATGCAGACTATCAGGCCCTGGAAATTTATTAGCCAGTTCCATCAGTCTACCCAATAATATTTTTTGCCTAATGCAAATTTCTTTCAGTTCCTCTGTCTCCCCAGATCATCTGTCCTCCAGTACATCTGGGAGATTGTTTGTATCTTCCTTAGTGAAGATAGAACCAAAGTACCTGTTCAACTCTTCAGCCATTTCCTTGTTCCCCATAATAATTTATGATAATTTCACCCGTTTCTGCCTTCAAGGAACCCACATTTGTCTTTACTAATCTTTTTCTCTTAACATACCTAAAGAAGCTTTTACTATTCTTCTTTATATTCTTGGCCAGCTTACCCTCGTATTTCATCTTTTCACCCCTTATTGCTCTTTTTGTTACCTTCTGTTGTCCTTTGAAAGTTTCTCAATCCTCTGGCTTCCCATTACTCTTTGCTATGCTATATACCTTATTTTACTTTTATTCCATCCCTAACTTCCCTTGTCAGCCACAGTTGCTTCTTACTCTCTTTAGAATCTTTCTTCCTCTTTGGAATGAAATGGTCCTGCATCTTGTGGATTATGCCCAGAAATTCCTGCCATGGCTGTTCTGCCGTCATTCCTGTTAGGGTCCTTTTCCAGTCGTCCTTGGCCAACTCCTCTCTCATGCCTTCATTGTCCCCTTTGTTCAACTGCAACATTGCCACTTCTGATTTAATTCTCTCCCTCTCAAATTGCAGATTAAAACTTATCATATTATGGTCACTACCTCCTAGCGGTTCCTTTACCTTGAGTTCCCTTATTAAATCTGGTTCATTAGACTAGTGGTCCCAACCTTTTTTAGCTCATGGCCCCCTTGGGATCTTCAATATTATAATACCTTCCATAAAAATATCAGAGTCTATTAATTGCACATATATTCTCTTTTATTCTATTCCACAAACATCAAAAATATTTCAACTGCATAGATTTAAATTTATTAGAACTGAAATTTAGGAGGTAACAGGGTGGTAGCTCTGTGGCCCCCTTCATTGAACCTGTGGCCCCCTAAATCCCCAACATTTTCTGTGGCCCCCATGAAATTTGCCATGGCCCCTTTGGGTCCATATGCCCCAGGTTGAGAATCACTGCATTAGACCACACTAATTCCAGAATTGCCTTCTTTCTGGTAGGTTCCAATACAAGCTACTCTAAGAATCCATCTCGGAAGCACATTACAAACTCCCTTTCTTGGGATCCAGAACCAACCTGATTTTAGCAGTCTACCTGCATATTAAAATCTCCCATCACCACAGTGGCATTACCTTTGTTAAATGCCAATTTTAACTCCTGCTGCAACTTGCACCCTATATCCAGGCTACTTTGGAGTTTGGGGGCCTGTAGATAACTCCCATTCTTACCTTTATAATTCCTCAATTCTATACGCAGTGACTCTATATTGTCCGTCCCTATGTCACAAGGGACTGAATTTCATCCCTCACCAACATAGCTACCCCACCTTCTTTGCCCACCTGCCTGTCCTTTCTATAGGACGTATAACCCTGAATATTCAGTTCCCAGTCCCGATCCTCCTGAGGCCATGTCCCTGTAATCATCACAATGTCATATCTATCAACTTCTAAATGAGCTTCAAGCTCATCCACTTTACTTCTTATACTTTGTGCATTCATATATAATACTTTTAATCCATTACTCACCTCACCTTTCACATCGATTCCTATTTCACTTGGCCATACTCTCCTATACCTTTGAGAGCTTTCTGTTCTGTTAATTCTGGTGTCTTTCTTAACTTTTCCTATACCCTCTTTCCATTTAACTCCATCCTTGTATTTCCAATTTGTCTCCCCCCCACTATTTAGTTCCCCCCACCCGTGTAGCAGTGGCAAACCTGCCTGCCAGAATGCTGGTCCCCCACATGTTAAGGTACAACCCGTCTGTCCCTTTTGTACAATTCACCCTTACCCCAAAACAGATCCCAGTGGTCTAAGAATCTAAATCTTGCCCGCAGCACCAGCTCCTCAGCCACACATTCAGATCCCCTATCTCCCTGTTCCTGCCCACACCAGCACGAGGAACTGGAAGCAAACTGGAGATAACCACACTGGAGGTCCTGCTTTTCAGCCTTCCTCAGAGCTCTCTAAAGTCACGCTGCAGAACCTCTTTCCTCTTTTTCCCAACATAATTTGTGCCGATATACACTACAATTTCCAGCTGCTCACTTTCACCCTTAAGGATGCCCTGTAATACAGTGACGTCCTGGATCCTAGCACCAGGGAGGCAACACACCATCCTTGAATCCCGCCTGTTGTTGCTGCAGAAACTCCTGTCTGTACCTCTCACTGTGGTGTCCCCGACTACCATGGCTCTGTCTGACATCTGTTTCTTCAGCTTTGCTTCAGCGCCACGTTTTGACTCGCAGACATGTCCGCCGCTCAGAATTGCTGTGTCTTCTGTCCCGACAGCTTCCAAGAGGGTGAACCTGTTTTCAAGAGCTACATCCCCCAGGGTCTCCTGTACTCCAAGCTTCCTTTCCTTCTGTATCATCACCCACCTTCTCTCTTCCAGTATCTTCGGTGTAACGGTCTCGCTGTAGGTCCTGTCCAGGAAACTCTCGTTTTCCCGGATGATCCTGAGGTCATCCAGTTGCCTCTCCAGTTCCCCAACATGGTCCTTCACGAGCTGAACCTGGACACACTTTCCACAGTTGTAGCAGCCAGAGGCACCATCAGTGTCCCTGACCTCCCACATCCTGCAAGCATCACACTGAATCAGTTTACCTGTCATTTCTTCACTGTGTCTCACCTTCTCCAACTTTTGGTGTTATCTCCTCACCCCAGCCTCCTCGCCGAAGGCTCTCGAGCGAAAGACCGGCACTTTTCTCACAAGACTC
Source organism: Leucoraja erinaceus (assembly GCF_028641065.1). Classification (NCBI taxonomy): domain Eukaryota; kingdom Metazoa; phylum Chordata; class Chondrichthyes; order Rajiformes; family Rajidae; genus Leucoraja; species Leucoraja erinaceus. The sequence continues at coordinate 152,169,965 of NC_073377.1, forward strand.
TCGAGCCAAAGACTTGCACTTTTCTCACAAGGCACTTCCCTCGACTAGGCCACTCCCTGACAGGCCACTCCCCTAGAGCAAACCTTGCTTATATTTGCTGATAAATTGATTAATTCGCTGACTTACTGATTTGCTAATAGACATGGTGTTGAAATCCATGGATATGGATAACTGTTTGGCGTCATCACCACTATCATCAGGATATTTTCGATGCCACTTCTAACAGACGCAGAGTTTGGAATCACTAAGTTTCATCATGCCGGTTTTGAGGATTATTTTGTTTGGACGGCTCCAGCACCTGGTGACTAGTAGTTCACGATGAATGAATACGGCAAGTTAAGTCTCATCAACGGCTGTATTTCCTAAGGTCTCTACGGAGAGCTAACGTCTCACAGCCGCTGCTGCTGTCCTTCTATCGATGCGCCGTGGAAAGTATCCTCACCTATGGAATCCTGGTGTGGTTTGTGTACTGTGCAGCTGTACTGTGGCTGAGAGGAGGGCGCTGCAGGGAATTATAAAAACTGCGCAGCGCATTACAAACGCTAACCTGCCCTCCTTGGATGACATATACAAGGCCCGATGCTTGCGCAGGGCCATAAATATCAAGATGGACACATCCCACCCTGCCAACCACCTTTTTACTCTGCTACCCTCCGGGAGGCGATTCAGGTCTCTGCAGGCTCTCACTGGTAGACTAAAAAATAGTTTCTACCATTGTGCGATAAAAGAGCTTAACTCCAATAGTGAACACTGGGAAGCAAGAAGTAACTTCGAGGAATACCGCTAAATTCTTTTAATCTCTTTTAAAAATGTATATTCTACTATTAACTGTACATATGTGCATTGGTGTTGTGTTGTATTTCTTTTAACGGAGGAGAAGCAAATGGAATTTTGTTGCTCAGTTTTGTGCAATGACAATAAACATATTCTATTCTATTCTATTCTATTCTATTCTATTCTATTCTAAGTGAAGGAGACACAAGTAACCTATCCATGACCTTTCGGAAGAACGTGGGAGCTTAACATCAATATGCCATTAATTATTTCAGATATGGTATTGTTCCTTGTAACTGCCACGGTCCTGTATCACAACACCCATTCATGGTTATTGTGACCTTAAATATCTCACTTTGCTTCAGGTCTTTGCTTCAGGCTCCTTAGACTATTTGCTGAAGGTGCAAATGGCTGAGAATAAAATTCAGAATCTAATTGTGTTTAGAAGTCAGTGACATTTTTTAACATGCATTCATTGTGCTTCAGTAAGCATTAAGTTCAAGTTCAAGTTCGAATTTATTTGTCACATGAAATGTAATTTCCCATGCTGCATTACAATTAAAAAATGACATAATACACAACATAATTCAACACAGACATCCACCACATCATTCTTCACTGTGGTGGAAGGCAATACAGTTCAGACAGTCCTCCTCCTCCTCCCTTGTTCACCCGTGGTCGGGGCCCTGACTCTCTGTAGTTGTCGCTACGGACGGCCCGATGTTCAAGCCCTCTGGTCGAGATGGTTGGAACACCACCGTCGGGACAGGTCGAGCACACCGCGCGGACCATATCTCCCAATCGGCCACCTCCTTACCGGAGACCGCGGCTTCCAGACGTTGTAGGTCACATGCCGGTGGTCAGAGCTCTTCTCCGGCGAGCCCCTGCGAGGGATTGCCTGCTCCATGATGAAGGTTCGCCCCACACCTGTGCCAGAAGCTCTACAGACCGAGGCTCCAAGATGTTGTAGGCCGCAGGCCAGCAGTCGGAGCGCTTATCCGGCGACTCCCGGCAAGGGTGTCCGTGATGTTAAAGACCCCACTGCGCCGCTGCTGAAGCTCTGGGCCTGACTCCGGGAAAGGCCGCACCAAGCCAGCTGTAAGGTCGCGAGGGGGGGGGGGGCGGCGAAGAAGAGACAAGGAAGAAAGTCACATCTCCGTCGAGGTAGGTGCCTGAAAACGGTTTCCCCCTATTCCACCCCCTCCGCAACACTCCCCCCAAGACAAACACTAAAACACGCTTTTGGACATACTAAAAAAAACAAAAAAAGTCAAAACAATGAACCCGCTGCAGGCGAGACGGCCGACTCGCAGCGCCACTGGAAAAAGCCCTTTATAATCCCTTTATTTCCACGTAATAAAATAATTATAATCCCTTTATTTCCAAATAATAAAATATGAAGTTAATTGCTTCAACATATCTTCCATGGTATTTTGGACAAAATAGTTCCTGGACCAGACTTATTGTTTATTCCTAAATCCCTGAAGAATATTAAGTCTGAGATATTTGTCAGAAACCGGAAACTATTCCTTGAACGATGTTAATGAAACAATAAGATATCTAGATAAAAATATATTACCAGATAGTTTTGAAGTTTGACTATTTCAAAAGATACTTTAGCTTTTTTTAAGGTTGTGAAACAAGTTCCATAACGTTTGCATTGTCTGTGAGCTCCTCTCTGAATAGTTAAGGGGCTGTCCCACTTGGGTGACATAAGCTGCGAGTTTAGAAGAGTTTGTCCTGGACTCAAACTCGCAGTGTGGTCGACACAAGATCCTAGGAGGTCGGATGAGGTGGCTGGAACTCTCCTTCATGCTCGAGGGAGGTTCCCACCTACTCGCGGCCTCAGTTAGATCGCGGAAAAAATTTCAGCAAACTGTGATCCAAACTGATGGGTCTGTAACAGATCCCGTCTCGGTGCAGTCTGATGTCAAACAAAGCTGCAGAAGCATCAAAACATTTTTTGCAGCAATCTTGTACGTGAACTCCATCAAGTTTCATGCTAGGGTGAGCCAGTCTACAGGACAAATGGGAAATGAGACCTCAGATGCTCTCGGTGCGGAATTATTTTACACATTTTTTACACAAAGGGTGGTGGGTGTATGGAACAAGCTGCCAGAGGAGGTTGTTGAAGCTGGGACAATCCCAACGTTTAAGAAACAGTTAGACAGTTACATGGATAGAACAAATTTGGAGGGATATAGACAAAACGCAAGCAGGTGGGACTAGTGTAGCTGGGACATGTTGGCCGGTGTGGGTAAGTTGGGTCGAAGGGCCTGTTTCCACGCTGTATCACTCTATGACTCTCTATGACCCTATGACATTCTCCCTGTGGTGGCGAGTTCTTACTCACATGTTCAAAAGCCATTGGGTTGGTAGATTAACTAGCCACTGTTAATTGGCCGAGTGTGCTGGTCACTGGTAGAATTAGGTTGAGCTACCGAGAAAGTAGAGAGAATAAAAATAAGGAGACTAATGTAGGATTGGTACTGGTTGATGGTTGATGTGTGGACTTGGTGTCCTGTTTCTCTGCAGTATCTTTCCATGACTAGATTGCATTGCCACTAGGATCCACACCTGAGTTTAGTTCAGGGAGACATTGATTGTTTTCAGTCAGAGGCTTCCTCCAAAAGTTCTAATTTAAGCTAGCATTGGAGGAATTTGGACCATGGCCTTTGAAATGATTACCATTGCATCTGGTGCCAGGCAGCTATTAGTTGCATCACGAAGAGTCACACACAGACCGGGCCGATTTCCCAAAGAGCTCCAAGCAATACAGAAATGATCATTAGCAGAATCTAATGTGCTGAAAAATGCTTTTTTTAAATGTGTGATTCTAAAGAACACCGAAGAAAATATGAATTAGAAGCATGAGTAAATCATTTACCCTCTTCAATCCTGCTTCATTATCCCATAACGTCAAGGCTGATTTTCTACCTCAACAAGTTTTTCATGTATGATTATTTATCCCTTGATTTCTGTAATATTCAGAGATCTATCAATCGGTGTTTCATAGACAATAGACAGTAGGTGCAGGAGGAGGCCATTTGGCCCTTCGAGTCAGCACCGCAATTCAATATGATCATGGCTGATCATCCACAATCAGTACCCCATTCCTGCCTTCTCGCCATATCCCTTCTTTAAGAGCTCCATCTAACTCACTCTTGAAAGCATCCAGAGAATTGGCCTCCATCTCCCTCTGAGGCAGAGAACTCCACAGATTCACAACCCTCTGTGTGAAAAAGTTTTTCCTCATCTACGTTCTAAATGGCTTACCCCTTATTCTTAAACTGTGGACCCTGGTTCTGGACTCCCCCAGCATCAGGAACATGTTTCCTGCCTGTAGCGTGTCCAATCCCTTCATAATCTTATATGTTTCAATAAGATCCCCTCTCATCCTTCTCATGAATGAATACCATGGCTCATCCTCCACAGTCAACGGGGATGCAGAATGGCAAAGATTCACCATTCTCTGTGTGGGAACGTAACATCAGCCAAATCGGTGATATAGATTATGAATCGCTGCTACCTGGAGTACCTGACTATTCACAGCTTTCCAACCCGAGAAGGATCTGCTTATTTTTGTTCTTTCATATCCATTTCCCCATCTATATCAATACACTTCTTCCAGTCCATGGACTCTAACCTAGTTAACCATGCTGCAATGTTTGCTTTAATCAGAGGACCACTGGGACTTCCATTTCAACACACACTGGTTCCTTTTTATCTGCATTCCGCGGCAGTGAAAACTAAATGACCATTAAAAGAACAAGGCATAAACGCAAAACACTATTGGAAAACATACCCATGGTGCTGCATGAGGTGGTCAGTATTCAGTATTCAGTATTCATTTAATATCATTTTCACTGAGTACTTGCATACACAGAGGAAATGAAAAAACGTTACTCGATCAGTTTCCATTACCAGTGTAGTTAATAAAAATAGGATAAATACAAAGGGCTTTAAAAACAAATTAAAATTACCATGTCTAAAACAAAAAGTAGGCCTAAAATTTACAATAGAATAAAAACAGACATTCCAACCGACAATGGCTTCAAAGGTTCAAAGGTCAATGCTGTTTCATTGCCGAGTTGTGCATTGTTCAAAAACCTGATGGTTATAGGAAAGCAGCTGTTCCTGAACCTGGTGGTGTGGGACTTCAGGCATCTGTACCACCTGCCTGATATTATAGTGAGAAGAGGTGATGAGCCGGATGGTGGGGATTGCGCTGAAGTGAGATGTTTTGTAGCATAAGCTGTTAATAAGAACCTCTTCTGCACTCTGTACTTCAAGCATGGCTAACAGTGTAAGTTGGTGAAAATATGAGTTAATGTCATGGGTATTGAGGTTTCTGGGCCTGTTGGAAAGCATGGTTCGTGACATAATTGATAAGATTTAATAACTGAGAAAGAATCAGATAAATAATGATGAATAATGATCAGATGAATACATGCAGGAAGGGGACTGAACAAATAATTATTTCCATTTCTGGACCAGGGTAGATGATGCAAGAAAAATTATGATGACAACAAAATATTTTTCCACTGCAAGATTACAGATTTTAACTTTCTATTGCAAAGGTCATTAGTATTTAATACACTTAAAAATAATGAGGAGGCTGGCAGTGAGATGATTTTTTGTGGAGAGGATACAGGGGAGTGGCATATGTTTAGCAGCAAGTTCTTGAAAATTTGCAATACCCAGTACAAGTCATGATCTCCTGAATTTTTCTGCGGATTTGCACATAAACAACATCTTGAGTTGATACGCATTTTCCTCCAGCAAGATTTGACCTATTAAGCTACACGGAGATCCTCGTAAGACAGCTACGTTTAGTCAATCATGGAATACCGCAAATTGGAACAACAGCTCATTCACAATCGGTTCCTGCAGCCAGTAAACAACAGCAACGAATGGGAGAAAGCAATCACCTCACAATGAAGTCAGCACAAGTCACATGCAGTTTTAGTATGTCAAAATATGAGTGAAATGGATGACCAGTTGACATTTTATCACATAACACAGTTCCCCATAGAACCTGGGTTCTATCCCGACTACGGGAGCTTTCTGTGGGGAGTTTGCATTTTCTCCCCGTGATCACGTTGATTTTCTCAGAGATCTTTGGTTTACTCCCACACTCCAAAGACGTACAAGTTTGTAGGTTCAAGTCAAGTCAAGTCAAGTCAAGTCAAGTTTATTTGTCACATACACATACGAGATGTGCAGTGAAATGAAAGTTCAGCCTCCAGCCACCACCATAGCCGCATCCGGGTACTTGTTTTGATGTCGACATAGCACATCGTGTAGGGCCGATAGTGCCACGTCGGTGTCCGCCTGCGGTGGAATGTAGACGGCTGTGACGATCACTGAGCCGAACTCCCGGGGAAGGTAGAATGGGCAGCATGAGATTGTCAGGTGCTCCAGGTCCGGCGAGCAGGAACGGGAAAGCATCTTGATATTTCCAGGGTTGCACCAGTTGTTATTGGTCATGAAGCAGACTCCTCCACCCTTGGATTTCCCAGATGCTTCTGTTCTGTCAGCACGGTGGACAGTGAAGGACTCGGTTGGGCAGATTACCTGATCCGGAATCAGTGAGGTCAGCCATGTTTCAGTCAGGCAGAGGATGTTGCAGTTCCTTATGTCCCGCTGGAATCTGATCCTCGCCCTGAGGTCATCCAGCTTGTTTTCCAGGGACTGGACATTCGCCAGAAGAATGCTGGGCAGAGGGGGACGAAAGGCTTGGGCTCTCAGCCTATTCCGAATCCCCCCCCCACTTCCCTCGATGTTTTCTCCGGGTTTTCCTTGCTAGCCGAGCTCCCTTTGTTGTTGCAGCAGCTTCTGCTGATCTCTGCTGGCCATGCTGGATCAGTGAGTAAAGAGTTTAAAAAGTCTCCGTTTGCCCTGGAGTTTAGATTTAAGAGGGTTTCCCTGTCATACTTTGTTAGTACTAGGGAGTTAGAACTTAGAAATAAGTTAAAAAGGAACATAAAAGTTAAAAACACACACAATTTTCGCGGAGCTGCCACAACGGCGACTGGACAGGGCCGCGCCATTTTTTTTTTGGCTTTGGTTAATTGGCTTTGTGGCAGTGTACATTGTCCCTTGCACAGTTCTTGACTTCAGAATCGTAGTTAGTGGCAAGTGAAAAGTAGCAGTCAATTAAAAAAATCTGTGTTAATAGACAATAGACAATAGGTGCAAGAGTAGGCCATTCAGCCCTTCGAGCCAGCACTGCCATTCAATTTGATCATGGCTGATCATCCCCAATCAGTACCCCGTTCCTGCCTTCTCCCCATATCCCTTGACTCCGCTATCTTTATGAGCCCTATCTAGCTCTCTCTTGAAAGTATCCAGAGAACCTGCCTCCACCGCCCTCTGAGGCAGATAATTCCACACTCACAACTCTGTGTGAAAAAGTGTTTCCTCATCTCCATTCTAAATGGCTTACCCCTTATTCTTAAACTGAGGCCCCTGGTTCTGGACTCCCTCAACATCGGGAACACGTATAGGCTGATAAATCCCCAGGGCCTTATGGTCTGCTCCCACAGTACTTAAGGAAGTGGCTCTAGAAATTGTGGATGCATTGGTGATAATTTTCCAATGTTCTATAGACTAAGGATCAGTTCCTGTGGATTGGAGGGTAGTTAATGTTATCCTACTTTTTAAGAAAGGCAGTAGAGAGAAAACAGGGAATTATGGACCAGTTAGCCTGACATTGGTGGTGGGGATGATGCTGGAGTCAATTATAAAAGATGAAATAGCGGAACATTTGGATAGCAGTAAAAAGATCGGTCCGGGTCACCATCGATTTATGAAGGGGAAATCATGCTTGACTGTTCTTCTTGAATTTTTTGAGGATGTAACTGGAGAAATGGACAAAGTAGAGCCAGTGGATGTAGTGTACCTGGACTTTCAGAAATCATTTGATAAGGTCCCACATGCAAAGACTTGTCAAACACACAATGTCTTCACTACTAGTTTATTTCAAACATTGTTATAATACACACACTGTGCTGGATATGGTGTCCCAGTTTATCCAACCAGACCAAACTGGCCAAGACCTGGAGCCGAAAATAGCGGCAAGCATTGACTATATGTCATTTAACCAACTGCAGGCACAAGCACTATCAGACACGATGGCACGACATTTACCTCCAGGGAACTGCAAGTCGCTAAACATTCCCAGTGTAAACCAGTGCACCTGGAAACATATAGGGGCATCAAGTAGAACCAGGGACTTAAAAATACAGAAGGTCCTAAAAGTCCTAACGGCAGGAATTACAGCCTTTGCCCGCACATTGAAGGAGCAAAACATGACCCAAGACCACCAAGATGCACTGGCTTTACTCTGCAACTCACAATATGAGTTGAACAACATCAGGAAAAGTGCTATCCAACCAGCTTTAGACCCCAAATTTACCGGCCTCTGTAAACCAGGAACCTCCAAACCACCAATACTATTATTTGGAGGGGATTGACCAAAACAAGTCAAAGAACTTGATGAAGAGGCGAAAACACTGGGGCTCATAAAAACAGCAACTAAAAGCTACTACGGCCAAAAACATCACCCCTACGGACACCCCAGTCAGCCAACACAAACCGGAGCAAGCGCAAAAACCAGGAACACCCATCATCGGTCTTTTTTAGGCCATGGCCCAGACCGACCATCCTGGAAAATGCGCAAGCCTTCAACACCAACCCAACAACAGACCCAGACAACGGTGCCTCAACATCCACGGAGGATGCTGAAGAAATAACACACCTACCACTGGTAACCATGGAGGTCGGTGGGTCTGGTTCCTTAAGAATTAAAGGGAGCATGAACGTTGGTGGGAGATTACAATATTATTTGGATGCATGGAATAAGTTAACTACCAACACTTATATTCTAAGCAGTATCCAGGGTTATACCATAGAATTTATACGAAAACATAACCCTCCAGTACAGCATGTACCGAACCGAATGTTCGTGCTCACAGGCATAGAAAAATCTAAAGCACATGCTGAACTACAGCGGCTATATAAAAAAGGAGTAATTGAACAAACCCAACATGAATTACAGGAATTCGTGTCCAATATCTTTATAAAACACAAGAAAGATGATGGTTGCCGCATCATCATCGATTTGACTACTTTAAATACCTTTGTACAATATATTAATTTCAAGATGGAAACCTTTGTTACTGCTAAGCAGTTGATTTCCGAAGGCTACTACATGGCAAGCATCGATTTAAAAGATGCTTACTATACAGTACCCATAAGAGGTGACCACAGATGTTATTTAAAATTCAACTGGATGGGTCAGCTCTGAAAATACAGGGCACTACCTGATGGGCTAACATCAGCCCCCAGGTTACTTACAAAATTTTTGAAAGCAGCCCTAGCGTTACTGCGAAAACAAAAACACATGGTAATGGCATACTTATTGTTGGCAAAAATGTGGAATTGGCTAAACAAGCAGTAACAGCCACAAAACAATTGTTTGAAGAACTGGGATTTATCATCCATCCAGTTAAGTCTAAATTAACGCCTTCAACAAAAATGGATTATCTGGGGTTCACCATTAACTCAGTTCTCATGTCAGTGACTTTGCCGAAAGAAAAGGTTACAGCCTTAAAAGAGGCTTGCAGCGAAATCATTGACATCACCAAACCATCCATTAGACGGGTAGCTAGAATAATTGGGAAAATAGTGGCTGCATTTCCAGCCACACAATTCGGACCTTTACACTATCGAAATTTACAGAGAGCAAAAATAAGAGCACTCAAAATTAATGGTGGCCATTTTGACAGACCAATGAAGCTACCAACAGAGGCCATAATGGAACTAAAATGGTGGGAACACAACATCCAGCATTGTTCCAATCCAATAATTATCAGCAACCCGTCTATGGTACTACAAACTGATGCCAGTGCACTTGGGTGGGGAGCTACCAATTCCATCTCCAGCTGTGGAGGGAGATGGAATGCACAGGAGGCATCATTATTAAAAACACTGGGCATAAACTATCTGGAAATGTTAAATGCATTCCATGGCCTTAAGTCATATTGTTCTGGGTTATATCACCAGCATGTTAGACTACAAATTGACAACACCGCCGTGGTAGCATATATCAACCATATGGGTGGAAATAAATCGACATCATGTGACAATCTAGCCAACACAATTTGGCAATGGTGTATCCAGAGAAATATTTGGATATCAACTACCTACTTACCAGGTAAACTAAATTTAGTGGCAGACACCATGTCACACAAATTTAATGAAAACACTGAATGGATGTTGGATAAAAATGTATTTGCTGAAATTACAGCACGGTATGGAACACCAGATATCGATCTTTTCGCATCCAGGCTCAATCACCAGTTATCAAATTATGTTTCATGGGAACCAGACCCTGGGGCAGCAGCAACAGATGCATTGTCACTGCATTGGGGAAATAGTTTATTTATGCATTCCCTCCTTTCTGCCTCATCAGTCGGGTATTAAGGAAAATACAACAAGACTCTGCGTCTGGTATTTTGATAGTACCCGATTGGCCTACTCAACCATGGTTCCCAGTGATACTAGACATGGTATTAGAACCATGCATCACCATCCATCATAGACCAAATTTACTGGTCCGTCCAGTAACACAGGAAAGTCACCCCTGTCATAATCATACACACCTATTAATTTGTAGAGTTTGAAAGCGCCGCTACAACACCTGGGACTGACAGACCGAACAATGGATATGATTGCATCGGCCCATAGACAGTCCACCAAAAAACAGTACGGTGCACATCAAGAAATGGGGGAAGTACTGTCACAACAATAACCTCAACCACAGATCAAACAACATTCCGTCTGTTCTGGAATTTCTGGCTAGCCTCCACTACGATGTGGGGCTCAGCTATAGTGCCATCAACTGTGCCAGAAGTGCTCTGTCAAACTACCTGTGGCAAGGAACAGAGCGACATTCTGTAGGGACACACCCCCTGGTAACCAAACTAATGAGGGGCATTTTCAATACTAATCCCCCAAGAACCAGGTACACCCAAATTTGGGATGTGAGCATTGTATTGACCATGTTGAGAAACTGGTCTCCACCAACAGCTCTGTCCCTACAGAAACTAACAATGAAAACGGTCATGCTGATGGCTTTGGTCACGGCACAAAGGGTCCAGTCGCTACAAAAACTAAGGCTGGACAACTTGACTATTTCATCTGGGAATTTGACTTTTCATATCCATGAATTAATTAAACAGAACAGACAGGGAACAGCAGAGCAAAAATTTGAATTCAGGGCCTACCCGACAGATGAACGTCTCTATATAGTAACTCACTTACTATTATACATAGAACAGACAAGAATCATCAGAGGGAAAGAAATGGCACTGTTAATCAGCCACAAACAGCCACTTAAAAAAGTGACAGTCCAGACCATTTCAAGATGGCTAAAACAGGTCCTAATAAAGGCAGGAGTAGATACTAACATTTTAAAATCTCACTCCTCCAGGGCTGCAGCTACATTAGCAGCAATGCAGTTGGATGTTCCAATGGACCAAATCCTCAAGATTGCAGGATGGTCAACGGAAAGAAAGTTCCAACGCTTTTATAATAAACCAGTCATTGAACCTAGAACATTTGCAGAAACACTTTTAAGTTCTGTAATATGATTTTTACCCCATAAATAGGGGCTATGATTTGGTGTTAATAAATTTTCATTGTTTCAATATCGTATTGATATCTAATGATGTTAACACTATTCTTCCCATAATCAAGGCAGATGTGATGCATGGACTCGTTTCCACGGCATGAAATCACAGAGCTTTAAAATCTTCACGTAGTCATTCATGTGACTCCGAAGTAAAATAGTAAGATTAAACGAGAACTTACCAGTTTGAAGTTTGATCTTTATTTTATGAGGAGTAACGTTGAGGGAATATGTGCCCTCCGCTCCCACCCTTGATCATATACTCAACTGACATCTCTTCTCTAATCTTACTATGTTTAATCATTACAGTTATCTGTGATTTCACACCGCTGCTTTGAAGAATGACGCATGCGTCCTGGCGGGGTTCTTCACGTTTTCCCTCATCGTAACTCCTCATAAAATACAGATCAAACTTCAAACTGGTAAGTTCTTGTTTAATCTTACTATTAGTAGGCAAAATTAGGACACATGGTATTGGGGGTAGAGTGCTGACATGGATAGAAAATTGGTTGGCAGACAGGAAACAAAGAGTAGGGATTAACGGGTCTCTTTTAGAATGGCAGCCAGTGACTAATGGGGTACCGCAGGGCTCGGTGCTTGGACTGCAGCTATTTACAATATGCATTAATTGATTTAAATGAAGGGATTCAAAGTAACATTAGCAAATTTACAGATGACACAAAGCTGGGTGGCAGTGTGAACTGTGAGGAGGATGCTATGAGAATGCAGGGTGATTTGGACAGTTTGGGGGAGTGGGCAGATGCATAGCAGATGCAGTTTAATTGCCCATCAGTCTATACCAACACCATTTCCTGCCTAATGTGGATTTCCTTCAGTTCCTCCATCACCCCAGATCCTCTGGCCACAAGTAAATCAGGAAGATTGTTTGTGTCCTCCTTAATGAAGACGGATCCAAAGTACCTGTTCAACTCATCTGCCATTTCCTTGTTCCACCTTTTTCAGTCTTCACGGGTCCAACTTTGGTCTTAACTATTTTTTTTCTCTTCACACACGTAAATAAGTTTTTACTATCCTCCGTTATATTCTTGGCTAGCATACCTTTGTACCTCATCTTTTCTCCCCTTATTGCCTTTTTGGTTATCTTCTGTTGCTCTTTAATAGTAAGATTAAACGAGTACTTATCAGTACGAAGTTTGACCTGTATTTTATGAGGAGTTACGATGAGGGATTACGTGAAGAACCCACCCAGCGCGCAGGCGCGGCATACTTCCAAGCAGCGGTGTGGAATCACAGATAGACACTAGTTGAAGTAAAGATAGTGAAGACCAACGAGACATTAGTCCGAATTTGATCTATATAATGAGGGTGGGAGCGGAGGGCACGTAATCCCTCATCGTAACTCCTCATAAAATACAGATCAAACTTCGTACTGGTAAGTACTCGTTTAATCTTACTATTTTACTTCGGAGTCACGTGAGTGACTACGTGAAGACTTCAAAGGTCTGTGATTTCAAACCGTGTAACAGTTATATCACTCACTGCCGAAAGATCATCGAGGGAGGAAGTGGTAGCTAGAGACCAACAAGTTTGTTTAGTTATAAAAGAAATGTTTATTAACTATAACAAAAACAAAATAGCTCCCATGGGCTTTAAATCATAACTTTGCGGTTTTTAAAATGGTATCCGCAAAGACGTCCTGTTCCATCAGCGGTTTCTTGTAAAATCGTTGGAATGTCGATTCCCTTGACCATCCCGCTGCTCTGAGGATGTGGTCTAGGGGAACCTGCATCCTATCCGCCGCTGAGGTGGACGCTGCCCTGGTTGAATGGGATTTAAAAACATTTGTGTTAATCCCTGCCAAGCTGAGGACCTGTTTCAACCATCTGGATAATGTTTGGCTGGTTACCCGTCCAAAAGGCTTTCTGTGGCTAACCCATAAGGCTTTCTCTCTCCCTCTAAGCGTTTGGGTTGTGTCTAGATAATGATGAAGGTGGGTCACCACACACAGCCTAGGTTCTGGAGGGTAAGCCCGGAAGATCAACGGGGAGTTTGATGTACCTGGTCTACTTTGTTTTACCAACCCCGGCATGGTGAAAGTAATGGTATCTGGGGTGGTCACCATGTAGTTCAGATTTAGCTGATGGAGCGACTGAACCCTTTGAGCTGAGACAAGCGCCATGAGCATGAGGGTTTTATAAGTGGCCTGTTCCAGGCTCAGGGATCCCACCGGAGGCCAACCTCGAAGGTGTGTCAGAACTACACTCACATCCCACATGTGAGTGTATCTAGGTGTAGGGGGTTTGGTATTAAAGATCCCCTTAAGGAGTCTGATGACTAGAGGGTGGGATCCCACACTATGCTGTTCTATCGGCATGAGGTATGCGGACAGTGCGCTCCGAGCCGTATTGATGGCACTGTAGCTCATCTTGAGATCATGGTGCAGGTGGGCCAGGAACTCCAGCACATCCGAGATCGAAGCCGTCTTGTAGGATGTCCCTGCGTCCAGACAGTACTGTTCCCATTTCCTGATGAAGGTCAGGTACTGTTTCTTGGTGGAAACTCGCAGGGATGCCGACATGGTGGTGATTGTTCTGTCTGATAACCCCAATCCCCGGTAAGGCCTGTTCAAAATCTGGAAACCAGGAGTTTCAATTTTTGGTGGCATGGATGGCTAATGCCAGTTACCGGGTGAGTCAATAATTGGGGGTGGTGTTGAAGGACCATTGGTGTCTCTACCACCATGTCGTGGAACATTGGGAACCATGGTTGGGTAGGCCAGTCGGGCACGACCAGAATGCCAGAGGCTGAGTCTGCCTGAATTTTCTGGAGTACCTGACTGATGAGGCAGAAGGGAGGGAAAGCATAGAAAAAGAAATTTCCCCAATCCAGCGTGAAGGCATCTACCGCTGCTGCCTCTGGGTCTGGTTCCCAAGCCACATACATGGGTAGTTGGTGACTTAACCTAGACGCAAACAAATCTATATCTGGCGTACCATATTGCTTGACAATTTTAGCAAATAATTTTGGGTCCAACATCCATTCGATGTTGTCGTTGAATTTTCGTGACCTGGTGTCCGCCACTAAATTTAGCTTGCCTGGTAAATAGGCAGCTGATAGCCAAATATGTCTCTCGACACACCATTGCCAGATTATAGCAGTTAATTTGTCGCATGATACTGATTTAATGCCACCCATGTGCTGGATATAAGATACTGCCGTAGTGTTGTCGATCATAATTCTAACATGCACGTGCCGCATACCAGATGCATATGCTTTTAGCCCATAAAAGGCGGCGAGCATTTCCAAAAAGTTAATGCCCAGTGATTGTAGTAGCGATGCCTCTGAGTTAGTCCATCTGCCACCTGTGCTGTCTATGGAGTTAGTAGCTCCCCAGCCTAAAGCACTGGCATCCGTTGCAATGGTTATGTTAGGATTGGTTACGGCGATAGGACTGTGACTGTGCCAAATATTGTCAACCCACCACTGAAGTTCTGATTTGGCTTCAGCGGGTAAATCCATTTTGCGATCATAATGCCCCCTATGAAGGCGTAATGCATGAGTCCTTGCTCTTTGTAGATTTTGATAATGCAAGGGCCCATGTTGGGCAGCCGGAAATGCTGCTACTATAGAGCCAATAACTCTGGCTACATGCCGTATTCTAGGTTGCGGTGTAGCAATTAAATGGCTACAAGCTTCAATGAGTGAAACTGTTTTGTTTCTGGGCAGAGTGACAGTCATGTGAATCGTGTCAATAGTGAAGCCTAAGTAATCCATGTTAGTAGTAGGCTCCAATATTGATTTATCTGGGTGAAGGATAAAACCCAAAGTTTCAAGGAGTTGTTTAGTGGCTAACACTCCTGCGACAGCTTGTTCCCGTGTTCTTCCTAATATGAGAACATCGTCCAGATAGGCCACTACTAAATGTTTTAGTTCTCTCAATTTCTTCATGGCCACTTTAAGAATTTTCGTAAATAGTCTGGGAGCTGTCGTTAAACCATTGGGCAAAGCTCGGTACTGCCATAGCTGGCCCCTCCAGATAAATTTCAGATATTTAAAGTAATCTTTATGAATGGGTACCAAATAGTAAGCATCTTTGATATCTATGCTTGCCATGTAGTATCCCTTGGAGATCAGTTGTCTGGCAGTGACAAATGTCTCCATTTTGAAATGTTGATACTCAACAGACTGATTGAGTGATGTCAGATCAATAATAATGCGACATCCACCATCTTTTTTGGTTTTGAGAAAAATATTTGATACAAATTCTTGCGGCTCGTGTGTGGTCATTTCTATGATGCCTTTAGCCACGAGCCGATCAAGTTCAGCTTGTCCTTCTACCTTCTCAACTGCCGAGGGAAGGAACACCCTTTGGGGCATGTGCTGAACTGGCGGTTCTACGCCTGGTTTGAACTCAATTTTGTATCCACTAATACTGTTGAGTATAAACTGATTGTTAGTAAGGGAGCACCAAACATGCTTGAAGAACCTCAAACGTCCCCCTGTTAATACTACACCCTTTGTCTGTGTATGTTGACAGGAACCAGACCCACCTACCTCCATGTTCACTTGTGGGGTCGTTTCCGGTGGATCTGGCCCAAGGTTGTCCGTGTTGGTGCTGCGGTGGGGCGGCGCATCTTCCCACGGCTCCGCCCTGGGCCCCGCTCTAAAAAAGAGCACTGGGGGTAGTGGGAGGCGGTCACCAGGCTTTCACCAGCTCGGTATCTGCTGGTGGCTGCCGAGGCGTGCGGCCAACTGGGTGTCTTCACCCTGCTCGGTCCTGGCCCTGCCCTCATGAGGCCTACTGGTTTTGCCGCCTCTTCCAACTCCTTGAGCCTTTTGGCCAGATCCGCACCAAATAGCAGCGCCTGTCGTTCGGGCGCTGGAGCTTTACAGAGGCCGGCATATGTTGGGTTGAGGGCAGGCCTGATGTTGTCCCGCCGTAGGTTGTTTAGCTCATACGTGGTGCTGCACATCAGTGCGAGGGCATCCTGCTGGGGTATGGTCAGGTCTTCATCCCCAACGGACCGAGCAAAGGCGGTGACGGCTTGCTGAGTGGAGCTTCAGGACTCGCTGCATTTTGACCTCCTGAGCCCTTATTTGCTGCCCCAGCTGGTTCCAGATCTGCCCATTGACCGTCTTGACCCTCAGCGCCTCGCAATTTTCTGGCGCGATGTAGTTGTCAAGGGCCTGCTGGACAGCCTTGTCCTGCAGCGGGTTGTTGGACAGCCTGTTTATAGTTGCCGCCATTCTGGGTGGCAACACCATCCCAGTTGTTGGTGGTGCCGCATATCGGCCCACTACACCCAGTAGCTCTTCTTCCGGCACGCCCGGCATGCTGACGATATCCTCCGCCTGCCCTTGGGATAGGCCAGCCCAGTCCTGGCCTCCCTTACTGCCCTCGAACATAGAGGGTACAGAAGGGTGTGGAGAGGAGGAGGCCAAAGCCCGTCCTCCTGGGAGATGCCGCATCTCCTCATTTATCATACGCTCGAGGAGCTGCCTCATGCAGCTTATCCGAGCGTCTCCCCTTTTCGGTGGGGGAGAGTGTTCCCGTTCCTCCGATTCATCGGAGGACACCGGCCGGTCGGTTTTATGTGTCGCCTTCCTCCCTGTGCGGGGCGTTGAAATCTGCAGCACTGGGGGCGGCTCGGTGTCGGGTGAGCGGGAGCGTTGAAAAAGCTCCTCCGCTGCGAGAGGCTGCCGTCCCGCTATGGACCCGTCCTCGGGTGGAGTAGGGCAGGCAGTCCTCCTGGCTGGTCGCTTGCGAGAGGCCATTATTCTCTCTAGCGCGACTCTGTAACAAAAAAGGCACTTACCTGAGGTCTCGTCTTTATGCTGCTGCTGGAGAGCCTGGCTCCAGCTGCTGCCGCTGTTGCACTGCTGACGTAATGCCGCGCCTGCGCGCTGGGTGGGTTCTTCACGTAGTCACTCACGTGACTCCGAAGTAAAATCATTACCCAATCCTGTTGCTTCCCGCCCACCAATGATCTTTTCTTGCTTCTGTCCTGGGTAATGAAACACTTAGGATAGATTTCTGCTTTTGCACTGAAGTGTTAAATAACTACCTGGTTGGAGGAAGTAGAGGAATCTCAAACCGGGAAACTCACACATTGATTTTTTGGTCTATTCTTTCATTCAAATTGTTGAAGAAAAGCAAGAATATATGAAAGCAGATGTGAATGGAGCAGATGCAAATTAGATCACACGTGTTGTGCTGGTGAAGCAAATGCCACAACAATGGGTTTCAAGCCTCTGTTCTCTCACATGGTAAGTCAGCACATGAAACAAAGCATTAGACAGAGGGTGGTGAATCTGTGAAATTATTTGTCACAGAAGGCTGTGGAGGCCAAATCAGTTGATGTTTTTAAGGCAGAGATAGATAGATTCTTGATTACTACAGGAGTCAGAGGTTAAGGTGAGAAGGCCATGATCGAATGGCAGAGTAGCTTGATGGGCCGAATGGCCTAATTCTACTCCTATCATTTATGACATGGGTGGATGGATTTAAGCGTTAGATAGAGCTCTAGGGGCTAGTGGAGTCAAGGGATATGGGGAGAAGGCAGGCACGGGTTATTGATAGGGGCCGATCAGCCATGATCACAATGAATGGCGGTGCTGGCTCGAAGGGCCGAATGGCCTCCTCCTGCACCTATTTTCTATGTTTCTATGTTTCTACGATTAGCAGACAGTTACAAAAGATTTGGGTTCCACATGGAGATTAATGACTGCTGCAAAATGATGTTAAATGTACCTGACACTAGATTTTGAATTTGTGTTTAAAAAGATAGTTACTCCAATATGAAGGATTGCACCTGTGCTGCACGGATAATCTGCCTGCATTCATGCCAGTGTAGGTTGAACACGGTATTGATCATGGTTAAAATACGGCAGCCCTTTTCAGTAAATCACACAGCTCACCATACTTGGCACGTATATAGAGTTACAACAATTGATCTATGGGACTAGTGTTATTCATACACTTTGAAATTAACATCCTCCTTTATCTTCCTGGAAAAGGGAACTGCAACTAGCCTCTTTCAGAACCAGCTGCAGAAGAGGTCTCGCTCTTTTAGGGCATTTTTGTCGCAAGGAGAATTATATGTTCAGGGCACGTGAGGTTTACAAGTACCTACGGGACATATATCATGCTAGTTCACTTACAGCAACGTGTTCACCTACGACCTGCCATTCTTTGTCCTGTACCTCCACTCTTGTAACTTTCTTGTCCCCCACTCCTGCAATCAGTCTGAAGAAGGGTCCAATCCTGACACATCACCCATTCATGTTCTCCAAGGATGCTGCCTGGCCTGCTAATTTACTCCAGCATTTGTGTCTTTGCTTACAGCAGGGTGCTGTACATATGTTTCTACAGTGCTCTCCTCACTCTTCAGGCTGATGCGTGCACTCATTGTTACAGTTGTCTTCATCGCAGATTTTTAGGAGAATTACTTGTCTATTTCCCCCTTCCCCCACCATCACACCCTTCGTTATAACTACACCTCACAAGTGCACCATACCTTGGATAAGGTGGAAGAGGAGGTGTGAGTTAAGTCCCTGTCCCATTTAGGCGATTTTTTATCTACTACAGGTGACTAGGCTGTCGCCACATGGTCACCGGGGTGTTGTCTGTATGGTTGTGAGTAGTCTCCTCAGTCACCCAAAGAATCTTAGTGTCTTTCTGGTCACCGCTGGATATTGAAATGTTTAAAACTTTTCGGTGACAGTCGGCGACAGTTGACTTGACTTCTCCTGATCTAGGTTGTCGGCAGGATGGTGCAGGTTGTTGCCGGCGCTGACTTCGGTGAATTCTATTGGCGACTACCTACGTCAACCTACGTCAACTGGAAACAGGTACCAGCAACTGAATTGTCTAACCTTGTCGTAGCTTGTCGTGGGTGGACGTAGATTGTCATAGGTTGTCATAGGTGTGGTCATAGGTGGACGTCCTAATGGGTTGCCGGTTCTTGGTTCTTGGTTCTTGGTTCTTGGTTCTTGGCTCCTCCAAAATATTCCAACTGGAATTTAAACTCGAGGTGGTGAAGGGAGGGATTAAGTCAGAAAGTGTATAAAGACCACACACTATAGAATTTAACATAAAACATCCCCACACAGCAGTTTCCCATTGTGTGGGAAGGCACCAAAGTCAGTCTCTTCCTCCACTGTTCCTCATGGTCAGGGCCTCCCCAAGCCCTCCGCAGTTGCAGCTACGGGCGGCCCGATGTTCAGGACCGCTCGCTGGGGTGATACAAGTCCGATGTCGGGGCTGCGGGACGTCCTCAGCGGCGTGGACACCAGAGTCGGCCCCCTCCTACCGGAGTCGGCGGCTTCCAAAGTCCATAGGCCACGCCTGGTGGAGACCGCCGCTGCAGACCCTCTGCAAGGCACCCCAGGACTCCACAATGTTATTCAGCGCCGCCCGCGTTGGAAGCTCTCCGCACCAGAGCTCCATGATGTTGGAGCAGCGGCCCAACGCTCCGGAGCTTCAAATGGCAACCCAGGTAGGCATCGCCCGCTCCGCGGTGACTCCAGCGCTGCGCCGCCGCTGTAGCAGCCCTGGTCCGGTACTCAGTCCCCAGTAGGAAAGGCCGCTCCGATCCAGCTGGTAGGCGGCGAGGTGGGGGACAAGGACGCGACTAGGAGAAATAGTTGCATCCCCGCCAGGAAGAGACTGGGGGACGGTTTCCCCCTGACCCTGCCCCCCTCCCCCACATAGAAAAGTAAAAGTTTCCCCCTAAAACCTTTAAGACTTTGGACTAACTGAAAATAAAAAAAAAGATAGAAAATGACAGACTGTAGGCAGAGGCTGCTGCCAGTACAGCGCCCCCTAGAGATTGTCAGCAGCTTGCCGTAGCTGGATGTCGACTAGGTGGGAGGTTGTTGCAGACATTGTCGTAGACATTTTTGTGGGGGGGGGGGGGGGGGGGGGGGGGGTCCAGCCGCCCCTGCAACCTGCTACGACTCTGACAGTTGCCGAAAAAAATTGCCTAAGTGGGACAGGCCCATAAGAGAACACTCACTCACACATCAAAGCTCCAGCTTATATAGGTAGACACTGTGGGAGTGAATCTGACAGATAAATGGTACACACTTAACATGAAGTTATACCAGAGAGCTGTTGTTCAACTCGAGGGAGAGGGAACATAGACGGCTGCTCCCACACTTCAGCATTAACATGAATGATTCATCCAAAGGCCATGATATCAGGACGCATGTGGAAATACTCCTATGGGCGCTGTAGAAATGCTCAGCACCTTTTACAACTACCTGGACAAATTCAAGTATTGAGAAGGAGCATGGAGAACTCCATCTCCAAACATTTTGGAGGAGTTTAAGAAGAAACTGCAGATTCTGGAAAATCGAAGGTAGATAAAAATGCTGGAGAAACTCAGCGGGTGCAAGCATCTATGGAACAAAGGAAATGGGCAACGTTTCAGTCTGAAGAAGGGTTTCGGCCCGAAATGTTGCCTATTTCCTTCGCTCCATAGATGCTGCTGCACCCGCTGAGTTTCTCCAGCATTTTTGTCTACCTTTGTTGGAGGAGTTCACCAACAACCAAGAGGGCAATAAGTTTGGGCTCCTGTCGTGGTATAGCAGCATCACCCTTCCAGTCCACATCCTTCACGGTCAGCTGCATTCCACCCAACTGAGTGGGGAGTATTCCACCAAGCTGTGGTAGTGGTGCAGCTAGTACAGTGGCACGCCTGGTAGAGTTTAGGGGCTGTCCCACTGCGGCGACCTCATCTGCGAGTTTAGAAGAGTTTGCATGGTCACAGCATGGTCGACACATGGTCCTAGGATGTCCTATGAGGTCACTGGAACTCTCCTTCATGCTCGAGAGAAGTTCCCGCATACGCGCGGCCTCAGTTTGGTCGAGGAATAATTTTCAGCATGTTGAAAAATTTTCCGTGAGTAAAAATTGGTCGGCATGGTTCTTTTGAACTCATAGTGCAGTGGAGTGGGGTCGCTATGTAGTTACAGGTAGTCGAGGGCAGCCGTAGGCAATCTCCTTTGCTGACCCGGCATTTTAATTGGCTCATTGTAGTTTTGAGGACCAGGGAAAACCGATGGGTAATGTAAAATGGCCGCTAAACTTTATTAAAAGTTGACTGAGTTCTTAAAAGTGTCTCCACTCCTTCCCCTTTCTCTCCCCTCTCTCTCCCTTTCTCTCTCCCTCACTCTCTCCCCCTCTCTCCCCCCCTCTCTCGCCCCCCCCTCTCTCTCTCTCCCCCTCTCTCCCCCCCCCCCCTCCCCCCCCCCTTCTCTCCCCGCTCTCTCTCCCCCTCTCTCTCCTTCTCTCCCCTTCTCTCCACCCCCCCCCCCCCCCACCTCCGTGCTCTCTAAAGGAATTACCGTACACTGTGCAGTCGTCTTTTCCCTTCCTCTTCATCGCGGGTGTGAATTTCAGACAGCGCTCCCCCACTTTCCCTGGCCCCCGCCTTTGTGATGTGTTTGTGTGTGTGTGCGGTTTGTGTGTGTGCGGTCGGTCGATCCAGTTCGCGGTTTCATCGCTGACGGTCGATCCAGCTCGAGGTTTTTCAGGCGAGGGCCCTCGAGCTTGAAGGTCGAAGACAGTCACTGAAAGGTTGCGTCAGTGATACAGGCCCTTTACTGCTTCACGACGGCAGAGATCTGGATTCAATCAGCTGAGGTGCTGTTTGTGCGGAGCTTGCATGTACACCCTGTGTCGGCATGGGTTTTCTCCAGGTGCTCTCGTTTCCTACCACATCCTACCACATTAAGGATGGCAGGTTTGTAGGTAAATTACCCCTGTTGTATGTGGAGTGGGTGAGAAAGTGGGATCACATAGAACTAGTGCGAAAATGTGATTGATGGTCGACGTGGACTCAGTAGGCAGAAGGGCCTGTTTCACTAAACTAAATGAAACTAAACTAAACTAAACTCTGGGCATTGCATGGAAGTGTCAGTGTCAGCAAATCCATAGGAATGGCAATTCTGGATGCGCGCTGATGGATAACCTGGAAGACAACTACAAAGGAACCAATGCATTGTCTCTCCACTGACTGGTTAGCATGCAACAAAAGCTTTTCACTGTACCTTAGTACACATGCCAATAAACTACGCACCCCTACCACCCATCGCATCACATATTCTCCATCCTGCCATCTGGGAAGAGGTACAGGAGCATTAGCTGCAAAACAAGCAGGTGCTTCTCAGCTTCTTCCCGCAGGCTATAAGACTGCTAAACGGACTTTGCCCCCTGCCAAAGTATCGCGCACCAACCACCAACCTGGACACACTGCAGCAGAGCCACTGTCGTGCCGCTGCCGATCGGAACGCCTGTTGAATGTTTAGTAGAGTGTTAAATTTGTTCATGATATATGTATTTTTATTTCTATTTATTTTTAATGCACACTGAATGGACACTGGTTGAGCAACATTTTTTTGTTTCCTCTGGGTATGTGAATACTCAGGAAATGACAATAAAGATATACAAAACTAAACTAAACTAAATGCAAGATGCTTAGTTAATGACATCGTACGTTCAATACATTTCCTTTCTTGTTTGTGAAATGAAATGTATGCTTACCAACATCTTCTGTGTTCATCATTCTAGGGTAACCACTTCAATTAAATATGATGGTGACCTCAACGCCGGCAGCAGCAGTGGAGCTTGAGTAACAAGTAAAATTATATTCAATTAATGTGTTTGAAGTAGGCACTGTGTGGAGGCAGACCGTTGATTCAATGCATGCAAACTCTGGTATTCCTCTAACAAAGAAAAGGAATTGTGCAGGATTAAGTGAGATTTCTGGCAGATGTTTGCAAATACAATCAGTATTAGCAGCATTAACCTGTTTTGTGTTGCTCTTTGTGTCAATATAATGTTTTCCTGCCCTTTACTCTTCCAAGGATAGATTCCTTTGCTCCACTACAGGAAGCACATGTTGTAGGATATCCTGAAGATAGAAACAAAATGCTGGAGTAACTCAGCGGGACAGGCAGCATCTCTGGAGAGAAGGAATGGATGACGTTTCGGGTCGAGATCCTTCTTCAGACTGGATATCCTCTTGCACCTGAGCCATGAGAAATGCTTTTTTGGAAAGATACAATAGCATTTTCGTGGTTATGTCAGCAGCAAATGTTCGCAGTCCTTGTTAATGCACATGCTTGTTCATCAACTATTGTTTACCAGTCTGAAGAAGGGTCTCAACCCAAAACATCACTCATTCCTTGATTCACTAACCAACTGCCAGAGTTATAGTTGTGCAAGACCCAATGCAGACAGGCAAAAGTCTGAATGAGTGCTAAGTTGGACTTTCATTGTGAAAAACATCTGATGAGCAATGGTGTGATCACTACTGAGAGTGTTGTGTCAAATTTTGCATACTGAACAATTGTCACTGATTTTTTCACATTTTCATGATATAGCTGTAAAAAAAACATTATAATTCAAATGCACGATGCTTTAAACATACCATCAGTTCTTTTCCTTTCTTTTAGGGCTTGATAAGTGTCCTTGACTAAATTGAAGAGAAATCTAACTATTGAACATTAAAGGACTGAAACACTTCGTGATTCAAATTTCCGGTTCAGCTTCCACGATTACTCATATCCTGGGATGCTGTTTGTTTTGATAAACATGCATCTGTTCTGCCTGCTGTTCCCTACCTGAATACAAGGACATAAATCCCCTTCAGTTTGAGTGGAGAGCCTCTATTAGCTTCTGAATGTGGCTGTGTGGAAAACATGGTAAATGTTTACTGATGCTGTTAGCGTTGACCCTGAGGCAAGGAAATTAAGAGGCGCTCTGATCATTTTGCTGCAGGGAGTGTAATGCAGCAATGAGGCTGAGGTTGCAGCCCTGCCTGTGACAGATGGCAGACCTCAACCATAAACTCCTAAGAAACTCTTCGCCTGAAAACATATTGCTACGCCAACAGCAACTCCATGACTGTATCATCTCAGCGATTTTCCCTTTGCAGCCCTTTGCCAGTAGGGCCCGATTTCATCTCCTTCTCAACAAACAGGACTGCCCTGACAGACCCATTATTTCTGCCTCCTCCTGCCCCATGGAACGTATCTCCAAATACTTTGATTCCGTCTCATTCTCCCGCCCCCACTCCCCCATGTCGAGTCCCGTTCGACCTACATTCAAGCACCTCATAAGGCCTGCAACTATTCAATAACTTTCAATTCCTAGACTCCCATTGCCTCATCTTTACCATGGACGTCCGGTCCCTTTACACCTCCGTTGCCCATCAGGACAGTTTCAAGGCCCTCCACTAACATTCACTTCCACTCAACCAACACTGTCATCTGCCTGCTGCAACTTGGTCTCACCCTCAATAACTTCTCTTTTGACTCCTCTCACTTTCTTCAAGCCAAAGACAGCTCTGCCTGGCTTTGTTGAACAGCCCTTGGTTCACTCATACACTGGCACCAATCCCCGACTCTTTCTGCACCACATTGATGACTGCTTCAGGGATGCCTCCTGCACCCATGTAGAACTCGTTGTTTTCATTAACTTGCGCACTAAAGGGCCTGTCCTACTTGCCGATTTTTTCGGCGACAGCCGGCATCATTGACTGACGTATCTGGTCATCGAACAAGTCACGCCGTAACGCGGCGTGATGCGGCGTGACGACGTATTGACGCGTGGTGTCTACTCAAGTGTCGCAACATTTATTTTTGTCACAGCTGGGTTTTGAAATGTTCTAAATTTTTCGGCGACCCTGATACGCCAGTCAAAGACGCCGGCAGTCGCCGAAAAAATCGCCAAGTGGGACAGGTCCCTAACTTCCATCCTGCCCTTAAATTCACCTGCATTATCCCTGTCTCGCACCTTTCTTGATCTCTATGTCCATCATAGGGGACAGACTATCGAATGTCATCTACCGCATACCCACCAATTCCCATACCGACAATTCCCCCTCTCACCCTGCCTCTTGTAAAGACACCAACCCCTGCTCTCAATATCTCCGCCTCTGCTGCAATCGTTCCCTAGATGAGGTTTTCCCATTCTAGGACATCCGAGCAGACCTCTTTCTTCAGTAAACTTCATTTCCCCCCCTGCTGAGGTAGATGTATCCCTCTGTGTCCCATGGTTCTGCCCTTGATCCCCCTCCTTCCAGATAGAACAAGGCTAGAGTACCCCTGGTCCTTACCTTCAACCGCACCAGCTTCCACAACAAGCACATCATTCTCAGACATTTCTGTCACCTCCAACATGATCCCATCACCAGTCACACCTGCTCATCGCCACCCCTTTTCACTTGCTGCAGAGGACTATTGCTGGTCCGAATTTGAGATTGGTGGTAGGGGCTGCAAATAGTCGATTCGATCAGCAGTGACTTTGTGCCTGGCATTGGTGGATGCAGTAATGTCAGATCAAATGGAAAAATTGGTAGGTGGGAGAATTGGTAGGTTGGTCCAGTTTGGAGCTTGGTGGTTGTTACAAATAAGGAAGACAGTAGACCAAAGTGGAACCAATACCTTGAAGGGACTCTTGTTCAGTCACAATTCCAGTGCATGTCAGGGAGCTGCATAAACTATTCCAAATTGGAATGCATGGGAACAGGGAAAGCCAGTCTTTGTGACGAGAACTACACAGAGATGAAAATCATATCGGACACCCTGAGCATCCCACGGGTCACCTGTGCATTAATCTGTCAGTTACACCGAAGACCTGGAATGAAAATTGTGAACTTTGCACTCCTCGCTTCATGTCCCACAATTTTCAATTAAGTTTAACTTTTCAAAATTAAATTAAAATATTATGGCACTGTGTAAAACAATTTTTAGGCAATCTTTTTAATGGCCATTTAAAAAATTCAGAGATCGTATAGATTACCTTCGTACGTAGGAAGGATATTGATTTCGAACTGCAGAGGTGAAAAAATGTGTAATAGCTTAACAAGTAATTTATTTGTTATCAGGTTAAAGCCTATCATCTTGATTCATGAGCAGTATTTTTCATTTACTGTATGCTACATAGTTCCTTAATATCCTTTCCATTGTTATCAAGGAGCTAAAGATCCTAAACAATGAATAGAGTGTAGAAACATGGAACTACAGATGTTAATCTACAAATGAAGACATTGGAGTAGTTCAATGAGTCAAGTAGCATTTCAGGTGAACATGGATAGGCGACATTTTGGGTCTGGAACTTTTCTCAATCTGATTGTGGTGAAGGGGGGGAAGAAATCTGGAAGAGAGGGGGAGTCGGATATATTACATATTAGATAGTGCACTGCATGTAACATTCAAATAAAAGATAAACTTTTCAAAGCAGAGTCATTATTAGCAGAGCAGTGCTTCTGTACTTAAAACACGAATCTCCGCTCTGGGCCTCTGTGTTGCTGCCCAATGGACAACTCAGGCC
This sequence comes from Leucoraja erinaceus, assembly GCF_028641065.1. Taxonomy (NCBI): domain Eukaryota; kingdom Metazoa; phylum Chordata; class Chondrichthyes; order Rajiformes; family Rajidae; genus Leucoraja; species Leucoraja erinaceus. Next base: position 152,196,739 of record NC_073377.1, read on the forward strand.
AGCAGCATCAGCATGGGAATATTGCAATGTTAATATCAATCTGCCCTCCAGAAAAGTTATCTTCCAAACACTTCAAGTGCAAAGGCACATCAAGATACACCAGCTTCTCATTGACCTGAATTTTTGAAGCTGAATGTTAATTCCATTCATGACTCCTTAACTAATGAAGCCCAATTAGGCCACGAGACAATGACCATCAACTCAAAAAGATGGGGATCATGACAGAAGCCTCCTCGTGGTGATCCCCGGAAACGATGACACGGTGCACTCTGTGACGTGTCGGGCGACCAATTCTGTCAACATGTTGGACGATGGCAGAAGCCAACAGCGAGCTGTACGTCGTCTGACACACGTGAACGAACCTTAAAAAGAGAAGAATGATCACCAATGTGTACCTCCAGCTAGCTTGATAGTGAATGTCAATACAGGTGCACAACCTTTTATCCGAAAGCCTTGGGACCAGACACTTGTCGGATTTCGGACATTTTCGGATTTCCGAATGGAAGATTTTTAGCGTCGATTAGGTAGGTAGCGCGGGCGGCTTGAAAAGTCTGGAGCGATTGCCTCCTCCCCGGAGACCGGGGAATCATTGTAAATCATTGCATAAATGTTAGTCAGTTAGTTTGGAGGGATTTTATGTGGTGGTGGTGGGGTGGGGGGTGAAGGGGGAAACTTTAATTCTTAGTCCCCTACCTGGTTGGCGACTCCCAACATCGCGGAGCTGGGGGCTCCGTCCGGCCGCGGGCGGCGCTGGTTGGAGCTCTGACCCCGGCAACTCTACCCCTGGCTGCGAGGCGCTCCAAATCCAGCGCGGCCCGCGGTCGGACGCCCGCAGCCCCAGCTCCACGAATGTTGGGAGAAGGCGGCCTCCGCGCCCTGGAGCTTACCGCAGAGCGACCCGGTAAGGCATTGCCCGCTTCCCGCTGGTATCCCAGCGCTGCGACGCCGCCGACTCCCAACATTTGCGGAGCTGGGGTGGGGGGCGTCCGGCCGCGGGCGGCGCTGGATTTGGAGCGCCTCGCAGCCAGGGGTAGAGTTGCCAGGGTCGGAGCTACAACCGGCGCCGCCCGCAGCCCCAGCTGGGAGTTGGCGGCCACAGCGCTGCGGAGCTTACTGCACGGCGACCCGGTAAGGCATTGACCGCTCCCCGTCTCTCCGACCAGGTAGGGGACTAAGAATTAAAGTTTACCCCTTCAACCCCCCCCTTCACATAAAAGCCCTCCAAACTAACTGACTAACATTTAAGCAATGATTTACAAATGTTTAAGTGTCTCCCCGGTCTCCGGGGAGGAGGCAGCCGCTACAGTAGTACAGACCTGGGTTGACCGTGGGTCGTTTCGGGTCAAGTTTGGCCCCAAACGCGAGCTTTGGTGTGCAGACAACATCCTGGAAAAAATGGCCGGTTTTCGGAGTTTTTCGGTTTCCGGAACACCGGATAAAAGGTTGTGCACCTGTATTATCCTCAAACCTCCCATCATCTACTCTAGGGAATGAGGGAGTGAGGATAGGGTGCAGGCCAGGGCATGTTGTGTTGGCCAATGTTGGCGTGATGAGACCAATGCTGTAACTGGGTGTTCTACACTGTTGTGACAGACAGATCCACATTTACTATTCTAATACCACCATCGATACAGCATGTACCATTGATGTAATGTATTGTTCTCCACTAGCAGAGATTTAGTCTTCAGGCTTTAGAGATACAGTGCAGTAACAGGCTTTTCAGCCTACCGAGTCACTAGCACTATCCTACACAACAGGGTCAATTTACTTTTTTTTACCAAAGCCAATTAACCTATGAACCAGTACATCTTTGGAGTGTGGGTGGAAACCAGAACACCCAGAGAAAACCCACATGGTCACAGGGAGAACGTAAAACTCCGTACAGATAGCACCCGTAGTCAGGATTGAGCCTGGGTCTCCGAAGCTGTACGGCAGCAACTCTACCGCTGTGCCACCGTGTTGTCTGGATTCAGCCTGGATGAATCAAGATGCTCATCACCAATCAGGTGAGAAAATTTGAAGAATTTACAGGCAACCCCAGGTTTGTGAAATAATCAGTAAGGAGTTTTGATAAGGTCATAAGATCATGTCATATGATAGGAGTAGAATTAGGCCATTCGGCCCATCAAGTCTACTCCTCCATTCAATCATGACTGATCTATCTCTCCCTCTTAACCCCCTTCTCTTGCCTTCTCCCCATAACCTTTTACACCTGTACTAAATAAAAATCTATCTTTTGTGGCAAAGAATTCCACAGATTCACCACCCTCCGACTAAATAAATTTCTCCTCATCTCCTTTCTAACGTCCTTTTATTCTGAGGGTATGACCTCTAGTCCTAACACAAACAACACCAGATAGCTGTAGGTCTGCTCTTTCACCTTCCACAAAACAACTGTAGCTGAGAACTAAGCAATGTGCCTGGAGCTATAAAATTCACCACATTTTCCATTCCCATTCAATTGGTTTATTTCGAACAGCTGCCCAGTTACTTTGAAGATGTTTTAAAAGATTTCAAAGGGGGAAATGCAAAATAATCATGAAACATAGCACTTAAGAGCTCTTTATGACAGAGCAGTGTGAAGTCGACATGTGCAGTCACTGGCCTCAGCGACTGACCAAAGTGACCATATGTCCATGATTCTCAGAAGAAAAGGACAGAATGCTCTACTTTCATCGGGTCACATCGGGTTTTTTTCCCAGCATCGGGCCATAATTCTAGCATATTAATCTTAATAAAAATGGTTATTCTTCCTGCATTTTCTTTTGTGTTTGGTCGTCTGCTTATCTGCTTTCCTTCAATATTCTACCATGTCACAAAATCATATCTGAATCACATCTATTCCAGTTTCCAGCCAATCTCCTGCGGCATCCAAGCATTGGTGATCCTTGGCTTGTTGCTGAAACCTCTTTGCTCTCTGCCAAGTGTACCAACAATGTTGGGCCCAAGTGATGCCAGCAGGTGCAGAAAAGAGCTAATTCCACCCCAGGCTCAGTGCATCGAGGCAAATGGCCTTTTGGGCTCTTGCGGCCAAAGTATAATTAACAGCTACTAGTCCTATTCACAGGACAGACGGCCTACAGCACTCCCTGCAGCATGGTGCCAGCTCAAATTATCATGCAGTTATCACTGATGCAACCTGCCATCTTCAGTAACCAAGTAGCTGATTGTTCAACCGTGCATGCCTACTTTGCTAGATACAATCCTCCTGATCTTTCAGTTGTCGTGAATGGAAAATATTCTCTGAAGAAAGATGCAGTTTATAAAAATATCCTGTTCAGCAGATGTGTACAATTACATTTGCATTACCAAGCATCAAGAATTGAAGAGGCATAAAACGAAACATCAAAATGTTAATAATCAGTTTCATGAACAGTATCTGACATAAATAAAACATGTTCAGTTTCTTCTTACGGATATTTTATAAAGTGTAATAAAGCTGAAATCTACAAAACCTGAATTCTGAGAGGTTACTAAAATCTCTATTCAACAGAAGTGTGCTAAATAATAAGAATTGATTATTATTAATCATTTTGAGGGAAATGTGCTGCTCATACATTACAAGAAGACCGAGAGCACCCCTAAATAAAGCACTTAAAATTGCTACCGAATTAATCTCATGTGAAATAGGCATCAGAAGGCATCTGGCTGAAAAACGACATCTCGGTGTGAAAAATCAGGCACCATTTACCCACTTAATCTTGAATGATTTCTCACTGAAAGTGCGACTTAATGAAGCTTTATGGACGGTGCTTTCTGCTGATTAAATATCATAATTTCTCTCTTTTCTAAGGTCCCAGTACACTTCATTTCAGGTCTTCAAAATTGGCTCTAATGAAGCTCGTACTAAATGCCAGTGTAATTATCACTTGGTGCCTTGTGAGAGCTCAGTTCCAATACATTTACATTTACGTTCTGAAAGGCATGATTAATGCTGATTTTTACCATTTTTTAAAGTCTAATTTTTCAGCATAATGAAACTATAAATATTAACCTCCCTTGCCAGCTTGCTCCCGCTCATTAAATGTACTATGCAAATGAGAATGCAAATAGGATTACAGAATAAAAAAATATTAATATATTTAGATACCAAGTTGGAAACCAATGTTTTACTTATGTGACTAGTTGAAAACTATATGTAGCATTATTGTTTTCCTTTCATGTTAGTCTCACTCCCAAATAGACAAATATTGTAATGCCTGCCTATAAAATGGTATCTAATATTAGGTTATTAACAATATTAAAGAAAAAACATATTTATCACATAATCCTTTCATTAATTCATGAGGTTGTTTGCGTCACTGTGAAGTCAGTATTTATTGACCTTGACAAGACCTGAGAAGAGGTTCTTGAGTCGATGGTGAAGTTGCCTTCAGGAACTCCTCTAGTCCACATGGCATTGGCAGTATTAGATAGCGGACAGGATTTTGCATTAAGGATGATAGTCAGGATGATGTGTGACTTGGAGAGAACTTGGCAGAAATGGTTTCACATGTTCCTGCTGTCAGGTCATTCCAGGTGTGAGTGGCCATGGGTTTGGAAATGCATGTTGCTGGTGGTACACCAACAGAAAGCTTATAGTGAATGAATGAATACTTTATTGTCACATGTGGCAAGTCAGTGAACTTAGTGAAAGAGGAGGATGTTGTGACAAATGGTGGGCTAACAGTTTGCAAAACAGATTCTTTTTAATTACTGTCTCCTTCTTTATCTGCCCATCCTTGCTGTTTCAAAAGATCACTAATCACGTTGCAGTGAGCGAACCTTGTTACATTTAAGCTACCTGATCTCTGTCGCAAGAAAATGCAGGAATATGAGTGACTAATTAGCAGAATTGGCAGACCAATTTCCCTCCGGGGATTAATAAAGTTCTATCGTATCATATCGTATCGTTTAGACTCAACTTCAACAGTAATTAATTGAGTATAAGGCAATTCTGCATTCTAATGATTGAAAGATGTATCATTGATATGAGTTCCCTCACTTCTGCTTACCTCCTCATCGAAGTGTACAGAATATACACTTTGGCCAGCATCCTTGGTACCAGAGCCTTGCTGGATTATCCATTTTGCCGGACCTACAGAGGTCACAGCCTACAAGGGTAGTCGAATGGTACTGGACTGGTCTGCCTAGGCTGTCGGGGAGCCCAGATACTGGCCCGCAAAGTTGGCCTTGGAGTCAGCTATGGGAGCGGATCTGTTGGCTTAGGCTGGGCAGGAGTTCTGGAGCCTCAGGTGCAGGGGGAAAATTTGCCCCACCAATCGGCCATGGAAGTCCCGATGAGGCCGAGATTGGCCGCTTCACCCGGCCTAGGTGCCAGATTTTCAGGGGTGACTTCCGGGGGGCAATTTCAAGTGCACTCTCATAATTTTGTCCAGATTAAAGGAGGTGCCAGACCATCAGTTGCTGGAAAATTGGTGGACCTGTAATTAGAACCACAAAATCTGATCGTGGTTCTCAGATGACCAGGATTAAGAGGTTACTCCCTTATTTTCATCTCAAATCTGTGTATTAATTTGCTATGTATGTATGAACAATTCCATTGAAATTGTTACTTTCTATGCGATATATTCAACATGACATGTTGCCATTGAGATGATTCTGAATGAGCTTGAGCATAAAACATATCCATGTAATACCATAGGTAGTCCTCTGGTGCAACAGGCATCTGGTAGGAGATTCTCTTCCACGTTCTGTTAAGGTGAATTCTAATCTGCTCTCTGCAGATCTGACTGCTGGTGACAGTCCATGGGTTCCAAAAAGCTTTAGCTATCCTCCCAGCAATTTCCAACAAGCACACAGCTCAACAGCTTCCAAGCAGTACATCTTCTGATACAGTTAAGAAGAACTTAAGAAAAGGGTGGCCCAGTGAAAGAGTCGCTGCCCTACAGTACCAGCAACCCAGGTTTGACCCTGACCAAGGGTGCTGCCTGTACGGGGTCTGTACATTCTTTTACATACGTTATGCATTCTCCCTGTGACTGCGTGAGTTTTCTCCGGGTGCTCCGGTTTCCTCCCCCATCCCAGAGATGTACAGGTCTGTAGTTTAATTGATTGAATTGTCCCTGGTATGTTGTATACGGACTGATTGCTGGTTGGCATGGACTCAGTGGGCCAAAGGGCCTATTTCCACACTGTATCTCTGAAGTCTAAAGTCTAAAGAAATAAATAAATATACAGCAGATCTGGCAGCAAAACTTCCAAAAACCCAGCCACAGAACGAACCCAAAAAACAAAACAACGTCTTATTTTGAGACACAACAGTTGTTGAAATCTCGAGCAAAAAAATAAACTGCCAAAGGAATTCAGCAGGTCAGGTAGTATCTGTGGGAGGAAAATGTATAGACAACATTTCAGGTCACAAGCCTGCTTCAGACTATGTTTCTGCTCAGGCCACAGGTGTTAACTATGGCCTGAAGCCTGAACTATTAATTGGAGAGTGCGGGTCTGAGAACTGGCCCTGGGTCTCCCTGACAGACATGAGCAGGAACAGGCTTAAATGTATCCCCCAAGTTGCAAGTACAATTGATGTTGGACAGAATCTTGTACGTTTCCTGAATCTATTGGATATTGACAGCTACAATAGCAGTTAGTCTTAGTTAATGATGTCCTTGGTTAATTAATGAAAACATGTAGAGAAATGATGTGTGGTGAAGTTATCTAATCAATGGTAATCAGTGATACAACTTCACCCACTGGTCATATTTAGATAACAGATGCATTATAAGACCATTGAGATTTTTAATTTAGAAACATTTAGAAGAATTCAAATGATTACAATGAGATTTTTTATTCATGCAAATCCTTTCCATCTTGTAGTGAGATCATAGAAATGTGACCCAAGTCCAGTTACTAACTTTCCACAAATTCTTGTGAGCTGATTGCAACCTACTTCACATTTAAAATGAACAATTTACTAAGCATCTTCCCAGATTTATATTGCTCATACGATACAATACGATAGAACTTTATTTATCCCAGGAGGGAAATTGATCTGCCAACAAACATAAAAACACAAAATCCATGAAACATGAAATTAAAGTGACGAGTGGAAAGGGTGGAAAGTCTCAGTCTACCCCATGGCAGAAAGGGGAGGTTGTACACTTTGATAGTCACAGGGAAGAAGGATCTCCTGTGGCATTCTGTACTGCATCTTGGTGGAACCAGTCTGTTGCTGAAGACACTCCTCAGGTTGACCAGTGTGACATGGAGGGGGGTGAGCTGTATTGTCCAGGATGCTCCACAGTTTGAGGAGCATCCTCCCCTCCAAGATCACCTCCCATGAATCCAACTCTGCCCCCAGGACGGAGCCAGCATTCCTGATGAGTTTGTAAATCCTATTGGCATCTGCAGCCTTCTCCCTGCCTAAAAGGCTTGGCTCTAATATTCAGGTTAGTTCCCTCAGTCTGTGTGTTGTCAACCCACAGAACAAATGTCCATACATGCGCATGATCGGTTCCCCACATGATATCTTGAACAACTACAATCAAATCACTCTTTTAAATTCAGCATTTCAAGGAATGGAAGCACTCAGCTGGTGAAGCAGCATCCAGGACTGTAAGATAACTGCACTCCTCTGTGAATATTGTATTGTATTGTATTCAAATTTATTGTCATTGTCTCAATTTGAGACAACGAAATGAATTTCCCTTACAGGCAGTATCATAATTTTTTTTTAAAATAAATAAATAATAAAACATTAAAAATAAAATTGAAATTGAATTAAAAAAAAGCACAAACACAGAAAGTCCACGACACAACATAACATAAATGGCACCAAGGTGAGGATGGCACCATAGTCCAGCCAGTCTCCCCTCCGTGTTCATCCGTGGTCGGGGCCTTCCGAGCACCCACAGTCGCCGCCCCGGGTGGCCCGATGTTCAGGCCCTCATACCCACATACGCCGAACCCCGACGGTGAGCATCCTCCTCCTCAGCGGCCCGGACCTCCTGATCAGCCGCCTCCCGCTACCGGACTCTGCAGCTCCTGAGTCCGCAGGCTGAGCCGGGCAGTCGCAGGACCCCGCGCTGTCCATCAGCGCCGCCCGCGTTGGGAGCTCGGCAAACCGCAGCTCCATAATGTCGGTGCAGCAGGTCCAGCACTCCGGGCTCCAGATGGCAACCCCCGGTAAGGCATCGCCAGCCCCACCAAACACCATATCAGAGTCAGGATGCCGTGTTGCAGGTTTGTAAAGCTTTGGCTCGGACACATTCGGAGTATCGTGTGCATTTCCGGCCCATTACAGGAGAGATGCGGAGGCTTTGGAGAGGGTACGGAAAGGGTTTAACAGGATGCTGGATTAGAGGGAATTAGTTATAAGGAGAGGTTGGACAAACTTCATGTTCACAAGTGCACAAGTAGAAGTAGAAGGAGTAGAATTAGGCCATTCAGCCCATCGAGTCTATGCCATTCAATCATGGCTGATCTCTGCCTCCTAATCTAAATTTCCTGCCTTCCCCCCCATAACCCTTGACACCCATTCTAACTTGAATTGTTTTCTCTGGTGCATCGATGGCTAAGAGAGACCTGAATAAATTACATGGGCCAAACATAAGCAGATGGGACTAGTTGTCGATAGGACACGTTGGTCGGTGTGGGCAAGTTGGGCCAATGGGCCTGTTTCCACACTGTATGACTCTATGACACTCTGTGGCTCTATGAATACAAGGCCAGACCTACTCACAATGTTTCATACGTGGTCTAACCAGAGTTTGTGAAGTTGCAACACAACCTCTTTCCCCTGGCATGTTAGTACTCCAGAAGAAAAGCCCTCTTTCTATTTGTCTTTTCAATTATGTTCTATACCCAATGAGAACAATCTTTGATCTGTGTAAGTGAATCCATAATTTTCATTAGATCACAGATGCACTTACCTTCTCAACATTTAGGAAGTACCATGGCCTGGAAATAGAAACCATATCTGCATGATTCTCAAGCAAAAATTATACATTTCCCGATAAAATAGGTTAGCACAGGTATAAAGCTCCCTGGCTGTTATTGTAGATTGATGCGCATTATCTTCCAATATAAATTGCAAAATATTTGAAAGGGTGCAGTATGCTTGCCTTCGTTGGTCATGGTGTTGGCTACAACAGTGAGGAACATGATGCAAAGACTTTGATTTGCTGCAGTCTGAGTATTGTGCGCAGTTCTGGATTCCCTATGGCAGTAAGGATATAGAAACTTTTGAGAGGGTGCAGATTCACAAGAACACTGCCTGAATTAGGGGACATTAGGGAACTTCCTGGATTAGGGGACATTAGCTACAAGGAGATATTGGGTTGACTTGCATTATTTCAAAGGGTTCAAAGGTCAGTTATTGTCACAATTAAGGTACAGTGAAACTCGAATTACCATATACTAAAAAAAAGCAACAAGACTCTGGAGTACTGGAGGATGCAGGGAGACGATTGAAGTATCTCAATTCATGAGACTTAGATAGTGTAGACAGTCAGAACCTTTTAGTCAATGTGAAAATGTCAAAGACTAGAGGGCATGGCTTAAAGGTGAGAGGCGCAAAGTTTTAAGGAGATGTGTCGGGCACGTTTTTAACACAGAGGTTGGAACCTGGCAGATGGAGGCAGATAAGATAATGGCATTTAAGAGTGTTATGGATAGACACATGGATATGCAAGGAATGGAGGATATGAATCATGTGCAAATAGATGAGATTAGTTTCTCTTGGCATCATTATGTTTGGCATGGAAATTGTGGGCCAAAGGGCTTGTTCCTGTGCTGTACTGTTCTATGTTTTATTATAGCTCTGGCAGCTGTGATATTCTCACAAACATGCTTTGAGCGTAGGAATGAAAGCCATAGTGTCCTGGAAATCATTCACAGTGTAGTGCCATTTTCTTCATTATTGGCATATTGCTGGTTAACATCTGATCTCTGCCACAGGAGAACAGATGAAAGCTCTGAAGGAAAAGCAATATGTCACCAGCAGATTCCACTTGCTTTGTACCAGCCCACAGGCTACTGATGTCCAGTGTATCATCCAGAGAAACATATCCCTCTAACCTAATTTCCGCGTCCAAGATGTGCTGATTTCTGAGGGGTGTCAGGTGCAATGATATAACTAGAGCAGGGGTTCCCAACCTTTTTCATCCTGTTTACCCCTGGCAACTTTAACAGCACATAACCATGTTATTTCACGTATTTATGAACAACTAATGATGAAGCCAAATAAAGTTACAAAAATAAGAAAAAAATTAAAATAGGTTTCAGGGCTAGCTTACAGTTTATATTTAGTGTCAAATTAGGCTTGTCTAAGGTTGCAGTGTGTGGGATAATAAATACCATAACATTGTCTCCCAAGTGAGGAAGTGACAACAAGAAAGAGAGACATAGCTAGTCAAATCTTTGAAGTGAGATGCCATAAAGCAAATGACCAATGTTTATGGGGGAGGAGGTGATAGAGGAAGAGAGACATAGGTGGTCACATCTTTGAAGCAAGAGGCAATAAAGCAGATGGCCTATGTTTATGAGGGACCAAGTGACAAAGAAAAACCAGGGAAGTGGAGGAAATACAAAGAAAAACCAGGGAAGTGGAAATAAAATGATAAAGCAAATGGCCAATGTTTTTAGTATATCTTGTACCATGTAAACAAAAGGCCTTTGATGTGATGCAATCTGTGGAAACCTTTTCCTGTACCTCTGACATGATTAATGTCTGTGGAATGTGTTAAGGGGACAAAAAAACCCTATTTAAGGCAATGTAATTCTGTTGTTCAGAGAAGAGGACCGGGGACAGTTGAATGTCTACATTGGTCACTTAGCTGGAATTCTCGCTCCCTTCCATCGGCCGATGTTAAGTAAAGTTTGAACTGGTCTAGCAAACAGTTTGTGTGGTGTCTGTTTATTAAGAAGCGAACCTGGTTTAGTTGTTATAAAAGTAACTTTTTCACTAATGATGAACAGATACCGGGATACCAGAACCAAACACAGTCAGTCAATGAGAAAAAAACATGTGCAAATCCAGAATCAACAAATTTACCCCCTGGGTTGGGAACCCTTGATCTAGAGCAGTACCATTATCATCATCATTCTCTCCATATGTTCCTCACAATCTACCCATCCTACCCTGAATTATGTTCTTCCGGGGAGGGGGAAACAGGGAATCTCCCTTTGATATGCAAAGATGAAAACAGACAAAATGTGTAGGAAGGAACTGCAGATGCTGGTTTAAATCAAAGATAGACACAAAAATGCTGGAGTAACTCAGCGGGACAGGCAGCATCTCTGGAAAAAAGGAATGGATGATGTCTCGACTCAAAACGTCACCCATTCCTTCACTCCAGAGATGCTGTCTGTCCCGCTTTTGTGTCGATCTTCAAGATAAAACAGAAGTCTGGAGTATTAATGTGATGCAGCAACACAGAAGGTCACTAGGGCGTTTACTGTAGATAAAATCTAAGGATATAGCCACCACAATGCAACAATCTTTGTGAGCATAACTGACGTATTACTCAAGTGTCGCGAGTTTAATTGTCATGGGCACCGGGAGCAGAACGATGAAATTACAAGCATATCAAAAGCAACAACACAACAAATAAATATACAATAAACATTAATAGAATAAATAATGATTATACTCGGGTAACCAGACCATGGCAGTGCCAGCCGACGTATGTGGTGCAATTGAAAATAGAGTTCATCGTAGTTCAGTGCTGAGGTAGCATTGTAGTTAAGGTTGTACACAGTGGTCCAAGAGCTAAGTGGTTTAATGCGAAGATGCTGTCCTTGAACCTGAAGGCAATAGTTCTCAGGTATCCTGTACCTTCTTCCTGATGGTAGCTGGGAATTGCCGGGGTGGTGTGGGTTTTTCATGATATTAGCTGCCTTCTAGAGGCAGCGATTCCTGTTGAACCCTTTGTTGGCGGGAGGTCTATACACTCATGATGGACTGAACAGTGTCTACCTTACAGTACTCTGCAGCTTCTTCATTCCTGGGCATTCTGCATGCTCTCCACTGTACACCTGTCGAAGTTTGATAGCGTGTAGGGCAACATGTCGAATTTCCTCAAAACTTTGCGGTGGTTAGTTTAATCCAGTAGAGATACAGCGCGCTCGCCCACTGAGTCCCCGCCAACCAACGATCACTGCATACTAACACTATCCTACACACACTTGGGACAATTTACTATTTCTCCAAGCCTATAAACCTGTACATATTGTGTGTGAGTAAACTAGGTGCACCTGGAGGAAACCAACACAGGTGAATGGGAGAACATACAAACTCCCTACAGACAGCACCCGTGGCCAGGATTGAACCTGGGTCTCTGGTGCTGTAAGGTAGCAACTCTACCACTACTGCATTATTTAGAGGGTTGATGAGCCTCGATCAATGTGCTGGGCCCAGGACAGATCATCAGAGACGAGTACACTCAGGAACTTGAAGCTGTTCTCCATTGATGAAGACAGGTTCGTGGATACCCGGCTTTCCCTTCTTGAAGTCATCAATGTGCTCCTTCCTCTTGCTAAAACTGAGAGCAATAATGTAGTTATAGCACTACTATATCAGGATATCGATCTCCGCCCTGTATCCGTTGTTTGTCCAACAATGGTGGTATCGTTGACAAAGTTAAAGATGCAGTTGCAGCTGCAACTGGCCACAAGGTCCTGGTATGGAGAGTAGATCACGGATGGACACGAGGCCTTGAGGTGCCCCTGGGCTGATCAGTGAGGAGGAAATGTTACCAATTAATGCATTGAGTCTGCCGATGAGGAAGTCGAGGATCAAGCTGTGTAGGGACAAGCAGAGCAAAGTTCCCTGACAGCTTCCATTTATGAATCACTCCATTGCCCACGAGGAGGAGTATTGTCTCATCCAGCCTCACCTGGCAATGGTTATTTCTGGGATAGACACAAAATGCTGCAGTAACTCAGTCTTGACCTGAAACATCACCCATTCCTTCTAGCAAGAGATGCTGCATGTCCCGCTGAGCTACTCCAGCATTTTGTGTCTATCTTTGGTGTAAACCAGCATCTGCAGTTCCTTCCTTAGCAGTGGATATTTCTATCTGCATTTGCCCAAATGGAGTAGATAAAGGACATTTTCCTTTTCCTCTATTTAGATGCTTAATCATTTTGTCTGGGCAGAGGTGGTAGAATGTCAATGGTTAGGTTTAGGTTTATTAAACTTTGTTTTGCACGCTATTCAATTCATGCACCGGGTGGCACCAGCAATGGCTGTCTCGCCAACAGGCTATCCTTCCTTTTTCCGTTGTTTTTTAATTATGTTAAATGTATGTTTTTAGTGTTCTTTAGCTTGTTTTATGTAGGGGTTGAAGGGGGGTTGGGAGGTTGGGGGAAACATTTTCTAATCCCTTACTTTGACGGAGATGCGATTTTTTTCAGTATCATAACTCCTTCCTCACCTTGGCCTAACATCGAGGAGTTGGCGGTCTTTGCTGGAGACTGACTTTGTGAGCTTCATCGCGGAAGCCTGCGGATTTGACTTTTTGGAGCCCGCGATCTCTTTGCCATGGATCTACCTCTGGGCTCTACCGCGGGAGTCTGTGGACTTTAACATCGTGGAGTTCGCGGTCTCTGGACAGAGACCAACCGGGAGTTCCAAGCCGCAGGAGCTTCGATTGCCCCGACGTGGGAGCTACGATCGTCCCAACACGGAGGCTTCAACCGCTGGTTGCGGGAGTTTCGATCACCCCGACTGCGGATGATTCGACTGCCCAGACTGCGGGAGAATAAAGAGGAAGAAGATTGGAGTTTATTGCCTTCCATCACAGTGAGGAAGTGGGGAATCTGCTGTGGTGGATGTTTATGTAGTTGTGTGTCTTGTTGCTTTTTTCTTGTATGGCTGTATGGTAATTCGAGTTTCACTGTACCTTAATTGGTACACGTGACAATAAACTGACCTTGAAACCTTGAACCTTGAAATCAGATAATAATATACATAAATACAAAAATCAAGCCAAACTGTAGTACGATATGTGGAGCAAAGGAGAAGATACAGAGTGCAGAATATAGTTCTCAGCATTGTAGTGCACCAGTTCCAGAGACAAAGTACGCAATGGGGTAGGGGTGAATTGGACATTACCCTAGCTTAGGAAAGGACCATTCAGCAGCTGTTTTCTGAGTCTGGTCATGTGTGCTTTTAAACGTCTGTGTATACTGCCCGATGAGAGCAAGTGGAAGAAGGATTGGCCAGGGTGGGACATATCCTTGATTATGTTGGCTGCTTTTCTGAGGAAGAGCTAAGTGCAGATGGAGTCAATGGTGGAGAGTCTGGTTGTGATGGATTGGGCTACATCTACAACTCTTCGCAATGTCTTATGGTCTTGGGCAGAGCTGATTCCAAAGCAGGCTGTGATACATCCCGACAGTATGCTCCCTGTGGTGCATCTGTAGAATTTTGTGAGAGTAATTGAAGACATACTGAATTTCCTCCGTCTCCTGTGGAAGTAGAGTCCTTGGTGTGAAAATGGAGGCTGGTATCAGAGAGTTGGCTCGGATTGAGTTACTGTCTGGATTATCTGATTAACAGTTTGAATGAACAAATATGTTTGCAAGGGTGAATGTGTGCCTGGAAAGCATTTGTAATGTGCAACTCGGTTTGATAGCTTGTGTAAGATTATTAAATTTCTCACAGCAAAGCTCCAAACCATAGGGCTTTTCTCTCCTGGAGGACACAATTTGATTCACTTACTGCCAGGGTTTTCTGGTAGTCTCCTGCCCTCCCTAAAGCACACGCCTCCCTCCTGAACTCACTTATTGGGATCTCACTTATTGGGATGTTGCTGCTTCTGTTGCTTCTGCTGCCATTGCCTATTTCTGAATGTGGTGCATCAAAGTGTGAGAAGCTGTATGTCTGTCCAAGTTGGACCTCCCAAAGCTCATTTCCTCACACTATCCTGGATTTAATTTATTGTGTTACATTCCATCCAACCTGCCTGCTGATCTATGTCCTGCTTTGCCTTTACAAGATTCCACCATTTGTCATGTCATCTGCAATCTTACTATTCAGCCATGCTGCATTCTCATCCAAGTCACACCAATTGCAAACAAAAACATCTCAGCATTGGTTCCAAAGATACAACACATGTTACAGACTCCCAGTCAGAAAAAACACCCATCTACCTCTATCTTCTATCACCAACCAGGTTTGGATATAGTCTGTTAATGGCTAGTTTTCACGGGGCGACTTGACGCAAGATGTAGCCAGAGTGGAGTGGTCGTGGTCTAGCACGATATCACACGATATAACGGGGGTAGAGTAAAGAGTTCCCACGGTACTCGGCAATTCTGTCATTTGTGCGAGTGACTTGTCCGTCTCCCGATCTTTCCTGAATGTACATCGTGGACTGTAGTGTAGTTAATCACGTGGCACAAATGATGTTACTTTGTTGTCACACACTCTATTCGTTTTTTTCACCCGAGCTCTTTAATGAGCTGAAGAATAATCTGTTTTTTTAGACAAATGTTGTTTGGTGTGATGCACCTTCTCTCAATATGTGCAAGAAGTCGTCTTTTTATTTTGTCAAATATGAATAAAGACTGTGTCCACATTGACCGTGATTATTGTGTGATTTTATGATCTACTGAGAGGTGAAACTTTCAGTCTGAAGAAACTTTCAGCCCGAAACGCCACCCGTTCCTTCTCTCCAGAGATGCTGCCTGTCCCGCTGCCACTCTGAGTTGCTCCAAGCAACTGGTGTCTGTCTTCAAAGGACTGACCAGGACTGCCTCTCTCTCTCTCTCTCCCCTCCCTCTCTCTCTCTCACACAGGCATGAATGGATGAACTCCGATAGGCAGCATCTACGGAGAGAAATGGACAGCGGCCCATTCTTCAGGCTGCCTTATGTCTCCCCCCCCCCCCTCACCCCAACTCCCACCCACACACGCGAATGCTGGAGAAACTCAGCAGGTGCAGCGGGGCCGAAACGTTGTCTATTTCCTTCGCTCCATAGATGCTGCTGCACCCGCGGAGTTTCTCCAGCATTCGCGTGTGTGGGTGGGAGTTGGGGTGCATAAGCAGCCTGAAGAATGGGTCGCTGTCCATTTCTCTCCGTAGATGCTGTCTGGCCCTGGAGTTCCTCCAGTCATGCCTTAATCATGAGAGGGAGGGAGGGAGAGAGAGAGAGAGAGAGAGAGGCAGTCCTGGTGTCAGTCCTTTGAAGATAGACACCAGTTGCGTGGAGCGACTCAGCGGGACAGGCGGCGTCGCTGGAGAGAAGGAACGGGTGGCGTTTCGGGTCGAGAGCCTTCTTCACTCTCCCTCCCTCACTCTCACACAGGCATGAATGGAGGAACTCCGCGGGCCAGGCAGCATTTACGTTCCTTCTCTCCAGAGATGCTGCCTGTCCCGCTGAGTTGCTCCAAGCAACTGGTGTCTATCTTCAAAGGACTGACCAGGACTGCCTCGCTCTCTCTCTCTCTCTCTCTCTCTCACCCTCCCTCTCTCTCCGTAAATGCTGTCTGGCCCGCGGAGTTCATCCATTCACGCCTGTGTGAGAGGGAGGGAGGGAGGAGAGAGAGAGAGAGAGAGACGCACACACAAGGTGGATGCGAAATCTTACCTGCCTGTTTCAGTGACAGACACCCACCGCCAGTAAATGAAGACACCCCCATCTTTCAGACAAAAAGAGACACACTGACATTAATGAAATGCTTAGCTAGTTTTATTAGATTTGTATGTAAATAGCAAACTGGCTGGATTCACTCTATCCAACTTCCGGGTTCACCGTTGGCAGGAGTTCCCACGGTGACCGCAAGAGTTACTACCGATATCGCACGGGACACTTCGTTCATAAAATGTTGCAATGCTCAACCACAAGTGCACAAGACACTCTTGGACAAATTCAAACATGTTTGAATTTTCTCCCGAGTACCCAAGGTACACGATTACATGCCGTTAGCGCCACGGTGGTCCACGAATGCCGTATTGTTACCGCACGAGGTTCCCACGATGTCAAACTCTGGTTACCTCTTGCGTCAAGTCGCACCGTGAAAAGGGGGTTTAACATACCTCGGATCTCTTGTGCCTGGATCAGCCATCTTGTCAAAATAAATCCTCCTGATCAATTTTGCAATTTTTGTTGTGACCTTTATAATGCAATAGCATGAAAAATCATGTGAATTCCAATTTCTAGGTTGCTTCAATTCCGTTCCTTTAGGAATACTGAGGATAGTTTGGCCAAATTCATCTTCTGACTGTGCAGATACTGTGATGTAGTTTCATCTCCAAAGCAGACACCCATAATATATGTGTGCGTGCGTGTAGGCCAGTGAAATTGCTGCAGCGTTTGCTTCACTGAAGGTCCAAGTAACGTTTGGAAATGATCCGAAAACCATTGAAATGCTTAGGCTTTGAGGTTACGATCACTGGCAAATCACCCATGCTCTTCGCTGATCTACACAAGTCCAGTCTCACCTCTGTAAATGCCCTTGTGTCATCTGTCTGTAAATGGCCAGTGCATTCCCCTGCAGTACAGTTGGATAGCTGCTGTCTCACAGCTCTGGCAACCTGAATTAAATCCTGACAATATGTGAGACTGAAATGAATAGAGAGGAGGATTGGATATATTGAAAACTTGCTTAATGACTTCTTCAGTGACACAAGCTCTTCATTATTTTGCTATGTTTTATAATGGAATGGCTCCTGATTGATGAGGTAGTACAGTCAGACTGCTATCCCACCAGTGACAGACTCCTTCATCTATCTCCTGTGATAGAAAGAGAAGTGATTTAGTGACAATCTGCCTGAAAGTATGGATACCGTGGCTGGCAAGCTCGAAAAATTGTTGGAGAAGACAATTGTCGGAACTGTAATTGTGAAGTTTTAATCATAATGTGTGTGAGGGTTTATTGAAAGAATATCAGTACTGAATGTTTATTCATGGGAATTATAATTAAAGTATTTGTTAATACAAGTGGTGTCGCTGTTATTAGAGGGCATTGAGAAACGGGTAAACAGTCACAATGGTTTTCTGATCATTGACCTTCTTCCTACTTTGTATTACATTCGAGAAACTCTACTTGCATTTGCCTCTGTCATCCCTATGAATGGGGAATGGGGCTTAATCCCGAGGAATGAATAGAATGCACCTCATGCAATGCAGATACTCAACACCCAATCCAAGGGGCGGCATGGTGGCACAGCAGTAGAGTTGCTGCCTTACACTGCTTGCAGCTCCAGAGACCCCGGTTCAATCACGACTACGGATGCTGTAGGAAGTTTGTACGTTCCCCCCGTGACTGCGTGGGTTTTGTCCGAGATCTTTGGTTTCCACCCACACTTCAAAGACGTACAGGTTTGTAGGTTAATTGACTTGGGATAAATGCAATTTTGTCTCTAGTGTGTGCAGGATAGTTTTAATGTGTGTGGATCGCTGGCGGTGCAGACTCAATGGGCCAAAGGGCCTGTTTCCGTGCTGTATCTCTAAACTAAACTAAAACTAAACTGAACCTCATGTACAACATCTAAGAAATTTGGTGCATGTTGTCAGTCTGCTTTGCCCCTTCATTTCACAGAGACCATCCAAATCATGTTTAGGTGCAGTGCAATCATATTTAAGAGGTAATGGCTGATGTTAAGCAGCATTATGCAGTCCCCAAAATTTAGCCCCTTCCACATCACTTGCAGATGGTTCAGGCAATGTGCAGTGGCTGGAAATTTACATATTACACGGCTTGTTTAAGAAGGAGCTGCAGAAGCTGGAAAATCGAAGGTAGACAAAAATGCTGGAGAAACTCAGCGGGTGAGGCAGCATCTATCGTGCGAAGGAAATAGGCAACGTTTTGGCTCGAAACCCTTCTTCAGACTGATGTGAGGGTGGGTTGGGGGGGGGGGGGGGGGGGGGGGGGGGGGGGAAACAAGAGGTGGAGCCAGTGGGTTGAGCAAGAGCTGAGAAGGGGAGGAGAAAGTAGGGACTACCTCAAATTAGAGAAGTCAATGTTCATACCGCTGGGGTGCAAACTGCCCAAGCGAAATATGAGGTGCTGCTCCTCCAATTTACGGTGGCCCTCTCTGGCCATGGAGGAGGCCCAGGACAGAAAGGTCAGATTCGGAATGGGAGGGGGAGTTGAAGTGCTGAGCTACCGGGAGGTCAGGTTGGTTATTGGGAACCGAGCGGAGGTGTTCGGCAAAGCGATCTCCAAGCCTACGCTTGGTCTCACCGATATAGAGCAGCTGACATCTAGAGCAGCGGATGCAATAGATGAGGTTGGAGGAGGTGCAGGTGAACCTCTGCTGCACCTGGAAAGGCTGCTTGGGTCCTTGAATGGAGGCAAGGGGGGAGGTAAAGCAATAAGTGTAGCATTTCTTGCAGTTGCAAGGGAAGGTGCCGGAGAGGGGGGTGATTCTGGTGGGAAGGGAAGAATTGACCAGGGAGTTACAGAGGGAGTGGTCTCTGCGGAAAGCAGACAGGGGAGGAGATGGGAAGATATGGCCAGTGGTGGGATCACGTTGGAGGTGGAGAATATGTCGGAGGATTATTTTTTGTATGTGACGGCTGGTAGGGTGGAAGGTGAGGACAAGGGGGACTCTGCCCTTGTTACGAGTGGGGAGATGGGGAGTGAGAGCAGAGTCATGGGGTATAGAAGAGACCCTGGTGAGAGCCTCATCTATAGTAGAAGAGGGGAAGCCCCGTTCCCTGATGAATGAGTACATCTCTGATGCCCTGGTGTGGAACACCTCATCCTGGGTGCAGGTGCAGCGTAGACGAAGGAATTGGGAGTAAGGGATGGAGTCTTTACAGGAAGCAGGGTGGGAAGAAGTGTAGTCCAGATAGCTTTACATGGCTTTATGTGCTGCCTTCATTGCAGTCAATCAGTGCTGGTTAATCCGGACAAGAGATCTCCACGTTTGTTTTCTTGCTCAATCCAACTTCATTCCCATGAAATGTGCCGTTTATTCAAATTGTAGTTCTTATAATAGTATTAAAATATCAGAAGTGTTGGTAGGAGTACTGCTTACTAATGAAGAATATCTAATCGGAAGCATTTGTAATCAGCCACCTAGTACATGACACAGAAATGTGAGTGCAAATGCTCAAGTGATTAGCTAATTATAATACTGAATGGTTTTCTCACCAAGTTAAACTTCATGCATGCAAAACATGCATTATTAGCTGTGCGATGATAACACTCATCAGATTTGAATTCCATCTACTCAGGGTTTAAAACAAAAATAATATTGGAGTTAGAATAGTTGTGGGAAACTGTTCTGTTCCCCCTTTTCCGATACTCTTTATTTGGCCTCAAGAAACAGAGGGGATTCTCAGTAATGTGAGGTACCTTGACAGACATAATATTGAATGCTACTTTAGCTGCCCATTAAATGTTCGATCCAACATGGTCCAGTTATGCACAAGAGAGACTCAAGAAAGTGAATATTCTTAAAGGAACAGAAAGAGCAGTGGTGCTCAGTAGGCTTTGAATAAATCTTCAAGTTGTCATTTGTACTACAAATTTTACAGAATTAAATAAAAAATATATATATATATTATATGATCTTATTACCATTTACCAGATCATACCAGAACAATCCACAATCCAAAAAATAATACTTTGCATCAGAGCTTTGAGAATTCAGTAGTTAAAGCCAAACGATGAATGATAACTTGTGAGGGTGAAAGGAGAGCTTTAAAATGTTAATTCTTGAGCATTTTGGGTGGCAATTGATCCTAGTGCACAATGAAAGAATGGAACACTCTTGAGATGTGTGAACATCAGAAATTGTACTTTTCAAACAAAATAACAGAATTTCAGAATTAAAGAAGGGCAAGCATGTAATAAAATGCCAGTAACAGGCAAAAATGAACCACTGGCCTCAATATTTAGTTAGAAGTCTGATGAGAACAGGAAATGGGGGATATAAATTTATTGCCTGATTATCCTTAATAATTTATGGTAGCGAGTGTGATGAGAATCAGCTGACACATTAGTATTTATAATAAGGCAAATTTAATAAAGCAAATTGGAGAACCTTGAGGTTGTATGGAACAGAGTAAAATAATGAGTGTAGCATCAGGATAATTAGTCTGACCCCAACTTTAACATTGCTTGAGGTACTGTTGGGATTAGTAAGGGATACTCTTACCCAACATTGGGACAAAGAAATCCAGAAAACATATCAGGACACATGTCTGGTTGTGTCCCAAATGGTCAACAATAAGAATTTTGTGCCTCATTTCTAAAGTCAGCAGAGGAAACATTTTGCAGTAAATGTTTATCGAGTGGTACCTTCACTTGCTTCCTCCTGTGTGTAACAACCCCAAGTTCACTCTTCACCTCCTCAAGCCAACTCCATCACATTATCTCTCATGCACAGATTTCTTGTTGCAATACCGATTCATAGATAGTCAACGAATTATACAGCAAGGAAACATGCCCTTTGGCCCAACTCACCCATGCTGACCCAGATGACTACTCTATCTATTCCTCTCATGATCTTATACATTGTGGGTCGAAGGCACTGTTTCTCTGCTGTACTGTTTTGTGTTCTTTGTTCTACGTTCTGTCCTGCCTCTCCTTATAACTCAAGCATTTTGGTCCCGGTTACATCCTTGTGAAACTTTTCTGCACCATTTTCAGGTTAATGACATCCCCCCAACACCAGTGAGATCAGAATTGTGCAGAATATTCCACAATTGGCCTCACCACTGACTTGTAAATGTGTAACTTGATGTTCCAGCTCCTGTCCTCAATGTCTTGATCGATGAAAGCCAAATGCATCTTCACCTGCCTTCCCAACATTTGGCCTATTCATCTGACATTGTGTTCTCGGTACCCGGACAGGACGTCGAAGGACGAGAAGCCGAAGCCAGGAAGTGGAAGCCAAGATACCAAAAATACATCACGCCAGAAAGCCAAGATACCGAAAGTACATCGCGCCGAAAGTATACGTACCCGTACGGACACCACACTGCAAAGACAAGATAGAGAACGGAAATGACATCGAAAAGCTGCCGAACGGACATGACGTCACCGGGGACGAGATTGGTCCGGCACCTTTTCAGTCATCGACAAAGGTCAGCGATTGGTCCAGACTCCCGTGTCCATCACATCACTGGCCGGGGGTAAACGGGAGGGTGGGGGGAGGGGAAGGGTTTGTAAAAGCTCGCGTTTGTAAAATGGTGGCAGCGACTCCAAGCTGCTGCGATTGCCACAGAGGCAGTGATGTGCATCACTGGCCGGGGGGAGATGGGAGGGTGGAAGGGAGCTTGGGCTTGCGTTTGTAAAATGGTGGCAGTGACTCCAAGCTGCTACAATTTCCACAGAGGCTTTTCGACGGCATGTTCTTTGCCCGTCAGATTTTAAGCCGAAAAACAATCTGACGCCGAATGCACATGAAGCCACAATGATAAATAGGTAAAAAATACATTAAAAAATCTATATTTGCTGCAAGAATTGTTGTACCTTGTTACATTTTGAAATAGGTAAATTATTCTACCTTGTACGTTACCGGGGACGGGGTGGTCCGACACCTTGTCAGTCATCGACAAAAGGTCAGCGATTAATGCAGACCCCCGTGGTGTCCATCATATCACTGCCTCTGTGGTACTAACAACAGCTTGGAGTCACTGCCACTATTTTACAAACGCAAGCTCCCACCCTCCCCCCCCCATTCCCCCCCCCCCCCCCCCCCCACCGTCCCCCCTGTCTCCCCCCTCAGCCAGTGATGTGATGGACGCGGGGATCTGGACCAATCTCTGACAAGATCTAGAACAAATCCCGTCCATGGAGACATCATGTCCGTTCGACTTATCTTTGCGGCATGGTGTCCGTTCGGGTTCGTATCCTTTTGGCGCGATGTACTTTCGGTATCTTGGCTTCCACTTCTTGGCTTCGGCTTCTCGTCCTTCGACGTCCCGTCCGCACACGGTGTTCTCATCTTGTTTTCATCGGACACTTGTCAGAATCCTAGGAAACTAAACTTATACTATTATTCCTATTGAAAACTATCCCAAATTGACAATCTTTACCAAGCTTTCTACCTCTCATAGTCATAGTCATAGTCATACAGTAATCCAGTGCGTACGAAACAGGCCCTTCGGCTGAACTTGCCCACACTGGCCAACATGTCCCAGCAACATTAGTCCCACCTGCCTGTGTTTGGTCCATATCCCTCCAAACTTGTCCTATCCATGTACCTGTCTAAATGTTTCTTAAACTTTGGGATAGTCCCAGTCTCAACTACCTACTCTGGCAGCTTCCAGACACCGATCACCCTTTATGTGAAAAAGATACCCCTCAGATTCCTATTAAATCTTTTACCCTTCACCTTGAACCTATGTCCTCTGGTTCTCGATTCCCCTACTCTTGGCAAGATACTCTGTACATCTACCTGATATCCGATGCATCTCCTGAGAGGAATGTATTTAAGCAATCTGAGACAATTTAGTTAAACGAGAAGGTCAAAGGGTAGGACTGAGCTTCCAGATACTCTAAACTTTCCTGGTTCTCATTCCCCAACCGAGCCAGAACCGAGATGCTACTCCAGATTCAGAGCCTTGAAATATGTTTTGTCAGATATGTGTGGTATCAAGACATCGTGGCAACGTTGCACATTGTCATCTCTTTCAAGTCTAAGCATTTATGCAACACGCTTAATTTGATAGTTGCAGAATGTTGGTTCTTTGGTTGCAATATGTTTATGTCTTCAGAAAATGCATTGTGAATGTTTAGCAGTAATGTCTAACATTTCTTCATTCACTGTTTTAACAGTTGGTGATCCATCCATTTAAAATGTGTTAACAATTCATGAGCGAGGTTGTTCTAAGTATGTTTGACATTTTAATGTTAATATAAATGGAAACCATTGCTCTGTAAAATTAAGCAAAAAATATACCAATTGCAATGATTGAAACAAAAACCATGCAGAGTGTAAAATGGACTGCCAGTTCAAGGGGAAGATTACCTTAATAAACAATATATATTACTATTTTATATCTTCTAAAATGCACCTTTATCTTCCAGAAAGAACAAATCTGGATAATTAGGACAATCACATAAAAGGTGCTGTATTTTGCGCTGTGAAAAATAATAAATAAATTAGTCTTTAACAGTAAACGTCAGGTTCAATAAAGTAACTTCTGTTCCCTGCAATTACTATACATAAGCTCCCTTATTTCATAAACCTTATGGGGTTTTATGGTAAGTCAAGTCAATAGCACATGTTTTATATATTACTTTAAGTGGATCACATACTAACAATTCATCAGCAAAATGGTCACAATAAAATGTTCATTGTTCAAGTGCTAAAACCCAACCACAATGAGTTTTCCAATTGATATTGTTACTGCAGCCGATAGGTCACATCAAAAGATGGTGCCAGCATTTGATGGCGACAATTGAGGAATAGAGAATAGCTCTTCAACTATGTGTCTCTATAGTTTTTAAAACATTGCACCTCCTCTGCGAGTAGGAAATGACTTTCCCATGTAGACAGCAAGTTTGGAAACTTTGAAAGGTCCCGACACAAAACATAAACGGATGCTGCTTGGCCCACTGAGTTTAGTTTAGTTTAGTTTAGTTTAGAGAAACAGTGTGGAAACAGGCCCTTTGGCCCACCAGGTCCACACCAACCAGCGATCCCCGCACATTAACACTACCCTAGACACACTAGGGACAATTTTTACACTATACCAAGCTAATTAACCTACAAACCTGTACGTCTTTGGAGTGTGGGAGGAAACCGAAGATCTTGAATAAATCCCATGAGGTCACGGGGAGAACGTACAAACTCCGTACAGACAGCACCTGTGGTCAGGATCAAACCCGGGTCTGAAGCACTACATGTGTTGTAAGGCAGCAACTCTCCTGCTGTGCTATCTTGTAGCTGAGTTCCTTCAGTTATTCTTTTTTTGCTTTGAACAGCAAGTTTCATCTTTCCCAGGAGGGCTGAAGAACTAAATCACGATGAGGTATAAATTAGTCTTCTACTCAAAGTAACTCAAAGTCGCCGATAGTTTTAATCTCACTGCCCAAACATGTTTACTTTCCATATAATCAATAACAGTGATTTGTTAAACCTTTCAAGATTTATTTTTAATTCAAAGTATATTTTGAGGTAGGATTAATACAAGATTAAAAGTCATTTAAATTCCTTATTTCATAATGCCACTACATTTTTCTAGTTTAGTAATATGGAGGTAAATTTCACCTTGAACAAGCAGTCCATTTTGCACCCTGCATGATTTTCATTTCAATCATGGCTATTGATTTCATCTCATTGCATGCTATGATGATGTAGGCCTTTTTCACTTGCCTGATGATTATTATTGGAAGCTAACTTCATTGTGTTCATTAACAGATGGTTATCGTGCTGAATTTTTATTGAGCAGGCAGTAAAAGCAAAAATTAATTATTTGGATCATGAAACACTAATGCAATACAATACAATAATACTTTATTAGCCAAGTATGTTTTGCCACCTACAAGGAATTTAATTTGCCAAGCCAGTCAGTCACACAAATGAAAAGCAACAGAACACACAAAATACATTTTAACATAAACATCCACCACAGTGACTCCTCCTCATTCTTCACTGTGATGTAAGGAGGAAAAAAAGGTCAATCTCTTCCATTTTTTGTTCTCCGTGGTCGGAGGCCTCGAGCCTTCCGTTGACGGGGCCATCAAGCTCCTGCATCGGGGTGAAATCTCAGCTCCCCGCGCCAGTGATCGGATAGGTCTCGTGAGAGGTCTCCTATGGTCGTGAGATCTCCAAAAGAGTCGTAGCGTCTTTCTGGTCGCTGCTGAATTTTCAACATGTCGAAAATTTCGGCGACCCATGACAGATTCCAGCAGTCGCCCGTAAAGGTCGCGTAAGTGGGACAGGCCCTTAACCCATCCAAAAGGTGAACATGTCCTCTAACAAACCTGAGAGTATAGAATGTTAAGGGTTTGGTTAGCTTTTGTATGATGAACACTTTCCGCAAAGTTTGTGTATATATTTTGTTTATCCTTTCTCCAATTTCTTCCTATGTTTAATGCTGCAAGCAATTTTGCCTTATATCCATCTT
The DNA here is from genome assembly GCF_028641065.1 of Leucoraja erinaceus. Classification (NCBI taxonomy): domain Eukaryota; kingdom Metazoa; phylum Chordata; class Chondrichthyes; order Rajiformes; family Rajidae; genus Leucoraja; species Leucoraja erinaceus. Next base: position 152,222,725 of record NC_073377.1, read on the forward strand.
TCCCCTCACCGACGAGTATTTCAGGGTATCACATGCACAGCCAGCTAATTCCTGGTGGGCATTGCACGAATTACACTCATATATGGAACATGTTCAATTTTTAGGCACACAAGAATCTGCAGATGCTGGAATCTTCAACAAAACACAAAGTGCTGGAGAAGTCAGCTGCTCGGGCAACATTTGTGGAGCAAATGGACAGGTGGCATTTCAGGTCAGATTCCTTCTTCAGATCATTTTATAGTGTCCTTTTGGCTTAATCCCTTCACTGGGTCGGTTGTTGTGAATGGGAACCTGTTTGAAGGCTCGTCAGGGCCCACTCGAAAACTCGTCCGTCAGTGGGACCTTGCCTGTCAGCCGACCTTGGACCGAGGCTCAACAGCCGACGGGACCAGGAACCCACCCGAAAGCTCATCGGAGCTGCCCAAAGACTCAGTCGGCAGGACCAATAATACCCCTGTCCCACTTAGGAAACCTGAACGGAAACCTCTGGAGACTTTGCGCCCCACCCAAGGTTTCCGTGCGGTCCCCGGAGGTTGCAGGTGGTTGCCGGAGGTTGCAGGTAGTGGAAGCAGGAAGGGATACTGACAAAAACCTCCGGGAACCGCACAGAAACCTTGGGTGGAACGCAAAGTCTCCAGGTGTTTCCGTTCAGGTTTCCTAAGTGGGACAGGGGCATAACCTGCCCTAAGGCTCATCATACCGGGAACCCACCTGAAGGCTCGTCGGACGGCATAACCGGGAGGGAGCTGGAGATGTCGAACATGAGGCATAAGGGCCGATGGAAGGGTGAGCTGAGGTAATGCCTTCAGCGCATTGAAGGTCGGCTGTGGGAGGTGTCCCCGGGTCACAAACTTGACCCGATGAGGAGAGGAAAGGTACATCGGTTTGCAGGAACTCCTCAAGAGTTTTAAGTGCACGGGCTGACCTGATTTTGGCCTTCGAATAATGCCGCTAAAAATGGCGGCGCTCACATGTGTGATATATGCAGTTAGAATTTCACTATGAAGCACCATAAATGTTAACAAAAAATGTTAAATTAATTATACCTCCCATCAACTTGCCAATTTTCTGTCTTTCAGCAGCAAAATGCCTTACCTCTGTATGACTAACAGAGTAAGGAGGACGTTGTGGAAACTCTTGGCACCCTGTCTGACCATCATTTGGTGGTGGTGTGGGATAAACTCTTAAGTTTGAGGCTGACATTTGTTACTCTGTGTTTCAAAAAAAGAAAGACATATTGAACCACTATATATTCTGTTACTATGTTCAACTATAAATGGGTTCCTAAACTCTGCAATGTCATAAGAACATTAGCTTAAATGGTGTGACAATTATGGATTGCAACCAGATGGTCACAGCAATAGCCAGAATATTCTGTGATGTTAGTACCAACTGGGAAAGGAAAAGACAAATGTATATGTTATGATGAATGCACTTTACAGAATGCAGATTGCACCCAAGTGCTTTAATTCCTTACTGTATCTTTATCAGGAACATGTCACAGACACTATTGTCTGGATATACTGTAATAGTGTAAAATAGTGGATACAATAACTGGCATGTAAGACAGGCAGTAGCATTTGACACCAACGATTCCTACCACAAATTTTAGCAACTTTGCTCCATATTTGAAAACTTACAATCTAAGAGTGAGGCTTGGTTCGGGGGCATTGGGGAGGAGAACAGACAAATCTAAGGTCAGGTTAAGGCCTGTGTTGTGATGGGAGGTGGAACCATCAAGGCTTGTGCAAGAGAAAATAAGTGGAGCCAATGGAACAATTGGGAGCAGAAAATGAAGTGCTGAAAGAACTCGTTAGGCACCTGTGGAGAAAAAAGGACAGACGACAATTTGGGTTGGGATCCTTCTGCAGACACCATAAATGTTAACAAAAAATGTTAAATTAATTATACCTCCCATCAACTTGCCAATTTCTGTCTTTCAGCAGCAAAATGCCTTACCTCTGTATGACTAACAGAGTAAGGAGGACGTTGTGGAAACTCCTGGCACCCTGTCTGACCATCATTTGGTGGTGGTGTGGGATAAACTCTTAAGTTTGAGGCTGACATTTGTTACTCTGTGTTTCACTATATATTCTGTTACTATGTTCAACTATAAATGGGTTCCTAAACTCTGCAATGTCATAAGAACATTAGCTTAAATGGTGTGACAATTATGGATTGCAACCAGATGGTCACAGCAATAGCCAGAATATTCTGTGATGTTAGTACCAACTGGGAAAGGAAAAGACAAATGTATATGTTATGATGAATGCACTTTACAGAATGCAGATTGCACCCAAGTGCTTTAATTCCTTACTGTATCTTTATCAGAAACATGTCACAAACACTATTGTCTGGATACACTGTAATAGTGTAAAATAGTGGATACAATAACAGGCATGTAAGACAGACAGTAGCATTTGCCACCAACGATTCCTACCACAAATTTTAGCAACTTTGCTCCATATTTGAAAACGTACAATCTAAGAGTGAGGCTTGGTTCGGAGGCATTGGGGAGGAGAACAGACAAATCTAAGGTCAGGTTAAGGCCTGTGTTGTGATGGGAGGTGGAACCATCAAGGCTTGTGCAAGAGAAAATAAGTGGAGCCAATGGAACAATTGGGAGCAGAAAATGAAGTGCTGAAAGAACTCGTTATGCATCTGTGGAGGAAAAAGGACAGACGACAATTTGGGTTGGGATCCTTCTGCAGACTGATGGAGTAGAGGGGAGGTCTCTGGTAGGAGGAGGTGAGGGGAAGTGGAAGAGGTGAGTGATAGGGGTGGGGTCTAAAATGTCATCTGTTCTTTTCTTTCCACAGATGCTGCCAACCCTGCTGTTTCTTGAGCATTTCATTTTTTTACCAAGATTACAAAATCTTCAGTCTCTTGAGGCTCCATGAGGCAATTGAACCTGTGTCAGAGGCCAATCGATGAAGAATAATGGGAATTGAATTGTGATTGTTTTGTGTGCGTGTGTGTGTGTGTGTGTGGGGGGGGGGGGGAGATTAGGATATGGTGGAAACAAATTTGGGTGACTCGGTACCTGTGAGTTGAGCTGATGATTGAGGAGTGAGGAGCATCATGGTTGGAGAACAGGAAGTAAAGGCTTTCATGGGGATCTCACAGAAGCATAGGCAAGAAGAATCAGAGCACCCTTACCCCACCCCAGAGACTGACAGACAGTTCAGTAGATTTGGAGGGGAGGAGACTGTCATAGGGGTTCATGAGCAGAATTGGTTGAGGGGGGCGTTAGTGGAGTTGTGGATGCAAAGGTTACAAAAAATAAAACAGCTTTCATTGCAGGACTCCCAATTAGTCTAAGTTCCCCTTCAATTCTCCCAAAGGTTTGCTGATAAAAGGATACTACAGCCATGACTCATTTTCAAGGTGTGCACATTTCCCAATTGACTTTTTTGTTACATTTCAGTGCCATTTGTCACAGCAGAGCTGAAGCACTTCTGTGGAAGTCTCTGGGCATAATCTTCTTTGTTCCCCTGGATTCTCTCTGCTTCCTTTCCTAAACAAAGGAACAACATTGGCCACTCTCCAGGCTTCTGGAATCTCAGCCTGTGGCGAGAGAAGAAAGAAAGATCCTTATTCAGGCCCCGGCTCATCTCCTCTCTTGCCTCCCTCAATAACCGGGGATAGATTCCATGAGGCACTAGGGACATAATAATAATAATAATGGATGGGATTTATATAGCGCCTTTCTAGATACTCAAGGCGCTTTACATCGCATTATTCATTCACTCCTCAGTCACACTCGGTGGTGGTGAGCTACTTCTGTAGCCATATGCACCTTACTGTTCTTCAAGAAGCTCAGCACCACCTCCTTCTCGATCTTAAACTACACAAGCATATTTGTACATATGCTCCACACTGACCTTGCTCTCCTCCAAGTCCTTCTCCTTGGTGACTTCATAGAAACATAGAGACATAGAAAATAGGTGTAGGAGTAGGCCATTCGGCCCTTCGAGCCTGCACCGCCATTCAATATGATCATGGCTGATCCTTCAGATGCCTCACCTACACCCTCCAATTCCAAGCATAGATTTCCTCCCTTATCTATGAGTGATTTTCCCTTCATCCTGGCCAACTTTTATTTTTAAAGCCTTGGGATTTTCCGTAATCCGCCTTAGCCCCTTCTGGCCCTTCTAATCCCCTGTTTGAGTTATTTCCCTCTCCCTTCACCATAAGCCCCACGTGATGCCACCTTCTTACACCTGACTTCTGCTTCCTTTTTCTTCCTGACCAAGTTTATAGCTTCCTTGGTCATCCACGGTTCCCTTACCTTGCATGCTTTCGGATAGCTCTCCTTGTTACAAAAGTACTCTTTCCAATGTTGGTCCCTTCTAAGTTCCCCCACCTGGTCCTTCTTGCATGCGAGAGTACACCCCCCTAAGAGTCTCCTCGGCCACAAACCTTGGTCGAGACAAACTTTGTTCAAGTTCAAAAAGAAGCTCTGGTGTGAAAGGTGTTATCAATAAAATAGATGGTAGACAAAAAATGCTGGAGAAACTCAGCGGGTGAGGCAGCATCCATGGAGAGAAGGAATAGGCGACGTTTCGGGCCGAGACCCTTCTTCAGACTGATGTCGTGGGGGGTTGGGGGGGGAGCGGGATAAAGAAAGGAAAAGGTCGAGACAGTAGGCTTTGTGGGAGAGCTGCGAAGGGGGAGGTGGAGGAGGGAGAAAGCAAGGACCATCTACAATTAGAGAAGTCAACAAAACAGATGTCTTTGCAATGAGGAAATTGGTCTTAACAATATATGTGACAATTTCAGATAACCAGCCTTTCTATCTAGATTGTATCAGAAATTAATAAATCTGATGAAAGATTATCATTATTTTTAATCTTAATTCTGTTTTCCTCACTCCAGCAGATGTTGCTGATCTTGGGAGTATTCCCAGTATTCACGCTTTTTATTTTAGTTTTCCAGCAGCAACATTCATCGGAAACTTTTGATGCTTTTCTCTCTTTTTCTCATATTCCTGTTTCCATTCACCTCCTATTCATATTTTCCACAGACTGAACATTTGTGATAAACACAGCTTCACCACCCTCACCATCTTCTCTTGGCCAGCACCATATCCACGTGTTATATGGCCCCTCCTTCTCCATCCTATCACAAACTATTGTTCTCTCCACCCTCTCCATTTACTTTTAATATCTAAATTTTTCTCAGTTAGAAGATGGAACATGTACAGCATAAGAACATGCCCTTCAGCCTACATTGCCTGGGCCAGCTTATTCACCGTTCTCCTCTGTTCCAAGCGCACCAAGTTTTGTTCTGATCGGTGGAATATTACAAAAGTTATGAAGGTTTAAAAAATCATGAGTTGAGCAGTTTGGTCTTCTCGCCTGTCAGTCACCACGAAGGTAACGCCCCTTCCGGGGGGAGGAGAATAAAGCCTCGGAGGCCGGGCTTGAGCACAAGTCAAGCGTGAGTCAGTCAGCAGGCCCGGAAGCCCGGAAGCCGGAAGCCGTGAGTGAGTGAACTGTGGCTCCAGAAGCTGTGGCTCCAGAAGCCGTGAGTGAGTGAACTGTGGCTCCACGCCGTGAGTGAGTGAACTGTGGCTCCAGAAGCCGTGAGTGAGTGAACTGTGGCTCCACGCTGTGAGTGAGTGAGTGAGTGAACTGTGAGCCCACAAGCTGTAGCTGAGTGAACTGTGAGGCCCCCGACAGCCCCCGCCAGAAGTCGACCCCCTCCCCGGCTGCAGAATGCAGCAAGGGACGCAACAAGAAAGAATGGACTGAATAAAATCTCCTCTATAACGTTTAAGAGTGGATGTGGGGGGGGTTTGAGGGGGGGGCGGTGGAGAATGTGCGTGGGGGGTGTATGAAGGACAAGCGGTGGAGTGGGGGATTGAGGGGAGGAGGGGGGGATCAGGTGCATCACAATGGGAACCCGTCAGCCACGCCTGCGCAATTGGAGGCTATGCGTGAGTGGTGGAATATTGTAATTGATGGAGAGGTGGAATATTGCATTGGGGAACCAGGCCTCCCATGTTAGAATGGGACCCAACGGGTCCTACTTAGTCTAGTTTGTTCCTAAAAATATCTACCTTCAGTTATCTGTTAAATCGAGTAATATCTAAGTGACACCAAAAGCTGGAGAAACTTAGCGGGACAGGCAACATCTCTGGAGGGAAGAAATGGGTGATGCTTCAGGTCGAGACCCTTCTTACCTAATGTTGGTACTCATTCATTTTTTAAGGACATCAAGGGTTGGTATTTTTTTAGATCTTCATTTGCTCTCGTGAAAAAAAAAAGCAAGAGAATCTCATACAAATGCAATAGAAGATCCATTTGTGAAAACTATTATGTTCTAGTTCCATAGTAATACATTTTGCAACACAAGGTAGATGAAGATGTGAAATGTTACTTTGGACAGAGTGAATATAATTTCAGGATCCTCGTCAATGTTATGGAAGTGAACTTTGCCCTTCATATACACTGACTTTCTTGACAGGTTTGTCTGAGGTTTTTTCACTAATCACCCAGCAACGTTTTGATAGCATTGATGTATTGGACCAGGACTGGGGCTGAAAACCTGTTCATGTCAAAGGAGCAGAATTAGGCCATCAAGGCCAACATGGTGGCACAGTGATAGAGCTGCTGCCTACAGCGACAAAGACCCAATGTTCGATCTTGACTACGGTTAATGTATTGTATTGTATTCCTCGATTGTCATTCAGACTCTTCAGTCTGAACGGAATTTCGTGCCTTGCATAGAATAAAATAACAAACACACAATAAACACAGATTTAACAGTGGGAGGTGCTGTCTCAATGGAATTTGTATGTTCTCCCTGTGACCGCCTGGGTTTCTCCGGGCGCTCTGGTTTCCTCTCACATTCCAAAGACATACAGGTTTGTAGGTTGTTTAAGAAGGAACTGCAGATGCTGGAAAATCGAAGGTAGACAAAAATGCTGGAGAAACTCAGTGGGTGCAGCAGCATCTATGGAGCGAAGGAAATAGGCAACGTTTCGGGCCGAAACCCTTCTTCAGACTGATAGGGGGTGGCTGGGAGAAGGAAGAAAAAAGGAGAAGGAGGAGCCCGAGGGCTGAGGGATGGGAGGAGACAGCCCGAGGGCTGAGGAAGGGGAGGAGACAGCAAGGGCTAACTAAATTGGGAGAATTCAATGTTCATGCCCGCAGGATGCAGACTCCCCAAGCGGAATATGAGATTCTGTTCCTCCAATTTCCGGTGTTGCTCATTCTGGCCAAGGAGGAGACCCAGGACAGAGAGGTCGGATGGGGAATGGGAGGGGGAGTTGAAGTGCTGAGCCACCGGGAGGTCAGGTAGGTTCTTGCGGACCGAGCGGAGGTGTTCGGCGAAACGATCGCCCAACCTCCGTTTAGTCTCACCGATGTAGATCAGCTGACATCTAGAGCAGCATATGCAATAGACGAGGTTGGAGGAGATACAGGTGAACATCTGTCGCAACTGGAACGACTGCTTGGGTCCTTGAATAGAGTCGAGGGGGGAGGTAAAGGGACAGGTGTTGCATTTCTTGCGGTTGCAACGGAAAGTGCCCGGGGAGGGGGTGGTACAGGAGGGAAGGGAAGAATTGACAAGGGAGTTGTGGAGGGAGTGGTCTTTGCGGAAGGCAGATATGGAGGGAGATGGGAAGATGTGGCGAGTGGTGGGGTCACGTTGGAGGTGGCGAAACTGACGGTGGATTACTTGTTGTATGTGACGACTGGTGGGGTGAAAGGTGAGGACTAGGGGGACTCTGCCCTTGTTGCGAGTGCGGGGATGGGGAGAGAGAGCAGTGTTGCGAGGTATGGAAGAGACCCTGGTGCGAGCCTCATCTATAGTGGAGGAGGGGAACCCCCATTCCCTGAAGAATGAGGACATTTAAGATGCCCTGGTGCGGAACGCATCATCCAGGAAGCAGATGCGGCGTAGACGGAGGGATTGGGAGTAGGGGATGGAGTCCTTACAGGAAGCAGGGTGGGAAGAAGTGTAGTCCAGATAGCCATGGTAGTCAGTGGGTTTATAGTGGATGTCGGTCAGAAGTCTATCACCTGCGATGGAGATAGTGAGGTCAAGGAATGGTAGGGAAGTGTCGGAAATAGTCCAGGTGGATTTAAGTGCCGGATGGAAGTTGGTGGTGAAGTGGATGAAGTCAGTCAGTTGTGTGTGGGTGCAGGAGGTGGCACCAAAGCAGTCATCGATGTAACGGAGGTAGAGGTCGGGTTTGTAGGTTAATTGGCTTCGGTAAAATTGTAAATTGTCCAAAGTGAAACAAGCGAAAGGGCTTGTTTCTGAACTGCAGGTCTAAAGTCTAAAGAGTTAATTCGATCTATCTTTCCTCTCAATCCCATTTTCCTGCCATTTGCTTATAGCCCTTAACTCACTTACTAATCAATAATCTGTCAATCTCTGCTTTAAAATACCCAATGACTTGCTTTCACAGATGTCTGTGGGAATTAGATGGACTAGCTTCAGATCAGATATCCTGATTTGATTCCATGAATACTCTGCCAAAAACACTAACAAGGAAAGCTATCTCTGTTGTATATTCAGTAGTTAATTGCACCACGGGTACAGGAGCGGAACTTGGTTCCATTTAACAAAATTTCGTACATTTAGTCAAATTTGAAATTAGGCCACGGAATAAGCAGCTGAAAAGTGAAAAAACCCGCAAAAATCGGAAATAAAAGCAAAAGAGTATAGAAATGCTCGGGCACATTCTATGAGAGAAAGAAAAAGAAAACATAATTTTAGGTTGATGACATTAAAATTATTGACATTGACAGTCACATTTTTTTTTTTCCAGGATGGAAAAATCAAATCCTAGAGAGCATAGTTTTAAGGTGAGAGGGGCAAAGTTTAAAGGAGACTGCACAAAGTGGGACCCGTTGGGTCCCATACTCACATGGGAGGCCTGGTCCCCCAATGCAATATTCCACCTCTCCACCAATTCCAATATTCCACTACTCAAGCATAGCCCTCAACTGCGCAGGCACGGCTGACAGGTTCACGTTGTGATTCCCCTGATCCCCCCCTTCCTCCCCACTCTGCCCCTTGCCCTTCCCCCCATGCACACTCACTCCATCCCCCCTCACCCTCAAACACCCCCCCCCCCCCCCCCCCCCCCGTCCACTCTTAGCTGCTCTCCGGTGGCGCAGCCATTCCCTCCCATTGGGTTCCCATTGTGACGTAGATCATGCAGGTATTACTGCGCAGGTGCAGCTGATGGGCACGGCAAATGGTAAAGGGATTTATTAAAGCTTAAAATGTGACTAACTCTTAAAATATAACAACATTTAAATGTTAAAGAGGAGATTTATTCAGTCTATTCTTTCTTGTTGTGTCTTTTGCAGCATTCTGCAGCCGGGGGAGGGGGTCGACTTCAGGCTAGTATGGGTGTTGTGGGCTGAAGGGACTGGTTTCCAGAGGGCTGCCATGGACATTGTGGGCTGAATGGATTCTTGGGCTCGTCCTGCAGCTGGGGAAGGGGAGGCTTCAAGTGGGGGCCAGTGGGCATGTTCTGTAGCCGGGGGAGGGGGACGGCTTCAGGCTGGGGCTGGTGGTGCAGGGGGGGGTGGGGGGGGGGGGGGGGGGGGGAGCGCTGCCGTGGCCTACTGCTGCCGGGGCCTGCCACTGGGGGGAGGGGTGTGCGACGGGAGGGGGAGGGGGATGGGGGCGTGGGTGGTGAGCCTTGTAGACTCACAGTTCACTCAGCCACAGCTGGTGGGCTCACAGTTCACTCACTCACAGATTGTGGATCCACAGTTCACTCTCTCACGGCTTGTGGGCTCATGGGCTCACAGTTCACTCACAGCTTCTGGAGCCACAGTTCACTCACTCATGGTTTCCAGAGCCACAGTTCACTCACACACTGCTTCTGGAGCCGATTCTCAGTCAAGGCTTCTGGGCATGCTGACTGACTCATGCCTGACTTATGGACTCGCACCCGGCCTCTGGGGCTTTATTCTCCTCACCCCCAGAAGCGGTGTTACCTTCATGGTAACTGACAGGCAAGAAGACCAATCTGCTCAACTCACGATTTTTTAAACCTTCATAACATTTGTAACATTCCACCAATCGGAACAAAACTTGGTGCGCTTGGAGCACAGTAGAACGATGAGTACGCTGGCAGAACAATCCTAGCGATATATGGTACAGTTTTTGTGAAAATTAAAAAAAAACGCAGACCGGAAGTGGTCAAGATGAGAGTTTTAGTGATAGTATAGATGTCATTCACCTTCCATCATTCATGAAGTGTCAAATTTGCACTCAAGCAATTTTGTTTAAAATGTCATTTACATTGTTACGTGTGGATAGCATAATAAAATCATAATTAAAAAAGTGCACTCATTTTTTTGTAATTTCAATGAATTTCAGTGTGTTTTATGTTGCTGCCGTTAACTTCAGATTTTAATGCAATAGGAGTAAAGCTGAATAATCAAAACATCATTCAGACTGGAAAGGCATTTTCCTTTGACCTGAGTAAGTGATATCAAGGGACAAATGAGATGAAATGGCCCAAAATGATAGCAATTAATTAGTTAACCTGGCATCAATACCTAGAACTCCTCAACCTTAAACAATCAGATCATCTATCAGAGAGAATTGCATATTATGCTAAAGAACAACTGCAACCAATACATTTTGAGCAATATTTGATTGTAATTAGTCAAAAGAAATAATAATGAGAATTGTGAAATGTGCTCCATATACTAGCACATCAAGAAGATATCTAAGCCCAGTTCTTTCAGCAAAGCCTTTAATTGCAAAAACTGACCTCATGTACCAGTGATCCCAGTCTCAGATTTATTTAAAATCTGTCAGATTGCCAGTATGCATTTTTATCAAGTCTCTGCCCTGATTCACAGGACACTGAGGGAAATGACTTTTGACAGCTTTCTCACGCATGGATTTGCCAGTTGGCTTGTTCTGTTCAGCAGACTGTGTGCCAGCAATATCACCTCAGAAGACATCTTATAAAGTTCTCACATCGAAAGAATTATCCCGACCATAATGGATCTGGGACTTTTTCAGGACATCTGGCTGATGTGCGGAACAGTCAGAAATTGGCTCATTAACAACAAAGCATCCTACTGCTGGCCTGGCAGCTATGAGTAGTGGCATTTCAAACATGCAAATTTACTTTGGCTTAAAACACAGGGGGGGGGAGGGGATAAAGTTCACAGGATTGTCATAATCTCTTGCTGTAGCAGATAAAAGATTGGCAAAAATCTTGATAAATTTGTGTTTTTGGATGATTAACTCAGTTTCTTGTGTCGAGGTTTCTGCCATGGTTTAAATTATAACTAGAGATTGGGATGACATCCTTTCTTCCAATGAGAATTCCATGTGACCAACTCTATATAATTCATTCCAATATATTCCATTAAAAAAAATGATAAAAATCAATTCTGCCGCGTGACATATTAAAAATAAATTAATTTCTTCTAATTATCTGAGATGCCAAACAATGCAAAATTGCCACTTAACTGGAAAACCCAAAGAATGTCAGAAATAAAATTGTACCATGTGGTGAAGCATAACAGCATGACATAACAGAAGACATGGTAAATGGAAAAACGTTTTAAGGAATATTAAGGTAAAAATTCCTCATATCGTTATGCATAAATTATTCCATGCACACATTTCATGAAAGAAAATATCATAAATCCACAAAGAACTGCAAATACAATGTCCATTTTTTTTACAATACAATACAATACGGTTTTATTCGTCACATTGCACATAAAGTGCAAGTGAAATGAATTTGCCAGCAGCGGTACAATGATAAAGAACACACAACACAAAATAAAAATTTAACACAAACATCCACCACAGCATTCATCACTGTGGTGGAAGACACAAAATTTGGTTAGTCCTCCTCCATTTTCCCCCGTGATCGGGACCACAACCCTCCTCAGCCGTCGCTGCAGGCGTCCAGATGTTCAGACAAGGTAAGTCCAGATAAGTCCTGAATCGGTGCCTCCCCACCGGAGACTGAGGCTTCAAAATGTTGTAGGCCGCAGGCCGGCGGTCGAAGATTTAAAGTCCCCGCCGCAGCCAGAAGCACTGCAGACAGCAGGGCCAGCGGTCGAAGCTCCCCTCCAGGGGTGATGGTAAGTCCACGCCGGGTCCGCGGTAGAAGTAGGCCGCGGGCCGGCAGTGGTAGCTTCTTCTTCTCCTGGGTCCCCCTTGAGGGATCCCGGGCTGCAGACGCCGCACCAGCTGAGCTCTGCAGACTGCGACTTCAGGCTGCCGGCTTCCGCGGGCCAGCGAAATGGAGCGCTCCCCTCCGGCGAGCCCCGGCGAGGGCTCGCCCGCTCCACGCCGAGAGTCCGTGCTACGCCCGCTGCTGAAGTCCCGGGCACGTTTCCGGGAAAGGCCGCCCGAAAAGCCGTTGAAAATGTTCCTGCTGTGTATTAGTATTATCCATACCCTGAAATTTATAGCACAGAATAGCTCAACAGTGACTCTCAACATTTGACAAAAGATCGCAAGCCTCTGGATTTGGAATAGATGACACTAGATTTCCAGAAGATAAAGATCTGAAGAGAAGTCCTCATCTCTCTTTTGCCAAAAGCTCAGAAATGCCATTGCTGCTGTTATGTAGCATTCCAAGTGATTTTTTTACCGAAGATGTTGTTGGACAATATACACAAATATTCTCAAATTTGAAAGACTTGGAATGTTTTCTTTTTAAATGTTGACGCTTAAGCACCTTTTACTCTGAAGCATTTATTATTATTGCCTGTACATTGTGGGATATTGATTGACAAACAATTAATTCAGCATAGGAAGTGAGGAATGTGGATCAAGTGCTATTGGAGATTACTGCAGAGGAGATTTGGCATCATGTTTAGCATGGACATTATGGACCGAAGAGACTGTTTCTATGGTGTACTGTTCTAAGTTCTACGTAAGGGTGGCAATTGACACAGCGATTAGAGCCACTGCCTCACAGCGCCAGAGACCCGGGTTCAATCCTGAACTCGGGTGCTGTCTATGTGGAGTTTGCACATTCTCCCTGTAAATGCATGTGTTTCCTCTGGGTGCCCCAGTTTTCTCCCACATCCTAAAGACGTGCGTGTTTGTAGGTTAATTGCATCTGTAAAAATTCCCACTAGTGTGTACAGAGTATGTGAAAAAGTGGGATAACATAAAACTGGTATGAACGGGTGGTTGATGGTTGGCATGGACTTTGTGGGGCCGAAGGGCCTGTTTTCATCCTGTATCTCTAAAATTATTGTAACCTCAGATTTAATTTTCCCGAGGACAATGAAAATGACAGTGACATCTGACATGTGGGTGCATTGATATTTGGACTCAATGTAAGAAGCAAAGCTAATTCAATAGTGCTAATTTTCCTTATCATTGTCTCAGATCCTGCATTTTGTAACCCAGATAACGGCATGGCAAGCAGCAGTCCACTGTTGCCTCCATTTCACACTATTTTCTAACCTGGTCTTGTGCAACTCTTAATGACCACCTATGGCAGCTATGAACAGAAATTACGTCAAATCAAAAATCCTTAGTCCATTGCAGATTATTACGTGGAATATTGGCAGCCCGTGGGACAGGCCCTTTACTCTCAATATCAACAATAATTAAATTAATCATGCTCTCTAAACTGAGCATAGGTTGCACCTCAGTTGAAGTTTTCAGTTCAGTTCAAAGTAGATCAGCACAGTGGCACGGATAATGGAGCTGCTGCATCACAGTACCAGCCATCCTAGTTCGATCCTGACCTTGGGTGTTGTTAGTGCAGAGTTTACACATTCTCCCTGTGACTGTGTGGGCATCCTTCGGGTGCTCCAGTTTCCTCAACAACCCAGAGATAAATGGATTTGTAGGTTAGTTGGCCACTGTAAATTGTCCCTACTGTGTAGGCAGTGGATGGAACAGGGAGATAACATAGAACTTGTGTGAACGGGTGATCGATGGTTAATCTCTGCCGGCTGTGTCGTTTCACAGTAAATTTGGCAAAATATGTGTTACTGAACAAGCTACTGTTTAACTGTGTGTCCTTGTGTGCAATAGCGTGCAAGAAAGTTTCTTTTTGCTCATTCATAACCATGAAGGTGGCAACAAAGTTGAACTTCTTATGGGGTCAAAAAGGGTCATGTGCATATGATTGGCAACAGCATGGTGAAGTGTAAGGGCCGTTTGTGTGATGACAAGAAGAAATGAAATTGTTGTGGGCTGGTTTGAAAAATACACAACTACAAATTGGAAACCCATCAAACGCGTCACTTGATTGACTGAAATGACAAGAAAATTGCTGGGGTATGAAACAAGCAGTCATTGCTCAATCACTCACTCTGTGTTCCTATCCAAAACCAATTTCACTTCAAGTTGTGCTGATTGATTTAAGTGATGCTGATTATAGCTTTGGCTCCATATATTTGAAATAGACCATTTGATGGTTTGTATCTCATCCTGTCCCAATCGCATTTTGAAATAATTAAAGATACAAATATGTTAAAACTCCCTGAACTTGCTTTTCATTGTGAAAAATTTGACGTGCAGCTAAAGGTCCATTTGCCTACCTGAGCCAATTTTCACGCAAGCTTTTAAGTGAACCCTGTTTCATTAATTAATTACTTAATGCTTGCAGTGCCGAATGATTATGGCAAGGTTTCAAGATCACGATCTAGATTGTTCATTTGTCATTTGCACTGGATATGATATCGTTTATTATATATTGTATACTGGAACAATGATTCTCACATGCTGCAGCTTCACAGGCACATTGCACTCAACGGCACCAGCAAATAAATGAACAATAAACTATCAGTTATTCGGGGTAAACCAGAGTGAAAAAAGTTAGTACGTAAGGCGACTATGGTAGTTCAAAGTCCGTGATGGTTCTGTGCTGATGTGAGGTGTGGTTAGGGTTGTACAGGGTGAGTCAAGAACCTGATGGCTGAGGGTATGAAGCAGTTCTTGAACATGGACCTAATGATTTTCGGGTTGCTGTTTCCACTAATTTTACCAGTCTCCTTTTTTTGTTGAGTGTTTTGAGTTACCAAACCAGACCCTCATGCACCTAATCAGTCTTCTCTCCACAGTACACCCCTAGAAGTTTGATAGTATTTGGCAAATCTCTTCAAACTCCAAAGGGAGTAGAGGTGTTGGTGAACTTTCCTTATGATTGTGTTGCTGTGCAGGACCCAGAACAGGACATTAAAGATGCGTACGTCTAGGAACTTGAAACTGTTGGATCTCTCCACTGCTGTACTTTCGATGAAGACAGGTTCTTGGATCCCCAGCTTCTCTTCCTGAAGTTTATAATTACCTCCTTGGTCTTGTTGATATTGAGAGTAAAGGGCCTGTCCCACGGGCATGCGACCTACATGCGGCAAGCGCGACCTAAAGGGCTGGTCCCACCAGTATGCGCCTGCATGCGACAAGCGCGCCCTAACATGGTCGCTTGAACCGTACGGCATTGCGGGGCTGGTCCCATTTCGATCGCCAGAGTCATATGGAGTTGTGCGGAGCTGGTCCCAACATCGCACGGGGCTCCGAAATTCCGCGCGGCAACGCAGCTTCAATGACGCCGTACGACACTCACTCGACCTCTGCGTGGCTCACGCTCCTGGTTTGGTCGCGCTTGCCGCATGCCGTACGGCTCAAGTGACCACGTTAGGTCGCGCTTGCTGCATACAGGCGCATGCTGGTGGGACCCACCCTTTAGGTCGCGCTTGCCGCATGCAGGTCGCATGCCCGTGGGACAGGCCCTTACGTTTGTTGTTCTGGCACCAACCAAGTAGATTATCGATTTATTCCCCGTACTTATTCATCCATCAATGAAGGTTTAACAAAATTGGAGAAACACGCATACCCATGCTAGATGTCTGAACAAGTCCTTTATAGATGTTTGAACAACAATCTTTAAAAGATCTACCAAAAGAGGCAGGTTTTTGGGATATAGTGCATTTTTTATCTCTCATTCACTGCATGTGAATATTGCTGCTTCTTGTCCATCCCTAAATGATGTCTGCTCTGAGATAATGATGAGTCAATCGCATCAAAGATAGACACAAAGCTGCAGTAACTCAGGGCATCAGCTGCATCTCTGGAGAAAAGGAATAGGAGATTTTTTGGGTCGAGACCCACTGTTGGATCTGGAGCTGCATTTTTAGACCAGTTAAACATGGCAGGTTTCCTTCCCTGAAGGACATTAGTGAATCAGATGGATTCTTTATACAAATCCAATAATTTGGTGCTTAGCATTACTGATGCTACTTTTTTTTTGGAAGAAATTCTTATTGAATTTAATTTCCCCAGTTGCTACAATAGAATATGAACTCACATCATCCAACTCATTGATCCCAAGTGCCAGCACAGCATTGTAATCACTGCACTACTACATGCTGGTAACTAATAAATGTCCTTGGCTCTCTGATAAATACCAGTGACATGCAAGCAAAAAAGTGTTTTGGATTTCCCTAATGTCCCAGCAGCTGGCCCTGTTGGTTTTTTGCAGATGTCATATCTATTTGCTGCCCAAATGAAGATTTTTCCTCATTGTATTATCAATTTCACTTTGCTACAAAGTTTTTTCGTAAAATATACTTTATTACTACAATGAAAAACAATTTTAAGCAATATATTGCAATTTGCACAGCACAGTACGGATTAATTTGGTTAATTCGTCTGGGTAAAGATGGCAGATTTCCTGCCCTGAAGGATATGAATGAACCAAATGGAATCTTTATAAAAATCCAGGGGATTCCATTTCATTCCCTAATGTTGATCAGGGCAGGAAATCTGCCAACTGTACCTGGTTTCATTATCCAAGTTCATCAGTTCATTGTGCAGTCTATGATAATCCAGGATGTCGGACTATATTTTCAATTTAGATATCTTTTACATGAGCTTCATATTAAATATCTTGCAGGAAAAACAAACAGTTGAAAAATACTCTGCATGTTCTGCACCTTGTCTTGGAGGAAAAGAATTGTCGACGTTTTGGGTCAGTTCCAATTCCTGCATCTGCAGTTTTGTCTATCTCCATATTAAATATTCTATTGTATGGGAGCCTGGGGGGATTTGAAACTAGTTCCATTCCCTCGGTGTTGAATTAAACTGTAGCTTTCCCGATGGAGTTTTTGTGATAGCGACACCTCGTGCATCCCTCAGCAAGCATTAGTTACTGGACGTTGGAATGTGTAATTCTGCAACACTAGGTTGAAGACAGTTACTTGCGTTTTCTGATCAGTAGCGTTTGGGTTGATGAGGGAATATGTCATCAAGCTGTCGCTTTAAGGCATCACTCAGCATACATCACTGGGAAAAAACCTTGAGTTGAGATCTCATAGTCTCCATAGATCAGCATTGCCACAGGGCTGGTGCATAATAGAGGACAGAGTTGTGCCACTTATGGCACCGAGCGTCTCACAACTGATGATTAGATTCCTATTGCTATGGATGGGAAATATAATTTCCTTGTTCCCATCCTCCACCTCACCTTGTAATGCACTTCACACAGCTCACAATGATACAAAATCAGGTCCTCGTGTGGGAGAAACTGCTAACATTTGAGTTAATGCAGTACATCCCTGAGGTTTTACTTGTGGGAGATTAAGATCAAGCTCTCTTTCTGGAGCTCATGATTTTCCTCATCAAATCAGGTATTCCTGGATATCCATCAAAATTCCAACGTAGATGGAGGCTTGATAAGTTAATCCATATTCCATCATTGGTGGTTAGTTTTTTTCTGTTTTATACTTTGTGATCCCTCAAGTGTGACAGTCAAAAGTGTTTAATTTTCATATGTAAGTAAGTAAGTAAGTAAGTAAGTAAGTTTATTGGCCAAGTATTCACATACAAGGAATTTGCCTTGGTGCTCCGCCCACATGTAACAACATGACAAACAGTGACAGTTACGAATGACTCAGAAAACACTAAACATTAACAATAATAATAAAACATTAATAATAAAGCACCATTGATCAAGCATATGAACCAACAAAATACCAGATCAAAGGGAGGCTACAGATTTTTGGCTGTTGAGTAGAGCAACTACTCATGGATGAAAACTGTTTTATGTCTGGCTGTGGCAGCTTTGCCAGTCTGGAGTCACCTTCCAGAGGAAAGTGATTCAAAGAGTTTATAGCCAGGGTGAGAGAGGTCAGAGATGATCTTGCCCACTCACTTCCTGACCCTTGCAGTGTACAGTTCATCAATGGAGGGAAGGTTGCAGCCAATAACCTTCTCTGCTGATCGGACGATTCGCTGCAGCCTCTGGGTGTCGTGCTTGGTGGCTGAGCCAAACCAGACCATGATGGAGAAGGTGAGAACAGGCTCTACGATGGCCGTGTAGAATTGGACCATCATTGCCTGTGGCTGATTGTGCTTCCTCAGCTGCTGCAGGAAGTACATCCTCTGTTGTGCCTTTTTGACTGTGGAGTCGATGGTAGTCCCCCACTTAAGGTCCTTGGAAGATGATGGTTCCCAGGAACATAAAAGACTCCACAGATGTGACTGTGGTGTTGTTGATGGTGAGTGGGGTGAGGGGAGGGGGTGCTCTCCTAAAGTCTACAATCAATTTCACTGTCTTGAGAGCATTGAGCTCTAGGTTGTCACGATGGCACCAGGACGCCAGCTGTGACACTTCCTGTCTGTTGGCAGATTCCTCCCCATCCTGAATCAGTCCAATCAGGGTTGTGTCGTCCGCAAACTTGAGAAGTTTGACAGAGGTGTCTGTGGAGGTGCAGTCGTTGGTGTAGAGAGAGTAGAGGAGAGGAAAGAGTATGCAGCCTTGCGGTGCTCCTATGCTGAGCATTTGCGGGTCCGAGATGTGCTTTCCCAGCCTCACATGCTGCTTCCTATCTGTCATGAAGCTGGTGATCCAGCAACAGAGGGGTTCAAGCACAGTCAACTCGGAAAGTTTGGAGTGTAGTAGCTCTGGCACAATGGTGTTGAATGCAGAGCTAAATTCAACAAACATGATCCTCGCATAGCTCGCCTGGTGGTCTAGATGTTGTAGGATGAAGTGCAGGCCCAGGTTGACTGCATCATCCACAGATCTATTGGCCCGAGATGCAAACTACAGAGGGTCCAGCAGGGGGTTTGTGATACTTTTCAGCTTGGTCAGCACAAGCCTTTCGAGCGTCTTCATGACTACAGAGGTCAGTGCGACAGGCCTGTAGTCATTAAGACAAGTAATCCTTGCCTTTTTGGGTACTGGGACAATAGTGGATACTTTGAAGCAGGCAGGGTCAGTACATGTTTGCAGGGACTGGTTAAAAATGTCTGTATAGACCGGTGCCAGCTGTTTGGCACAGAGCTTAAGATGTACAATTACATTCTCACATGCAGCAGCATAACAGGTCTGTAAATGCAGTATTTAATAGATGACATAAAAAAATAAAATAGTGCAAATCAAAACAATGTTGAGAGCAAGGTTGTTGTTCTGGTACCGTTCAATCAGATGATCGATCTCTCTCCTATACTCCTCCTCATCAGTACTCATAATTTGTCCGTCAATGGTGGTGTTGTTGATGAATTTAAAGATACAGTTGGAACTGTGTCCGGCTACACAGTCATGGGTATAGAGTGAGTAGAGTAAGCAACTGAGAACATGGGGAAGAAGTGTTGTTTCTCATTCGTACCCTTGTGGTCTATTGATGGAAAAAGTTAAGGATCCAGTTGCAAAGGGATAGGTAGACGCCCAGTTCCCTGAGTTTGGTAGCAATATATATATATATATATATATGAGTATGTGTATATATACACATGAACTTTTTTTTCTCTCTCGTTTATCATATTATTTACAGTGTGCTATGTTTACATATTGTGTTGTGCTGCAGCAAGTAAGAATTTCATTGTCCTATCTGTGACATATGACAATAAAACATTCTTGACTCTTGAAGTTTGAAGGGAATGATGGTGTTGAAAACTGAGCTGTACTCAATGAACAACAGCCTGATGTACATGTTCTTATTGTCCAAGTTGTCATGTGCAGAGTGGAGAGCCAGCGAGATGCATCCCCAGTTGATCTATTGTGGAGGTAGGAACATTGTGGTGGTTTCAGGTACTTGCTAAGGTAAGAGTTGATATGCGCAATAACCAACCATTCAAAGCACTTCATGGGGTGGGAGATTGCAACCTTCACGTGGTCCGCCCTGTTTCGACAAATGCAATCAACCCGGCGTGCACAATCAAATAAGATCAAATAGAACAAGTTGTCCGACAACTTTAGGCTGTGCACACCATACGCAAGACGAAGAAGAAAGCACTTCATCACCACTGACGTTAGTGCCGCCAGTCAGTAATTACGAGGCACATAACGTTACTCTTCTTGGGCACTGGTGTTACTGATGACCTTTAAAAGCAGGTGGGAACCTCAGAATTCAGCAATGAAAGGTTGAAAATGTCCGCAAAATCTCTAACCAGTTGGCCCGCAGGTTTTGAGAACCTACAGGTACACCATCAGGTCCAGATGCTGCCTGAGAGTTCACACTACTGAAGAATCTTCTGACGTCGGCCTCAGTGACTACAATTACAATAGCATTAGGGGCTATCTGGGTCCGAGAAAGCACATTGTTGTTTTCCCTATTAAAGCATGCATAGAATGCATCGAGCACATCTAATGGTGCCTCATTGTTGCCTGAGCAGCCTCTTGGTTTTGACTTATGGGAGGTGATGGCGTGCTTGGCCTGCCACAGCTGCCGAAGGTTCATCTAATCCTCAAGTTTAAAGTGAAAGTCCCTTTTAGCCTTTTTGATGTCTTACGTCCTTTGAATTAATTTGTCTATTTTTTTTTTAAAAATAAGTTCTTGGTTCACAGCACCTTCATGTAAAATGACTTAATGGTGATGGAAAAGACTGGTCAGGCAATTTGTCTGGAAATAAGGCTTCACTTTTAGATTAGTTGACTCAGACAGCACAAAAACAGTCCCTTCAGCCCACTTTGTCCATGCTGGCCATCAAATGGCTGTATGTACTAATCCCATTTCTTAGCACCCGGCCCAAAGCCTTCTATGTCAAGGCATTTCAGTTGCTCACCTAAGGTATTTCTCAAGTGTTTGGACAATATCTGCCTCTTCCACCTCTACCGCTAGGCCAGAGGTAGGTTTGAACTGTCACAAATATTCATCACTGTGTGAGCGACTGCGAATCACTCAATGAATGGAAAATATCCACTGGCGTGATTGGCCCTGAATATCTCAAACAAACCCTAACTGTACAGTGCATCCTTTGCAAATATACTCTGCGGAGGCAGATGTCTTTGAAAATACACAAATACCAGAGCCTGGCTCTTCTCTGCATATATCAGCAGAAGGACAGTTTCAGATGGGGCACTTAATATGCAAATGCAATATGTTTGGCATTCCTCCACCAAAAAACAGAGACTTATTGTCAGAGGGATGGATATTCATAACAGCGCTCGTTCAATTGTGGTCACTAATATGATATAAGACATTGCTTTCTTCCTCCAAAGATGCCAATATAGTTTTAATAACAAGTACTCACTTGAAAGGAGCAGATGTCTATTCCAGGACCATCTATTGTAAGCAATCGCCCTATGAATACTGAATTAGCCCAGGGTTATTTTATGGAAATTGTCGTTATTGGCATAAAACGCAATCTTAACAAACTCTTGCACATTTCCAGGTCAAATTTCCATATGGTAGAGTCATAAAGTCATAAAATACAGTGTGGATGCAGGCCCTTCGGCCCAGCCGGGTACGAAAACACCGCCGGGGACGCAGAGGTGGGTTAAAGGCCAGGTTAGAGCTAGCCCCACACAGGGCAGCGATTCCTAGCCTTTTCCTCGCCAACGTGCGCTCACTGGCAAACAAAATGGATGAACTCCGGCTAAGGATCACCTCCCACAACCGGATCAAGGACTGCAACATCTTGATCTTCACTGAAACTTGGCTCAACACTGACGTTCCTGACAGCGCCATCCAGCTATCGGGGCGTCATTTACTCCGAGCGGACAGGACATCAGACTCTGGTAAGACCAGAGGGGGGGGTCTGTGCATTTATGTAAACAAAGCATGGTGCAGGGACTCCACCATCATCGAGAGTCACTGCTCAGCTAACCTTGAATTCCTCTTGGTTAGATGCAGACCGTTCTATCTGCCCAGAGAGTTCACCTCCACTGTTGTGACTGCAGCCTACATCCCTCCTGATGCTAATGCCAAGCTTGCAATGAAAGAGCTGCATACTGCCATTAGCAAACAACAGACTCACAACCCCGAGGCAGCCTTCATTGTTGCGGGTGACTTCAATCACTCCAACCTGAAGACTGTACTCCCCAAATTCCACCAACATGTATCCTTCCCCACTAGAGTAGACAAGACACTGGACAAAGTCTACACCAACATGGCTGAAGCTTACAAAGCCATCCCCCTCCCCCACCTTGGTCAGTCTGATCACGTCTCATTGTTCCTGCTCCCTAAGTACTCCCCACTCATCAGACGGGTTAAACCAACTGTAAGGACAGTTAAAGTCTGGTCAGAGGAAGCGGACTTCACACTTCAGCAGTGTTTTGGAAACACTGACTGGAAGGCGTTTGCAGCCCAGGCCACCCTTGACTCTCACACGGACATTGATTCCTATACATCCTCTGTTCTGGACTTTATAAACTCCACCATCAATAGTGTCACCTCCCTCAAACAGGTGACCATATACCCGAATCAGAAGCCATGGATGAACAGCGAGGTCAGACTACTGCTGAAAGCACGGGACACCGCTTTCAGGTCAGGCGATGCTCGAGGCTACAGTTCATCCAGGGCTAACCTGAAGAGGGGCATCAGGAAGGCCAAGCACTGCCATAAGCTCAGGATTGAGGAGCACTTCAACAACAACTCCGACCCCCGACGCATGTGGCAAGGCATCCAGGCCATCACGGACTACAGACCCTCCAACATCACCCCCACATCCAGCGACGCCTCCTTCCTTGAGGAGCTTAACCACTTCTATGGCCGCTTCGACAGGGACAATCTAGAGACAGCCATCAAGGCTGTGCTACCTGCCGATCACCAACCCCTCACACTCACCCCCTACGACGTGTACGTGGCACTGAGTAGGACTAATGCACGTAAGGCTGCTGGCCCTGACGGCATCCCCGGGCGCGTGCTCAGTGCCTGTGCTGCGCAGCTGACAGACGTCTGGACTGACATCTTCAACCTGTCACTTGCCCAAGCAGTTGTCCCCACTTGCCTTAAAGCCACCTCCATCGTGCCAGTGCCAAAACACTCCACTGCGGCAAGCCTCAACGACTTCCGCCCAGTTGCACTTACCCCCATCATCACCAAGTGCTTCGAGAGGCTGGTCCTGGCACACCTCAAAAGCTGCCTACCCCCCACACTGGATCCCTATCAGTTTGCCTACCGCAAGAACAGGAGCACGGAGGATGCCATCTCAACGGCACTTCACTCCGCCCTCTCCCACCTTGACAACAGAGACACTTATGTAAGAATGCTGTTCATCGATTACAGCTCAGCATTCAACACCATTATTCCATCAAAACTGATCACCAAACTCGGTAACCTGGGCATCGACCCCTCCCTCTGCAACTGGATACTGGACTTTCTAACCAACAGACCCCAGTCTGTGAGGTTAGACAAGCACACCTCTTCAACCCTCACCCTGAACACCGGCGTTCCTCAGGGCTGTGTGCTGAGCCCCCTCCTCTACTCCCTCTTCACCTACCTATGACTGCACACCTGTACATGGTACTAACACCATCATCAAGTATGCAGATGATACAACGGTGATTGGCCTCATCAGCAACAACGATGAGCTGGCCTACAGGGAGGAGGTCCAGCACTTAGCAGCATGGTGCGCTGACAACAACCTGGCCCTTAACTCCAAGAAGACCAAGGAGCTCATTGTAGACTTCAGGAAGTCCAGAGGCGGCACGCACACCCCCATCCACATTAACGGGACGGAGGTGGAACGTGTTTCTAGCTTCAGGTTCCTGGGAGTCAACATCTCCGATGACCTCTCTTGGACCCACAATACCTCTACTCTGATCAAGAAGGCTCATCAGCGTCTCTTCTTCCTGAGGAGACTGAAGAAGGTCCATCTGTCTCCTCAGATCCTGGTGAACTTCTACCGCTGCACCATCGAGAGCATCCTTACCAACTGCATCACAGTATGGTATGGCAACTGCTCTGTCTCCGACCGGAAGGCACTGCAGAGGGTGGTGAAAATTGCCCAATGCATCACCGGTTCCATGCTCCCCTCCATTGAGTCTGTCCAAAGCAAGCGCTGTCTGCGGAGGGCGCTCAGCATCGCCAAGGACTGCTCTCACCCCAACCATGGACTGTTTACCCTCCTACCATCCGGGAGGCGCTACAGGTCTCTCCGTTGCCGAACCAGCAGGTCGAGGAACAGCTTCTTTCCGGCGGCTGTCACTCTACTAAACAACGTACCTCGGTGACTGCCAATCAACCCCCCCCCCCCCCCCCCCCCCGGACACTCATTATTTATTTTTTATTCAAATCGTTTGCTATGTCGCTCTTCAAGGGAGATGCTAAATGCATTTCGTTGTCTCTGTACTGTACACTGACAATGACAATTAAAATTGAATCTGAATCTGAATCTGAATCTGAGCTTGCCCATACTGACCAACATGTCCCCCCTACACTAGTCCCATTTGCCCGCATTTGGTCCACATCCCTCTAAACCTATACTATCCATGTAAAATAATGTAAATGTGATGTATTGTAATTCTTTATTAGTCTCTGGGTGCAAAGTGCTGCAAGGTCCAACTTCATCGAATTACATTTTGAATCTAAAATTACAGCAAAATACTGTTACAGGGATTTGGGGAATGGTAAGAAACCCGTGGGTTGAAGGAGGTTTGAAAAAAATTCATTGCCACCCCAAAGCCTGAAGGACTGGCTTGCATAATTGCAATATATCATTTTACTTTGGAAATGAATGTTATCATGACTGAAAGAAATGCTTGTACTTATAGAGTTTGTTTCAAGTACCTTGCAGAACATACCTAATGTGTTGCAGTCAATTAAGCATTTTTGAAGGATAGTCACTTAAATGGCGGAGGAAACATTGCAGTCAATTCATAGTTTAACAGGAAAGGTATGTCCAGAATTACTGAAGCTGAATTAATATACAGAGAAACAGCACTGTGAAGTTATTGGACTAATATCACCAGTAAGGATCCCACTTTGATATTTGAGGAGTTCAAATTCAGTAAAGGCATTACATTTGAAATTGAAAGAGGAGATATTTTTAATAACAGAGGTCACAAAACTCCCAGACTTTAAAAAAAAATACCATCTGATTTTCTAATTTCTTTCAGAAAGGAAAATCTGCCAGCCACATGTAGTCTGGCTTGTACCTGATTCCAAACTTTTCACAATGTCAGCTGACCTTGTTCAAAATCTGCACCATTGAATCCAGCTGTGGAGGCTGAAGGTGACAAAGCCAGTGAAATGCGGAGGCCTTGACCTTAAAATCCCATTGCAGGTTCATAAATGTTTAAATGATCAGGGTGACTGGCAGCGATGATTAAACAATGAACTCAGTAATGAACTGAAAGATGGGAGCTGTTGAAAGTTATTGTGGGTAAGGAGCAATATAAATACTGTACACTTAATCAGAGAGACATAGAGCAAGAAAACAGGCCATTTGGCCCAATTTGTCAAGCTGACCAAGATGCCTAACTGAGCTAATCCCATTTACCTACATCTGGTTCATATCAAGCATCAAGAGAGTCAAGAATCGTCATAATTATCATATGAACTGGCCTACACAGATCTTCACTGATGTATATGTTCAGTAACTTGAAGCTTTCCACTCTCTTTTCTTCCACCCTGCCGATGAAGACAGATTGGTGGACCCTCAGGTGGATGATCAGCTCCTTGGTCTTGTCAATGTTAAGAACAAGATTGTCACCCTGGAACCATTCAATCAGATTATCAATCTCCTTCCTGTACTCTAACTCATCGGTACATGTTTTTCATCCAGTGAGGGTGGTATCGCCAGAAAAAGTAGAGATGGCATTGGAGCTGTGTCTGGATACACAGTCCTAGATGTAGAGAGGGCAAAGAGGGTAAAGCAGGGAAATAAACATGGGGCCTTGAGGTGCACCTGTGTTGATGGTCAACGAGGAGGGAGTGTTGTTGCCGATTTGCAGCAATTGAGGTCTGCCGATGGGAATGTCAAATAGGGGTGAGAAGAGTACCAAAGGTTTCAAAGGTCTTCTATTGTCATGTGTACCAATTAAGGTACAGTGATATTTGATTTACCATGCAGCCATACTTAAAAAAAAGCAACAAAACACAAAACTACATAAAAGTTAACATAAACATTTCTCCACAGTGGATTCCCCACATTACTCACTGTGATGGAAGGCAATAAAGTCTAATCTTGTTCCCTCTTTATTCTCCCATGGTCAGGGCAGTCGAACTATCCATTGAGGCAATCAATGCTCCCACAGCCGGCGATCGATGCACCCGCATTGGGGCGGTTGAAGCTCCTGTGGCTTGGAGCTCCTGAAGTCGGTCCCTAACCAGAGATCACGAGCTCCACCATGTTAAAGTCCGCAGTCGTAGCTAGTCGAAGCTAGTCTTCAACATAGTCGATGGAGGTCGAAGGAGGTCTTCTACATAGTTGAAGGAGGTCTTCAACATGACAATTTTTCAAACTCGCCTAAACTCTTCTAAACTCGCCAATTAGGTTGCCCAAGTGGGACAGCCCCTTAAAACATCTTTTCAACTATATTTAAATGTTTCGTCATCCTCTGAGAGGGCAAAATTTAACAAAGATGTGCAGGGCAAATGTTTTGCACAGGGAGTGGTGGGTGCCTGGGACATGCTGGTGGAGGCAGATATGATGGAGGTATTGAAGAGCCTTTTAGATTGGTACATGGATATGCAGGGAATGGAGGGAATCGGTTGTGTGCAGGCAGAGATTAGTGTTATCATAATTTTCTACATTTTCTTTTTCTTTGATCTTTACCTCTTTTGATCACTTATACTTCCTTATCTCTGTAACTCCCTCTCCCCTGCCGCTCAGTGAAGAAGGGTCTCAACCCAATACGTCACCCATTCCTTCTCTCCAGAAATGCTGCCTGTCCAGCTGAGTTACTCCAACATTTCGTGTCTATCTTCGGTGTAAACCAGCATCTGCAGTTCCTTCCTACACAGTTTAATCATCATGTTCTGCACAGACGTTGCCGAAGGGTCTATCCCTGTCTGTGGGGAGTGTCCGTGTTTTCCTGTGTCCAGCTCCCACGTGGATCAAAGGTTTCAAAGGTCTTTTATTGCATAATCTATTACATCATTACTGTTACATCATTTTTAAATTGATAATATTGTCAGTTATTATTACATTGTCTCCAATACTTTTTGCATTTTTCTTCGTTTTTTTTTTTTATAACTAGATAGAGCTAAAGGGATAGATGAAATAGAGAGAGGGAAGAAGGAAAAAGAAAACTAAAATAAAAAAAAAAGGAAGAGGAGTGAAAGAGGTAATTGAAGAAGAATGGAAAAATTTGTTAGAGTTTAAAAACATCATTCGAGATATGTTCGTACATTTCGAAGTATAGCATTTCATCCAATCTTTAGTCCGGGTGCTAGTCAGGTTCCTGTGCTGAACTATTCTGACCCTTTAAGTAATCAATAAAAGGAGACCATGTTCCAACGAATAATTCCTGTTTATCCAACAGGGAAAATCTGATTCTTTCCATGTTTAAGGTCTCCGTCATTTCTATAATCCACATTTTGATTGTGGGGGCCGTAGGGCCTTTCCAAAATTTTAGGATTAATTTTTTTCCTGTTATTAAACTGTAATCGATAAAGTTTCTTTGTGTTATTCTAAGTGTTTGATTTAATTCTAATATTCCGAGTATTATTAATTTTGAGTTTGGTTCCAGTTGTGTGTTGGTTACTTTGGATATTATACTAAAAATATTTACCCAAAAATTTTTAATTTTTAATTTTTGTACAGTTTGTAAACATGTGCGATAACGTAGCTTCTAAATGTTGACATTTATCACATATAGGTGAGATATGTTGAAAAATTTTATGTAATTTTGTTTTGGCGTAATGTAACCTATGTATTACTTTAAATTGTATTAGAGAATGTCTCGCGTTTAGTGAACACTGATGTATGTGTTGTAGACTTTCTTCCCAAGTGTCTTTCGTTATTACCTGATTTAATTCTTTTTCCCATGCTTGTCTGTATAAGTCCGTCAAAGGAATGTCACTGTCTAATAAGATATTATATATATAAAGATATTATTTTTTCTGTATTAGGATGCTTATTCCAACATTCATCAAGAATCTCTGGGTTTCTATTTCGAAAATTTTTAGAATTCGATTTAACATAATCTCTAAGTTGAAGATATCTGAAATAATCATTTTCTCGAAGTCCATAAATCTGTTGCAACTCCTGAAATGTCAAAAAAGAGCCTTCCTTGTAAAGGTGTCCCATATTTTTAATTCCATAATTCTTCCATTGTGTAAAACCCCCGTCTAAACATGAAGGCTTAAACAATGAATTATTCACAATTGGAAGAAAAAGAGATAAGTTATCTAATTTTAATGTCTTTTTTAATTGTTTCCAAATTTTTATAGCACTAAATATTATAGGGTTTTCCCTGTAAATTTTCTTGTTTAATTTAGACGTAGCAAATAATATCGAACCAATATCATAAGGCATACAATCTTCCTTTTCCATTTTTAACCAGTCTGGTTGCTGGTCTATTTCTCCCAACCAGAAGTTCATATTTTTAATATTAACTGCCCAGAAATAAAACAAAAAGTTAGGTAAAACCAAGCCTCCATTATTTTTTGATTTACACAGGTGTCTTTTGCTTATCCTATGATTCTTATAATCCCAGATAAAATCATTAACAATAGAGTCCAATTTTTTAAAGAAGTTTTTTGCCAGGTATATCGGAATCGTCTGAAAAAGGTATAATATTTGCGGTAAAAAAAATCATTTTTATGGCATTAATTTTACCAACCATTGAAATAGGTAATGTTTTCCAGTATTGGATATTCTTATGTAATTTATTCAATAATGGGGGGAAATTTGCTTTAAATAATGATGTATATATCTTAGTTACATAGATACCTAGATATTTAAATTTTTCATTTACTACTTTAAATGGGAATTGTTGTATTATCTGTTTATTATGTTCCCTTATTGGCATAATTTCACTTTTATTCCAATTTATTCTGTATCCTGAAAGTGCACCGAATTGGTTTATTAGTTTTAATAGGTTTGGGATACTAATTTCTGGTTTTGTGATGTAAATTAATACGTCATCTGCGTATAGAGAAATTTTATTCACTGTGTCTTTACTGTTATACCCATATATTTCCGGATGCCCCCTAATTCTTTCTGCAAGTGGCTCAATTGCAAGTGCAAATAGTAATGGAGATAACGGGCATCCTTGTCTACACCCTCTAGATAGACTGAATTTAGATGACAGTCTTTGGTTGGTAAGTATTCTAGCCGTAGGATTTGTGTATAGCAGTTTTATCCATGTGCAAAATTTCTCCCCTAGCTGCATCTTTTCCATCACCGAAAATAAATAAGGCCATTCGACCTGATCAAATGCTTTTTCAGCGTCAAGTGAGATTATTGCTAAATCTTCATTAATAATTCTCTTGGTATATATAATATTAAATAATCTTCTTAGATTATAATATGAATACCGTTTCTGAATAAAGCCTGTTTGGTCAGGGTGTATTAATTTATTCATCACTGTACTTAATCTACGTGCTAGTATTTTAGTTAGTATTTTCTGGTCTGTATTCAGAAGTGCAATTGCTCTGTATGATCCCGGATCTTCCGGATCTTTATCAGCTTTAGGAATAAGCGTTATTATAGATTCATTTAAGGTGTCTGGGAGTTTCTGTTGGGTGTAGATATAATCATATAGTCTTTGCAAGCGTGGGCACAGCAAATCATGAATTTTTTTGTAAAATTCTGAACCTAGACCATCTGGCCCTACTGCCTTACCATTTTTTAGAGAGCCAATAGACTCCTCAATATCCTTTATCGTAATTTCCCTTTCTAATAATTCTCTATCCTTTGAATCTAAACCTTTTAAATTACATTTTATTAAAAAATCTGCTATTCCTTCTGATTGTGCTACAGTTTTAGTTGAATAAAGGTTATGATAGTATTGTAGAAATCTATCATTTATATCCTTGGGCATTTTTAATAATTCTCCTGTCTCTGTTCTAATTTTATGAATTATTTTTTCCCCTTCCATTTTTCGCAGCTGGCGTGCTAATAGTTTTTGTGGTTTGTCTCCAAATTCAAACTGTAATTGTTTGGTTTTTTGATAAAGTTTTATTACTTGTTCTGAGTACATTTTATTTAATTTATATTTCAGTACAGCAATTTTATTATGTTTTAACGTAGATGGCGTTCTCGCATTTTCTGTATCTAGTTGCTTAATTTCACTTTCCAATGCTTTTTGTTTAATCCTGTTTTCTTTATTATAAAATGCTTGGGCAGAGATTAATGTACCTCGAACATACGCTTTGAACGTCTCCCACATAAGAGAAGCAGGTGTGTCAGGGTTGTCATTTACCTCAAAAAATATTTGGATTTGTTTAATAATATATTCCTGGCATGATCTTTCGTTCAAGATTTGTGGGTTAAGTCTCCAATATGTTTGTTTCTCGGACATTCCATTTAATTTAATCATGAATGTTACCGGTGCGTGATCTGAGATTATAATGTTATGATATTTTGAATTATAAGTAAATGGAATAAACGTAGAGTCAACTAAAAAGTAATCTATTCTTGAGTATGTTTTGTGTACTGGTGAATAAAATGAATATTCCCGTCCGGTTGGGTTTTCTATTCTCCAGATATCCTTAATATTAGTGGTATTAATAAATGAATTTAAAAAAACACTTGAATTGGATGTTGCTTTTTTTTGCCTTGATGATCTATCTAAGTATGGGTCTAATGTACAATTGAAGTCTCCTCCAATTATTAATTTGTATTGTGCAAATTCAGGAATTTTATTAAATGTTTTGTTAAAAAAAGTGGGGTTATCGAAGTTAGGCCCATAAACATTTAGAAGGATCACTTTTTCACCATTTAACTCTCCAACCACTATAATATATCTGCCATCCATATCCACTATTATTGAGGAGGTCGCAAAAGGAATTCCTTTACGAATTACTATTGCTACTCCTCTTGACTTGTGGGAAAAAGAGGAATGATATGATTCAGCGATCCACTTAGCTTTAAGTCTGTGTTGTGATTCCTTTTTAAGATGTGTCTCTTGAAGAAATATTATATCTGTTTTGATTAGATTTAGGTGTGCCAAAACTTTACTTCTCTTAATTGGTTCATTGATTCCCTTGACATTCCAACTACAAAATGTTATTCCCTGACCCCTTCTTGTCATGTTAGCATCTTGCATATTGCTTTTGAGGTGGTCTATAACCGGGCAGAAGGAACAACACATAGAACCTGACCCTGCTCCCAAACCTCAGATAGATGAATTTAAATTCGAATACATCATTCTTCCGATCATATCTCCTTGCCTTGGTCTTGTTTTTCCATTCAAACCTTGAGTTAGAGAAATATTTAAAGAAAGAAAAGTGATAGGGTTGGTTAGTGTAGGGTGAAGAAAAAAGAACTACATCTACAATTAGTGTAGTTAGTGATAGCCACACTAACGTGGCTAGAATTCTAAAGACTTCCGTAGCCTTTGTAAAATGAAAAAATTCCCAGCTCCGTGCCCGAGGAAGAGGAAAGAAAAAAAAAAAATTTTTAACATTCAATCAACTTCTTTGGGAGTATCAAACTTATTTACCTAGTCATACTTATACCCACACAATATATATGCACCTACCTACGTACACGCATATATATATATATATATATATGTATACATACCCACATGTATACTAGTATCAACACGTAACCCTGCAGAAAGGTTCAAGCCAGCAAAATGATTTTAAATTGAAAGATAGAGCGAAAAAAAGAAAAGGAAACCCGTCAATCATAATTATGATATAGGTTAATTTACCTCTTACATATCTTTCTATATACTATATTATGTAATTCCTTTCTTCATTTATCAAAGACTATTAATTATTGATCATTGTTATCCATCTTATACCGTATTAACTTTTTATAAGAATTGATAATGTTAATAATTTTAGTGGAAATAAGGATATTTAATAAGTATTAGTTGTTACCTGTATAGTTAAATATGAATTTACATATAATAGTAATGATTAGTAACCTAAAAAGAGCCAAAACAAAAAAGAGAAAAAAGAGGGAAAAACCCTCGAAAAATCGCAGTTTTTATCCAATGTCCTCCATCATTTTCGGTTTCCAAGTGTCTATAAAGTTCTTGAACGAATTTTAAAGGTCCTTTTAGATCTGATGGTCATCTTAGTCCATGGCTCCTAAGGAGTGATGTAGGTTCTTCAGTCTGTGGGCACGTTACCGACTACCTTGGCGTATTCGAGTGCTTTTTCGTGCTCTGTAAAAAAGAACACATTGGAATTGTAGGTGACTCTTAGCCTTGCGGGATAGAGTAGGCTGTATTTCAAATCCGGTACACTCTTCAATATTCTTTTGGTCTCGTTGAACAGCATTCTTTTCTTGAAGACCTCTGTCGAGTAATCTCGGTAAATGCTAAATCTCTCGCCTTCAAAAAGAAGTTGACCGCTCCGAACACTTTTCTTCATTATCTCATCAAATTCATGATCCTGTAGGACTTTTACAATAATTTGTCTTGGATGGACATCATCTTGTGTACGACGTCGCTGCGCTCTATGGGCTCGGCCGAGTAGAGGTTTGTGATCCAATTTTAGGACTTTATGTAGTAGGTCTGCCACGAAATCCCGAGTGCCCATTTCCTTCTCGCTTCCTTCCTTCACCCCTACAATTCTTAGGTTCTTTCGTCTTTGACGCCCCCTCCAGATCGATACATTTATCATTTAATTTGCTCACCATGTTTGTGAGGCGTTGGTTTTCAGTAAGGAGCTGATTTACTGTTTCTGCACTTGTCGTCGCCCATTTCTCAAGCTCGGTTATCGCTGTTCTGTGTTGATCAAGTTCGTGGCGAATGGGGTCCACCTCTGTTTGAACCTTTGTTTCCACCGAAACGAGTCTGGCTTCCATCACTTCCATCTGGTCTTTGACCTCTTCCTCCCTCGTCCTCTTCCAGTTTTCAAGCATTTGTTGAACTGTGACGAGCATTTCTGCTCTAAAATCTACCTTGAAGGTGTCTAGTGCCTTTTGAAATTTTTCTCCAAAAGTCTTCATTTCAGCAGCCAGACAAGTCTTCATTTCAGCAGCCAGAAAGATTTTAAGATCTTCCATTTCCGATTTTTTCCCTTTAATCTTCTTTGGAGGATCTTCCTGGGCCATCGCTGTAACTGAGGCCGAGGCTTCTGTAGGGCCTTCCTCTTCCATCTGGGGTCTTCCTTTACCCGATTTTTTTGTTGCTCCACGGGGGGGGGGGGTGTTGTAGCGACATACCTTAAGTCGCAGGCCTGATGACGTCACGCAGGCTGCCGTTTCAGATTACGATCGCTGCAGGTAGGTCCCGATTTTTCTCCCGTTTTTTGCTTCCTCGGTACGGAGCTGGTTGGCGCTGGACTTAAATGTTCAGAGCCAAAGGAGGCAAACATGGGGCATTGGCCAAGTCCAGCAGGATTCAATCCAGTGGTTCCCCTTGTTTTGTTTGATAAAACCCCTTCCTTCAAAGTGCCTTGAAATGTCTCATTCTGTTAAAGATTATATACATAGGCATTTTTGTTTTATTAATCATTGTTATCAGCTAACCTCACACAACCAACCATCACCAGTAGCACTTTATGACTTCACCTGCTCCACTATAAAATATCCACAAGCTACAATTATTCTGAAGAAGAGTCCTGACCCAAAACATCCTCCATAGATGCTTCCTGAACTGCTGAGTTACTCCAGCACTTTGTGTCGTCTTTTTGTAAACCGGCATCCGACGTCCCTTGTGTCTTCCATATTCATGCCTACTGTCGCACTCATCTAACCTTTCCCACCCCTGCTTCTCAAAAACTGCCCCCACCCCCCTCCCCCCAATTATTGTTGAGCTCAGTGCTTCCGATGTTAGGAAGAATGTCCCACAATTAGTTGTGTTCTGGAAATTGATTAAAAAAAAGCAGATACCGTTGGCAGGGTAATGCAGCTTTATTCTATAGTTAAAGCTACAGTAAGTAACAGACCAACAGATTCAATGTGACCATAACCTTCAATTAAAGTTCCATCCATTGCCAATGGCCACATGCCTGAAACAATGCTGTCCATTTCCATAAAAGATGTGCATAATTTCAGACAGTGTCATCAGAAGAGCTCTGCAGGCTTCATCTCTTGGCTGTTCATGGCCAAACACTACTACTAACTACCTGCCTTGCTGGATGCCTAAGGTCTGACTAACTCTTTTCTCTTCACCCTGACTGGCTTCAAGCCCTGGTGAGCTCATATACCGTCTGCAATACCAGTATGGAGATGGAGAAACGCGTCAATTCAATTAAAGTTGCATGACATTTGAAAAGTATCCTCGGGAATATTTTGTATTTGAAGAATCTTTAGACTGATCTCGACTGATCTTTTGCTATGGCTGAGGTGAAAATTCTCTCTATAATTGGTGAATAAAATCTCCTGCGGCATTGCAAGGTTAAAGGACCAGGCCCAAAGTTTTAAAATCAAAGTTTGATTTTACAGTCATCTGTCCAAGTTGTTGTCCGATTTGACTGATCTGGCACTGGTTCAAGGTTGCAAAGTATCAGAAAGGACCACCTGCCATGTAACGTGCAAGCAGAAATATTGGTCCTTCAGCAAAAGCCAGAATCCTACAATGTTTACCAACTCCATTTTAGAAAGCTGAAAAGCACTTTTTAAGCACACGCTCACACATGAAAGGTCACACAATGCAGAGTACAGTGTTGAAATCTGGACAGTTTGCCCAAATAAATTTCCAAACATTCAGGTTTGATGTTTTATCTAAAAGATCAAGATACAAAATGTTTATCCGCGGTTGTTGTAATTCAGAAATACCAAATCAAGAGAAACTACGTGGACAGGTTGAGGAACAGTCACGATGGATAAAAATTGGATCAAATTGCACCATGTTTTTGACCTTTTTGAATTCATGTATTGAGTTTAATTCGGTTTTGTTTAGAGATACAGCACGGAAACAGGCCCTTGCTAGTGTCACTGACCACTACACCTGTGGGAACTGTGTCCAGATGCAGCTCCTCAGGGACTGAGTTAGGGAACTGGAGAAGCAGCTGGATGACCAGCAGTCCATCCGGAAAGATGAAAGCTTCCTGGACAGGACCCACAGTCAGGACATCTCTGCAAGAGTACAGGAGGTGCGGCGGTTAGAGACAGAAAGGAAGTGGATGAAACGAGTGCAAGAGACCTCGGTGGAAGTACCTCTTGCGATCAGGTACACCCTCTTGGGAGCTATCGGGGCAGGCAACGCATTGGTGATCATCCACAATCAGTAACCTGTGCCTGCCTTCTCCCCATACCCCTTAATTCCACAAGCTCCTAGAGCTCTATCTAACTCTCTTTTAAATTGATCTAGTGAATTGGCCTCCACTGCCCTCTGTGGCACAGAATTCCACAGATGCATAACTTTCTGGGTGAAAACGTTTTTTTTCTCATCTCAGTTTTGAATGGCCTTCCCTTTATTCTTAGACTGTGGCTCCTGGTTCTGAACTCCCCCAACATTGGGAATATTTTTCCCGCACCTAGCTTGTCTAGTCCTTTTATAATTTTATATGTTTTTATAGGAATCCCTCTCATCCTTCTAAATTCCAGTGAATACAAGCCCAGTTTGACAGTCCCACCATCCCGGGGATTAACCTCGTGAACTTACATTGCACTGCTTCAATTAAAAGGATGTCATTCCTCAAATTAGGAGACCAAAACTGCACAGAATACTCCAGATGTGGTGTCACCAGGGCCCTGTACAACTGCAGAAGGACCTCTTTACTCCTATACTCAAATCCTCTCGTTATGAAGGCCAACATGCCATTAGCTTTCTTCATTGCCTGCTGTACCTGCATGTTTACTTTCAGCGACTGGTATACAAGGACACCCAGGTCTCGTTGCACTTCCCTTTATCCTAATCTGACACCATTGAGATAATAATCTGCCTCCTTGTTCCTGCTGCCAAAGTGGATAACCTCATATTTATTTACATTCTACTGCATCTTCCATGCATCTGCCCACTCACTCAACCTGTCCAAGTCACCCTGCAACCTCCTAGCATCCTCTTCGCAGTTCACACTGCCACCCAGCTTTGTGTCATCTGCAAATTTACTAGTTACTTTTAATTCCACCATCTAAATCGATCATCTAAAGTGCTGGGGAGGAAGATTTCCTGGAATCTATACGGGATGTTTTTTTAAACCAATGTGTAGAAGAACATAGAGGGCAGGCCATCCTAGATTGGGTATTGTGTAATGAGGACGGATTAGTTAGCGATCTTGTTGTGCAGAGCCCCTTGGGCAACAGTGATCATAATATGGTGGAATTCCGCATTAGGATGGAGAGTGGCACAGTGATTCAGAGACTCGGGTCCTGAACTTGAAGAAAGGAGACCAAATGTGATGGGAATTGGCTAGGATAGACTGGCAAGTTATACTTAAAAAGTTGATGGTAAAGGTGCAATGGAAAAGATTCAAAGACCGCATAGATGAATTCAAAATTGTTCATCCCTGTCTGGCGAAAAAATAAAATGTGGAAGGCGGCTCAACCGTGGCTAATGAGAGAAATCAAGGATAGTTTTAAATCTAAGGAAGAGGCATATAAATTGGCCAGAGGAAGCAGCAAACCAGAGGACTGAGGAAAATTTAGAACTCAACAGAGGAGGACAGAGGGGTTAAATAAGAGGGGGAAAAATAGAGCTTAAAAGAAAGCTTGCGAGGAATATAAAAACTGATTCTAAATGCTATAATGGGACACAAAGAGATGGCAGAACAGTTAAACGAGTACTTTGGTTCTGTCTTCACTAAGGAAGACACAAACAATCTCCCAGAAATACTAGGGGACCGAGGATCTAATGTGAGGAATGAACTGAAGGAACTCCACATTAGTCAGGAAATGGTGTTAGACAATCTGTTGGGAGTGAAGGCAGATAAATCCCCAGGGCCTGATGGTCTGCATCCCAGAGTACTCAAGAAGGTGGCCCTAGAAATTGTGGATGCATTGATGATCATTTTCCAATGTTCTCTCGACTGGATCAGTTCCTGTAACTTTTTAAGAAAGGATGGAGAGAGAAAACAGGGATTTATAGACCAGTTAGCTTTACATTGGTAGTGTGGAAGATGCTGGAGTTGATTATTAAAGATGTATAGCAGTGTATTTGGAAAGCAGTGATGGAATCGGTCAAAGTCGGCATGGATTTATGAAGGGGAAATCATGCTCGACTAATTTTCTGGAATTATTTGAGGATGTAACAAGTAGAATGGATAAAGAAGAGCCAGTGGATGTGGTGTATCGGGACTTTCAAAAAGCCTTTGAAAAGGTCCCACACAAGAAATTAGTGTGCAAAATTAGAGCACATGGTATTGGGGGTAAGGTATTGACATGGATGGAGAACTGGTTGGCAGACAGGAAGCAAAGGGTAAGAATTAACGGATCCTTTTCAAAATGGGGTGTCTCAAGGCTCGCTGCTGGGACCCCAGTTATTTACAATATATATTAACGATTTAGACGAGGAAATTAAATGTGACATCTCCATGTTTGCAGATGACACAAAGCTGGGCGGCAGTGTGAGCTGCGATGAGGATGCTATGAGGCTGCAGGATGACTTGGATAGGTTGGCTGTGTGGGCAGATGCACAGCAGATGCGGTATAATGCAGTAAATATGAGGTTATCCACTTTGGTGGCAAGAACAGGAAGGCAGATTATTATCTGAATGGTGTCAGATTAGGAAAAGGGGAGGTGCAACGAGATCTGGGTGTGCTTGTACATCAGTCACTGAAAGTAAACATGCAGGTACAGCATCCAGTGAAGAAAGCTAATGGCATGTTGGCCTTCATTGCGAGAGGATTTGAGTTTAGGAGAAAGGAGGTCCTACTGCAGTTGTACAGGGCCCCGGTCAAGTCAAGTCAAGTTTATTCGTCACATACACATATGAGATGTGCAGTGAAATGAAAAGTGGCAATGCTCGCGGACTTTGTGCAAAAAGACAAACAAACAAACAAACTATAAACACACTCATAAACACAACACACTCATAAACACAACACACTCATTAACACCTGGACCGCACCTGGAGTATTGTGTGCAATTTTGGTCTCCTAATTTGAAGAAATACATTATTTCTAGATAGATAGATAGATAGATAGATATAATTTATTGCCACACAACCAGGGTCAGTGGAAATTTGGGTTGTCAGCAGCAGTACAATAATAAAGAACACACAACCACAATAAAACTGTAACACAAACATCCACCACAGCATTCATCACTGTGGTGGAAGGCACAAAATTTGGCCAGTCCTCCTCCATTTCCCCCCCGTGGACAGGACCAGAGTCCAGAGTCAGTCCAGGATCGGCTCTTCCTCACCGGAGACCGCGGCCTTAAGATGGTGTAGGCCGCAGGCTGGCGGTCGAGATTTAAAGTCTCCGCCGCAGCCAGAAGGACCATAGACTGCAGGGTCGGCGGTCGAAGCTCCCCTCCAGGGGTGATGGTGAGTCCATGCCGGACCCACGGTATAAGTTGGCCGCGGGCCGGCAGTGATGGCTTCTTCTTCCCCCGGGTCCCCCACGAGGGATCCTGGGCTGTAGACGCCGCGCCAGCTGGAACTCTGCAGACCGCGGCTTCAGGCTGCCGGCAGCCCCGGGCCAGCGAAACGGAGTGCTCCCCTCCAGCGAGCCCCAGCGAGGGCTCACCTGCTCCACAACGAGAGTCCACGCTGCGCCCGCCGCTGAAGCCCCGGGCGTGTCTCCGGGAAAGGCCGCACCGATCCTTGATGTTAGGCCACGGGGGAGGCGACCTGAAAAAACTTGCATCTCCTTGGAGGAGGCGACCGAAGCGGTTTCCCCCTTACCCCCCCTCTATTTCTATTGAGGGAGTGCAGCATAGTTTGACCAGGTTAATTCCTGGTATGACAGGACTGACATATGATGAAAGAATGGGTCGACTGGACTTGTATTCACTGGGATTTAGAAGGATGATAGGAGATCTTATAGAAACATGTAAAATTCTTAATGGTTTGGACAGGCTAGATGCAGGAAAATGTTTCCCGATGTTGGGGAAGTCCAAAACTAGGGATCACACTTTAAGAATAAAGGGTAGGCCATTTAGGACTGAGGTGAGGAAAAATGTCTTCACCCAGAGAATTGTGAATCTGTGGAATTCTCTGCCACAGAAGGCAGTGGAGGCCAATTCACTGGATGTTTTCAAGAGAGAGTTGGAATTAGCTTTTAGAACTAAAGGAATCAAGAGGTATGGGGAAAAAGCAGAAACGGGGTACTGATTTAAGAAGCTCAGCCATGATCATATTGAATGGCGGAATTGGCTCAAAGGGCCGAATGGCCTACTACACCTTTTTTCCTATTTTTGTATGTTTCTCTCACTCACCTTTTCTGTTCCTTCCCTTTATCACCATCCTAGTGCTAACAGATAGTCTTCAAGCAGAAACATTAACAGATATATCCTAATCTGCTGAGTATTTTCAGCATGTTCTGTTTATGATTTCGGTGGAACAACATTTTTTTTTTGACTTTCACACCGTGGACTTACTCTTTAATGTATCTAAAACGAGCGCCATTCCTTTTCACACTTCATAGATAGTTTGCAACATCTTGGGTCAAGTCCTGTTTTTCTACAGTTTTCCTGCTCACATATTTTTAGTTAGTAAGTGATGGTAATGATTCTGCTGTAGCTGTTTTAATTCTCCAATTCCCTGTTTACTGTACGCATTTTATCTTTATTTTGTAATTTTTTTTATAACTTCTGTCCTCTAATGCCTCACGGGCAGCCGTTGCTCAGGGACTTGTTACCACTCCAGAGGGATACACCAATACCACAGCAGTTTTTGGTGTGTGACAGTGAAAAGTGGAAAGGGACAGAGCTGGGAAATCTGCAGAAATTTGCAATTCCCTTCTGGATTTCTTAATGATTCTGACAAGTGCATTGGTCCCTCGGCTACTCCACTCTGCTGAACATAAGGCTGTGTTGCAACCTCTACTCCAGAATTGTCCCACAAGGGGCGTTTTTTTGCTGTGGGGATCTCGATGGAAGATCTCAATAGCAGCATTGGGGCTGGGGTGTGATGAGGTGTCTGAAGTTGTGAAAGTGCAGTGGTGTTTCAATAACGAGGACTAAGAATACTTACAAAAAGTTTGATAATTAGATTTAATGAGCCATTGGTTTCAATACACCAGACACCGAACAGTTCTCCCCAACTGTGACATTAAATGTAAATCACTTATTCATAGGATTCCAAACTCAACATTAAACTGAGGGCTATTGCCTGAAACAAATGTATACTTTGGGCACACAATTGCAGGCATCATTCAAAATGAAATTGCAAAGTGCCTTTATTAATGAAGGGATATGGTCACTGAGCCCACTTTGAAGCCATTACTGGTCTCTAAGTGCCATGTGGAGGTAATGAAAACTGAATCAAAGAATGCAAACAGTTCCCAGATATTATGAGAGGAAACCTAGACTGTTCTGAAATGTACTTGAATTCTGAGTTCCTTTCAGAATGTAAATGTCAGTACATTCTGAAATACAACTCAGGATGATAGTTGGTTGCAGATATGAAGTGGCTGATCAAAGGGAACAGCTGGAAATTTTCATATTCACTTTTAAAGATAGAATTTTATTGGTGTCAATAATGGGTGAAATAAACATGATTTAAGAAACAATAATTTAATGTCACATCCACCCAATGCATTAACAATACTGAACATTTGAAAACGCACACCTTCAAATTCAGGAACAGTTTCTTCACAGATGTTATCAGGCAGCTGAATGGTCCTCTCATCGGCTAATGTATCATCCTGACCTCCCATCTGCCTCATTGGAGACCTATGAACTGTCTGTAATTGGACTTCAATGTTATCTTTGCACTAAATGTTGTACCCTTTATCCTTTATCTGTGCATTGTGGATGGTTTGATTGTTATCATCCATAGTCTTTCCTTGACTGGATAGCACTCAAACAAAAGCTTTTCACTGGACCTTGGTACATGTGTCAATAATAAACTAAACTAAACTAAATATATCTATATCATTTGCATTGGTTTCTGCACCAAATCATTTCAGGATTTCTCTACAGTATCATTCCTTGGAAACCATTTCACAGAGCGTCACAAGCAGTACATGGTGTGGTCTGTAAATGTGATTGGTCAACACGCCTGCACTACTCACTCAGAAGCAGGCTTTCAGTTTTTTAACAACATTCCAAGTTCGGAGATTTTGGCAAACTTTGGCAGAGCAAGCATTTCCCTTTCAAAATAATAAATGATAATGAGCAATTTTAGACTACTTTACTAAGGCTTTAAGATACAGCGTGGAAACAGGCCCTTCGGCACACCGAGTCCGCACGGACCTGCGATCACCCCGTACACTAGCACTAAGGTTAATTTACAAGTTTTTACTGAAGCCAATTAACCTGCACACCTCTACATCTTTGGAGAATGGGAGAAAACCAGAGCACCCGGGGAAAACCCATGTGGGTTGTACAAACTTCACACAAACAGCCGGCCCCATTGTCGGAATCGAACTGTGGTATTTAGCACAGTAAAGGGCCTGTCCCACTTGGTCGTCATTTGCACATCATTTACGCGACATAATTTATGCATCACAATGCACGACACGCGCATCGTGATGTGCGCATGGCGTGCATTACGCACGCATGGCGCGTAGTGAGGCGTGGTGGCATAGACAGTGACGTGCGGTTGCGCGCGGCGTCCCTGGATTTTGGGATTCACATAATCTTTGCATGCCACCTGCGTGACGCGCAAATGATGCCCAAGTGGGCCAGGCCCTTAATGCGGTGACATTTTCGCTGTGCCGCCGTGTTGCCACGATTTTACTTAAAACGCAACATTTTATAAATGCGATTAACTATGAAACAGTAATGAAACTACATGTGTAGAGAGTGACTTGATCTTTCTCACTTCTAATGTAATGTTCGAGAATGCTGACGAATGAACTGCAATGAGTTGTTACCAGATTAAACTGGGAACAGGACAGGCATTAGACTTTTAAGTGGCTATCGGACTTCATGAACATGGTTTAGTTTTCAACTGCCTGAACTTAATTAAACTGGCCAAACAAACAAAAATTGTAAGAATTTTTAGAATGGCGTGTTCTGTTAACGCAAGTATAAATTTTCTAAAGTCATAAATTGCGAAGAATAAAGCAATGGAGTGGCAATGGAGTCTTCAGCAATGAAGTGTTGTGAAATTTCCTGTTCTTTTAAGTGAAAATATCCTCATCTTTTTTTAAAGATAGCTGATTAAATGTGTTTCTATGCCTTTATATAAATAACTATTTATGTTTCGTATTATGTGAGTTACTAGATATGATGGAAAACAAAGCTTTTCACTGTACTTTGCAACATGTGATAAACATATATCTAAATCTATGTTTTGACTAGACTAAGGGACCCAGTTGGGTCCCAGCATCACACAGGAGGACTGGTCATCCAACGCAATATTCCACCTCTTCACCAATTATAATATTGGTGGCCCGTGGGGGGGGGGGGGGGGGGGCTTTCTGGAGCGCTAGTATGGGTGTTGTGGGCTGAAGGGTCTGGTTTCCAGAGGGCTAGTATGCAAATTGTGCACCAAATGGATTCTTGGGCTGGCGTCTCAGTCAATCAAGCCTGTCGTGCTGGCAACTCACTCATGGCTGGTGGGCTGGTAGTTGTCTCACGGCTAATCCTTGAAATTCTATTTCAAGCAGGGTATAAGGCCACCAAATTCAAGTGCAGTTTCATACCATTTGAAGTAGGGTGCAAAGCCACTAAAGACAGCGAGTCGTGACCTCTCCCTCCTCCATCTTGCAGAGACTGAGCCACATCCACATTTCCGGGTTTTATA
The DNA here is from genome assembly GCF_028641065.1 of Leucoraja erinaceus. Classification (NCBI taxonomy): domain Eukaryota; kingdom Metazoa; phylum Chordata; class Chondrichthyes; order Rajiformes; family Rajidae; genus Leucoraja; species Leucoraja erinaceus. Next base: position 152,265,756 of record NC_073377.1, read on the forward strand.
ACCCCTCCTCCCCCCACCGGAAAAGGTGTGGCTTTCATGGAGTGATTGACAGGAGAGAGATTCTCAACATTCTCAACTAATAACACTTATATTTTTCAATGATGGGAAGAATTCTCTGCACCTACTCAGTGGAGGGGGACTGAGTAAGATGGCTAAAAATCACAGCCGTAAGTGGTAGCATTTTATCTAAAATCAATATACAGTGCAAACAGGAAGTAAGTGCATTTACAGTAGTGCCTTTTAACCAAGCCAAAGCACCCAAGCCGCCATTTGCAGTAAGTAGTGCCTTTTAACTTCAAGCCAGTGCACCCACGCCACCATTTGCAGTAAGTAGTGGCTTTCAACTTCATGCCACCATTTGCAGTGTGATGCCTTTTAACTTCAAGCCATTGCATCGAAGTCACCATTTGCAGTAAGAGGTGCCTTTTAACTTCAAGCCATTGCATCCGCCACCATTTGCAGTAAGTAGTGGCTTTCAACTTCAAACCACACCCAAGCCACCATTAGCAGTAAGAGGTGCCTTTCAACTTCAAGTCAAAGCTCCCAAGCCACCATTTGCAGTAATAGTGCCTTTCAAAGCTTTGCAGTAATAGTGCCTTTCAACTTCAAACCAAAGCTCCCAAGCCACCATTTGCAGTAATAGTGCCTTTCAACTTCAAACCAAAGCTCCCAAGCCACCACTTGCAGTAAGTAGTACCTTTCAACTTCATGCCACCATTTGCAGTGCCTTTCAACTTAATGCCATTGCACCCAAGCCACCATCTGCAGTGAGTGGTGTATTTCAACTTCAAGCCACACCCAAGCCACCATTTGCAGTAAGAGGTGCCTTTCAACTTCAAGCCAAAGCAACCAAGCCACCATTTGCAGTAAGTAGTGCCTTTCAACTTCATACCACCATTTGCAGTAAGTAGTGTCTTTCAACTTCAAGCCACACCCAAGCCACACCCAAGCCATCATTTGCAGTAAGTGGTGTCTTTCAACTTCAAGCCACACCCATGCCACACCCAAGACACCATTTGCAGTAAGTAGTGCCTTTCAACTTAAAGCCAAAGCAACCAAGCCACCATTTGCAGTAATAGTGTCTTTCAACTTCAAACCAAAGCTCCCGCCACCATTTGCAGTGAGCAGTGCTTTCAACTTCAAGCCAAAGCACCCAAGCCACTATTTGTAGTAACTAGTGCCTTTCAACTTCATGCCACCATTTGCAGTATGTAATGCCTTTCAACTTCAAGCCATTGCACCCAAGCCACCATTTGCAGTAAGTACTGCCTTTCAACTGCAAGCCAAATCACCCAAGCCACCATTTGCAGTAAGTACTGCCTTTCAACTTCAAGCCAAAGCTCCCAAGCCACCATTTGCAGTAAGAGGTGCCTTTCAAATTCAAGCCAAAGCTCCCAAGCCACCATTCGCAGTAAGTAGTGCCTTTCAACTTCATGCCACCATTTGCAGTAAGTAGTGCCTTTCAATTTCAAGACACACCCAAGCTAACCAGGGAGGGGGAGGAGGGGGGAGTGCTTTCTGGAGCGCTAGTATGAACCATTTTAGAACCAATAGACCTTTTTTTGCAAGCTTTAGAACCAATAGACACTTTTTGCAAGATTTAGAACCAATAGACATTTTTTGCAAGCTTTAGAACCAATAGACATATTTTTGCAAGCTTTAGAACCAATAGACATATTTTTTTCAGAACCAATAGACATATTTTGCCAGCTTTAGAACCATTAGACATTTTTTGCAAGCTTTAGAACCAATAGACATTTTTTTGCCAGCTTTAGAACCAATAGACATTTTTTTGCAAGCTTTAGAACCAATAGACATTTTTTTGCAAGCTTTAGAACCAATAGACATTTTTGTGCAAGCTTTAGAACCAATAGACAATTTTTTGCAAGCTTTAGAACCAATAGACATTTTTTTGCAAGCTTTAGAACCAATAGACATTTTTTTTGCAAGCTTTAGAACCAATAGACATATTTTGCAAGCTTTAGAACCAATAGACATATTTTTGCAAGCTTTAGAACCAATAGACATTTTTTGTGCAAGCTTTAGAACCAATAGACATTTTTTTGCAAGCTTTTGAACCAATAGACATTTTTTTGCAAGCTTTAGAACCAATAGACACATTCAGCAAGCATTTTAGAACCACTAAGGGCACTTACATTTGAATAGATATGTGTTCAGTGTTATTCACAGCTCAGAGAAACATGATCCTCTGCTTTTCCTCCATCTTGAAGAGACTGTGTGGCACACCACTTCCTGGTTTTATAGTCCCTCCCCCTGCCACCAGCGGGGGCAGCAGAGAGTGGAATTTTGTAAAAACATTAATATCTCTGTCATTTTTAATCAATGGGAAAAATCCTCTGCACACATGTGGCAGAGGGGGTCTCTGAGCGAGGTGGCCAAAAATGACAGCCGTGGGTGGTGGCGTTCTCTCGAAAATCGCAGCACAGACCAGCCCAGCGTGAGGGCCTGAACATCGGGCCACCCGGGGCGGCGACTGCAGGTGCTCGGAAGGCCCCGACCACGGATGAACACGGAGGGGAGGCTGGCTGGACTATGGTGCCTTCCTCACCTTGGTGCCATTTATGTTATGTTGTGTCGTGGACTTCTGTATTTGTGCTTTTTTTACATTTTAATTCAATTTCAATTTTATTTTTAATATGTTTTATTATTTATTTATTATTTATTTTTATTATTTCTTTGTGATTTTTTTATGATACTGCCTGTAAGGGAAATTCATTTCGTTGTCCCAAATTGGGACAATGACAATAAATTTGAATACAATACAATACAATACAATACAATACAAAACCGGTCAAGAACAGACTTTTAGTAATATAGATGATGGTCCAGGTATCAGGTAATTTGAAGATATCCTCCCAAATTTGACATTAAAACTTGCGCTGAGTTTGAGTCAATCATTCACAATCATTATTAATATAGGTTTAACATTTCTGTTGACAATAAATGGCATTTTTTCTGCTCTCCAAGAACATGTTGTCATTGCCTGTATAGTTTAGTTCAAAGGTTTCAAAGGTATTTTATTGTCACGTATACCAATTAAGGTACAGTGACATGCAAATTACCATACAGCCACACTTAAAAAAAGCAACAAGACACACCACTACGTAAAAGTTAACATAAACAACCACCACAATGGATTCCCCACATACTTTTTCTTCCCTCCCACAAATATGTAATATGTGAATATGTGATTCTGTTCCATTCTGTTTGCAGTCTTTTGCTTTTTTTTTTTTGCACAATTCGCGAGCATATCCACTTTTCATTTCACTGCACATCTCGTATGTGTATGTGATGAATAAACGTGACTTGACTTGTCTTGACTTCTTCACTGCGATGGAAGGCAATAAAGTCCAATATTCTTCCTCCTTATTCTCCCGTGGTCAGGGCAGTCGAACCATCCGTCGGGGTGATCGAAGCTCCCACAGCCGGTGGTTGAAGCTCCCGCTTTGGGGCAATCGAAGCTCCTGCGGCTTGGAGTTCCCGAAGTCGGCCTGTAACCAGAGACTGTGAGCTCCAAGGTGTTAAATTCCGCAGGCCCCCGTGGTTGGAGCCCCAAAGTTGACCCCCAACAGGGATCGTGAGCTCCACAATGGTGTCCCACAGGCACCTGCGGTGGGGTTCCTGAAGTCGGTCTTCAGCAAAGGCCGCCACTTCCTTGATGTTTGGCCGCAGTGCGGACGGAGATAAGATATGGGAAAAAATCGCTATCTGTTGCGCTAGTATGGGTGTTGCGGGCCGAAGGTACTGGTTTCCAGAGGGCTAGTATAGACATTGTGGGCTGTATGGATGCTTGGGCAGGCATCCAACTGTTGCAACGATTTTAAAAGCCAAGTCAAGGCAAATAATTGGGATGCAGACACCTGACAACCAAAATTCACTTTCTGAACACAAACTTGTTAAAAAAAAAGGTGAGGCAAACAATTGGGCTGCTGCAGACACCCAACAACCAAAATTCATTTTGTGAACACAAACGTTTTAAAAAGGGCTGCAGCCACTTTACAGCCGAATCGAGGGGACTCACCGTGGAGTAGACGTGCCTTCAGTGTTATTCGCAGCTCAGAGAGCCGTGAGCCGTGACCCGTGACCCTCTCACTTCCTGGTTCTGGCAGAGACTGAGTGAGGCACGACACTTCCTGGTTTTATAGTCCCTCCCCCTGCCGCCAGCAGGGGCAACAGAGAGAATGGGGAATTTTGTAAAAACATTAATATATCTCTCATTTTTCATCAACGGAAATAATCCTCTGCTCTCATATGGCGGAGGGGGGCTCTGAGCGAGGTGGCCAAAAATGACGGCCGTAGGTGGCGGCGTTCTCTCGGAAATCGCAGCACAGTCGGCCAAAAGCGGTCAAGATCAGAGATTTAGTAATATAGACTATTAAACCAGCAAGGAAGGAAGGGACAGACAGACAGTTGGCGAGGCAGCCATTGTTGGCGCCACCCGGTGGATTCAGAGATCGGTAGTTTAGAGATATAGCATGGAAACAGGCCCTTCGGCCCACCAAAACCATTCCAACCAGTGAACATCCGTACACTAGTTTCTATCCAACAGTACATACATACATACTATTTGCAGAAGACAATTAACTAAAAACATGCACATCTTTGGAATGTGAAATTGGAGCACCTGGAGAAAACCATGTGGTCACAAGGAGAAAGTACAAACTCTGTACAGCGAGCACCCATTGTCAGGATGGAACCTGGGTCTCTGGCACTGTGCGTCACTGTGCCACCCCTTCTTTTGTTAAAATATAAACCCATCAAACTACAGAATACCTTTCATTGAACAATACGGGAATCATTCCCTTTTCTATTAAAACTTCCAAAACACCTAAAGCTTTGTCCCTGAAGAAAATCAGAAGGGAAATTAAGATCTCCCTTGCACTCCTGCCACGATGTCAATGGTCACATCCTGAAAGGCCTAGAACTTAGACTGTGACACAGATAAGTCAAATCTTGGTTGACTGTTGTGATTTTGATGGAAGCTGCGCCTGTCACTTGTAAAGGTGCAATGGATGAGGCAAAGGTTTCAGCCACTTTAATATTCTCTGGCATCTCCTCTAAAGGTCTTTTTACATGTGTAACCCTTTGAGTTGCTCAGTTCAGCAAGTCGGGTGGTGAGACTTTGCTGGCCAGAAACATCTAAAAATACTTTAGTGTGTTCACATTGAACAATTTTGCAATAATTGATTAAAAATGAATGGTAATGGTAATAATGTAACTGCTGAACCATTGTTCATATGTATTTTAAGGAAAGATTTCCTGCTCTTACCTGTCATGGCTAATATATGATTGATTCATTGATTTAGTCAGTTCTACTAAACTACCACGAAACAATAACGAAATTGAAACAGACCACAGGTATCACCCCAGCCACTGACACAACCAAGGTATAATCAGCTTAGTCAACAATGTTAATTTATAGTTTTGTTTAGTTTAGAGATACAGGGTGGAAACTGACCTTCCGGCCCACGCCGACCATCGATCACCTGTTCAAACTAGTTTCAGGTTATTCTGCTTTGTCATCTACTCCTTGCATTCTTGGGGCAATTTACGGAAGCCAATTAAACTAGAAATCCGCACGTTTTTGGGATGTGGGAGGAAACTGAAGCACCCAGAGGAAACGGGGTCAACGTTTAAACTCCACACGGACAGCTCCAGATGTCAGAATTGAATTTGGGTCTCTAGCATTGTGAGGCATCAGCTCCACCTTCACACTTATACTGCAGACCTCGATACAAAGCTGTGTGAGCTGCCTCACAGATTAGTGAATAAATGCTCAGCATCGCCCAACATGATGGTAAATTAAATGGCAATTGTAAATCAGTAATTCTATAAGTGGATGATAAGAAAATCAAGGGGAATTAACGGGCATATGAAAGGTAATAATAGACCAAATGGAATCAAGAGAGGGAGCAGAATTGATAGGAGTGCTGAAAACAGCCACAGTGGGCTGAATGGCTTCTTTCATGTAGTATTGAAATATTAAATTTAACCTGATGTCTGTGTTGGCTCTTTGATAGTGCTTATTAATTTGACCCATTCCCTTAATCTTTCTTTTATCTAATTTTCATGAAGTTTTTAACATAATGTCTGTTTCTACCATCCTTTCAGGAAGTAAATTCCAGGTCACATAACATTTCTCCATGTTGACACCGGTTCTTTTGTCATTCGCTTTAAACCTGTGCCTCTGATTAATGTTATTCCTGCTACTGAAAATCATTTCTCTATACTATATCAAACACATTAATCATTTTGGTCACCCCTGTCAAAGCTCCCTTTACTTTTTCTCTGATTTAAGAAGAACAACCTCTGTTTCAACAGTTTGACAAAAATAATTGAAATTTCTCATCCCTGGTATAATTCTAACAAATCTGCTCTACCTAGAAAACCTGACATTCTTCCTAAGGTGGTGAACCCAAAACTGAACACAGGGCTCTCGCTGTGGGTTAGCCAGCATTAACACAGCTTCCTTTCTTCTGGGCTATTTAAAAAGTATGGGTCCAATTTGCCATATCAAAACCTGCCTAAAATGTGCATGTTTCAAAGACTTGCATATCTACTACCTCACCTCTCTCCTCTCTTCTGTAGGGCTCCCTGTTCATGTGGAACATTATTCTTTCGACCAAATAACCATAATTCCCCCCTTTCCCAATTAAAGTTAACCTCCCACATGTCTGCCAGTTTAGCCTAATTATTAATTAGGATAGTTTTGAAATTATTGCTTGCATACATTATTTCAGGACATAATTATGTATCGAAAGCAGCGGTTGTCCTAAGCACACCTCCCTCCATCCCTCACGGTGGCGCAGCGGTAGAGTCGCTGCCTTACAGCGCTTGCAGAGCCGGAGATCCGGGTTCGATCCCGACTAAGGGTGCTGTCTGTATGGAGTTTGTACGTTCTCCCCGTGACCGCATGGGTCTTCTCCGATGTCTTCGGTTTCCTCCCACACTCCAAGGACGTATGCAGGTTAATTGGCTTGGTGTATATGTAAATTATCCTGTGTTAGCAAAAATAGCTGGACAATGTTAGTGTGTGGGGATCGCTGGTCGGTGCGGGCTCTGTGGGCCGAAGGGCCTGTTTCCGCTCAAAACTAAACTAAACTCACTGTACTCTGCATGGGCATTACACATCCATGTACTGCTGTTCCATTGCTTCACTGTTAATTCCCCCCTAACTGGCATGGCTTGTGTGGGTGCTTTGTCAAAACGCTGTTTCAAAATTAATATATACAGCATAAACTATATTAAATCATGAAGCATTTCTCAGAGTTCATCAAGTAACAGGATGCAAATCAAAGCTAATTCACCTTTATTTATCCCTCGCTCTTTGTAAACATGGATATTTTACATTTAACCCATATATCAGGAGGATTTAAAAATGATGGCCAGAGACTCTGCAATCTGCACCTCTACTTCCATCATTGGTATTTCTATCATAATCAGGTGACTTTCTTGAGGAATGCTTTGCTATTTTTAGCCTATCCAGCATTGTCACTGTCTCTTGTTCTGTTGCTCCATTAGCTCCATCCACTTTTTTTTGTGAATTCTGATGCAAAATATTCCCCGAGTATATCAGCCATTCCCTCTACTTCCACAAGATCTATTTTTTGGTTTACAAAAATCTCACCCTATCATATAAGGGAGTGGGTCAAATTAATAATAACCTATCACCCAATCAATGATTTTAAAATGTTGGATACGCATTTGATGGAAATAAGGATTATAGGAAACAGTTAAAAAAACAAAATGTTAGTTTGGAGGTCTTTTATGTAGTGGGTGGGGGAGGGGAAGGGGGAAACTTTATTTTCTTAGTCCCCTACCTGGTCAGAGAGGCAGCTTCCCTCCGAGATGTTTTTTCGCCCCTTCCTCACGGCCTACCATCGAGACTGGAGCAGTGTTTCCTGTCGGGATCTGCCGGAACCCCAGCTTCGGCGATGGCACAGCGCTGGGACACCATCACGGAGCGGGCAATGCCTTACCGGGCGTGCGGTGACCAGCGACTCCAACATCCGAGGAGCTGCGGTCTGCAGAGTGTCCAGCCGCAGGCAGCACTGGATTTAAAACACCGCGGAGCCTGGGATCTCTTGCTAATATCGCCAGAGTCGGAGCTACGACCAGCGCGGCCTGTGGACTTCGGGTGCCGCTGGCTCCGGGGAGGGAGCGGCTGCTCGAGACATTTCTAAGCTGCCGAGGAGTGTTCATCCGACGCCGGAGTTCCATCTTCCTGGCAAGAGGGCCTGAAAACATCGGACTGGCTGCGGAGGCCACAAATAGGAAGAGGACTTAACTTTTTGATGCCTTTCCCCACAGTGGAAAATTTTCATTCTGTTGTGGGGGGACGTTCATGTTGAATTCTATAACGTGTTGTGTCATTTATTCTTATTTTTAATTTTTCTATGGATGTACGGAAACTTAATTATTTATTTTATGCAAAGCACTTTGACGCGAGTTGATTTAAACGTGCTATATAAATAACATTTACTTACTTACTTACTTACTTACTTACTTACTTACTTACTTACTTACTTACTTACTTACTTACTTACTTACTTACTTACTTACTTACTTACAGTTTTGAAATGCAACAGAGTGAATGGTTCTGCGGAGATCTATGGTCAATGGGTGGAATGGCCTCCTTTGGTGGGTCTTGACCTTCTGATGGTGTGTTCAAGGAACAGGGACAGTGAAGAAAGTGTTTGGTACAATTGTCTTCATTGATGGGTATTGAGTACAAAGGTTGAGACATCATGATACAGCTGGACAAGGTACTGTTGTGTCATTTTAGTCACCCAGCTTTCGGAAGGAAATTGTCAAGTTAGAAGAAATTCGCCCGGATTTTGCCTTGACGTGGGCTTGCATTAGGCGCATTTCAAATGGATGTCTTTTCCAAGACCCTGGTCCATTCTTCTACTCACACCTACCATTCTGCATCTTATGCCATTTTTCCATGCAACTGCAGGAAATACAATATCTATCCTTTCACCTCTCCCTTTTCACCATCCAGGAACCAAAACAGTCTTTCCAGGTGAATGAGTGAAGCACTTTTTCCAATTTAAAGTACCACATTACATTATTACAATGTGGTCTCCTTTACACTGGAGAAACCTAAAGAATATGGGTGATCAGTGTGCAGACCACCTGCATTTCATCAACAGGAGCGATACTGAGCATCTGGAGTTGGCCCCTTCCATTCTGATCTTTCTGTCTGTGGCCTCCTGTAATGAAGTCCAACGCAATCTTGAGGGACAACATGTCTGGGTATGTTGCAGGTTACCAGATTCAATGTATAATTCTGCAAGTGTTTCTTTCAGTCTGAGTCGGAAGTGGCCATGTTTGTCCCTGCCATCATTTTCGTTTGCATGGCTTGGCCTGCTGTTCAGCTCTCACCAATAACCTTGCTGTTGATCCTGAACTATCATTGCTAATTTAGTCTCATCCTGTCGGCGATATTCTTTTTGTTTTTGTCGATTCCTTTCTCCACCTTCTCTGTTCCCGTAAACTTTTTTTTTTTCTTTCCCAGCTCTGATGAAGCTTCTTGGACCAGAAATGTTAACTCCTTCACTTTCTGCAGTAGTGGCCTGATCTGCTAAATTTGCTTTTTTGTTTCAGTTTTGCAGCATCTGCATTTTTTTTTTCAGGATGAGACATAGTGCAGACGTCAAATGCATAATGAACAATAGTTACCCTTGGAACTATCACCAGCGCTGCAGCGTTATTTGGTCGATAGCTCTAATATAATACTAAGACTGTCCTGTCCTGGGCCCAGAACATAAAGGTAATCATGAAGAAGGCATCCTGGCATCTCTACTTTCTTAGAAGTTTATTGAGGTTTGATATGTCTCCGAATACTCTATCATCTTTTAAAGATGTATTGTAAAAAGTAGCTTGACTGGTTGCATCATGGCATGGTTCCTGAGAACATTAAAAAAGACTGGTCTGCCCCAACAGCTGCTGACAACCTTCTACCGCAGCACCACAGAGAGCATATTAACGTATGGCATCTCTGTGTGGTATCTCAGCTGCACGGAGGCGGAGAGGAGAGCTCTTCAGCGCGTCGTCCACAAGATTATTGGGACACAGCTACCAGCCTTGGAGGGCATTTACCACACACGGTGCCTCAGCATCCATAAAGACTCCTCACACCCTTGTAATGGACTGTTCGAACTATTTCCCTCCGGCAGACGTTACAAGGCCTTCTACGCCCGAACCTCCAGACTCAGGAACAGCTTCATTCCCAGAGCTATAGCGGATCTGAACCGGCCCTGCTGAGTGCTCCCCAGCTCCCCTGGACTGTCTCCCTCGGATGGTTACGTCGCACAGACACATCTGCACTTTAGTCTGTTTGACTGTTTTGACTATTTTACTGTTGTAATGTTCTTTTCACAAACCATGTTCTTGGGGTATCTAAATCTAATTTTTATTAGTTATTTAAGTTATGACATCGGATGGAAGCTGCATACCAAATCTTGTTGCACTTATATGTAATGACAATGAAAGATATTATTATTATTATTATTATTATTATTATTATTATTATTATTATTATTATTATTATTATTATTATTATTATTATTATTATTTGTTCATTCCAACAGACATGAACTTGAGTGTAGAAATTAGTGGATTCAGCCTGACTCATCGCAAGCAGAGCCTTCTCCTCCATCAATAGCCTCTACATGAGATGCTGTGACAATAAATCAGCATTTATTATCATGGAACCCCACCATCCTGGCCATGCCTTCTTCTCACTACCACCATTGGGTAGGAGGTATAGAAGTCTTCTGATAAGCTCTCCACACTTGCCATTATTTCCTGTTTCCTTTAGGATTAGTCTGCACATGGATGTGCAGGGGCAAGCCGCCCCTCACTACTCTGGATGATACATATATTATATTTACATTCCCCTCTGCCTCTCATCAGCTTTAAGGCATGCAAGAACCTTCCAAAATAATGAACAAATGTAACATCCCGTCCACATCCACGAATCTCTGGCTCAACAAGATTTCTCATCACACCAGCAACCCATTAAATATCATGCAGAAACAGGGAACTGCAGATGCCGAAAACTTGAGCAAAATATAACGTGTTAGAGAAACTCAGAATCAGGCACACCTGGGGAGGGAATGGACACGCGATGTTTTGGGTCAGTACCTTCTTCTAAAGAAGGGTCTTAACTTGAAGCTTCATCCATTCTCTCCGCCCTCAGATGCTTCCTAATGCTGTTCCTCCAACACATGGTGTTTGGCCATTGAATATCATGTTGAGCTTTCAATTCTACATCCTCTGGAGAAACAGTAGGCCATTCAGACTCTATATCAATACACCATCAGTGAGATAACAGTTGGCCTGATTCATAGTTCAATTTATCCACCTCAGCTCCATATCCATAAATACATTCGGCTGACAAAAGATAGTTAAATTCAACTTTAAAGTTATACGTTTTGCCACAGCCTCCTGGTTTCATGGAAGACAATTTCACAGTTGTATGAAGAAGTATATGCTAGTTTTTCTCCTGAATGTCCCAACTCCAATTTTAAGATTATGTCTCCTTGTGATGGACCCTATTTTTCTGTTTATCAAAACCTTTCAATCTCATTTAATTCTGTACATAATTCGATCATGTAGTGATGTTCTGGAGAATCAGTGCAGCATTCCCATCTTTGAAAGGTCTGTCCACAATCTGTGAGATGTGATCTAATTAAGGCTTGGTATTGTTCCTCCCCCACCCTTTTTTTTAAACTAACATTCTATCAACCTTTGATGATTCTTAAAAACTGGTAAAATTGCAAATCGTCCCTAGTGTGTAAGTGTGTGGGGATTGCAGGTTGGTGCAGACTCGGTGGCCAAAGGGACTGTTTCCATGCTGTATAACTAAACTAAACTAAACTAAACTAAACTAAACTAAACTAAACTAAACTAAACTAAACTAAACTAAACTGCAAAATCTTCCCAAACCACTCACAGTGTAAGCAAACTAATGCCAGCATCCACTATCAGGCTCAGTATCATTGCTCCACTGACACCAATCATCTCCATGTCTTTTGCATGTTCAACATCAGCTTCCCAAATAAGGGCATCTATTCCAAGATCCATGTGGGCAAAGGATTTCCGGGAAGCACATAGATCATGGTTCAAGGATATTCTAAAGGGCCTATCCCACCAGCATGCGATTGCATGCGTCTAGCGCGACCAAACGTGGTGGCTTGAGCCGTACGGCCTCGCGGGGCCGGTCCCAATTCGAACCGCGGAGGTGTATGGAGTTGTGCGGGGCTGGTCCTGACATCATACTCACCAATCATCTGGGCAGGAGGAGGGCCGATGGAATTTGGGCGTCGCATGGCGCCGGGCGGTGACATCATCACGCAACGGCACGCAGTGCGGTGATGTCATCGCGCAACGCCATGCACTAGGCGTACGCCGTCAAGCGCTGTGTACGACGTCAAGACACTGCGTACGCCCGTCGAGGCGCTGCGTACGGCCTCAATGCGGCTGTGGGCCCGACAGGCCGTTGTTGGACAGGATTTTCGGACAGTGCAAGATTTTTGGAGCTCCGCGCGATGTCGGGACCAGCCCCCCGCACAACTCCATACGCCTCCGCCGATCAAAGTGGGACCGGCCCCGCAAGGCTGTACGCCTCAAGCGACCACGTTTGGTCGCGCTAGACGCATGCTATCGCATGCTGGTTGGACAGGCCCTTTAAAGCTTTGAAATATTGCAACATCTCCACTGGCCTGTGGAAATCCCTGACCCATGATCGTTCAAGGTGAAGAAGCAGTATTTCAATGAGAAGTGAAACTTTAAACCTCTTTGCTAGTGGCGTGCAGAAATCAAGTGTAATGAATGAAAGGAGCATACCAACTCCAATATTACATACTACCCCTGCCCCATCAATCACCTCTCGTCCTACCTGTGTCTGAGACTGCAAATGCTACACTGGTCTTATCCGCCACCTCTGAGCCCACAACATAGCAGCAGAAGCAGGTCATCCTTCAACATGAGGGAAGACTTAGGAAAAAAAACATATAGAATTGAAAACTTTCTCCTTTCGAGCTGTAAAGGTCAGACAACAGTAACTTATCATTACTGTTGACCAGGCAAAATAACAGTCAAGAAGCAGATAAATGTTATTGTGGAACTCTTGCCCCTCATCACAGGCAGACGAGTACTGAATTTTATGTGCACTGTTGAAAATCAATCCCAGAGCTGTCAGTGTAAATTACTTCTCACTTAAAGAGACCCAGATTTGTGTAACTGACCCAGGGAGGGAGGTGAATTTTTGTTTTGTTTGGTTAACTGGGACAGAAATCTTGTCTTATTCACCTTCAACATTCTTTTATCTGTCAGTCCCACCTCCTCTCGTGTCATTCGATTTCTCCTGGTCTGTACCCTATCAGAGGTTTCCCCTGCTAGTTCTCCCTGACCCTCTGCCCTTTCCCTGTTTCGTCATCTTCCTTCTTGCCTTTCTTTACCTTAGCTCCAACATCATCAGATACCATGACCGCTCCACAGAATTTGCATCCACTTCAGATAAACATTGAAGACTTTTCCCCTGCTTTTTCCAAAAGTGCAGATAGACACAAAATTCTGGAGTAACTCAGCGGGACAGGCAGCATTTCTGGAGAGAGCAATGGGTGACGTTTCGGGTCGAGATCTTTCTTCAATCAGAAACATCACCCATTGCTTCTCTCCAGAGATGATGCCTGTCCCGCTGAGTTACTCCAGCATTTTGTGTCTACCTTCAGTTTAAACCAGCATCTGCAGTTCCTTCCGACACTTTTCCAAAATTGTTCTGTGTTCGTTTCTGCTCATTGTGGTGATCGGCTCATAACTAGCTGGAGATGCACTTCGTGTGACTGTACCATCCAGTGGCCACACTGCTGTTCCCAGGGGGTGACTTCTTGGTGGCTTTGAACCTTGACAAATATTAATATAGATGTAACACGTTGAAAAGAGTGCAACTTTTTTAACATTCAACTGAACCAAGGGAATGGCTGCAGATTGGAATCCAAGCCTCTTTCAGAGAAAAATATGCAACCTCTTGAAATTCCAACTGAATCTGGGGTTGCATTTCAAGGTTTGCTCAATGTAAACTGTTATCATAACCTGTGCTTCTCTCCACATTCTGACGAAGGATTTCAAAGAACAGTAAGACAGTGCTTCAACTGCCACAGTATTTTAAAACATTTACCGCTCCATTTTATTTCATCATAATCTCAGTTGACCTCTTTCCTATAACCCCACCTGTTTATCCAGGTACTGCCTTTTTGAACTTCTAATCCCCCTCTTTTTTTGTGACCATCATTGATGGAGCTTCAATCACCGAGGGGCTGAATTCATATTCCTTCTCTAAACTCATTCCTGCTTCAATTCTCTCGCTTCTAAATCCATCCCTGAGAGACATTGCATCATGATGCTCTCGGCCATCTTTCCAAATCTCTATCCCTAGCTTAGTGTCTGCCTCACTTACTGTGAAATGCCTTTAGATGTTTTTCTATATTAAAGGTGAGGCATAATTCAAAGAATTGTTGTTATCCCCTGAAGGAAGAACCTACATCAATATTTTTCATAATTGCTTTTTTAGTTCTCCTCTCCAGCCTCTTTTAAGATTCACAGAGTGGAAAGGACTTATTACCATCAATTCCATCTTTACAGTTGATTTCTTTCATTTTCTTTGTGCTGTAGTTTTTTTTTTTAGCTTTATCCGTCTTCAACAGCTTGGATTAAGGTTATCCTGGTTGACATCCTCTTGAATTTTTCAAATCAGGTACACACTTCAAAATGTATTTTCTTCAAATATTTAGATTAAAGCTAGATGCGGTATTCCATGTTGTCGGGATGTGGGTTGATTTTTGATAGGGGCAAGTGGAATCAAGGGATATGGGGAGAAGGCAGGCATGGGTTACTGATTGTGTAAGATCAGCCATGATCACAATGAATGGCCAAATGGCCAAATGGCCTCCTCCTGCACCTATTTTCTGTTTCTATGTTTCTATGTTCTAATCATTTCACAGCTCCTAAAGCACAGATTTGTATGTTAAATGGGATCATAATATCTCGTGATCTGAGTAGAAATAGGCTATTTGGCCCCCATCAAGTCTACTCTGTCATTCAATCATGGCTGATCTATCTCTCTCTCCTAACCCCATTCTCCTTCAGTCTTCAGATTCAGATTAATTTTAATGACATTGTCAGTGTACAGTACAGAGACAACGAAATGCATTTAGCATCTCCCTGGATGATGAAAGTTTAGCAAATGATTTGAATAAATAATGAGAAATGTTAACACAGGGGGGGGGGGGCACAAAAATGTTTGGCCGTCCCCACAATACACGTTTTGAGTATTTTGACAGGGTTTGCAGCAAGCTGCCTCGATTGCTTCACTTTTGTGTTAACAGAGTGAAATGTATAATATTCCCGGATGATATTCTTTAAACAGTAAGACTATATAGAGAGACAGTCATTGGCGATGCTGAGCGCCCTCCGCAGACACACTTGCTTGGACCAAGCAGTGGACGGGACAGATAGCACAATGGGATGCGTTGGGCAGTTTTCGGCTGGCTGCACCGCCTTCCGGTCGGAGACGAGCAGTTCAAATCCCATACTGTGGAGTGTCTTACTGTCTTCTCCTATGTCCCCCTGGGCCGTACTACACTTCAGGTGCAGCTTTGCCTGATGGATAATCAGATGATGAAAGTTAATGAATGGCAAGTTCATGCGGGTTAACACCGTTTTTCTCTCGCCCTGTGTCCCCCCCCTTTCAAGGGAGATTCTAAAAATGAGTTTCGTTGTGCATTGCTCACTGTACTGTAACAGGTGACAATGTACAATAAATTGAGACTCATTTCATTTAAGATTTCATTTCAGCATTCAATTCATTTCATTTCAAGCATGATACCAAGTTAAACTGGTTTCAACTGCCTCTACATGATCTTTATTCCTCTATTCCCTGCACTTCCATGTGTCTATCTAAAAGCCTCTTGCACGTCACTATCGTATCTGCCTCCATCATTACCTTTAACAATGCCTTCCAGGCCCCCAGTATTCTCTGTTTAAAATAACATAGCTATGGCCTCTAGTGTTGGACATTTCAACCCTGGGGGAAAGGACATTTCAACCCTGAGTGTTGACCCTATCTATGCCTCTCATAATTTTATATACTTCTATCAAATCTCCCCTCAACTTCCCATATTCTAGAAACCAATCCAAGTCTATCCAACGTCTCATCATAGCCAAAATCCTCTAACCCAGGCATCATTCTGGCAAACGGGGAAGAAGAAGGGTCTCGACCCGAAATGTCACCCATTCCTTCTCTCCAGAGATGCTGCCTGTCCCGCTGAGTTACTCCAGCTTTTTATGTCTATCATTCTGGTAAACCTCTCTGCACCCACTCCAAGGACTCCACACCATTGCTGTAATGGGAAAGAGCTCATGAGGAAGAGCCTGTTGATGGCCTCAGTACCACTCCCAATCTCAAACTGCCCTAGCATATCCACTATATAGCTATATAGCTGTAAGACTTGGTAACCTTTTATCAACTTTGTATATTTTTGGATTTCCCTATCTGAACAGTTTGATAATCTTCTTCAATAAACATACCTGAAGCATTAAAGCATCACGTGCACAATTAATTAAGTTAGTATAATATATCTTCCCATTGTTAGATAATCCCATGGGACCAAGGATGACTTGTTTCCTTTTTGGATTTAGGTATAGGTTTAGAGATACAGCGTGGAAACAGGCACTTTGGCCCACCGAGTCCATGCTGACCAATAATCACCGTCTATCCTACACATTAGGAGCAATTTTACAGAAGCCAATTAACCTACACACCTGCACTTCCTTGGAATGTGGGAAGAAAAGGGAGCACCCGGAGAAAACTCACACTGTCACAGGGAGAACATGCAAACTCTGCACAGACAGCACCCATAGTCAGTATAGAACCTGGGTCTCTGGCGCTATAAGACAGCAACTCTACGGGGCCTGTCCCACCAGCATGCGACTGCATGCGTCTAGCGCGACCAAACGTGGTCGCTTGAAGCGTACGGCCGTGCAGGGCCGGTCCCACTTTGATCGTCGGCGGCGTATGGAGTTGTGCGGGGCTGGTCCCGACATCGTGCGGGGCTCCAAAAATCTTGCACTGTCCAAAACTCCCTCGCGCCAACGGCCTGTCGGCCCGCAGGCGCATTGAGGGCGTATGCCTAGCGTGTGGCGTTGTGCAATGACATGACCATCTGGCGTGCCGTTGCGTGATGACGTCACTGCCCGCCTCCTGCCCAGCTGATTGGTGAGCTTGACGTAAATTATGTCACGCGCGAACTTTGCGCGTACTTACCGCGTACTTACTGCGTACTTAGCGCGTACTTACTGGGAATTTAGCGCAAACTCCGCTTCCTTTTGGTGGCGCTAGACGCATGCAATTGCATGCTGGTGGGACAGGCCCTTACCATTCTACCACTGTGTTGCACATTTGTGGTTTCCAAGGTGATGGATAAGGTAAATGTGAAACTTGTGGACTATTCCACAGATGGGGGCAGGGATTGCTTAACATGGAATTAGAATGATGGGATTGCTATGTGAATTGGCATGGACCAGATGAGCTCCTGTGTTGCAAGAGAAAATAAAGGTGAAACTTCAAACATCCTTAAAATTATTTTCTCACTGTGCCTGATAATCTCTTTCCATGACAGAGCTCAGTTACACAAGTCTGGTGTTAGCCATGTGAACAGCATGGACTGCAGAATAAAATCGATTGTGTGTAACTAGAACTTCAGTACCAAAGATGTTGCCTCATGCCAAACCTCATGTTCTTGTCACTATCTATGTGCTTGTGGAACCTGCGATTCATTTTTTGCAGGCCATTATGATTTCTTCTTCTATTCCTGCTCTAGTGCAGTCATTTTATTCACTCTGCATATATTGCCAATTCACCCTTTTACTAAGAATTTCATCATCTCATCATTCATCACGTAAAAGGATTTCAAATCACCAAATGCTGCATTTCCCAAGCAGCAAACCAACCCATATTGCTTGACGATGAGAAAATTGAATGTGTCACAAATTAGCCCCCAGCTGCACAATGGTCACAATGGTCCACTGGTTATGATTTTCTAATTTATGAACACTTGATTGCATGCTCTTAGCAGATCACCTGTAGTTTGCTTTATATGCAGTTAGTTGAATTTTATCGGGAAGTTGCTATTTTCACCGAGGTGAACTATTTTCACTGCTTTGATGTTATGAGGAATCCTGGGGTATTGCTCTGAGCAAAATGAGGGCAGTACTCAATCATCCGAACTGCACGTCTCCCATTTGCAATGCTAATTTTCTAAAGCTTGTAAGATGAGAAACTAATTCCAATATGTCATGTAGAGGTATTACAGAAGATAGTACATAGATCCGAAGTAAAGTAATCAATCCTGAAAATCCCATGAATTAGCTTATTTGATGACATGTACTTAAGGGCCTGTCCCACTAACGCAACTTTTCAGCGACTGTCT
Organism: Leucoraja erinaceus; assembly: GCF_028641065.1. Classification (NCBI taxonomy): domain Eukaryota; kingdom Metazoa; phylum Chordata; class Chondrichthyes; order Rajiformes; family Rajidae; genus Leucoraja; species Leucoraja erinaceus. The sequence continues at coordinate 152,284,274 of NC_073377.1, forward strand.
TCGACCTTCAAGCTCGAGGGCACTCGCCTGAAAAACCTCTAGCTGGATTGACCGTCAGTGATGAAACCACGAGCTGGATCAACCGACCGCACACACACACACACAAACACATCGCAAAGGCGGGGGCCAGGGAAAGCAGGGGAGCGCTGTCTGAAATTCACACCCGCGATGAACAGGAAGGTAAAAGACGGCTGGCTCAGTGTACGGTAAGTCCTTTAGAGAGCGTGGAGGGGGGAGGGGGAGAGAGGGGGAGAGGAGGGGGGAGAGAAGGGGAGAGAAGGAGGGAGAAGGGGGAGAAGAGGGAGAGAGAAGGAGTGGAGACACTTTTAAGAAGCCGGACAACTTTAAACAAAGTTTAGCGGGCATTTAACATTACCGGTCGGCTTTCCTTTGTTCTGAAAACTCCAATGAGCAAATTAAAATGCCCGGTCAGCAAGTTAGGTCCTGCAGTGGGACAGCCCCTTCAATTTTTATCAAGCAGACCCAGGGGAAATCGATGTCTCATTGACGTTATCCTAATATAGGCATGAAGGTATTATCTATGAAGAATTTGCAAGCTGATAATGCCAAATAAAGCAGCAACTCATTAACCATAAGCTTTTTGACTAGTTCAATAATTAAGGAAATAATGACGGGCTTTGTAAGCAGTTCTATGGGTTAGTTTGCCAATCTGATTCCAGGATGAGGGATGTCTCCAACAAGTGTTAAATGGTTTAATGAAGTAGATCTTGGAAATGTTATATAAATAAATAAATTGCTGATTTGTTAGTCATAGTGGAATCCAGACAGCACGCCCATCTTGAAATGAACAACAGCAACGAACAGTCAATAATAGTCTTGAGCTAAATTCCAACTGAAAATCAAAGCACTGCAAATGCCGGTGAAAAATCTGGAATCATTCAGTAGCTCATGCAGAATTGTGGAATGAGAATCAGTTTGCATTCCAGGTCAAAGACGCCACCTTAGGATTATTAACTAATAGCCCTCTCCCACGGCACGAGTTCATTCCAAGAGCTCTCCTGATTTAAAAAAAAAATCAAACTCATGGTAAGCACGGAGAATGAACGTAACGGGTACGTTGGAGCTCGGGGACGTTTCTTAGCGGCTCGTAACGCTAACGGCAGGTACTCGGGAAGACTCGCTAATGGCAGGTAAGCACGGGAAGATGCGTGAAGATTTTTCAAATGTTGAAAAATGTCCACGAGAGCCCCGAGTACCGATGAGTGGCCATTACCGTAAATCTCTGAGTTCGAATCAGGGCAAACTCGGGAGAGCTCTTGGAATGAACTTGTACCGTGCGACAGGGCTTTAACTGATTGTGCAAGTTGGTGCAGAGATAAATACATGTGATTTCTGGCAGCCTGAAGCCCTCTAAGGATTTGTGTGTGGCTCTGACGTTGACAGATAGAATGCTTTTTAGTCATTAACAAAACACAGCACTCGTAATCCATGTGGTGAGGCTCACTGGCCGAGGCACAGAGTCACTCGATTTCTCAGGAAGTAAACACTGTGAATGCATCAGACTGAAGCATGTGGAGAATGGAGGGGTGCTGCAGAGACAACGGATCAGCAGACGGAGTTTGCTCTGCCCTCCTCCAAACCTGTCTTCATCATGCTCACCATCATGCAAGTTGCATCAATAATTAGTGCAGAAATTAGAAAGCTCATGGTGTGTGATATAGTACATTGCGATGTAACAAATAATGTGCTGTGGGGATCAGTGCTGGGGTCGCAACACATCACAATTCTTGTCAATCTATGACTCGGATGAAGAGACTGGAGGTATGGTGGCGAAGTTTGTTAATGACACAAAGAGAGGTTGGAAAATAAGTTCTGAAAAGGATATAAGAAACCTGCAAAGGGATTTAGGTAAGTTAAGAGAATGGGAAAAGATTTACTAACGAGCGCAATATGGGGAAAATGCTATGCTTTCCATTTTGGGAGCAAAAATGAAAAAGCAGCATATAATCTAAATGGTGAGAGATTGCAGAACAATGAGATACAGAGAGGTTGGGATTTCCTTGGGCATGATTTACAGTAGGCGAGTGTGCAGATACACAAGTAATTAGGACAAAGAGCAGAAAGTTATTATTGTTAAGGTAATTGAGCACAAAAATGGAGGGTATATTTCAATTGTAAAGAGCAGTCTTGAGACCATACCTGGCATACTGTTTCCTTATTTAAGAACAAATATGAATACATTGGCAAAATGTTTACCACGCTACTACCTGCAATTGTGTAGCATTGGGTGAAATGCTGGTGAACACTTCCTTGTCATTGTGTGATGATGGGGTGTATTGCTGATTGGCAGAGATGTGGCATGTTGAGTTACAGTGCTGGTGGGCGCTGGTCTGTTCACGCGTAACAGAGGTGCAATGTTGGTTGGCACAGGTCCGTCGCTGTGTAACACTGGGGTGTTCCGATGACGTGCACAGGTCTGCCGCTGTGTAACACAGGGATGCGGTGCTGGAGTGCTTGTGTATGTCCCTGTGTATGTCACAACAGTGTATTGTTGTTGGGTGCTAGCTTTTACTGTGCCAAGCTGCGGTACAGTATTGGTTGGCAGAGTTGTTGTCACTGTTTAATAGAGGGGTATAATATCGGTGAACACAGGTCTGTCACTGTGTAATCTTGCAGTATAGTATTAGAGTCATAGAGTTTTACAGCGTGGAAACATGCCCTTCGGCCCAACTTGTCCACACCGGCCAACGCCTCATCTATACTAGTTCCACCTGCCAGCATTTGGCCCGTATCCCTCTAAACCTGTCCTGTCCATGTAATTACCTGTCTAATTGTGAGGTGCCAGCGCAATAACCTGGCCCTCAACACCAGCAAAACCAAGGAACTGATTGCGGACTTTGGAAGGAGTAGGAGGGGGACCCACAGCCCCATTTATATCAACGGGTCGATGGTTGAAAGGGTCAAGAGTTTCAAATTCCTGGGCGTGCACATCTCTGAAGATCTTTCCTGGTCCGAGAACACTAACGCAATTATCAAAAAAGCTCATCAGCGCCTCTACTTCCTGAGAAGATTACGGAGAGTCGGTTTGTCAAGGAAGACTCTCTCTAACTTCTACAGGTGCACAGTAGAGAGCATGCTGACCGGTTGCATCGTGGCTTGGTTCGGCAATTTGAGCGCCCTGGAGAGGAAAAGACTACAAAAAGTAGTAAACACTGCCCAGTCCATCATCGGCTCTGACCTTCCTTCCATCGAGGGGATTTATCGCAGTCGCTATCTCAAAAAGGCTGGTAGTATCATCAAAGACCCACACCATCCTGGCCACACACTCATCTCCCTGCTACCTTCAGGTAGAAGATACAGGAGCCTGAAGACTGCAACAACCAGGTTCAGGAATAGCTACTTCCCCACAGCCATCAGGCTATTAAACCTGGCTCGGACAAAACTCTGATTATTAATAACCACTTTCTGTTATTTTCACTTTATCAGTTTATTTATTCATGTGTGTATATATTTATATTATGGTATATGGCCACATTTATCTGTTTTGTAGTAAATGCCTACTATGTTCTGTGTGCTCAAGCAAAGCAAGAATTTCATTGTCTTATACAGGGACACATGACAATAAACTCACCTGAACTTGAACTTGAGGTGTTGCAATAATACCTGGCTCAAATACTAAAGTGCCTGTCCCACGTGCATGCGACCTGCATGCGGCAAGCGCGACCAAATCAGAAGCGGGGGCCGCGCGGGGGCCGCATAGGGGCCGCGCGGAGGTCGAGTGATCCCCATACAGGGCTGGTCTCACCAGCATGTGCCTGCATGTGGCGAGCGCGACCAAACCGGAAGCGGGGGCCGCGCGGAAGTCAAGTGAGTGACGTGAAGTTTGAGCGAAGTCCGCGGGAAGTTTGCGATCGACGTACGGCGTCGAGATGCTGCGCACGCCCATCGAGGTGGTGCGTACAGTGTCGAGGCGGCAGGCCGTTGCCGCGCAGAATTTTTGAACATGCTCAGTTTTTCAGAGACCATATGGCTCCGCACAACTCCATACCGCTACGGCGATCGAAGTGGGACCGGCCCCGTGAGGCCGTACGGCTCAAGCGGCCACGTTAGGTTGCGCTTGCCGCATGGAGTCGCATGCTCGTGGGACAGGCCCTTTACTCCAGCAGCATATTCTATACACTCACTACCCTTTGTGTGAAAAAGTTACCCCAGATTTCAATTGTGTTATAGATCCATACTTAGATAAATCAATAAAGCTAGGGAAGCGTCTTGTTAAAACCAAGACCTGTGAATTTTTAAATACTTATATAAAAAATAATAACATAGCTGATGTTTGGAGAATAGCAAATCCAAGTGGTAGGGAATACTCATTTTATTCATCAGTTCACAAAACTTATTCGCGAATTGACTATTTCTTACTGGACACAAAATTGATCCCGTATACGAATAAACCATCATATCATAATAGTATTATTTCTGATCACTCACCATTGACTTTTATACTTAAAATTGAGGGAATGCCGAGTATAAAGCCTTTTTGGAGGTTCAATGCACACATATTAAATAACCCGCAGGGTTATGAGTATATAAAAGAACAAACAAAACTTTTTTTCGAAATAAATGACACACCGGGTATTTCTGCACCGCTATTATGGGAAACCTTCAAGGCATATATTCGCGGTGTCATAATCTCTTACCAAAGTTTTCAAAATAAGGAAAATAAAAGAGAACTTCAGCGGATAGAACAGAAAATAAAATTACTAGAACTGGACAATGCAACTGACCCAACCATAAATAAACATAATAAGATAACTTTATTGAAATATAAAGTCAATAGAATACTATCGGCTAGAGTAATAAGATTATTCCAAATTACGAAACAAGCACACTTCGAATTTGGGGATAAGCCACATAAACTGCTTGCGAGGCAACTGAAGCAACGAGAAAAGGAAAAAACTATTACAAAAATTAAATCGGACAATGGTGAGTTTCTAACATTGCCTAAGGATATTAATAAGAGGTTTGCCCAATTTTATCATAATTTATACACATCCAAAATAAAGACAGATGCAAGTAAAATTACACATTTTTTAGATAATTGCAAGCTCCCAAAATTGGATAGTTTAGAACAAGAGCAATTATAGAACCCTTATGATAGAACCGCTGGCCGAAAGGATTAGAAATCACCCGAATATTCACGGATATAACAGAAAGGACTCAAAGAATAAAATTTCATTATACGCTGATGATATCCTTTTATATATTACTAATACACAAACGAGTATACCCACCTTATTAACACTAATTGAGGAATTCGGCTCTTTTTCAGGATATAGAATAAATTGGAATAAAAGCGAAATTATGTCTTTAAAACCACAGGATTCGAGACACTTACTAAAATTCCCCTTCAAAATTGCAACAGAAAAATTCAAGTACCTGGGTATTCAAATGACGAGAAGACACAAATCATTATTTGGCGCCAATTTTATACCACTATTAAATAAACTGAATGATACGATTACATTTTGGAAAACGCTTCCGCTCTCATTGATAGGTAGAATTAACGCTATAAAAATGACTTTCTTACCACAATTAATATATTTGTTTCAAGCGATCCCAATATATATTCCAAAATATTTTTTCAAAAAATTAGATTCCACTATCACTAATTTTATATGGGACTACAGAACACATAGAATTCAACGAAAGCATTTGTGCAAATCTAAAGAAGTTGGGGGTTTATCATTACCTAACTTTATATATTACTACTGGGCAGTGCATATTAAGAACATAATGTACTGGCTGGATAGTTCCACTCAGCAGTTGGAGTGGATAAGAATGGAGAAAGAGGAGTGCTATCCGCACGATATAGGAACGATCCTGCTCTCACCGATAAAATTGAATAGTATAATATATAAGAAGAACCCAATTATTCACAATATAATAAGAATTTGGAAACAAATAAAAGTATCCTTGAAATTAAATAATTTATCAGTACTAACCCCACTATTGAACAACCCCGCATTCAAACCTTCTCTCATCGACAACACATATCAACAATGGGATAGACTGGGGATTAGGAAAGTAGGGGATATGTATGAAGTGGGCAAACTGTTATCATTTCAACAATTAAAATTAAAATTTAAATTGAAGGATAATCAATATTTTAAATATATACAGGTATGTGACTTTATCAAGAAATATACACATAGATTTCAAACTATATTTTTAGATCCTTTAGAAGAAGCAATGAATATTAAGGCTGATTCACAAAAATTAATATCATACTTTTATAATAATATATTAAATAGAGAATCACCCTCAACAGAAGCATTAAGGGAAGATTGGGAACAAGAGCTAAAGATAAAGATCTCGAAGGATAGATGGGAAAAGTATTTGATGAATACACATAACTGTTCTATTAATGCAAGACATAATTTAATTCAATTCAAATTATTACATAGACTATATTATTCAAAAACGAGGTTGAATAAATTTTATCCAAACGTCTCTCCCAGATGCGATAAATGTTTGTTTCAAAACGCTAATATAACACACTCATTTGTAGGATGTACAAAGTTGAATAAATTTTGGAGTGATATATTTGATATATTTACAAAGATTTTCAAGTCAAGAATAGAACCCAAAGCGGAATGGATTATATTTGGAATAATAGGAGAAGATACCAATTTAAATAAAGATCAAAATGTTTTTTTTAATTATGGGTTAATAATTGGAAAGAAATTGATACTTAAATTTTGGAAAAATACAACCACACCAACTGTTAAAATGTGGATTAGGAATATGATGGACATAGCACGCCTTGAAGAAATGAGACTCCGACTAATAGATAAATACGACCAATTCTTAAGGAGTTGGTCTCCTTTCATCGACTTTTTGGAATCATGTGATGCAACGGTACCGTAAGGATTGCTGATTTCAGTTCATGACGCGGATAGATCTACATCTCCGAATACAGATTTGAAAAATTCTCTTTTAAGGGGCCTTGTCTTCTATTTCTACTTTCCACTCTCTCTCTTCCTTTTTTTATTTTTTATATACACACTTCACGTTTTTCTACTCTCTACCATCTATTTTACCACTTTTTCCCCTTTCTATTGTTTTCTTTTTCTTGTCCTGCTTACTTCCTTCTTATAACATAAAACTAGAGGTTGTACATAGAATGGATTACGGTATTACATAGTTGGCACCTAAAATTAGGTGCCACTGTACTGTTTTGTGCTGTATTAACTTCTAATAAACTAAACAAAAAAAAAAAAAAAAAAAAAAAAAAAAAAAGTTACCCCGCAAGGAAATCTTATTCCCCCCCTCACCTTAAATCTGTGTCCTCTGGTTCTTGATATTCCTACTCTCGGCAAGAGACTGTGCGTCTACCCGATCTATTCCTCTCATGATTTGGTACACCTCTATAAGGGTTGCTAGGAATACTGTTAGGAATGTGATAGACTGTAACATTTTAAAATTGACAGTCCTGCCTAGATCTCCCTCACTGATTTTATTCTTATTAGAAATAGACAAAAGTTTTTAACTTAATACATTCCCGGATAAATGCGAAACTGCAAAGGTTGGGATTGAGTCTGATCAATGTGTAGAGCCTCCTGACTTGGGAAGTAGAAAATGTTTGCCCTCGGTAAGAAGTAGGAACAGCTACCATCTATATTATTAAATCTCTGATCTTGACCATTTTTGGCTGACTGTGCTGCAATTTCCGAGAGAACGCCGCTACCTACGGCCGTCATTTTTGGCCACCTCGCTCAGAGCCCCCCTCTGCCTTATGAGTGTGGAGGATTTTTTTTGTCGATGAAAAATGAGAGAGATATTTATGTTTTTACAAAATTCCCCATTCTCTCTGCTGCCCCCGCTGGCGGCAGGGGGAGGGACTATAAAACCAGGAAGTGTCGTGCCTCACTCAGTCTCTGCCAGAACTAGGAAGCGAGAGGGTCATGACTCACGGCTCTCTGAGCTGCGAATAACACTGAAGGCACGTCTACTCAACGGTGAGTCCCCTTGATGCGGCTGTAAAGTGGCTGCAGCCCTTTTAAAAAAGTTTGTGTTCACAAAATGAAATTTGGTTGTCGGGTGTCTGCAGCCCAATTGTTTGCCTCGCCCAATTTAACAAGTTTGTTTTCCCAAATTGAATTTTGGCTGTCTGGTAGCTGCAGCCCAATTGTTTGCCTTGGCTTGGCTTTTAAAATCGTTGGATGCCTGCCCAAGTATCCATACGGCCCACAATGTCTATACTAGCCCTCTGGAAACCAATACCTTCGGCCCGCAACACCCGTACTAGCGCAACAGACAGCCCCCCCCCCCACTGGTGAGCAGTATTGGAATTGATGGAGATGTGGAATATTGCGTTGGTGACGAGCCCTCCCGTGTGATGCTGGGTCCCAATGGGTCCCACTTAGTCTATTTAATATAAAGTGCTTCACTTTTATATATTTTTCTGAATGCTTTTTGATTCTATTTATCGTTGGGTCAGATGCTGCTGACCTGGTCTCTTTGCCTGGACCTGGATGTTGAGGTAGAGAGAAGATAGACACAAAATGCTGGAGTAACTTAGTGGGTCAGGCAGCATCTGTGGAGAAAAGGAATGGGCGACGTTTTGGGTTGAGGCTCTTCTGTAGATGGTACCTACCCAGGTCTGTTCACCCAGTCAAGATGTACACACTTGACTAGGCATTATTATTCCCAGGGGCAAGGTCTCACTAACCCCTCACAGGGCTAATGATTCCCACACATACTTGGGAAGCTGGATAGCCTCTAAAATAATGATGAAAGACTGTAAAGGCTCAATGGCCAGCTGTAAAGGCTCAATGGTTCAACATTGTCACGTATGCACTGCACAGTGAAATTATTTTTGCATAGCTCATATATGCAGGAGACGCCATATTTTGGTGCCATTTACAAAAAGTCTGCAGTCCGGTCCAGGCGCTTGGTGTACTGGAGCGTCTCCCGATCCAAGTAATCCCCAGGCTGCTGCAGGGTTTCCTCCATCGCTGTCGACTGGCTCGACCCATGAACCTCCTCGTTCAAACACCTCTGTGTCCCAGGGGCTCTGGAGGCAATACTCTCCCACCGGCCCACTCCTCGCGTCTGTCATCACCAGCTGCTCCCTCCTCCTGCAATCTTCGTTCTTCGGGGTCGAGCTCCGAGACTTTTAATATTTTCAGAAATGCTGAGACATTTGAAAAGTAAAATTGGAGTAAATACTTTTTTTTTTTACAGATCCTCCTTTATGTCTACAAAGCCCTCAATGGGCTTGCCCCCACCTACGTCAAAAGTCTGCTTACCCACCACACCACCTCCAGGTCCCTCAGACCGGCCGACTTGGGGTTGCTCAACATCCCGTGGTCTAGGCATAAGCTCAGGGGTGACCGCGCCTTTGTGGTTGCAACTCCTAGACTGTGGAACAGCATCCCTCTTCCCAGCAGAACTGCCCCCTCCATCGACTCCTTTAAGTCGAGACCTAAAACTCATCTCTACTCCCAAGCCTTTCTTGACGTCCTCTGAGCGAGGGCTATATGTATGTAGTGATGTTTGAACTATGATCTATGAACCACTGTTGTTTGTTATACGATTCTTATACCAATGTAAAGCACTTTGGCCAACGAGAGTTGTTTTTTAAATGTGCTATATAAATAAAAGTGACTTGATTTGAAAAAGTGACATTTAAAAAGAAGATAGAGTGGATGCACAAAGTCTTTAACCCAGAGACTGGGATGGAGAACCAGAGGACATAGGTTTAAGGTTCGAGGGGAAAGATTGAATAGGAATCTGAGTGACAACTTCTTTTTACACAGAGAGTCAGTGGGTATATGGAAAGAGTTGCCAGAAGAGGTAGTTGAAGTATATGCTATAACAATATTTAAAATACATTGGACAGGTACTTTTGAACATGACAGAACCCGGATGGATTTCCTACCATTTAAACAGAAAATGCTGAATCTTTAAATCAGGTCAACCAACACTTAAGGAAAAGTTAACATCTAATGTAGTGGATTCATCAATCATTCTCACAGGATGCCAGGTTACTTAAAACACTTTGACCTTTGCATACCTTTACACACTTTCTCAGCAGGAAGTTGTACTGCTGCCTTTACCATTGGTCAAATGCCTTAATACTTTAATTACCTGATCCATGTCGATGGTAATGATACAATGCAAAATAAACTAAAGGACAATGCGGCACGGTGGCGCAGCGGTAGAATTGCTGTCTTACAGCGCTTGCAGCGCCAGAGACCCGGGTTCGATCCCGGCTACAGGAGCTGTCTATACAGTGTTTGTACGTCATCCCCGTGACCGCTTGGGTTTTCTCCGAGATTTTCGGTTTCCTCCCACACTCCAAAGATGTACAAGTTTGTAGGTTAATTGGCTTTGTGTAAAAATGTAAATTGTCCCTAGTGTGCATGTTAGTGTGCAGGGATCGCAGGTCGGTGTGGACTCGGTGGGCCGAAGGGCCTGTTTCTGCGCTGTATCTCTAAACTAAACTAAACTAAACTAAACTAAACTAAACTAAACTAAACTAAACTAAACTAAACTAAACTAAACTAAACTAAACTAAAAGCCAACACAGTGCAATTCCCAGAACTGTATGCAAGAGAAAGGAAGTTGCATTGAAAGTTAAGTCAAGTAATTGAAGTATTTTCTGAATCAGCAAGGAGAGAACTTGAACTTACTCGAGTTGTGAGATTCAGTTGAAGTTACTCGACCAATTGAACAGTTTGTAAAGCACAATGGGCGACTAATGATGGAGGTTCTCTGCACAACATTCAATGCAATTAGGTGCTGTGCACATTCTTTTGGTCAAGAAGTCATTAGAGACTATCGCATGCTGTTCCCTTTATTCTGCATCGACCAGGTGCACCACCTGAGCCTGTTGCTTTGTTCACATCCTTCAGAGGTCGCACTTATTTATTTGCAAGTTTACATGGAAGGTATGGGAACATTATTTCACTTGCATGCAGCAGAGAAGTGGTTCCTTAAAAAAAATGTTTTAAAGGAGACATATATCCATGTGAGTGTTTCCCCTCAGTTAATTTTAGTTTAGTTTAGTTTAGTTTAGAGATACAGTACGGAAGCAGGCCCTTCGGCCCACTGAGTCCACATGGACCAGTGAACCCCGCACATTTACACAAACCTACACACACTTGGAACAATATTATACATATCATGTGTACAAACCCAAGCCAATTGACCTACAAACCTGTACGTGTTTGGAGTGTGGGAGGAAACCGAAGATCTCAGAGAAAACCCACACAGGTCACGGAGAGAACGTACAAACTCCGTACTGACAGCACTCATAGTCGGGATCAACCCCGGGCCTTGGGCGCTGCAATTGCTGCAAGCGCTGTAAGGCAGCAACTCTACTGCTGCGCCACCGTGCTGTACAATTGAAAAGGCAGATTAGGGTGGGTGCTGTGTAGCATGGTGAGTTTGTCAACTGAAGGACAGTGGTGGAGGGTTTAGTTTAGTTTAGTTTTGTTTCTTCAGCACTTTGTGTTTTGCACAAGATTCAGCACTTGCAGTCTCCATTGGACATCATTGTACTGGGAGCACTCAAACTCAGGCCTGCCCTGGCTCATGAACAACTGACCCTTGCCTTATGCATCTCCATTCTTAAGAATGCACATTCAGATCGTCTGAGCAGCCCTCTAATTTTGTCATCACATTCCCCCTGCCTCCACAATCTCCACTCTATTTGTTGCCTTTCCTAATCACAATGAACCTACTTACAAGGTTTTGAAGGTCATTTATTGTCACGTGTACCAACTAAAGCACAGTGACATGCGATGTACCATACAGCCTTACTAAAAAAAGCAACAAGACACACAACTACATAAAATTCAACATAAACATCCACCACAGCTGATTCCCCACATTCCTCACTGAGATAGAAGGCAATAAAGTCTAATCTTCTTCCCTCATTTTTCTCCCGCGGTCGGGGCAGTTGAACCATCCGTTGGGGCGATCGAAGCTCCTGCGTCGGGGCGGTCAAAGTTCCTGATGTCGGTGTCCTACCAGAGACCGCGAGCTCCACGATGTTAAAGTCAGCAGGCACCTGCGGTAGAGCATAGAGGTCGGGCGCTGGCAAAGGGATCGCGAGCTCCGCAATGTTAAAGTCCTGCAGGCTCCCGCGTTGGAGCTCTTGAAATCAGTCTCCAGCAATGGCCGCCAACCTCTCCGTACAGACAGCACCCGTAATTAGGATCGAACCCGGGTCTCTGGCGCTGTAAGGCAGCATCTCTACCGCTGTGCCACTGTGCTGTCCAAATGGATGGTGGATGTTGTTGAGGTTCTAAAGCCTAAGCGAGTCTCCAAATGCTTTTGAATCTATTGGTAGAAATTTCTCCACAGTGAAGTGTAAGTAAATCAAGTCTGAAAGTACAAAATTAATTCTGATTACTAATTATGTGGTAGCAAAATGCTTCAATGGTTTTGTTTATGCAGGATATTTGGGTATCATTTGCTCACATATTCTTCCCAGTAGACCCAACAATACATTACGGCCCTTGCATGCTAAATGGTCTGTGGAAAAATGGTAAACTTTAAGCAGAAGTGTAATAACCAAAGACTTTGGGGGAAAAAAAGCAAATTGACACTTGCGAATTGCACAATTTTTCAGTAGATAACCCAAGGTTATTTGTCTCAAAATGTTATCTCCACCCCAATTCCAGATTTACAGCACACAGATAAACTATCATTTTCTTCACCCAGGCGAATAACTTTTGATGGATCCTTTGGGCTTTAAAATATTCCTACCTGGCTTAGATGGAGATGTGATATAAAAAGCTGGCATTTCATGAAGATACTGTCTTGGTCAAAAGTTAAAGCTTGCACTAGGATCATTAAAGAGCGGGCTTCCAATTTATCCCAAACATAAATCATGCTCCTGTGTGTAAACAAAAATAATGGTTCAAACCGCTGAATGACAGAATTGCTGATTGTATAATTTAAGCTCCTTTCACCTAGCGTCATTGCAAACAAGTGTTCTTTGGCTTTGTGCCTTCATTAAAATTCCTTATTCAACTGACAGGCGTCCTTTGCCCTGTGTAATAATATATTTCATTCTAACCGAGAAACCTAGGTCACCTGCAGCATATTAGATTAAACAATTAAAAATCATTGAATTCAACTGCACCTATACATGCAGAAAATGTCATATACTGCAACCCTGAATATAATAGAGTGCCTTCTTTATATTTGACCTGAATACTATGTAATTAGTTTGAACACAGTACAGAGAGGTAGCATGAAATTCACATTCATGGCATTGGACACTTGTTTTAAATCATTTGGCTTTATTTTGGCTAAGTATTCAGAATGTAAATGACTGGTTTTGTGGAAATCAAACACAGTTCAAATATAACTTTCCTATAAATTTGCAGTGAAACGTAACACCACAAGTGGAATTTTATTATTTGCTCCAATCTGCATCCATTTATTCTGTGTGTACTGTTATCAATGCATTGCAGCCACAGAGGTACTGTTTATGCTTATGAATGTATTCGACAAAATTAACATGCATTGATGTGAGAAGACAGAAATAGCTGATACATGTCAGCAATCTATTAGACAATGAAATGAACACAGAAGGCAAAAATATATAGTTGGTGTTAATTAGTCTGGGCCTTCTAGGGAACATTAACTTTGGAACCAAATGTTGAATTACTGAAGCATTGTTTTCCAATTGTGAACCTTGCTTCTGTAAAATATATTTCGGAAGGCATTAATTGAAAAAAAAAAATCAGACTAATTCAGCCCAGTGTCAGACAGCTACAGAGGCACAAACATGACCTTAAATTTAACAACAAGCAAGTTGATATTATCTTGTCAATTTACTGTGAGGAATCAGGATTCTGGCCTCACTGTCAAGGAAATAAGGTCAGGATGAAACTGCCAATCCAATCTTTTTGGCAACAGTTTTAAATTAGGGGTGTGAAGGAAATGCATTGAAATTCATTACGATTCTTGTTTAAAGTAAAGGATCAGGTTGAATGCTACCGTCAGTTCTAACTGCAATTTTGCCAGAGTAGACTGGCAGGAAATGAAATGTTAACTTAAAGTGGAGAGCTACCTCCTGGGTCTCAGCATTAATGGAAGATGACCCAATGCCTTCATTAACTAGCAAAGGAACACTTTTCTTTAAGTCTACCTTAGACTTGAAATACCCGAAAGAATGATGAACACTCTACAGATTGCCTTGAATCATTAATTGAAGAATGTGAATAATTTGTCTGATTCTTTTAGGTAATTATCCACCAGAATCAGGTACTTGTAACATATGATTATTTGATCACTCTTGGGTTTGTAGGTTAGAAAGTGAGTGAAATATCTGAGGAAGGGAGAGGTGAATAAAGAGAGGAAGGAGATGGAAAAGAGGATGAGGTTGGAATGGGATGGGAGGGGAGGGGTGAGGAAGGCCAGGGGGAGAGACAGGAGAGAAAGAAAAGTGAGAGTGTGCAAATGAATGAAGTAAAGTAAAAGATGATAAAGAGGGTGGAGGGAAAGTAGCAAAGTTATTGTTTCAGTTTGAATCATGAGTTGAGTTTCGAGACAGATTTATCTTTCCTGAAATGCATATTTGTGGGTTTAGTTTAGGTTAGTTTAGAGATACAGCATGCAAATAGGCCCTTCAGCCCACCAGGTCTGCGCCGACCATTAACACTATCCTATACCTACTAGGGACGATTTTTACCTTTCCTAAGCCAATTAACCTACAAAACCTGTACGTCTTTGGAATGTGTGAGGAAACCGAAGATATCGGAGAAAACCCACGCAGGTCACGGGGAGAACGTACAAACACCGTATGGATAGCACCCATAATCGGGATCGAACCTGGGCCTCTGGTGCTGCATTTGCTGTAAAGCAGCAACTCTATCGCAGCGCCACCGTGACTGCCCTCCAGCACTTTGAGTTTTACTCAAGACTCCAGCATTTGCTGTTCCTTTTGGCTCCACAAATTCAAATTAAGCAGCAAACAATCCAGAGATCTGAACATTGAATTATCAGTCTCGGATAACCCACACTTCTGTTCCTGTTCCATTTTCATCACCCAGGTTCTTTCTCCCTTTGTTCATCTTTTTCCATCCCCTCTCCTTCCCCCACCTGCCCATCATTCCCCTCCTCCTCTGGCTGCTCCTATCACCTGCTGGATCCTGTCCTATTCCTACTCCACACCTCTATATGTTGGCCATCTTTCCTCTCCTCTCACAAAAACTTGACACAAAAAGTCCTGACACAAAAAGCTTGACTCGGAATGTCAACACATCCCTTTTGCCTCCACACCTGCTGCTTGATCCACTGAGTTCTTCCAGCAGTTTATTTTTTGCATCATAAAACACAAGTTCTCTGTCAATCACACCCGCTGTACCATACTACCCTCTGATAACAGAAGTTCAAGCCAAGAACACGGAAACTGCCGACATTTCCTTTGGGCAGCTCTCAACAAAGGCAAATGTCAATAGTAATGTATCGCCATCTTCAATGTGCCAGTACAGTCCTTCACTGTTTGAAGGAAAGGAAACACAAAGGTTGAGACCTTAGGCCTTCTTCGTTCTTCAAGATTTTTATCTGAAGAAATCTTCACATTTCCATCGACTTTTTTTTAGACCAGGAAGCTTTCAGTAACAAAACAGAATTTCACTCTTTGACTGAACATTCTGATTTCACGATAATCACATTTCATAATTGTATTACATCCATCTGACTATCTTTCTGCATCTCTCTTTACAGTGACAATATTACTCTGCAGAAATTCAGTTGCAACAGAAGTATGTGAATGTCCTTTCTCCAAAGAGCTGGGAAACCATTTATCTCTCAAGTTCAAGGCTGTTTTGCAATAGGTGGGAGATAAAATAAACTGCATGGTTCCCTGTATGCATTATTCAGGAGGATGCATTTCATCAGCATTGACTTTTACTTTAGTGAATGACAGTGTAATATACATGTTGTACTCATTTTACAAATCATTTTTCAAGGAATAATCAATGATAATACCTGAGACATATCTTGTAGGGAACTGCAATTTTCATGTATATATTTGCCTAGAAGCTTACACTTTAGCATGGTAGTCCATCATGTAGTGCAGAAACAGTAGTATGAGTTATACATGAGCAGAAAACGTATGACAGGCTTTTTCTTTTAATGACAGTCATAAACAACATTTGAGGTCACAATTTATCAAGCTCTGTTACATTGCATAATTGCTCTGTGAAATGGCAGATTTTATTGGCAAGAACATTTTAAAAAGGCAACGGACATCACCTCTACTGCTGTTAATTCACGTAATAGATCATGAGCTAAAATCTGCGACAGCTGAGTAATGAGAGAAAATAAATATTTATTAAGTATTTCTGAGTAATCATGAAAACAAGGTGACAGTTGAGTGTGAAGGTGAACAGTGCTGAATTTTAGCACTGAGCATCATATAACCTTGAACATAAAGCTAACACTATTTTGCTTCAACGTCTGCATTGGCTAAGAAAAGTCCTTCTGCACCACGGTCTGTCAATATTGACTTCAAAACATGTATAGATAGATACTGTATGTTAGCGCTGTAAAGATGTTGCAGCCTATTGCTCCTTGGTAGGTTTCTGTCCACTGTGTGGACATCTTGACGGTGTGGGGGGACCACTGTGGGGTATTGGGGGGGGGGGGGGGGGGGGGGGTGTGGAAGGGGGAGAACAAAGGAGGAGCCTGCGTTCTTTGTAACTTTGTCATCGCCCAAGATCGCCACTATTTGTATACATGCAAACAAAGAATTTCACTGTGCCTTGTCACATGTGACATTAAAGTATTCCATTCTATTCTATTATTGGTTTGACTGTTCTTGCAACTGCACTGCACAGCCTTCAGCAGGCAGGCTTGAATCCTTCCTTCAGTCTCGTTTCTCTCCCAGGAAACCAGCAATAAAGATAACACGGGAGGAAGAAAGATACAAGATTTTGGAGGAATAGTGCAAAATAAAAGAGCCAGGAACACACTGGATGAAACACCAGTGGGACGTGCATTGAGGTTGAAAGGACTAAAGGTGCACAAAGCGGGAAGGATTAATAAATGAACCAAGGTGAACTGGAGCAGTGGATAAAATGCGTCATAAAGTTTCAATTCCTGCATCAGAAAAATATAAAGGTGGAAATTTCGAAGACTAAAATATATAGCTTTAAGGTGAGAAGGGAAAATTTTAAAGGAGATGATCTTTACACTGAGGGTGTTGGGTACTGGAATGAGCTGTCAGGGGTGGAGATAGACAGATACATTGGTGGCATTTAAGTGGCGGCATGTATATGCAACGAATGAAGGGATATGGATGATGTGCAAGCAGATGGGATGAGGCAGATAAGGTTAGTTTATCTTGCATTGCGTTCGGCACAGACATTTGGGACTGAAGGGGCTGTTCCCATGCTGTATGTTAATATTGAGCATCATATAACCTTGAGAAAGGAGATGAGGAGAAATGTGTTTAGTCCGAAGGCGGTGAATCTGTGGAATTCATTGCCACAGAAGGCTGTAGAGGCCAAATTAATGGATATTTTTAAGGTGGAGATTGACAGATTCTTGATTAGTAGGGGTATGGGGAGGGCAGGAGAATGGGGTTGAGAGGGAAAGGTAGATCAGCCATGCTTGAACGGTGGAGTAGACTTGCTGGCCTGAATGGCCCATTTCTGCTCCTACAACCTACGAACATGAAGTTATGTTGGTACACAAAAATGCTGGAGAAACTCAGCAGGTGCAGCAGCATCTATGGAGTCTATTTCCTTTGCTCCATAGACGCTGCTGCACCCGCTGAGTTTCTCCAGCATTTTTGTGTACCTTCGATTTTCCAGCATCTACAGTTCCTTCTTAAACATGAAGTTATGTTGTATGTTCATTTTTTGCAAGTACAGTATTTAGTTTTTGGTATGATGTAACATGTTCCATTTACCTGGAAGAGCACAGCTCTAGTTAGCTCAACATCACACATGACAAAGCAGTCTGCTTGATTGTCACTCAATCGACTACACTAAGTGTCCACTCTCTCTACCATTGACATGCAGTATCCGCAGTATCCACCAAGTACAAAGTCACTCCCGGTACTCACCTACGCCGATCCTAAAGATGTTTTTTAAATGTATGACCTCTGTCACCAATAATGCTAAGGAAATAATGCTTAGGGGTGGTACGGTGGAGCAGCGGTAGAGTTGTTGCCTTACAGCGCCAGAGACCTGGGTTCAATCCCGACTAAGGGTGCTGTCTCTATGGAGTTTGAACGCTCTCCCCGAGATCTGTGTGAGTTTTCTTCAAGATCTTCGGTTTGTCCCCTCACTCCAAAGACGCACATTATTTGGCTAGGTATAAATGTGAATTGTCCCCAGTGTGTGTAGGATAGTGTTAATGTGTCGCTGGTCAGTGCGGACTCGTCTGGCTGAAGGGCCTGTTTCCGCGCTGAACCTCTAAAATATTAAATGCCATCCTCTGCTTACACTCGTTGCTTCACAGTTGCGGGTCTAAATTGTGGAATGCCCCATTGAACATTTCTGCGGGCAAACCTTCCAACAGAAGAGCCAAAGCAGTTGAAGAAGGTGAATCACCACAACCTTCTCAGGAGAAGTTGAGGGTGGCTAATAAATTCAGCCAATGTCAGCATCACCAAATTCCACGTGGATGTAACACTAGTAAAATGATATGATATATGGCAGATAAAAATTTAACAGGGCAAAATCCGAAATCATGCCTTTTTATAGGAAAGCTGAGGAAATAATATAATCAAACTGAAAAACTTTAAAGAGGATGCAGGAGCAGAGAGAAGGGTCATATATATAAATATTCAATATCAGCAGGGAAATTGAGAAGGCTGTTAAAAGAAGCATAAGGACTTTTTCTGTGTCATATCTCTGTCTGCACCGCGGCCTAATGTCGTGGAGCTGGCGGCCTCTTGTTGGGACCTCGGGCAGAGTTAACATCGTGGAGCTCACGGTCCCAGTTTAGCGACCGACTTCGGGAGCTTCAATTGCCCCGATCCCGGGAGCTTCGATCACCCCGACATTGGAGCTTCGATCACCGACAGCAGAAGCTTCAATTGCTCCGACTGTGGATGGTTCTCCCATGACTGCGGGAGAAAAGGTGGAATGAAGATAAGACTTTATTGCCTCCCATTCACAATGGGGAATGTGAGGCTGTTGTGTTGGATGTTTATGTCAAAATGTTATGTAGTTGTGTGTCTTGTTGCTTTTTTGGTATGACTCTATGGCAAACCAAATTCCTCGTATGTTGCAAAATATACTTGGCTAATAAATTACCATAATGATTATGATTATGAATGTTTCATAAATTAATGAATAGACTCCTGCTGGAGCACTGTGTTTTCTTGTTCTTACACTTTAGGAAGGACATGGTGGCTCTTAAGAAGATGCAGAAGAAACGTATCAGAACAGAATTTTCTGAAAGGCAAAGTGTTTAAGGAGTTGACTGATTTTAAAATAATCTACCGTTTTAAAGGAATAAATTATTTCCAACCGCATCAAAATTGGTTACCAGAAACTAATTGAAGTTGATGAAAACTGAAGGAAAGGTGAGGGAAGAAATCATGCTGAGAAGTAAAAGATGCCTCCTGAAGGGCTGGTGGAAGAGATTTGCTGGAAATTTTCAAAAGAGACGCAGATAAATACTTGAAGAAGATAGAACGATATGTCTCTCATGCAAGAGCAGAAGAGGACAGCTCTGTCAGGAGCTGGCAGAAAAACATTGAGGCGTTGCACCTCATTCTGTGTTGTTCAATTCTCAAATCCTCGGTAGTTTTACTAGACGGTCCGAACCTACTTTCACATTTGCTTTTACGGGATAAAGGCAGAGTAATTACTGCAGCCTTTCGGTCTGTTATTTGAGTGAGTGAGTGATTAGCACATATTGGTTTTAAGACAGGCCTTTTGGGTTCCAGTGGCCTTTTCACAGTACTACACTTTGCTAGTCTCCTTTGTTCTCCTGACATTCAATGCACTGGCCCCTGAGGTGCAGTAGAAAGCATTGCGTTTTCTACTCCAGTGATAGGATGTGCTGTTTCCATGAGCTGCTATAGTTAGTGGTCCTGCTGAAAACTGGCAATGTTTGTCACACACAGGGTTAACAGATTCAATCGGAAGGAAGCTGTGGGATTCATCATTGGATGGCTACCGTAGGCAACACAGGCTTCTACTTAAATCTTAAGAGACTGTAGTAGCACATGTGAAATAAATCAAAATGAAATTTCAGCAGAATTACAGTAATTCAGAATTCAAGACAATACATTCTCTTGACTTGACTTGAATTTAATGAAATACTAGACTAAGTGGGACACGTTGGGTCCTAGCATCACACTGGAGGGCTGGGCCCCCAATGCAATATTCCAATTCTCCACCAATTCCAATATTGGTGGCCAGTGGGGCGGGGGGGTGGGGGGGTTCTGGAGTACTAGTATGGGTGTTGTGGGTTGAAGGGACTATTTTCCAGAGGGCTAGTATGGACATTGTGGGGAATGAATTCTTGGGCTGGCAAGTCTCATGGCTGAAGTGGCAGTTTCTTATGCCACTCCTTGAAATTCAGGCAGGGTGCAAGGCCACCAAACTCAAGTACAGTTTCATGCCACTTCAGGCAGGGTGCAAAGCCACCAAACTCAAGTGCAATTTCCTACCACTTCAAACAGGGTGCAAAGCCACCAAATTCAAGTTTGCTTTTCAATAAGGCAAACCCGCTTTTCAGTAAAACAACACCTGCTTTTCAATAAGGCTAAAACAGCTTTTGCATTTTCAAACCAAAAAACAGCTTTTGCATTTTCAAACCAAAAAACAGCTTTTGCATTTTCAAATTACATTTTTAAACCACATTCAGGGCACTGACAGGTCAATAAAACTACTCTGTTTAGTAGACATGTGTTCAGTATTATTCACAGCTCAGACAGAGAGCTGTGACCTCCCCTTCCCCCTTCTTGCAGAGAACAGAGGCAGTCCACATATCTGTGTTTTTTTTTTTGTCCCTAGCCCCTCTCACCAGAAGGGGCATGGCCTTCATCGTGTGATTGACAGGAGAGATAATCTCAACATGTTTTAAACTTGTTTTAAAATAAGTTGTTTACTTTTCATCGATGGGAAATATCCTCTTGTCCTGCGCAGCTGAGGGGGACTCTGAGTAAGATGGCCAAAAATCACAGCCGTAAGTGGTCACGTTTTTTCTTCTAAAATCAATATGCAGTGCAAACAGGAAGTGGTCAAGATCAGAGTTTTAATTATATAGATATCCACAGTACATCTCTATTATTATAAATCTCTGATCTTGGATGTGGATGTATTTATTTGTTTGTGTGTGTCTTTGTCTGTGATTCACATCTCCTCGAAAACACGCCTTACTAACAGTGACATTTTTACATTTTCCAATAGAGATTTACCTCATGATTTCAAAAATCGCCTCATCTGAAAATTTGATTAATTATTTCTTGATTTTTTTTAATTAAAATTGTTCACAAATCTGAGATCTTTGTTAAAGCTAATGAGCTGATGACATCACGATGGCTCTGCTGCACACAGTTTTCAAAGTGCAGCCAGCTGGCCACTGTTTTTGCACATGCTGCGAGTTACGTTAACCTCACCCCTCCCCCGACTCGCAGTCATCTCGCACTCTGTCGGCCTTCCGTAGTGCCCTGCCCGCAGCCCATCTGCCCCAATCCCCTGGGGACGGGACCCAACGGGTCCCCCTTAGTCTAGTTAATTACAACAATTAACAGTTACAGTCCTTTCAGGTTAGGCAGGTTAGTTCACACACCTCCTCCAACCTCATCTCAAGTTCAAGATGTGGACTCTTATACATCAGCGAGACCAAATGTAGACTGGGCAATCGTTTTGCTGAACACCTTCGCTCAGCCCGCCTGGACCTACCTGATCTTCCGGTTGCCAAACACTTTAATCCCCCTCCCCATTCCCACACTGACCTTTCTGTCCTAGGTCTCCTCCATTGTCAGAGTGAGGCCAAACACAAATTGGAGGAACAGCATCTGATATTTCACTTGGGCAGTTTACAACCCAGTGGTATGAACTGATTTCTCTAACTTCAAGTAACCTCTGCAATCCCTCTCTCTCCATCTCTCCTCCACTCACGTCACACCAGCTTCTCATTCTCACCTAGCAAACAGCTATCAATGGTATGTTTCCTTTATCCTCATTACTTTTCTGCATATCATTCATTACTTTGTTCTATATCTCTCTATATAACCTCTTTACAAGGAACACAGACATGTAATGAATTAATTATTAAAGGCACACATACCCTTCTCTCTCACAAACATGCTCACCACTCTCACACAGCTTCTACATGCACACCCTCTGCCCATCACCCACAAACATATGTATATAACTAGACTAAGTGGGACCCATTGGGTCCCATGTTCACACGGGAGGGCTGGTCCCCCAACACAATATTCCACCTCTCCATCAATTGCAATATTGGTGCCCAGTGGGAGGTGGGAGGGGGGGGGGGGAATGCTTTCTAGAGCACTAGTATGGGTGTTGTGGGCTGAAGGGACTGGTTTCCAGAGGGCTAGTATGAACATTGTGGGCCAAATTGATTCTTGGGTTGGCAGCTCAGTCACTCAGGCCTGGTGGCCTGGCAGCTCAGTCACTCAGGCCTGGTGGGCTGGCAGCTCAGTCAGGGCTGGTGGGTTGGCAGCCCAGTCACTCAAGGCTGGTGGGCTGGCAGCTCAGTCACTCAGGGCTGGTGGGCTGGCAGTTCAATCACTCAGGGCTGGTGGGCTGGCATATCAGTCACACAAGGCTGGTTGGCTGACAGTTCACTCACGGCTATTCCTTCAAATTCCATGTCAAGCAGAGTGCAGGCCACATTCAATTTCATAGCATTCAGGTGGAGTGCAGGCCACCACATTCAATTTCATAGCATTTCAGGCGGAGTGCAGGCCACCACATTCAATTTCACTGCACTTTAGGCGGAGTGCAGGACACCACATTCAATCTCACAGCATATCAAGCGTAGTGCAGTCCACCAAATTGCCAAATAACTCATTGCATTGTCATTAAGGGCTAACAAATCATTTATTACAAGTACATTGCAGACTCATATTTCAGTTGATTCACAGTTTAGAATGACATTTGTGGCCTCTCCCTCACGATCTTCCAGAGTGACTGACACGTCCAGGCTTCCGGGGTGTTATAGTGCTGCCCCCCCCACCCCCCCCAGAAGGGGTGTTACCTTAATTGTGGTGATTGATAGGCAAGAGGATAAATCAGTTGATCTCAACATTTTTTAAACACTCATAACTTTTTTATTTTTCATCAATTGGAAAGATCCTCGGGTGGAGGAGGACTGTGAGTAAGATGGCCAAAAATCATAACAATATATGGTAGCGTTTTTTCTAAAATCAATATAGAGCGCAGACAGGAAGTGGTCAAGATGTGACTTTTAGTTATATTGATGTGGAAAGCTCTTTTCCCCCCAATATTCCTATCTGCTAGCCCCTTCTCCCATACTCCAACCACCTTTCCCATCAGATTCCATGATCTGCAACCCCTTGTTACTTGCTTGAATCACTTCCTAGCTTATGTCAGCATCTCCACCCCTCCCTCCCTCCCCCACCTGACATCATTGACCAATGCACCCTTCCTCACCTGAATCCATCTGCTGCTTGCCCCTGCTCTTGCCCCTCCCACCTCACCTCCTTATTCAGGCTATCGCCCCTCAAGGATTTCAGTCCAGATGAAGGGTCTCAACCTGAATGCCATCTGTTCATTTCAGAAACAAGTTGCTGGATGAATTCAACGGCTCTGCTTGGTGTTGATTTACTTCCGGGATGATGAGCCGCTGGCATTGTGATGTACGAAGATCGCGTGACAGTGATCCCCTTAAATGGGCTCCAGAATATATCACCCAATGTATCTTTGGAGATTCTGAATGTGTCTCTGTGTTGAGTTTGAGTTCTCCAGTAGACATGTTATTTCTTTAGATTCCAGAACATTTATCATCAATCTTTTCTTGATTGAGGTGGGCAACATGCAGTCACAATTGAAACGGTGCCTGCATCTTGCAGCTCTACCAGAACCAGCAAACGTATTCCCAGTTAGACTGCCTTAATATTGTGGTACGTATTTTGTGGTAAAATCTTGCTAACTTTTTAGGTTCGAGAGAAATGAAGATGTGTAGAAAAACAACACAGCTATTACTCTTGTTATGTAACTGTAATTTTAACTTTGAATTTTCAGCTTCAGCAGATGAGAATAAGCGATGTATCAAGGGATTTATCTATTCAGCATAGATGAACACAGCAAGCATTAAATTTGTGAATTCGAAGAACAGTTTTGCACAATTCTGTTTTAGCTTTTCATGAGCTTGCATTTGTAACGGATGAAGTATCAACTAAATTTCCAGATTTTCTTTGCTATAAATTGTGTGGTATTACAGCTCAATGTTTAGGCCTAGAGGTCAGTCTTCCAAACAAATACCCCTGATCCTAGCACTGTGTTGGGAGCAGAGTTGTTCAAGATTGAATTGATTGCTCATTTTGTCTAGTGTGAACACGTGTTTCTTTTTTACAGGGATGTTTATCAAACCATAATCATAACCCATATAAGCATAACCCATATCCTAAGACATACAGGTTTGTAGGTTAATATGCGGATTTGTTCGGCCGAAGGGCCTGTTTCCTTGCTGTATCTCCAAACCAAACTAAACTAAACTAAACATATAGGATTCTGGCTATCTTTCGGCCCAAGTGAGCAATTCATTGACAATAAAACCCACAATCTCTCGCTTGATCATGTTTTGAGTTGCTATATTCATACTGCAGCAGAGACATTTCTAGCTATCTTTTATTTTCAGGCCCAGGCAGGTTTATTTGTGATAATAAGTAGTTGAGTCAATTCTATTAGAGTGAAAAGATAAAAAACCCACAATCTATCGCTTGGGGGATCAAAATGTTTTGAAAATCAAAATGAACAGAAAAAGAGATTCATATTCAGATACACCAGCAGCAGAGCACATTTACTACAAAGCTATCATTGTGCAACGATAATGGGCAAACTGACATTAAAAAAAAGAACATTATTTTCAGCTAAATTCTGGTTTTGTCTGCTTTTGAACAATATCAAATATTTCCCAGAATATTTTGTCAGAAAAACAGAGCATGGTAGTTTACACAGGCATTGTGATTGGTGAATAGGGAGTTATTTAGTTCACAAAGCCTTGTATGTCGTACGTTGATCGAACATTTATGCACCTGAGGCCAGGTGACTATGAACATTTTAGAGTAAAAGATAAGATAAAGCTGATCGACGCACCTTATCACCTTAGTAAATGATTTATCATACCCCCCTTCTTTTCTAATTCCATCTTTGTGGGTATTTCTATGTTTATGAGACAAACAATATAAGTCTTTGTGTGTTTTTTTCAGATATACAAATTTGAAATATTTATGGTTTTTTTTCAAACAGTTTCTTCGGAATATCGGAAGGTAACCCTGAATTAAATGGTTTCAGGGAATTTATTTATTACGGGCAATAATGGAAAAAAAGCCATATGTCTGGAAAAATGAACAGAAAAATAGATTCAAATATTTTGAAACATCATCTGGAAGAGATATAGATTCCTCCTAGGAAAACAACCAAAATTCTATTTTCTGGACTTAAGTATGAAGGTGCACAGGACCTGGTAACAGCATTAAATAACAACAAACAGACCCCCTTTCTGCGGAAATATTATAATAGAGCGATTGTTTTCTATTTTCTCTTTCTTTCTTTTCTAAGGTCTGGTTTTCTCACTTTACTTCCTTCTCTAACTTCTTTCCTAAGCTGCTTTTCTTTTCCCAACACTCTTGCACTTCACGCGGTACAAAAAATGTATTAAGATATATGTGTTATGCAGGATTGAAATTTAACCTAATTTTAAAAAAAAAAAAATTAAAAAAAAAAAAAAGAAAAAAAAAAAAAGAAATAGAGTTAAGAGTAAGAGTGGATAGGGCGGGTTTGGAGAGATATGGAACAAACCCGGGCAGGTGGGACTAGTGTAGCTGGGGCATGTTGGCCAGTGTGGGCAAGTTGGGCCAAGGGGCATGTTTCCACACTATATCAATCTATTACTCCATGACTCCATATGGCAGCAGATCAGAGAAGTGGATGAGAATGAAGAGATCGGGTCCATCTGAAGAGGGGCCCTGACCCAAAATCTCACCTCACATGTTCTTCATAGGTGCTCCCTGACTCGCTGAGTTACCCCAGAACTTTGTCTCTTTTTTTTGTAAATCAGCACCTGCTGATCCTCATGTCTACGTTTTTAAGATAGCTATCCTCTCTCACAGGGAATGCAAGGATCATTCATTATATTGATTGTCGCTGGGTAGAACAAGTTTATCTTATCTTTTTACTCTATGTTCTTAGAGCCTCATGACCCAAGGCTTTGTTATCTGGGCGAAGGAACAACAAAGCAAACAATGATGTTACATTCTTCCAGCTAACAATGATCTATTCTGCATGTTCCTTGATCTTCATTCCCTTTGTCCTATTTGCACACCTCGCACTTCCTTATCTAGGTATCTCCCTCTCCCCTGACATCAATCTGAAGAAGGGTCTCAACATGAAATGTCACCCATTCCTTCTCACCAGAGATGTTGCCTGTCCCGCTGAGTTACTCCAGCATTCTGAGTCATGATTCGGTTTAAACCAGCATTTGCAGTTCATTCCTACATATATAGGGGATATAATTCTTCTTTCTTCACATTGGTT
The DNA here is from genome assembly GCF_028641065.1 of Leucoraja erinaceus. Classification (NCBI taxonomy): domain Eukaryota; kingdom Metazoa; phylum Chordata; class Chondrichthyes; order Rajiformes; family Rajidae; genus Leucoraja; species Leucoraja erinaceus. The sequence continues at coordinate 152,310,982 of NC_073377.1, forward strand.
ACCATCTGCCTAAAATTCTGAGAGACCACATGTTTTCAGGAACCATGATACCATCAATCAGGCTGCGCAGACATTTACTGTATGTTAAATAATTCACAAAGTACATAAAGAAGTAAAAAGCTGATTTTTTCAACTACAATTTTAATTAGTTTACAGTGCAAGATAAAGATCAGAACGTGGATCAAAGATAAGCACATAATTTGAAGTATCAAACAATTAAAAAATAAAAATATTTTAAAATGCGTTGGATTTTGAACTTCAAGAATCAAGAATCAAGTCAAGTGTTTTATTGTCATATGGCCAAGTTAGAACAATGAAATTCTTACTTGCTGCAGCACCAGAATATATAATAATAAATAATATAACAAAAACTCAGAAAAAAAGAACAATAACAGTGCAATAATAATAATATAATAGTAATAATAATAATAATAATAATAATAATAATAATAATAGTAAAAATAATAATAAAAAATAATAATAGTTGTAGATTGGTTATTTCCTATTAACCAATTGTAGTGCTTGTTAGTAGTTGCTCCGCCCAATATGCGTTTTGTATTAGCAAGAGTTTGCCTACGCCATTCAGTATGAGTAGCTGCTAGGAACTGTTATGCCCTGCAGACTGATTCTGTAAATACATTTAATAAACATGTGTTGTATCTTGATATGTATTTAAACTCATTACGTGGTGTCAGAAGTGGGATCCTATGCTGGGTTTCCCAGCCCAGCGACTGATGTCTAGCCAAACCCATGCTTCCCTGCCTGTGTCCCAGCATCTTTTGCAGCCACAAGTTCGTTCTCCGCCTGCGGTCCAGAAACAACTACAATTCGAACGCGATACACAGAAAAGCTTTTTTGACCAATCCAGTAAGCCACTTAAACCTCTCACCAGAGGACAGGTGGTTCACCTCTAGACCAACAAGGGCTATGGCCATCTGGGTCAGAATTGCGGCCCTGCCAAAGAACTATGCTCTTATCAGGTTGAAGCACACAGAGCCATTTACAGACGCAACCGTCAACATATCCTTCCAGTGAAGGAACCACGTTCTGCAAAGATCCTATAGCAAAGCAAGATAGTGCACCCCTGCGAAAACCCATGGGCTGACGTGTAGTATGCAATATGAGCCTTTACATCGGCCATTTCAGTAAACCCGACCCGACCCAACTTTGTATATCCCTCTCACAGTGCAATCAGCGTTGCGGGGGTACAGTTTGTGTGTGTGATATAGTGTTAGATTCATGATTCATAATTCTGTTATTTTTTGTGAATGATTAATGTGTTAATAAATTATAATTCTGTTAATTTTATTTTTTAATGTTTTGGATTCAAAGCCCCGGGATTGGGATCAGACTGTGCAAGGGTGGAGGGGGCACTGAGGGCAAAGAGGCTGTGCCCACACAGCAATGTAAAAGGGGACACCTTGCCAATCCACTCTTCCCTCTTTCTGTCTCCGCTGTGCTTTTTCAAAATTGGTTGTTTATTTTTTCCTCAAAAAGACAAATGCGGAGTGAGCGAGAGTGAGGGGCTGAGGTTTGCGCCGACTGACCGAGTGAGCGAGTGAGCGAGTGTAGCCCAAGGAAAATCCGCCTGCTCCCCACCCCTTCTGCCCTGACAAATAACAAATGTAGCTTGCAAGATTGCTGAGACCTGCTAAGGGGGAGCAGCTGCCCGCTGTGAACTATGTGGAGGACTATCTGGATTCAATCGAGTCTCTGCCTTTCGATCTCCAGAGGAACGTTTCTCTGATGAGGGAAACTGATGCTCAATAACAAGGTAAGAACTGGGGTATGAGCCAGACCCCCACCAAACTGCTGCAGCACTGGGGCGGGCTGAACTAAAGAGCCGTTCCAGCACTCAGCCATTTTGGCAGAAAGATGAATAAATGTCCGACAGTCAGCGACGCAGAGGAGTAGTGAAGAGTAGACCGGTCCGGAGTTTGGGAGCTGGGCAGCGAGCATGATGGGGGAAGAAACTGAAGGGCAGTCTGTTCTCAGCAGCGGATCTCATGACTGCCCTCTTTCCCCCTGTCAGTGAGTCTCTTTAATGGGGCAGAGAGGCAGAGAGAAAATGAGGAGAAGATTTTCACCAAAAATTTTTGATTTTTACGAGGATGTTTCCCTAACCGGCTTCTGTCTCCGTACTAATATCTTTGCTCAGCTATGGCAGACAAAGATGGCAGAGACGGAAGCCGGTTACGGAAATGGGACCCAAAGATTACCCATGAATCTGCCCATGATCCTACTACATATTTTACGTTGAGTGCACTATCTCTCTTGCTATAGGATCTTTGGCGTCCTGTGACTCCATATCCAGATGTCTCGTGTTTTGTATTCCCTCCCACTACCGATCCTGCTGCTCCACTATCAGAGACTGTTTCCATCGCACCATCGTTCGGCACCTGTCCCACTTGGGCGTTATTTGCGCGTCACGCAGATGGCGTGCGAAGATTTGGTACATCCAAAAATCCTGGGGCACTGTGCGCCACCGCGGGTCACTGCCTACGTCACCACGCACCATGGACGCGTAATACGCACCATGCGTGCATCACATGCGCGTCGTGACGTGTGCGTCATGCGTCATGACACGTAAATGACGCCCGTGGAACCGGCCCTTTATTCACACAGAGGGTGGTGCTTATCGAATAATCTGCCAAAGGAGGTAGATGGTGGCAGATACAATAACAGCATTTAAAGGGCAGCCCTCTAGATGGTCCAATTATAACATATAGCAATAACCAGCTGAGGACAGGCTGATGTAGTTCAAGAGAAACAAGAATCCAGATAGTGATAGAACATTGAATAAAGCTACAACATGTTTTCCTTACTCTCATACTCAATGCCTGATTACTGAAAGCAAACAGAAAGTAGCTAAAGATGCAAGCATACGCCTTATTTAGCATTGGGTCGACCTGCAATGCCATTTTCAGGGAGCTATGGACTTGCACCACAAGATCCCTCTGTACATCAATGCTCCTTTGAGTCCATCCATTTACTCTGTTGTTTCATTGAGCATTTGACCTTCTAAAATGTATCGCATCTGTCTGGATTAAATGCCAGTTGCCATTTCTCAGCACAAATTTTCAATTGGTCTATATTCCATCGGACAATTGTGTACCTATTGGAAAGGGAAAGGAATTCTTTATTATGCTGCTGACTTGGTCTCTGGAGATCACTACCACTAAATGGGGTTTTATGTACACCGCTGGTGTGTTGGCACCTCATGCAAATGGGCAATTTACCAAAGTCAGTTCAACCACAAGTGTGGACGTTGGAAATAGCTTACTGACAATATCATCCTATGTTCATTCAACTCCCAGGAGAGAACTTTACAACTTTTTTTTGTTTCCATCTCAAAATCTTTGACTTGTTTATTGTAAACAATTGGCGTGAGGTTATAAAATAAATAGCATGAATATCAATAATGCATATGTTTGTCATTATGCGGGCAGTGGTAAAGCATATGGACAGCATTGTCAGATGCAGCATAATGTAGAAAGTGTTTGTGTATCTCAATGTAAAAGTTGCCTGCAGATTTATTATGAATTGGAATATACCACATGCATTATTGCCATGTTGTAAACGCTCGTTTGCTTTGGGAACAAGCTAGTTTGATTCAGCAACCTTATTCTATTTTTCCTTTGTCTGAGCTGTGTGGTAGTCTTGCTGTACGCACCTCAATATTGACAGCTATATCACATGGGAAGAGCCTTCTGTTTTTTCCTCTAATATCCACATACTTGCACATTCTTTAAGGTAGCAACTGGAATCAATAGCATTGACTGATTCCTGTTCATCGAAAGAACGTTATTGTGAAATTTACACCAATTATGAACTATTTTTTTCTCTTAATGTCACATTAGACCCCTCACCCTGCTTTCGACCCACCTCAAATCTCACAGACATGCATACGTACACATATGCACACGCGCGCACACACACATGCCCACACGCACACACACACATGCCAACACGCACACACATACACAAAAGATTTTGGATCACTGTTCCTTTTGCATAATTCCTGCTTTTTAATTTTATAGAAGCCCATTTTCTTTATTCCAGCCTTCGCTGGCTCAGGACATCATTAAAATAAATAATTTAGCTCTGATTTTGGCTCCACAGATGCTGCCTGTCCTGTCTCTTACTCGTGCTTGACTATTTCTGGTATCCACAATAGTTTGCTTTTGTTTATTTGATGGATCCTAACAGCTTTTTTTAATTGAAATTAGCCACATCAAACTGGAAGTCTATTCTAGATCAGTGCTTTTAAAATGTGTCCAGAATGGCCAATAAGACTGCCAAGGCTTAATTTTTCTTTTGTTGAAAGAACCGAAGACCGAAGCTGATTAATGCAAAAAGATCAGTCAAGTGCTTTAATCATTTCAAGGTTTCCTGTTTCACAAGCCCAAGACCGATAAATTAACGTATGGTGCAGCCATTAAATTAGGACACTTGAATTTGTTCTTGACATGTTAATGGCCATTCAGTCAATCAATAACATCAATCATGTGTGATAAAATATCCGCTAGTATCGGTTTAAACAGGTTAAAAATGATCGCTGCATTTTGACTTCTGAAGTTTCGCCACATTAACATCAATGAAGAGCTATCCAAAGGATTATAGAGAACAAAATATAACACACAATCTTCTGAAAAGGAGAACAATCCTACACTGGATTTATAGGGCAGTGAAGCTGTTATTTGACTCGGGTATAATGCTAAAGGCTATCACAAGGGAGATACATTGATGCTATGAATCTCCTGCATCTTTACTATAATGTTGTAAGTGCATTAAAAATTGAATGATAGATCTGACATTACTGTTTTTTTCAGGGCTGGAATAGGCAGAGTAATTGATATCATTAATAATTTAAAGTGAGATATTGACACCATTCAGTGATATAATTAATGCAGGTCCTCAATTGGTGTACTTTGCTCAATTCCAATCTTGGTGCATCTATGTAATAGTATGTTGACAGAAACATTCCAAGCCCAGCAAAGTTCTCCTAATTTGAGCAACATTTTATTTACGTTATTTTTAAAACCAATTCGAACAAGTTTTTTTCTTCCAGAAGCTTAACTTTCTTTTATTACTTGTTGGTGAAGTTTATGATGTGTCTCGCTGCAGTATATCTTTCCTCAGCCGTGACAAACTATTCCAATTTCATGGTTAGTCGCTTCATCGATTTGGAGTAAAGATTTCAGTCTTTATCTACTGCTGTAGCAGCAGGCATCTCATTATTGCAGGTACATTAGCTGCCATAATCACCTGCAATTTATACCACACATTGAACTACACATCTTCTAATAGCTGCCTACGGCACTTGCAACTATTGAAGTTTCATGCCATACTGAAGTTTACAAAGTATTTTTGGAGAGGGCAAAAAAGTTTTGCCACATGAATTCTCTTTTCACATGTTGATCTTTCTAAATATTAATATTTTAGCGACATCACATTGAATGGCAGTGCTGGCTCGAAGGGCCGAATGGCCTACGCCTCATTGTCTTATCACTTGCAAAGGAACAAATGCAGGAGTTTTCTTTCCTAATATACATTTTTTATAAAGTGGAAATGGCCATTTTCTTTTGCGGGCGGCACAGAGGCGCAGCAGTAGAGTTGCTGCCTTACAGCGCCAGAGCCAGGTTCGATCCTGACCAAGGGTGTTCTCCGGATGGGGATGGTACATTCTACCTGTGATCGTGTTGGTTTTCTCCGGGTGCTCTGGTTTCCTCTCATACTCCAAAGAAGTCCAGGTTTGTAGATTAATTGGCTTTGGTAAAAAAATATATAAATTGCCCCTTTTATGTGTACGGGGTTATCGCTGATCAGCGCAGACTCAGTGGGCCGAAGGGCCTGATCCTGTGCTGTATCTCTAAACTAAACTAAAGGATCATACAGGTAAGAAAATAACTATCATTTTAATGAAAACAAATTCAGGACACAAGCTTTACTGAGATACTGTTTGAGTATTTATAAGAATAAATCGGCTACCTACAAGCTTTAGTGTTGATTTCATTGTGCAAATCAAGAATATCCTGTTGGCAAACACTAACCATCAGTATAAGAGCTGGCATCTCACTTTGAGCCTACTTGGGATTCAAAACTGAAAAGGGGAATATTTCTTTCTGGCTAAAGAGCAGGAAGTGTGTATCACAAGAAGGTTTTGTCTGTCCATATAAATCACTAAAATCTAGTGAGCTGGTAAAATTAATAATGAAGAAGCTCAATGGCGTCACAGAATGTTTTATTTCAATTCACGAGGGCTGAAATACAAAGTGTTACTTTAGTTGTTCAGAGGCTTAGTCAGTGCTGCTTTTAGCTCATGGCGCAGAACCTAGAAGAGGCGTTGCCTTGCACAGTATAATTCCCCACATTCCTACCACGTAATGGGTAAAGCATTGAATTATGATCTTTTAAAATTTATGAACTTGAAATGTCAACCCATTCCGTTGTTCTCTCCGCTACATGGGTTGTTAAGTGTTTCCGGCATTTCCTCTTCTCTTTGAATTATGAGGCGACGTTTGAAAATTGCAATTTTTATTCTCTAGAACAGTGATCTTGATATCCGTACGTCTGAGTACTGTGGAGCTGACAAGTAGAAGTACTTTTTGAGGATATGGCTCAGGCAATGGCTCTCAGAATTGCTCATTTGATGTATAACTTGCAACTCTTTAAAACCTGCAATTCTTGTATTACAATACTAATGGTTATTACATTTGACCCTAGAAGAGTAATTATAGCTCTTTTCCTATTAGAAACTGTGAGCACTTGGATACCAGTTTAAAACCAATAGAATACTTTGAACATTTACATATATTCCCAATATCAATGCAGGTACCCTGCTGTGGCACTAAGCCAAAAGGAGCAAAGAGCAAATGAAAGCACAAAAGTAAATTCAGATCCTTTTGAGGAGTGGAAGAACACTTTCTTCTTTGCACCCAGTAGAAGAGGCAAATGCAACAATTGAATTGCACAATTCAAAGAATCAAATCTTAAAAGCAACTGGTGGAATTGACTAAGTGTCCAACACATAAAAGAGCCACTTTGAATTATCATCTCGCACAGAACTTCACTTCAAAAGGATTGTGCATCAGAGGGTTAGCGATAGATCAATCTCAGAGCCAGATAATTAAATAAATGCAATGAATAAATTAGCTCAATTTAGTTTTGATGAAATATGTATTTATTTGAAGACCAGTTTTGAGGACTTTCCACATCTATAGCAACATATTTAATACGATGGTGAGTGTGCACAGGGTACATTGCTCTTATGTCTCTTTTGCGTAATGCTGGCTGTAAATGTAACAGAGGTTGCAAATGCAAATGCAAAGTATGATATTCTTGAAATGGGATCCAAGACATTTTTATTTAGCAACACATTTAACAAATGTGGAAGCTATACTGATTGGATTCAGGGAATTAATCCGTGGAAACGGCAAGGCCGGCATTGGAAAACATTTTGGCGGCAGCAGTTGTAACTAAGGTAGGTCAAGAGAAGATGTTCTAGAATGTGGTAGAGCCAATTTTATCCCATGGAGGAATGAGTTAATAAAAGTGGACCAGAACCACCTAGGTAATGGTACATCAGTGTCGGAGAAGCCAGAGATGTTCAGGAAGCCAAGAGATCTAGACTAAAACATTCTTACTTTGAGAACATGAGGTGGATCCATTAACCCTTCAAGGAGTTTGCAAATGTAAACACAAATGGATAACAGGGAACATGCTTGCCAAAATTAGAAGTTTATTTCGATAAAAAGAGAAGAAAATGGCAGGAAGCTTGAAATAGTTTTGAAGCTACGGAAGTGAGATTAAAAAGAAAATTAGTAAAGCAGAGTTTGATGAAAACAATATCAGCAAGTAAAATTATGGAAAAATTGTCGGCAAGTATGTGAAAGAGGATAAAAAGGAAGCAGTAGCTCCATTGGAGAACCATTTAGAAGGATGAGGGGGCACCTCATCCTAAACTATTTCCACTTCCACTGGTGGAAACATCCTCTCCACATTCACTCTATCCAGGCCTTTCACAATTTGGTTGATGCAGGAGCTTGATCGCCCCGATGCAGAGGACCCGACCGCTGGCTATGGGAGCCAAGATCTTCCCGTCAACGGAGGGCTCAAGGCCTCCGACCATGGGAGAACAAAGAAGGGAAGAGATTGAACTTTTTTTTGCCTTCCATCACAGTGATGAATGTGGAGTAGTCACTGTGGTGGTTGCTCATGTTAAAATGTATTTTGTGTGTTTTGTTGCTTTTTAACGGTACGACTGTATGGCAAATCAAATTCCCCGTATGCTGCAAAATATACTTGGCTAATAAAGTATGATTATGGTTATGATGTTTATGTTTATGATTATGAAAATACTTCCACTGTCTTGTCTGCTCTGCAGTACTCAGACGTATGGATATCAAGTCTCTGCTGCAGTAACAGATGGTATGCAATCTGTCCCTTGAGAGGGCAGCATAATTTTGAGTGAGAAACGATGGCAAGAGCATGAAGAGGAGGATAAAGAGTAGATAGGAGGATATGGAGGAGGAAGCGTGGCAAAATACAAGAGGAAGCAGATCTACTGCATAAGCAAAATGTTACTGCAGGGGATCTGTGTGTTCAAATTACTGTGACAGGTATTAGTAACCACAGTCACAAAAGGATGGAGTAAACTCAACCTCTCTTTGACACTGGACACAAAACGCTGGAGTCATTCAGCGGGTGAGGCAGCATCTATGGAGAGAAGGAATGGGCGGTGTTTCGGGTTGAAACCCTTCTTCAGACTCTGAGTCTGAAGTCTCGAGTCTGAAGAAGGGTCTCGAAAAGCGTCTCACCTTAGATGCTGCCTCACCCACTGTTACTCCAACAATTTGTGTCTACCTTTGATTTTACCAGCATCTGCAGTTCTTTCTTATACACTCTCTTTGACATTAGTAACGTCACCTTCCCTTTAATATTGTAAATGGCCATCCAACCTATAGCATAGACCATGATCTTTTTTGCAATAAGACCAAAATAATAAATGTTAACTTTATCAATGTACCAAAAATAAATGTCTGTGCAGAGAATTCCACAGATTCACAACTCTATGGATGAAAATGTTTTTCCTCATCTCAGTCCTGAATGGTCTACCCCTTATTCTTAAAGCATCTGCAGTTCCTTCCTACAACAGGTCTGGCCCTATGGATATTGGGGAGGGGAATGGCTGGTCAGGGTGGATCAGCAGCAGCAGTCAGCTCGGTGGCGTTGAGCATGGCTCTGAGGCACAATGAAGAAGGGCAAATTCAGACAGAGCTGTAGTGATAGGAGACTGATTAGTTAAGGGGGCGGACAGGAGATTCTGTGGTAGTAAATGAGACTCCAGGATGATGTGTGGCATCCCTGATGGGAACATTAGGCAGGCAGTTACTGTCTTCATCAAGCTTTACAGATGACTGTGGTCCCTTTTCATCAGCCGTACTGTCATAAGAACACTTAACATCAGAGGAGAATTGGGCCATTTAGCCTCACCAGTTTGTTCTGCAACATACTGCGATTCGCATTGATCTTTTCCTCTGCCTTGTTGTGCAGCAGTTAGTTATCACATTCAATCATATTTTATATTTTTCGCATATTTATATAGTGACATGAAAATGCCATTTGGCCCATTGAGTCTATGCTGGTTTGCAGAGCAATCACACTAATCACATTCCTCTGGTTATTTCCTATTTAACCTGCTCTTTCAATGCTGCATTTCTTTTTTGCTGTTTCCTCTGTGTTTGTACATTGTATCAATGTGATATATGAACATATCGAAAGGGTAAATGCACCTATGAATCATCATGTAAAGATTATCAAAAAAGAAACAGATGATACACTGCCCAGTCCATCATGGTTTCTGACCTCCCCACCATCGAAGGGATTTACCAGAGTCGCTGCCCCAAAAAGGCAGCCAGCATCAACAGAGACCCACACCATCCTGGCCACACACTCATTTCACCCCTTCCATTGGGAAGAAGGTACAACAGCCTGAGAACTGTAACGTCCAGGTTCAGGAACAGCTTCGTCCCCAACAGACATTCAGCTATTAAACACCACAACCTCAAATAAACTCTGAACTACATTGACCAACACAAAATGGGCAAGATGGTTTTAAAGATGGACAGGCAAACAATTGCTCAATTCTGCAAAATCTGAAGAAATAGCATTAGCACTAGTTTGTTAGGAACAGTCAGCTGATCCTTTAAAAAAAAAAATATGCCATGACTCGACAAGCGTTCTAAAATGAATTGCTAAAATTAGACAAAAAATCATCCCAAAAGGTGGTAATGCTCTCCTCATTTTAGGTTAACCTGCACCCACCAGCACCTATCCTCCTGCTCCAATTCCCCTTTTACAATTCTTTTTTTTTAATATAAAATACATTTTTATTAGAGGCATTTGCATATCATAATCCAAACCGGTACAGACTTTGTTTAGCGGTTACATATTAAGTATCCTCCTTTATCGGTTACCTATTAACATATTAACATTGCCTTCAGGCTTCAGTCTGGCCTCCATGCCGGTCCGATCTACCCCTTCAAGTAATCTATAAATGGAGACCATATTCTAATACCCCTTTACATTTCACCACCAAATCTATGAATCCCATACCGGGCCAGGTATCTCATCCTATTCCAGCATCTCGTTCAGAATGATCCTGGTAAACTAAACAATCTTGTAGGCACCTAGAACATGGAACACTGGAAGAGGAATGTATGAAGGAACTGCAGATGCAGGTTTAAACCAAAGACAGACACAAAATGCTGGAGTAACTCAGCGAGACAGGCAGCATCTCTGGAGAGAAGGGAGGGGTGACATTTTGGACCCTTCTTTCGACATTGGAAGCGGAAACTGCTCTCTGACACGAGGGTCATAAAGTCATAGAGTGATACAGTGTGGAAACAGGCCCTTCGGCCCCACTCACCCACACTGGCCAACAATGTCCCAACTACCCTAGTCCCACGTGCCTGCGTTTGGTCCATAACCCTCCAAACCTGTCCTATCCATGTACCTGTCCAACTGTTTCTTAAATGGTGAGATGGTCCCAGCCTCAACTACCTCCTCTGGCAGCTTGTTCCATACACCCACCACCCTCTGTGTGAAAGAGTTACCCCTCGGATTCCTATATGAGGTTCAGTTGGCCAAAGATCCGCTTTGTCAGTTATAATCTGTCGGAGGGTTTGCAATTTGATGTTTATCAATGACAGTTGTAAGCGAATCCAAGGTATTGTTTCAGCAGGTGAATGGGCTGCTCGGTCTCATCTCATGTGATGTCTGATTTTCTTGGTTGGGTAAATTACACATTTGCACATTTGTCACCTTTTATGAATCAAAGTGGATTCTAATCTCCGCTCGGCTAATATTCAACTGTGGCTTGTGAGTCATTCTTGTAATTCCAGCAGTCGACATGATTCCTTCATTCAATAGCAGTCCTCTCCAGCATTTGTCAGCTCTGGCAGGCTAAAGACTGGTTGCTGAGTAACGAGGGTGATCCTCACAAGATGTGTCTCCTGATTCCAGTCATGAACCAACATGAGTAGTCACAGCAGGATTACAATGAGTCTCGTGCTGCCTCTTGAAGTGTTAGAGAGCACACAATCAACATCCTCAAGCAGTTGCCCTGCTGCCCAGAAGAGTCCTGCAGCACAGCTGCCTGGAAGGCAAGGACTGAGGTCCCCTCTTACATACTGAATAACCTGGCCACCGCAAGCGTACAAAACATTACAGAATCGCACAGTAGCGTACAAAAACTTACAGAATAATGAAAGGCATAGATAGAGTGGATGTGGAAAAGATTTTTCCACTGGTTGGAGAGTCTAGGACCAGAGGCCATAGCCTCAGAATTAAAGGGCGCTCTTTTAGAAAGGAGGTGAGGAGGAACTACTTTAGTCTGAGGGTAGTTAATCTGTGAAACTAATTGCCTCAGAGGGCTGTGAAGGCCAAGTCAGTGGATATTTTTAATGCAGAGATAGACAAATTCTTGATGAGAACGGGTGTCAAGCATTATGTGGAGGCAGGAAAATGGGATTAGGAGGCAGAGATCAACCTTGATTGAATGGCGGAGTGGACTCAATGGGCCAAATGGCCTAATTCTACTCCTATAACTTGTGAACTCATGAAATCTGTTGTCATCTTTAGGTGTAAAGCACAGCACAAAAATGAGTACGACATTGATCGGCAAGTGGAAGCATAGAGTTTGGGAGGGAAGCTCTCAAAGCTCTCTTTGATCTGCTTTCCTTTCTTAAGCAATACATTGGGGTCATGGTGCAAGTGAGAGCATGTTCATTTTGAATAGGATGTATGTATTTACCACTGAGAATTAACGTGGAGTATTTCAAACACATCAACACAATTGCAATGAACATGCCATTAAGTGGACCTGAATTTACCTTTAATGATTGTTGAATCATTCGCCATTCTTGAGACTATTTTAGACAATAGACAAGCTTAACTCAGTATATTATAATAGTAAGATTAAACGAGAACTTACCAGTTTGAAGTTTGATCTTTATTTTATGAGGAGTTACGATGAGCGATTACGTGAAGAAGGCCGTCAACCCACATGCGCGTCAATCTTCAAAGCAGCGGTGTGAAATCACGGATAACAGTTGTTGAACTAAAATAGTAAGATTAGAGCTGATTAGAACTTCCAGAAGATCTTTATTTTACGAGGGTCGGGAGCGGAGGGCACGTAATCGCTCATCGTAACTCCTCATAAAATAAAGATCAAACTTCAAACTGGTAAGTTCTCGTTTAATCTTGCTATTTTACTTCAGAGTCACGTGAGTGAGTGACTACATGAAGATTTTGAAGCTGTAATTTCATGCCGTGGAAACCGAGTCCATGCATCACACACTGCATCAGTTGACCAGGATGAGTGAGAAAAATTAATGCATTCAGACATGACATAAATAAAAAATGCTGATGTTTTAATAATCAAAGAAATTAACAGTAACCCCTCACACCCAGGGGGAAACTGTAAAACAGAACCTAAAACAGAATTAGTAAAAGTCCCCGGTCTGGCGATAGGTTTGTTATAAAACCTTTGGTGCGTCAGTTCATTAGACCATCCTGCAGCTGCTAGAATGTGGTTGTGAGGGACGTTCATATCCCTTGCTGCTGACGTAGATGCAGCCCTGGTGGAATGAGGTTTCAAAGTGCCAGTGTCCACTCCTGCACATGCCAGAACCTGTTTTATCCATCTTGACATGGTCTGCCCAGTAACCTTCCTATGAGGTTTGGTGTAGCTGATGAATAGGGATAATTTTGAGCCTCTGAGGCTCTCAGTGACCTTAATGTATTGTAGTATGTGAGATACCACACACAACCGTTGGTCTAAGGGGTAAGCCATAAAACTTAATTTGAGCTACAACATCCCTGGTCTGCTCTGCATTATGAGATCATCAAAACAAAAAAGGTGATGTTGTCAAAAGATGTAACTATGCTGTCCTGTCTAAGTTTATTTAACGCCTGGAATCGTTGTGCTGAGACCAGCACCATGAGCTTGACTACCTTAAGTGTGAGATTAGGCAGAGACAGAGATGAAGCTGGTGCCCACTGATGGAGCAGCATAAGGACCACGCTCACATCCCATATTTGTGAATATCTGGGCCTAGGGAGAGTTGAGTTAAAAATGCCCTTCATAAATCTAGTTATTAAGGGATGAGATTCAACAGAGTGTTTCCCTGACCCCAGCCATAAGTAAGATGACAAAGAGCTCCTAGCACTATTTATGGCACTGTAACTGAGTTTCTGATCATGGAATAGTGATGAAAAGAAGTCCAAAACATCGGTAATGGAAGCGGTGTCATAGGAAATATTTGAAAGAGAGCAGTACATCTCCCATTTCCTTATATGAATGATGTATTGTTTCTGGGTGCTCTTCCTCTAGGCCGCAGTGATCACATCTACCTTACGATCTGAAAGCCCGAGCCCCAGGAATGGTCTCCTCAGAATCTGTAAACCAATAAATTTATCCGGTCATGTAGAGGATGGCTTTTCCAGTGGGCGGCGCGACTCTGGTCAGCAGCGGCCTCTGCAGTCTGTCCGCGTTTTATTATTTTCTGTCTGTGTTTAAATGTAGTTTTTACTATTTTTATGTTGGGGTGTGTGTGTGGAGGGTGGGGGTGGGGTGGGAGATGGGGGGGGGGGAAACTTTTTTTAAAATGTCTCCCTGCACTGGAGACCCGACCTTTTGCTCGTCGGGTTTCCGTTGTCGTTGGGGCCGCAACGAGGAGCGGCCTCCAAACAGGAAGAAGCCGGGGACTCTGGTGCTACGACACCGTCGCCGTCGCGGGGCTGGTCGAGTCCGGAGCGGGTGGAGCGGTGGAGGAGCGCTGCTGCTGCTGCTGCTACTGGAGAGTCGGAGGATCCCAACGGCAGGTCTGTGGACGGCGGCACCGGGAGCCCGCGGGTCCCTGGAGGGAGACCGCTTTTCAGGGCTCTCGCAACGGCGATTTCGCCCGCCCGAGTTGCGGGGTTGAAGAGCTCCTGGAGCGGGGCCTGACATCACCGCCCCGCGCGGCTTGGTTCCCGAGCGCACGCCGGGGGCTCTAACATCAAGACACGGTGTGCAACCTCGCACCACCCGGCGAGGCTTTAATGGCCGTGGGACAATCGCCATCGCCAGCCGGGGGCTTTGACTTTGACTCTGACATCGGGGGGGGAGAGTGCAGTGGAGAGATAAGTTTATTAGGCCTTCCATCACAGCGATGTGATGGATGTTTATGTAAATTATGTTGTGTCTTGGGTCTATGTGTTTGTAATGTATGGCTGCAGAAACGGCATTTCGTTTGGACCTCAAGGGGTCCAAATGACAATTAAATGTATCTTGTATCTTCCCTGTCACAGGATGTACCAGGAGATATCTGCTTTTAGGGACAGCCATAAAAGGCTGTGTAATCATAGCTAGGATGAGTCGGGAACCAATGCTGACTAGGCCAGTCTGGTACTACCAATATGCCAGAGGCGGAGTCTTGCTTGATCTTGACCAAACATCGACTGATGAGGCAAATTGGGGAAACACATACAAGAATGTTCCACCCCAGTGTAACGAGAATGCATCTACTGCTATTGCCCCTGGGTCTGATTCCCATGAAACGTAATTTGGTAACTGATGATTTAGTCTGGATGCAAACAGGTCAATGTCCGGTACACCATATCGAATGACAATGTCGTTAAATACTTTGTGATTCCACATCCATTCTTTGTTGTTATTGAATTCTCGTGACTTGGTGTCCGCCACCATGTTATATCTACCTGGTAAGTAAATAGCTGAAACCCAGATGTTTCTCGTAATACACCAGTGCCAAATGAGGTTAGACAATTTATCACAGGATACAGACTTAGTTCCAAATTCAAATTCAAATTTCAAATTTATTTTGTCACATACACTTAGGTGTAGTGAAATTCTTTTTGCCATGCAGCACATTAAAAAAGAATACAACATGACAGTGATAGATAGTTTCAACATCAAAACATCCCACGAAGTCCAGTCCCATCCCCATGTCCACCCATAGTCGGGCCTCCTTACTCGAGACCGTGGCTTCCGGTACCGGCAGGGCCGCGCCGAATGGAGCTCAACTGGCGATCTCTTCAGGAGATCCCAGGCTCCCGATGGAAAGTTCAGCGTCACCGCCCGCAGCCGCTCCACAGACCCGCAGCTCCGCAACGGACCCAGCTCCAGTTACCGGAGTTTCAGCGAAGTCACCGCCAGCCCCGCAATGGTGCTCCAGCGCTGCACCGCCGTCCTCCGACCGGCAGCTACACCGCCGCCGATGCCGCCGCCGATGCTAAGCTGGTGCCGCCGCCGCCTCTGAGCCGGTGCCGCCGCCGCTGCTGCTGAGTCAGTGCCGCTGCCACTGAGCCGATGTCACCGCCGCCACCGATGCTCCAGGCAGTCCCCTCAGGAGACGCCGCTCCAGGCCCACTGGTAGGCCGCGGGGACGGGTCAAAGCCACAGCCCGGAGAAAAGCTGCATCTCCGACCAGGTAGGGACCCTGAAAATTAGCTTCCCCCCCCTCCCCCTAGGCAGCCATACCCCCTAAAGGACGGCGCCAACCCATGTGATTAATGTATGCTACTGCTGTAGTGTTGTCAATCTGAAGTTGAACATACACATGATGCATATTACTACAATAAGCCTTTAACCCATAGAGTGCTCCCTACAACTCTAAGTAGTTAATACCATATGACTGAAGCATCGATGATTCCTGCAGATTCCATCTGCCACTGCAGCTTGAGGCGGAGTTGGTAGCACCCCAACCTAGCGCACTGGCATCAGTTTGCAGGATAACTGATGGTGTATCAACTAACATAGTACTAGAACAATATCGAATATTGGTAACCCACCATTGTAACTCAGCAATGGCTTCAGCTGGCAACTGCATGGGTCTATCAAAGTGACCTCTATGATGTTTGAGTGCCTGCTCCTTTGCTCATTGTAAGTTTTGGTAGCGCAAAGGCCTGAACTGGGTATCTGGGAAAGCAGCCACTAATTTGCCAATTATACTAGCCACATGTCTAATATAAGGTTGGTTCTTAACAATGAGATTGCTGCAGGCTTCAATTAATTCTAATTGCTTGCCCCAAGGCAGAGTCACTGACATGTGAATTGAGTTTAAGGTGAAACCCAAATAATCAATTACTCTAGGCAATGCTTTATATTGGCAATGCTTTATATTGCCATAATACATATTACATTAGGCAATGCTTTATATTGCCATAATTGCTCCATCCAGCTAAACTTCAAATATCTCCTGTGGTCTTCATGAATGGCCACTGAATAGTAAGCACCTTTGAGGTCGATGCATGCCATGTAACATCCCTTGGAAACCAGTTGTTTGGCAGTAACAAAGTTTTCCATTTTGAAGTCTTTATACTGCACAAAGGTGTTAAATTCAGTCAAATCAAGGATGATTCAGCATCCTCCATCCTTCTTTTGCCTAGTAAATATATTGGACACAAACTGGTGAGACTCATGACTCGACCTCTCAATTACACCTTTCTTGAGTAAAGATTCGATTTCACCTTGTGCATTCACACACTCCTGTTGTGAAAGAACAAAAGTGCGGCTCGGTGTATGGGGCGTCGTTCGTGGCTAGGATTCTGGCGCAGATTCCCAAGTAGTAAAGGGCCTGTCCCACTTGGATGTCATTTGCGCGTCATGCGGGTGGTGCGGGAAGATTTTATGCATTCCAAAATCCTGGGGCACCGCGTGCGACCACGCATCACTGCCTACATCACCACTCACTATGCGCGCGTAATGCACGCCATGCGCACATCACGCACGCATCGCGGGCATCGTGCGTTGTGACGCGTAAATGATGTTGCATAAATGACGCGCATATGATGCCCAAGTGGGACAGGCCCTTTAGTTTAGTTTGATGATGATGGGGAGGATAGACATAGACATAGTTTTCGACCATGCGCGACCATGACCACGAGTATGATTGAAACGTACTTATACAAGAAGAAGCTATGATTAATTATCTTACTGCTTTGTACATCAATAAAGAAACTATTAATCAAGAGACTTTCTGGAAGATTCATCTTTCGATGGCATTGAATGTCACGTGGAGGGCTCGTGGGTGCGTATCGATTACCTTCTGATCCACGGTCATCAATTAAAGTGACTATTGAGGGCTAAACCCTTGAGACGTCGTAGAGACTGTCGCTACAGGTGGCCCGGCACCTCCATTAATCCAGCCAAAATTACAGGAGTCCACCCAAAAATGTGGCACCTGGCCGGGTGAGGAGGCCGATCTCGACCACATCAAGCCTTATGTTCCAATTGGTGGGCTGATTTTGCCCCCCTGTGGCCGGGGCTCCGGAACTTTGGCCCATCTGGACTGGACAAGCTAGACGCAGGAAAAATGTTCCCAATGTTGGGCGAGTCCAAAACCAGGGGCCACAGTCTTAGAACAAAGGGGAGGCCATTTAAGACTGAGGCGAGAAAAAACATTTTCACCCAGAGAGTTCTGAATTTGTGGAATTCCCTGCCACAGAGGGCAGTGGAGGCCAATTCACTGGATGGATTTAAGAGAGTTACATAGAGCTCTGGGGGCTAGTGGAATCAAAGGATATGGGGAGAAGGCAGGCACGTGTTATTGATTGGGGACGATCAGCCATGATCACAACGAATGGTGGTGCTCGCTCGAAGGGCTGAATGGCCTCCTCCTGCACCTATTTTCTATGTTTCTATGTTTCAGCCAGAGCCAGCAGATACGTTCCCATTGCCGACTTCCGAGGCCACCTTTGCGGGCTGGTATCTCAGCTCCTTGATAGCCTTTCCGGTACTGGTACTGATACTGTTGGACTCCTCTCGGAAGCCATGACCTCTGTTGGTCTGGCAAAGCAGATAATCCAGAAATGCCCTGGAACCAAGGAGAGTGGAGCAGTAGTGTACTGTCGGTACACAAAAATGCTGGAGAAACTCAGCGGGTGCAGCAGCATCTATGGAGCGAAGGAAATAGGCAACGTTTCGGGCTGAAACCGATCTTCAGGCAGTAGTATACTGTCACCTGATCCAGGTGTCTGAAGGCTAGTTCTTTCCTCACACACACTGATCAGGTTTGCTGTCTCGTTCCCGGGAGTATTGTATGGAATGCACTCTAACAATGTGTTAGGGAATCTATATTCTAAGGGTAACCTAATAAAATTATAGCAGGAATAACATTTTTAGGGGTTACCAGTTTTTCCCATCTGCCTATTGGGATGCATGCTTATTAAGATATATCAGTCCATTCAATTTTATATAGTTGACTCTTACACATCATTATGACAAGGGAATCTGCTCTGCTAATCCATCACCGAGCAGGAATAAAGAACTTACTTTAGAATTCACCTGTATTTCCAAAACAATGCACACTCTTACAAGAAAACAACTGGGGTCATAGATCTTTTAACATATATTCCTGTTCCATTGTGGGATACACACCAATTCTCTGTTCGGTGTTAACCATGGTCAACGAGTTCATAAATGATTTTTATTGATACTGCTCCTTCTACTCTTATCTATTTCATGATTAAAGTTATTGAACCATGAAAAATAGGTAGAAGGCTTCTTCATATCAAAAGAGGGTCAGTCAAGTGAAGTCTGTTTCAGTCATGGTTTCAGTTGTGATAAGTAGATTTTCAGCCAGCACTTTGGATGAGGCATTTGATACAGTAGACAATTTTGCACAAATTTCTGTTGGCTGATCGGATTGTGCTTTCATAACACGTGGAGGCAGCAGTCTTTCATTGTACAAACGCTCCGTTTGATTTCACTTACTGTAGCAATGTTACAAAATGTTGAGATTTAAAAAATCAAGTCTGCAATTTATCCCATCAGATAAAGCATAACAATAAGTTTAATTTGACACCTAATTCACTTTCATATCTCAAGTAATAAAAAAAAACGTTATGGCCATTTTCATACTCAGAAATTAGCATCTTGTTCCCTATTGATTTTCTATGGACATAACAAAAAAGCTGTGATCGTGGACAGTCAAACGCCCATAACCTTCTTAAAAAATTAAGAGAACTGAATGAATTTTTCAGTTATCATAGATTGAAGCATTCTGAAACAAATATAAAATAATCTTACTTGGATGACCTGAAATTAAAGCATATAATTAGTTAGTTACCCAATTGTAGCTAATTTCAAACTTCAATTACTAGATCTAAACATCTATCCATTTCTTTATAAATGATTAACATTTTTAAATAGCCCAAGTGTCCAAATAATATTCACAAATAATTCACAATAAAACATGATTTTTAAATCTCATTTACATCAATTTATAGGCCAAATGGAAGGAATTTAGTGTTCAATTGCTGTAAATTAAAGTCAATTAAAATCGGCTTTCTAGTGGGTTCCTGTGAACGCGCTGGTTTAGAACGTTCACATTGCAGTGGTTTGTGCCCACAAATGCCCAGAAAAATACTGCGGGATATAAAGAGCCCAAAATGAACTACTCACTATAGAAAACTTTATATACAGGGTTAATTACAAGCCCCATTTAATGTAAAAATAAGGTACATACCTTTAATTGTTTGCTTTATAAAACCCTGGGGCTGCGAGAGGTTGCGAGTTTAGAGAGTGGTTTTTAAACTACTATAACTATTTTACAAGGCCATAAAAACTAATAATACCTTTTGCGACGGGGTCTTTCAGCGATTTTCCGTAATGATTTACTAGGCTGAACATTTTCGATTGCAACAGCCTAGTAAAAATCGCGTTTTAAACCCGCCCCCTCTAAACAGCGGCAAAATCACACACACGGGGTAGGGCAGATGCTCAGCCACGATTCAGGTAGGTTTTGTAACATACCTACTTACTGGCCATGGATTTCCTTAGAGATTGGGTGTGTGCAAAAATAAAGCATCTTGATGAAGCTATTTTCACAAGTGAATGAGCAAGGGAGAAGGGTGCAGAACTGCATGAACTAAAATAGGCTCAAATTTGCTGACAAAGTAACAATAGGTCTCAAGGCTTTTGTTCTAACCGATGCATAAATCCTACATGTCTTTAAGCACCATTCTAACAGACTACTAGGTGTTGATTACTTCCACTAAACCATTTTAGTCTCTTAAAAAATTGTCACAATGTGGTCTCACTGTTTAAGTGGTTAATAAGTGTTGGAAATTTAAAAAATGTAAAACAGAAAAGGAAATCATATTTTGTTCCTTAATTAATGTTTTGCTTTCGTTTAGTTATCTTATCTGTATCTGCTTTGACTTTGAATACATTCACACTAATTTACACTCCTTCCTTACCATTATTATTTCACAACTTTCAATGAGGTTGGTGAAGGAGGCAGAGAATTGCTTGACCTCTTCACCTAGATTCCAAATATTCCACTTCAGCCATATTGAGTTATTTATTCCACTAAATGCAATAATATTAGCTTGCACTTGCAGCAACCCTGCTGGAGAACAGAACTTAAAAAAAACCCCCCACAAAATGCAGGCAAAATGTGTAGGAAGGAACTGCAGGTGCTGATTTACACGGAAGGTAGGCACAAAAATCTGGAGTAACTCAGCGGGACAGGCAGCATCACTGGATAGAAGTGACAGGTCTGAAGAGGATCTCGGCCCGAAACATCACCCATTCCTTCTCTTCAGAGATGCTGCCTGTCCTGCTGAGTTACTCCAGCTATTTGTGTCTATCAACACCAAAAAGGGCCGGGACAGGTGAAACTAATATCAAATGCGGAATGGGGGCATGCTGCAGTAAATTATAGCTTTATATTAGAGTCAGTACTCTGCCATACCTAATGTACACGTATGCACTTTCTCATTTAACGTGAGAAACCATTTACTTTGCTTGACATTGCTTCTTATTACAGACTTCCCTTACTATAGATGGTTCATATTTGTTTCTGAACTCCATCTACTCATACCTTGCATATTGATGTAAACAGCATAAATATCATCATCATGATGTGAATAATAATAAATGTATTTGACGATAGTTATTTTCCAGTGTTTTATTCAGTCTTCACCACTGATGACTGCCCAAGCCTTTTAACCTGTTTCATCACACTGTCTCAACATCCAGGAGTGTGATGGAATATTCTCCACTTGCTTGGATGAGTGCAGCTTCAATAACTCTCAAGAAACCTGACAGCACACGGGAAATAGCAGCCTGCTTGAAACGTGTCCCATCCATTACCCCTTCATTATCACTCCACTAGCGACACACAGTAGTAGCAGTTTGTACCATCTACAGGATGCACAGATGCAATCACCAAGACTCTTCAGAAAGCATCTTCTCAACCCATGACCTCCACCGGCAGGCAAGACATGGGCAGTAAAAACCTGTGAACATCACCAGCTGGAAGTTGCCTTCTGAGTTACACATTGTCCCGACGTGGAAATATATTGCTGCTCTTCCACCATTGTTGGATCAAAATCTGACAACTCCCTCATTAACAGCATTATGGCTATACCCTCTCCACGAGGTTTTCAGAGCTTCAAGAAGTCGGCTAACCATCAACTTAGAGTTAGAAATCAGGCATACAGCACAGACACAGGCCATTCAGCCCAACTCATCCTTACCAACATGGCCCATCCAAGCTAATCCCTTTTACCTGCATTTGGCCCATTTCCTTACAAAGCTTTCCTAACTATGCACCTTCATCTTCATGTGTATCTCCACCATAAAAAAAGAGGAACAATATTTATTGAGGATCTTGCCCATCTCCTGCGGCTCCACACATAGATAATTATTTTTATTCTGCCTCCAGTTACCCTTTTGTCCTTAATATAATTTAATAGTTTTTTGAAGAAACAACCATAAAGATTGATGAGGGCAGAGCTGTAGATGTTGTATATATGGACTTCAATAAGGTTCCGCATGGTAGGCTGCTCTGAAAGGTTATTTTGCAGATAGCGAAGATGATTGTGAATAATTGCAGCAGGATCTTGATCAATTGGCCGGATGGGCTGAGGGATGGTTGCTGGATATGTGATGTGTTACATTTTGGAAAGTCTAACATGGGCAGAACCTACAGTGAATGGTAGGGCTCAGGAGGGTGTTGTAGAGCAGAGGTGGTCTAGGGGTGCAGGTGCATGGTTCCGTGAAGGCGGTTGCAGGTAGATAGGGTGCCCAAAAAGGCTTTTGGCACATTGGCCTTCATCAGTCAGAGTATTGAGTATAGAAGCTGGGAGGTCATGTTGCAGTTGTATAAGACATTGATGAGACCGCATTTACAGTACTGTGTTCAGTTCTGGGCACCATGTTATAAGAAATATGTCTTAAAAATAGTGGAGTCAGGGGATATGTAACCCCACTTTTTAAGAAGGGAGGGAGAGAGAAAACAGGGAATTACAGACCAGTTAGTCTAACATCGGTAGTGGGGAAACTGCTAGAGTCAGTTATTAAAGATGGGATAGCAGCACATTTGGAAAGTGGTGAAATCATTGGACAAAGTCAGCATGGATTTATGAAAGGTAAATCATTTCTGACGAATCTTATAGAATTTTTCGAGGATGTAACTAGTAGTGTGGATAGGGGAGAACCAGTGGATGTGGTGTATCTGGACTTCCAGAAGGCTTTCGACAAGGTCCCACATAAGAGATTAGTATGCAAACTTAAAGCACACGGCATTGGGGGTTCAGTATTGATGTGGATAGAGAACTGGCTGGCAAACAGGAAGCAAAGAGTGGGAGTAAACGGGTCCGTTTCAGAATGGCAGGCAGTGACTAGTGGGGTACCGCAAGGCTCAGTGCTAGGACCCCAGCTATTTACAATATATAGTAATGATCTGGATGAGGGAATTGAAGGCAATATCTCCAAGTTTGCGGATGACACGAAGCTGGGGGGCAGTGTTACCTGTGAGGAGGATGCTAGGAGACTGCAAGGTGACTTGGATAGGCTGGGTGAGTGGGCAAATGTTTGGCAGATGCAGTATAATGTGGATAAGTGTGATGTTATGCATTTTGGTGACAAAAACAGGAAAGCAGACTATTATCTAATTGGTGGCCGACTAGGAAAAGGGGAGATGCAGCGAGACCTGGGTGTCATGGTACACCAGTCATTGAAAGTAGGCATGCAGGTGCAGCAGGCAGTGAAGAAAGCGAATGGTATGTTAGCTTTCATAGCAAAAGGATTTGAGTATAGGAGCAGGGAGGTTCTACTGCAGTTGTACAGGGTCTTGGTGAGACCACACCTGGAGTATTGCGTACAGTTTTGGTCTCCAAATCTGAGGAAGGACATTCTTGCCATAGAGGGAGTGCAGAGAAGGTTCACCAGACTGATTCCTGGGATGTCAGGACTGTCTTATGAAGAAAAACTGGATAGACTTGGTTTATACTCTCTAGAATTTAGGAAATTGAGAGGGGATCTTATAGAAACTTACAAAATTCTTAAGGGGTTGGACAGGCTAGATGCAGGAAGATTGCTCCCGATTTTGGGGAAGTCCAGGACAAGGGGTCACAGCTTAAGGATAAGGGGGAAATCCTTTAAAACTGAGATGAGAAGAACTTTTTTCACACAGAGATTGGTGAATCTCTGGAACTCTCTGCCACAGAGGGTAGTCGAAGCCAGTTCATTGGCTATATTTAAGAGGGAGTTAGATGTGGCCCTTATGGCTAAGGGGATCAGAGGGTATGGAGAGAAGGCAGGTACGGGATACTGAGTTGGATTATCAGCCATGATCATATTGAATGGCGGTGCAGGCTCGAAGGGCCGAATGGCCGAATGGCCTACTCATGCACCTAATTTCTATGTTTCTATGTTTCTATGTTGATATGGGGAGAAGGCAGGAACGGGGTACTGATTGGGGATGATCAGCCATGATCACATTGAAAGGCGGTGCTGGCTCAAAGGGCCAAATGGCCTACTCCTGCACCTATTGTCTATTGTTATCAAGCTGAAAGGCTACAGAAAATACTTATGAGGTGAAGTGTGCGCACGTGCGGGGCCTTGTGCTGGCGAGGCCTGCAGAATCAGCGATAATTTCCAGGCACTTTGAAGATGTGTATTACAGAAATGAGTTGCTTAATGCTTAAATAAAGTTGAAGTAAATTAGAATTTTTCATTTGCTTCACAACAATTTAAGCAACTCAATCTCCGAAGTTAAGCAGTGTGACATTGAGATAGAGAAACTATTGAAACCACAACGCTTGGATCTGGATCCCAACTCACCTGCTGCTGCAAAGGAATGGAAGCACTGGCTTCGTACACTAAATAACTTCTTTGATGAGTGTGGTGACAATGCACTAGACAAATTTAGGACATTACTAAGCTCTATCTTTTATGATGTATATGATTACCTAGAGGAATGTACAACTTATGATTCTGCTATTGATGTACTAAGCAGACTCTTCTTTAAGATACCCAATGTAATATTTGCTCGGCACCTCCCTTGCTACTCGTAAACAAAAATCTGGTGAGTCACTTGATGAATTTTTACAAGAACTTCAAAGATTTAGTAAAGTGTGCCTTCAGAGCAGTTACAGCTGATCAATATCAACAGGAACTTATTCAAGACTCTTTTATCAATGGTTTGGCATTGCCTTTAATACGACAGAGACTATTACAAAACAAAACCTTGGATTTACAGTCAGCTTACGATCAAGCTTACTCATTAGACTTAGCTCAGAACAATTCTGATGATTACGGCTCATCTAATGTGTATTCTTCTGCAACTACTACAAAAGAATCTCACCCAAGTACTAATATGGAGCAAGCTGAAACAATTTCTATTGATAAATGTGCCCTTGCTGCAGCATATACTTATTCAAAATGGAAATATTGCTTTTGCGGGGGTAATATTCATAATAGAGAGATATGTCCTGCTCGAGAGGCAACTTGTAATAGTTGTGGCAAGAAGGGACATTATTCTATTGTATGCAAGTCCAAAGCAACTACTAAAAGTGTGACTGCTGCCATGTATATGCTTTTTTTTATGTGCAATTACAGTTGCATTTCCTCAGCGCTTGTCTCATGCAGCTACAACAGTATCCATCAATGGCCATACACTTAATGTACTACTTGATTCTGGCAGTTCAGAAAGTTTTATAAGTGAACAAATTGTGTCTCGACTAAATCTAACTATAATTCCTTCAAATAGAGAAATCTCAATGGCTCTGACCACTCTCAATACCCAAATTATTGGATCTTGTATTGTAGACTTTATTCTGAACAAAACTAGTTATAAATCTGTACGTCTTGGTATTTTGAAAGATTTGTGTAGCGATATAATTCTAGGTCAAGATTTTCAGAAACAGTACAGATCACTTCAAATAATGTATGAAGGAACTATGCCTGATCTTGTATTGTCAAATATTCAAGGTTTCCATTTGCCTTTCCTTATCCAAATATGTCAGCTGCTACAGTTATTAAATGTTTAGATTAACTGTTTTCATTCTGTGGATTTCCAAGTTACATACATTCTGATAGGGGCACCTCATTCATGTCAAAATATTTCAAAAACTACCTTTCTAATAGAGGAAATGCAACAAGTAAAACAACACCATATCATCCTATTGGAAATGGTCAGGTTGAGAGGTATCACACAATCATTTGGAAAGCAGTGAAACTGGCTTTAAAGTCAAATGACATACCAGATCAGCAGTGGGAATGTGTTCTACCAGATGCATTACACTCCATCAGATCTCTACTGTCAACTGCTACCAATACTACTCCCCAAGAGCGGTCCTTGAACTTCAAACGACGTTCTTCTAGTGGTACTTCTCTGCCATCATGGTTGACTAGCCCTGGGCCTTTGTTGCTTTGTCGGTATGTCCAATCAAATAAGAATGAGCTCTTTGTTGATGAAGTTGAACTGACTGATGTCAACCTTTCTTATGCAACTATCAAGTATCAGGATGGACGTCAGTCACCTGTCTCACTTCGTGACCTTGCACCATGTCCGTCTTCTCCATCAGCTCCATCATTCCTTGATAATATTAATCGAGAACTTCCTTCAACACTCCCATCATCCCCTATGGAAACTTCTATAAGTAATTCTAAAATTGAAAATGTAAATAACAATATGAGTGAAGTTGATGACCAAGCAATATATGTACCACCAGCTATTGAAACACCATTATCTCCAGATGTTCCAATGCTGCAATGGTCATCAAGATATACTAAACCTCCTGACCATCTCAACTTATAAATAGGAGGGGAGAATGAAGTGGGCGCATGTGTGGGGCGTCGGGCCGGCGAGGCCTGCGGAATCAGCTATAATTTCCAGGCGCTTTGAAGATGTGTATTACAGAAATTAGTTGCTTAAAGCTTAAATAATGTTTAAGTAAATTAGAATTTTTCATTTGCCTCACAACATGAGGATTTTGCCAGGATCAGATGGTCTGAGCTATATGGAAAGGATCTTAGAGTGCAGGAGGATAAGAGATGATCTTATAGAGGTGTATAAAATCATGAAAGGAATAGATCGGGTAGATACACAGTATCTTGCCTAGTGTAGGTAAATCAAGGACCATAGGACATAGGTTTAAGGTGAAGGGGAAAAGATTTAATAGGAATCTGAGGGGTATTTTTTTCACACAAAGGGTGGCGGGTGCATGAAACATGCTGCCAAAGGAGGCAGTTGCGGCTGGGACTATCCCAACATGTCAGAAACAGTTAGACAGGTACATGGATAGGACGGGTTTGCAGGGATACTGGCCAAACGCAGGCAGGTGGGACTAGTGTAGCTGTGAAATGTTGGCCGGTGTGGGCAAGTTGGGCCGAAGGGCCTGTTTCCTCGCTGCATCACTCCATGTATACTTATAAAGTCAGAAGAAGGGTCTCGACCTGAAATGCTCCAGCATTTTGTGTCTACCTTCGATTTGAACCAGCATCCGCAGTTCTTTCCTACACCTTATAAAGTCACATTGGATTCTCTTTACCCTTTTTGCTCTCCTGATTTCCTTAAGTATACTCCTCAATTCCCAATACTCTTCCAGGGATACACTTGATCCAGTTACTTTAGAGATACAATGCAGAAGCAGACCTTTTGGCCCACTCAGTCCATGCCGACCAGTGATCGCCCCGTACACTGACACTACCTTGCTCACTGAGGACAATTTCTAATTTTACTGAGGCCAATTAACCAAAAACCTGTACGTCTTTGGAGTGTGGGAGGAAACCGGAGCACCTGATACGGCACGGTTGCACAGTGGTAGAGTTGCTGCCTTACAAGGCTTGCAGCGCTGGAGATCCATGTTTGTTCCCGACTACAGGTGTTATCTGTACGGAGTTTGTACGTTCTCCCTGTGACCCGTTGGGTTTTCTCCGAGATCCTCGGTTTCCCCCCACACTCCAAGGACGTACAGGTTTGTAGGGTTAATTGGCTTGGAATAAGTGTAAATTGTCCATAGCGTATGTAGGGTAGTAATAATGTGCAGGGATCGCTGATCAGTGCAGACTCGGTGGGCAGATGGGCCTGTTTCCACGTTGACTCTCTAAACTAAACTAAACTAAACTAAACTAAACTAAACTAAACTAAACTAAACTAATCACCCGGAGAAAACCAACGTGGTCACAGAAAGAATGTACATACTCTGTACTGACAGCACACGTAGTCAGGTTAGAACCTGGGTCTCTGGAGCTGTAAGGCAGCAGCTCCACTCACTGTGTCACCCCCAGTTGCCGATACCTGACCAGGGCCACCATTTCTTTCATCTTCCAGAGTTCCTTTCTCCTACCTGCCTTGTCCTTCACTCTGACTGGAAGATAGAAGCCTTGAACTCTTACTTTCATCACACTAAGACAAGGCCAATTAAATGTGGTCAGCCTGCAAAGATCACATGAACAAAATAAAACAAAAATAATTATTGAAAAATATCCATCATTGAAAAATGTTATGAACTAAAAAGAAATTCTGCCAGCTAATATTTCTCTGTTCTTGTGGCCAAATATGCAGATTAAGCAAAGTTTCACGACTTTTGTCCACGATAATAAATGATCTTTCCTAAATACCTATGTCTTATTCTTTCATTATCAGTAGATTTTATTTCAATATGCAGGGGTTGCAAAGCTCTGGAAAAGTAATAAATAATGAAGATAATAAAAATAATGGATGTACGCTGACTGGCGAAATGGCCTATAATATACAACATAGGAAAGTGTGAAATGATTCATATTGGTGAGAAGAAGGAAATGAAGCAATATAAAAATAAATGATGCAAAAGGGGATAAAGCAATAATACCTGCAGATTTATGCACTCAAACTGGAAGAAGAAAATTAGAAGACTGATGGAAAGGTATTAATGACTTCGATCCATAGAGAACACACCAAAGACTTCATGAATAAAAAGTTATATATTACAGGTTATATAAGTCCTTACAAGAGTGCTGCAGCCAATTCCTTTGGAGAAAAATTCAGGGTCTCAAAAGGGTGCAAACTAAATTCATTCACATTAAGAGAAATTTTAGTCACATGAGGGAAAGCAGAGATTTTGAAATGATTTCCTTTGAGCCGAAAAGGCCACGGAACACTAGTCAAGAAGTTAATTTTTTTTAAGTGTACCTTGAATGTAAATGAAGGTAAATTATTTCCTGTAGTAACTAGAGGCAACAGATTTAACATAACTACCAAAAATCCACAGAGAATTAATATTGCGATCTGGACTATCTTGCTTGAAATATTTGATTTCACTCAACACATTGCGGTTGTTAGTAAATGCTAGCCAGTTAGTTTTCTATAAACTTGCAGGCAGCATCGCGATAGACTCCATAAAATATCGATTCTCCATTTTGGATATTAATTAAATTGAGGTCTTACAGGTCAATCTGCTGAAGATGATCATAGAAATAATACGTCAACCAATAAACGTCAAATCCTGCAGATTCTAAAAATCTGAAACAAAAACAAAAAATGTTGGAAATATTCAGCAGAGAGAAAAAAATGTCAATATTTCAGGTCAAGGTTTGAAGGGTCTAATGAAAATACTTAATGATCTAACAAAGCCTGCAGGGTCCAATGGTGGATCTTTAACCTGCTATGTTGAATCTCTTTCTCTTTCCACAGATGCTGCCTGACCTGCTGAGCATTTTCCACATTTTCCTCTTTTATTTCAATTCACATCAACCAACTGAGTTGAAGAATTCAGAAACCAAATATCAGGCAATCTAAATTACACGTGAATCATTGTATACATGGTAACATCTAGTCAGGTACGTACTCATGAAATTATGAAATAGCAATTGGAAAAAGAGGACAAAGATAATTTAATTGAGATTTCCATAAAACTTCTCCAATATTCTGAGGGATTGAGATTTCCTATTTGAATTGAAAATTTGTTACGAGAGGAGTTGTTCAGCAGTGCTTATGATTTGGTTCCCTGCTAAAAATGCTTGATTGTTCTCATGAATAGATAATTAATTATTATATGATCAGTATTTCCTGTGTTGATTACAAAGACTGCAGTTGAAAAAGAGACCGCAGATGCTGTAATAGAGTCAAAAAATGAAATGCTCAGCGGGAAAGGCAGAATCTTTGGAGGGAAATGGATAGACAACGTGTCTGGCTGGAGCCCTCCTTTAGACTAGGGGGCCGCACACTGACACAGTCGTAGAGTGTTGTCTTACCGTGCCAGAGGCTCGGGTTTGATCCTGACTACGGGTACTGTACTATACGGAGATTGTCCATTCTCCCCGTGACAGCGTGGGTTTTCCCTGGGTGCTCCGGTTTCCTCCCACACTCCAAAGATGTACAGATTTGAAGGTTAATTAGCTTTGGTAAATTTCGTAAATTGTCCCTAGTGTAGAGGATGGTGCTAGTGCATGGGGATCACTGGTCAGCATGATCTTGGTGGGACGAAGGGCCTATATCCACACTCTACCTCTAAACTAAACTAAACTAGAAGATGTACATTACAAGGGAATCTTCAACAAAATCTTCAGGATTTCTGTGTTTAACTGCACTTGAGAGAACACCAATAATATTGGCAAATATTAACAGCCTCTTCTCTTTCATGACTGGAAATTCCTAGTAATATATTTCTCTAGGTTAAATGCTTATAAAGAAAATTGTTCTGGGCTTTGAGACTGGGACTAATGGGATACCTCGTTCAAAGAGCAAATGTAAGTATGAGGGGCTTGATGCTTCTGTTTTAATTGTATTAAACATTTTTTCAAAGATACTCTTCCTGCTGTTCCCTGCACTGCTGACTTATCAATGCTTTCAGTTCTAACATATGCCTTGGGGATATCATTAAATAACCTATTATTGCTTGGTAAGGAGAGATAATTTTAATGATGTTGCAAGGCGGTTCTTTAATTGTCATTAAACGCGTTGACCATTTGGCTAATATTTTTTAACAAAACCTTTTTAGTATTGTTTTCTAGAAATTAAAAAATTCTAGTCTCTAATATCCCTGAAGATTGAAGATAATGAGGCACATGACATTTTTGAGAAATCCCCTTGGCTTTTTGTACATCTTCAAAAATGTTTCATTAGAATTTATTCTCATTGCTATAAATCTGCTAACATTTTGATATTGGAATGGGTTTATTGTTGTCACATGCACTAAGATACAATGAAAAACATGTTTGCCTGCTATCCAGTCAAATCACACCATACACGGATACAATCAAGCCATGCACAAGTACAACAAGGAGTAAAATTAAATAACCAGAATGCAACTATGGTGACAGTGAAGATTAAAAAGTGCAAGGGCCGCAATGAGGTAGGTTGGAAGATTTGGACTAAATCCTTAGCTCATTAGTGGACTGCTCACTGGTCTGATAACACTGGGTAAGAAGCTGCCCCTGAATCTGTTGGTGTGTACTTTCAAGCTTTTGTACCTTCTGCCTGACCAGAGAGGGGAGACGACGAAATGTGTAGAAAGGAACTGCAGATGCTGGTTTAAGCTGATGATAGACACAAGAAGCTGGAGTAACTCAGCGGGTCAGGCAGCATCTCTGGAGAAAAGGAATAGGTGATGTTTCATCAGAAGACCCTTCTTTAAACTGATGTTTCGGGTTGAGTGTCTAACCCGCTGAGTTACTCCAGATTTTTGTGTCTATCTTCAGAGAGGGGAGAAGATGGGAGGACTGGGGTGTAAGTGGTCCTTGATTACATTGGTTGCATCGTCAGATGGAGTTGATGAGTCAAAGTATAGATGGCTTGCTTGATGTTTGACATATTTTTCAATGTCCTCAAACACTGCTCCTTCTAAACAGTCATCAATTTAAATAGACTGTTTACTTATTCCAGAAACTGTATCTGCATGAGAAAATGATTATTTTTGTGATAATATTTTTGATTAAAATATATTTATTTGCAACAGGAAACAAAGCAGTACACATACCTCAGTATGCTTTAGAAGTAAGGATGGTTGAAAGTGTAGTAGAGGGCTGAAAGCTTTAAGTGCATAGGAGTAAATATCAATAGACAATGGTCAATAGAAAATAGACAATAGGTGCAGCAGTAGGCCATTCGGCCCTTCGAACCAGCACCACCATTCAACGTGATCATGGCTGATCATCCACAATTAGTACCCCGTTCCTGCCTTCTCCCCTTGACTATCCCTTGACTCCGCTATCTTTAAGAGCTCTGTCTTATGCCCCTGTCCCACTTAGGAAACCTGAACGGAAACCTTTGCAGACTTTGCGCCCCACCCAAGGTTTCCGTGCAGTTCCCGGAGGTTTTGGTCAGTCTCCCTACCTGCTTCCACTATCTGCAACCTCCGGCAACCACCTGCAACCTCCGGAAACCACTCGGAAACCTTGGGTGGGGCGCAAAGTCCCCAGAGGTTTCCGTTCCGGTTTCCTAAGTGGGACGGGCATAACTCTCTCTTGAAAGCATCCAGAGAACCAGTCCCTCTGAGGCAGAGAATTCCACAGACTCACAACTCTCTCTGTGAAAAAGTATTTCCTCATCTCCGTTCTAAATGGCTTACCCCTTATTCTTAAACTGTGGCCCCTGGTTCTGGACTCCCCCAACATCGGGAACATGTTTCCTGCCTCTAGCATGTCCAAACCCTTAATAATCATATATGTTTCAATAAGATCACCTCTCATCCTTCTAACTTCCAGAATAAACAAGCCCAGCCGCTCCATTCGATCAACACATGACAGTCCTGCCATCCCGGGAATTAACCTTGTGAATTCCAGGTTATGGCCAGCAACCAGGAATTCCAGGAATCGCCAGCAACCAGCAAGTAGAGGAGGGAGGGGGGTGGCAGAAGAGAATGTGTGGACATGGATTGAAAGATGGTTATGGCCTGGACGACAGTTGGTCAAATTACATAGGTCTTTCGGACAGGGGAAGTAAAACAAGTGGAATGCTCCAAGGGTCAGTGCTTGACCAATCAATTATTTATTATCGAAGATAGACACAAAATGCAGGAGTAACTCAATGGGACAGGCAGCAACTCTGGATAGAAGGAATGGGTGCTTTTTCGAGTCAAGACCCTTCTTCAGACTGTCAGGTGAGATACAGAAATAAGCAAGTGTAAGGTGTAAGAACGAGACAAAGGGGATAGAGATCAAGGAAAATGTAGAATAGATATTTGTTAGCTATTTATTATCTATTTGTTATTTAGCATAGATCACTTGAAGGATAGAGCAGAATGTAAGAAGGAATCCAGGTTTGCCGATGACATGAAATAAGGAAATAAGGAAATTGTGGAATTCCCTGCCAATTTGTGGAATTCCCTGCCACAGAGGGCAGTGGAGGCCAGGTCACTGGATGGATTTAAGAGGGAGTTAGATAGAGCTCTAGGGGCTAGAGGAATCAAGGGATATGGGGAGAAGGCAGGCACGGGTTATTGATTGGGGATGATCAGCCCATTCATCACAATGATCCGGAAGTGGCGGCGCTGTTAACAGCTGCGGCTCGCCTGCAGTCCGTCTTTACTTTTTTCTGTTGGTTTTTTTGTCTCGTTTTGGTTACGTTTTAGTTTGTTGAGTTGTGTTAGAGGGGGTGAAACATGTTCTCTGTCTCTTCCTTCGGGGGAATGCGACTTTTTCGTGTCGTATCCCCCTTCTCTGCCTCCGTCTGCGCTGAGGCCTAATGGCGGAGCTGGCGGCCTCCAACCTGCGACCGAACCCGAGGCTCCGGAGGCAGAGCCAGCCAGGACTTACCAGCGAGAGGCTGGCCATCTTCGTGGCTAAGGCAGCGTTGGCCCGACTTGCTGGTGCGACGTTCTGGCTTTCGGCAGCGGCCTGGAGCTGATGCAGCGGGACTCAGAGCTGAGACTGCGGGACCCGGAGCTGGGGCAGTGGCCTGAAGCTGGGGCAGCTGCCCGGAGCGGAGACTGCAGGACCCAGAGCGGAGACTGCGGGACCCAGAGCGGCGACTGCGGGACCCGGAGCTGGGGCGGCGGCCTGGAGCGGAGACTGCGGGACCTGGAGCGGGGGTGGCGGCCCGGAGCTGGGGCGGCTGCCCGGAGCTGATGCTGTGGCAGGCCGTCTCGGAGCGGACACGGCGTTCCGGCTTTCGACGGCGGCGACTTCACCACGGAGGTCCGCTGGACTGGAGGGCGGCATCTTCGGCCTGGATCGATCGCCTCAGCGCAGAGGGAGAACAAGGAGGGAAGAGACAGAGACTAAGACTTTGCCTCCATCACAGTGAGGATGTGCTTGGTGAACTCACTGTGGTGGATGTTTAATTTGTGTTTATTGTATTTGTTATTATTGATTCTGTGTATGACTGCAGGCAACATAATTTTGTTCAGACCGAAAGGTCTGAATGACAATAAAGGATCTATCTATCTATCCATCTATCTATCTATGAATGGCCTCCTCCTGCACCTATTTTCTATGTTCTATGTTTCTATGTTTCTAAGGCACAAAGTCATGCTATTGTGATGATACTTGGACTCTGCAACAGGATGTGGATAGATTGGGTGAATGGGCAAAAACTTGGCAAATAATGTTTAATGTGAGAAAATCTGAGGCTATGTACCTTGGTAGGAGGAATCGAAAGGCAAGCTATTATCTAAATGGCAAAGACTGCAAACGAGTAGATTAAGAAGGATCAAGATGTTTTTGTGTATGAAACACAACACATGACCTGATAGATGATGCAGTTAAGAGGCCATAGGCGCATTGGCTTTCATTGCCAGGTATTGGGAGTTTGAAAATAGAGAAGCATTGTTACTAATCGTCACTTAAATGTTACTTTGGAAATTAGCAAACAAAAAAAATAGCTGCCTTGGAAAAATAGTCGATAGTGTTTCCATATAACCAGCACACAGTAATCATAGACCATTGTCATTTTTACCATAGGTGGTCATTGAAATTGACTGGAATCACATCTATTGACAATTGTGCAGTCATACTCTATGAAACAATGCTACATGGAGCCTGTAGTATTTTTAGTCTGTACTAACAAAAATAAACGTACCAGTTAAAAAAGACATTTTTAAAAATCATGTGGGGGAAATAACTTTATTAAGGTGAATCTGAAACTCTCTAGCTCTGAACCCTCTTTTCCCCATTGACACAATTATTTACAATTATAAAATATTTTCTCTAAGACGAGGTTTCTCAGTAAAGTATCTATTTCATTATAGCTTTTGTGTATCTATGTCAGCTCAAAAATATGAGTACTAACAAGTCATTAAACTCCTCATTTATTTCTTGTACCTTTCATAAATCGTAAATCTGTACTGACAATTTTACACTCTCAGTCGGTACTTTCTGAATCATGAATTCACAATCAATAAACCAGTGTCTGCCCATGGAAACACCCTAGAATGTTTATTCCAAGGCAGCATTTTTTTCTGCTTGTCAATTTCTAAAATAACATTTAAGTGGTTTGCTAGTTTCCAACATAAATCACATTAT
The DNA here is from genome assembly GCF_028641065.1 of Leucoraja erinaceus. Classification (NCBI taxonomy): domain Eukaryota; kingdom Metazoa; phylum Chordata; class Chondrichthyes; order Rajiformes; family Rajidae; genus Leucoraja; species Leucoraja erinaceus. The sequence goes on from NC_073377.1 coordinate 152,346,224, forward strand.
AACTAATTGAGCCCACATAATACAAATAGAGATTCCTAATTCATCAATTGCATTATGTCCAATTTGTGTTAGGAAGTCTGCGTTGTGTAAGTCTGAGTATATGAGTCTGAAAAATGGTTTCTGACCTGAAATGTCACCCATTCCTTTTCTCCAGAGATGCTGCCTGACCCGCTATCCTAAATCGACTACATTTTCTGAGGCAGTAACTTCGTGAAGCATAAAAAAGTGATTGCCAAAATTGCTTTGTGTACATGCAGATGCATTCTGTAGGTTTCAGTGACATGATATACATTAAGATGCAAGAGCACAAACATTTGTGAACAACCTATTGAGACAGGTAGGGAACTGGTTAAGAGGTAAGAGACAGAGAGGGAAACAATGGTATGGGTTAAACTGGTGGAATGTGACCTATGATCCTCCAAGTTAAGTCATTGAACAAAGTCTACAACAAAATTATAATCATTTAAATTTTATTTGGTTCAAAACAACTCTTACAAGTCAGTTTGCTAACAAACCAATCAGTTTGGGTTATTCAATAGGGGTGATATTATCTATTCTTATTGTGAGCAACATTTTTTTGCAGTACCTTGTCTTCCGCAAGCTCATATCTTAAGATCATAAGTGATAAGAGCAGAATTAGGCCATTCGGCCCTTCAAGTCTACTCTACCATTCAATCATGGCTGATCTATCTCTCCCTCCTAACTCCAAATATTAATAAATATTTTCTAGACCTTTTATGAAATGTACATTTCAAACCAATTTGTTTGTGCAATGATAATTTGTAAATACATTTTGTCATCTTTAAAGCATAACATGTTAATTCAAAAAGTCAAATGATATTGTAAAATATATAATTCTTCTCAGTGAGTAGGACCATTTGGTTTCTGTCCAATGTCAACTTAGTTTGTATTATATTACCTCATATCTAATATCTTCTTTAATCTCGTATCTTGCATCATCTTCTTTGATATTCTTTTGCACATTCAATCTCTTGCTTATCAGGTTCAATGCCTGGGATATACCTGGAGAGATATTCATCGTCTGACACATCAGTTGAACCAAATTTCATAACTGGGATACAACACACACATTGCTATATTGCACGTTCAATGTATTCATCCAAGAATAAATTTCTACCCATCATGATTTTCTTTCCAGATTATTGATTTGCTTTCACACAATCTGATTTATCCTGAAATTGGGCTATAAGATTACAATATGTAGCTTTAGTATATTCAAATGCCTTAAATATTGAGTTCTATTTACTGAAATTAATTGAATATTGGATGTATTCTACATTTACAGACACGTAACAACAGCTATATTCGATGTTAATTATCTATTATCTATTATCTAAATGGTGGTATTATCTAAATGGTGGCCGACTAGGAAAAGGGGAGATGCAGCGAGACCTGGGTGTCATGGTACACCAGTCATTGAAAGTAGGTATGCAGGTGCAGCAGGCAGTGAAGAAAGCAAATGGTATGTTAGCTTTCATAGCAAAAGGATTTGAGTATAGGAGCAGGGAGGTTCTACTGCAGTTGTACAGGGTCTTGGTGATACCACACCTGAAGTATTGCGTACAGTTTTGGTCTCCAAATCTGCGGAAGGACATTATTGCCATAGAGGGAGTGCAGAGAAGGTTCACCAGACTGATTCCTGGGATGTCAGGACTGTCTTATGAAGAAAGACTGGATAGACTTGGTTTATACTCTCTAGAATTTAGGAGATTGAGAGGGGATCTTATAGAAACGTACAAAATTCTTAAGGGGTTGGACAGGACTAGATGCAGGAAGATTGCTCCCGATGTTGGGGAAGTCCAGGACAAGGGGTCACAGCTTAAGAATAAGGGGGAAATCCTTTAAAACCGAGATGAGAAGAACTTTTTTCACACAGAGAGTGGTGAATCTCTGGAACTCTCTGCCACTGAGGGTAGTCGAGGCCAGTTCATTGGCTATATTTAACAGTGAGTTAGATGTGGCCCTTGTAGCTAAGGGGATCAGAGAACGGGATACTGGGAACGGGATACTGAGTTGGATGATCAGCCATGATCATATTGAATGGCGGTGCAGTCTCGAAGGGCCGAATGGCCTACTCCTGCACCTAATTTCTATGTTTCTATGTTTCTATGTTGCCTGCTTCTTCTTCTTCTTGCTTATGGCATGCACAGCCTAAAGTTGTCGGACAACTTGTTCTATTTGATCTTATTTGATTATGCACGCTGGGTTGATTTCATTCATCGAAACAGGGCGGACCACGTGAAGGTTGCAATCTTCAACCCCTGTTGTCGGCTGTATCCTATTTATCTAACATTTGCTATTTTTTATAGACTCATAGAGTTATACCACATGGAAACAGGCCTTTTGGCCAAACATCCATGCTAACCAAGTTTACAACATGAACTAGTTCTATTTTTCTATGTTTACTCCAGATCACTAAATCTTCTCTATCTATGTAACTACTCAAACGTCTTTTAAACTTTGCAATTGTACTCACCTTTTCCTCTTCCCTCTGGCAGCTTATTCCACATATCCACCGTCCTCTGTGTGAAAAAGTTGCTCCTCAGGTCCCCTTTAAAACATTCCTCTCTCGAAAACATGTGCCCTCTAGTTTTATCTGCCAGCTGGAAATAATTGAGGCAGGTACAATAACAAGCATTTAAAATACATTTGGATAGATGCATGGATAGGAAAGGTTTAAAGGGAGTCCGAAGAAACGTCTTGACCCAAAACATCACCCTTTCCTTCTCTCCAGAGATGCTGCCTGTCCCGCTGAGTTACTCCAGCTTTTTGCGTCTGTGCAAGGTTTAGAAGGATATGGGCCAAATGTGGGTAAATGGGACTAGCTAAGATGGCCGGCATGGGTTGGGCCGAAAGGCCAGTTTCCATGCTGCCTGCCCTGTGACTCTAATGTCAACAGTGACAGGTTCTAAGTGGCAGCAGACAACTAATGATTTTAGCTCTCAATTTTCTGCAAGTACATTAGCTAATTTTACAGCAAGCAATGTAATTAATTGTAAATAAATTCAAGTTGAATATAATTAATACCACCCGTAACGACTCTCATTTGCTCCAGTTATAAATTGTGGAATGTATATTAAACATTTTTATATCGCTAGTTCCTTGGAGTGAGCAGCAAGCTGGAAAGTTGAATCATCATCTGATTAACTGGAATCAGATAACTGAGTATCCTATCCGACAGATACTCAGAGAATTGTTTGCTGGGTTCACAGCAAAGATAAATGGAACCAAGTTCCCAAAGTCAGGATCAAAGTAGAAGCTTCCACAATGATCAAAAAGATGACAACAAATGAGTCTTCTGTAAGGTGTAGGGAAGAACTGCAGATGCTGGTTTAAACCGAAGATAGACACAAAAAGCTGGAGTAACTCAGTGTGACTGACAGCATCTGTGGAGAGAAGAATGGGTGACGTTTCAGGTCGAGACCCTTCTTCAATGCTTAAGGATAAGAGAAACGAGAGATATAGATGATGATGTAGCGAGATAAAGAACTATGGATCAGCAATTTGATTTTTGTTTTAAAAGAAAATTTGCCAACATGCATAATTATCATCATATATCAATAATGGTGGCAACTCTGTCTGTGTCATCGTTTAGATAGCAGCATCTCGCATAACATCCAGAAATCATTGAAACCTGTTCAGAATGTAACATTCATTGATATTTTAGGAGGATTGAAGCTAGGAGAGGGAAAACTCTGATTTAAAACCTCCACTGCCTTGTGGCCATATCCAGTCATGGAAAAGGCTCCAGGAGTAAACCTTAAGAAAATCTGGAGTCGGAGCCCCTAAGGCAGTTTGTCGTTGTCTATAACTTCGCTCTGGCAGCTCCTGCGACGGAACTGGTGCCAAACTGTAATGGCCCTGCTGTTCCTTTGGATTGATCAGCGATGTGGAGAGGGGGGGACGTGCTGCATGGGCAACAGCCTGTCCTCCATATGACATCGCCCAGGCTTGCATCCAACCAGGATCCATTACCCATGGTCAGTCATGACCAAGGGGGGCCTACTATAACTAAGAAGCTAGCCATTGAACATGGGACATTTGTACCATTGCAACTTTTCGGGAGAAGACAATAAATGTTTACGCTAACTGGTTGTCATTGATACTTTCATATATTTGAAACCTGTTCTCATGGGCAAGTGTCGTATACATTTTTTAATGCATGAGGTATAATTGGATATGTAATGTTGTAATAGTCTATAATTAGTTACTTTCTTATAAACTATTCTAGTCTAACTAAATGTCTAAAGAAGGGTCTCAACCCGAAGCATCACCCATTCCTTCTATTCAGAGATGCTGCCTGTCCTGCAGAGTCACTCTATTTTGGTGCAAACCAGCATTTGCAGTTCCCTCCTATACATTACTAGTTAACAGTCTGGATCTAAATGGTAGCCTCACCCAAGCAGAGACTGGGGTGGAAAAGAGAATGCAGAGGGGTTGATAAAGAAGGGAAGGAAAGAGGAAGAGAGAAAGAGCTAAAAGAGTGAATAGAGTGCAGAGGTGAGGAGTCTGATTAAAGGAGGGAGAAAAGATGTGGGAATCACTGAAGAGCAAGGAAGTGAGGTACAGGGTTAAGGGGGAAGGGTCAGAGCATGGGGAGGGAGTAGAAGAAAGGGAAACATACAGAATGAGGGAGTAGATAGTGGGTGGGAAGGAGAAGGAGCAGCAATGGAGCAGAGAAGTGAACGGAGACGAAGACAAATGAAGAGGGAGGGTGGAGACACAAGAGGCTACAGATGCAGTGATCTTGTGCAAAGTGCTGGAGGAACTCAGCTGGTCATGCAGAATCTGGAGAGTTTATCGAGAAACTTCAGATCCAGTCAATGCCAAAAATGTTAAAGTTAGGTAGATAATAGTATCAATTGAAACTGTATTGATTATTGTATATATTTGTGTTTAAAATGCATGGAACGTTGCCTGTACTACTGAGTTTCTCCAGTGTCTCCAACAGAGACAGGGGTCCCCAGGATATATGCTGTATAAAGTCCTTTTACATTAACATCTTCAGTCTCCTTGTGATTCGTTCAGTCACAAAAGCGGGTACTCAGACTGGATATATGGGCTAAGTCTGTGCAGCAGAGCATCTATTTCAGTCATTCTAAGACTCCTTGCTATTAGAGTAAATTCCAATTCTGTCAAGACCTTGTGTTAACTAAGATATTACATACAAAATAAAACAAGACACTGGTGCACAGTTAAACGTTATTCCTCAGAAATGAATTGAAACCAACTCTCTCTCTCGCTTTTTTTTAAAGTCATAAACAAAAAAAGAAATTACACTATATCAAGTGTCATTATAATGCAAAATTACAATCATTGTTCACAATATTCTCAACCACACGCGGTGAACAGCGCCCACGGAAGACCTCCAAAGTCCCCGTGGCCACCGCATGTTCCCTCTCCAGGGACATGCGTGCACGGACGTAGGCCCAAAAGAGGGGCAGGCAGCAGGCAGCCATCTTGGCCAGGCCCAGGAGCAAACCGACAGGTAAGTCCTACCCCCCCCCCCCCCCCCCCCACTCGGCTCTCCCCACACCCTGCCTTGTATTGTATTGTATTGTATTCAATTTATTGTCGTTGTCTCAATTTGAGACAACGAAATGAATTTTCCTTACAGGCAGTATCATTAAAAAAAATCACAAAGAAATTATAAAAAATAAATAATAAATAAATAATACAACATATTAAAAATAAAATTGAAATTAAATTAAAATTTTAAAAAAAGCACAAATACAGAAGTCCACGACACAACATAACATAAATGGCACCCAGGTGAGGACGGCACCATGGTCCAGCCAGCCTCCCCTCCGTGTTCATCCGTGGACGGGGCCTTCCAAGCACCCGCAGTCGCCGCCCCGGGTGGCCCGATGTTCAGGCCCTCACGCCGGGCTGGTGGAACGCCAACGCCGAACCCTGACGGTGAGCAGCCTCCTCCTCAGCGGCCCGGACCTCCTGATCAGCCGCCTCCCTCTGCCGGAGTCCGCAGCTCCCGAGTCCGCAGGTCGAGCCGGGCAGAGTCGCAGGACCCCGCGTTGATTAGTCAGCGCCGCCCGCGTTGGGAGCTCTGCAAACCGCAGCTCCGTGATGTTGGTGCAGCAGGTCCAGCACTCCGGGCTCCAAACGGCGACCCCCGGTAAGGCATCGCCAGCCCCGCGATGTTCCAGCGCTGTCCCGCCACTGCTGGAGCTCCGGTCGATCCCGGCAGGAAAGGCCGCGCCAATCCAGGTAGGTAGGCCGCTGTGGAGGGGGGGGGGGGGGGAGGACGCGACTCGAATAATAGTCGCGTCCTCACCAGGAAGCGGCTGAAGGACGGTATCCCCCGCACCGTGCCCTCTTCCCCCACATAAAAACACCAAAAAAACACAAAAAAACACACTTTTACATAACTAAATAAACAAAAAAACAAAAAGATACCGGGCTGTAGGTGGAGGCTGCTGGCACCAGCGCCACCGGAAGTACAATACTTATGCCTTGTGTCCAAACACAAGAATCGTAGGACTAAAATGCAACCAGAACTTTAGGAACAACCTCTTCAGATATTGGTACAGGGGCAGTAGCCTCTCACACTCCATATAAGCATGGAAAACGGTCTTTTCCTCGCCACAGAAAACACAAGCAGCGGACGAGCCCGTGAACCGACTCAAAAGTTTATTACATGCCACCCCTCTGTGCAACATTCTCCACCCCAGGTCCCCCACGTACAGGGGGAAAACTCCCTTGTAGAGGGGTCCCCACTGGGGACCTTCCCCGCCTTCAGGTGGTAACACCGTCCGCCATGGTGTGTCGGGTCGGGAGACGAAGGCAAGGAGGTGCAGAATGTGCAGGAACATTCTATACAGTGAGCGTCTCTTCGCGTCACGAAATGGCACGCTAGTCATCTCAGAAAGGCGGCTCAGGTGGTGTGGAGCCGGTGCCTGGGAAATATCCCGGAGCCGAGGCCCGATGAGCAGATCTGGCGGAGCGGGTAAAAGCTCATTCAGAACCACTCTAGGCGCGCGCCTCGCCTTGACACCCACCATGATTGGGTGAGGACCAGCCACTCCCGCAGCGGCAACATTCCCCTCCCCTCGTGGAGCAACACGCTGGATGAAAACAACCAGATTCCTCACTCTTAGCACATCCCGGTAGAAAACAGGAAAGCCCCTTAGGGCGGGTCGACTGATGCCTGCCACCGGGAGCCGCGAGACCCCCCCTTAGACAACGACCCCATTGGAAAAAATACGTGTCCAAAGCGTGCCATCTGGGTGGGTTCTCTATATACATATACCTCCTCAGAGTCCTAAGGCGGAGAGCCGCCACCTGGGTACGCACGCATACCAAGGACTGGCCGCCCTCCTCTAACGGGAGACTCAGGACCACTGCGGAAACCCAGTGCTTCCTATTTCCCCAAAAGAAGTCCACCAGCTTCTTCTGTAAAGCATTTACAAAAATGGAAGGTGGGACAAGAGTAGCCAGCCGGTACCATAACCATGGAGGCTGGTTTATGACCAACACCCTCCCCTGAAAAGAAAGAACTCTAAGCAAGCCGGACCAGTGCCCCAGCCGGGCAACCACTTTCGTCTCCAACTCCTGCCAGTTTGCCGGACAAGCATCGTCAGTGGGACTCAGATAGAGGAGGTGCGTGGTGCTCCACGCAAACATTGCCATCTCCTCTGGCAGGGAGTCTACCTGCCACTGACCCACTAAAATTCCAGAGCACTTGCTCCAATTAATCCTGGCAGAAGATGCATCCGAGAAAATCTTCTGGCAATCACGCATCCTCCGCAGGTCACCAGGATCGGTGAACATAAGGAATACGTCATCGGCATACGCCGAAAGAACCACCTCCACCCCCGGGCCAGGTACCTGATCGCATTACACATTTTGAGTCATGAGAGTAGATTATTGATCCAATGGAATTCTCTAAGGAACCACATTGTTCATCTAGTTTCCAGGTTCATCAATATTTCTCTCTTTGCCACCAATCAAATGTTTACAATCATTCAACCTGAAGCTTGTGCAGAAGCATTCCGTGCAACCTGAAGGTGACAAGACGGCATGAGGAATTTCAACCAGGTCCTTGTTTCAATCACTTATGAGTGGTAGATTTGGCTGGTGCTTTGTCAGTGATGTATGCAATGTAACTTGTGGAGGAGAATATTTCTGAGAGGTATAACATCTGTAAATCAGGGATATCAATCCTGCAATGTGAAAATTACACATCACGAATGAAAACTGTGTTAACTCGAGGATATAAGTGTGGAGAAATGAAGCATAATATCTAAATGTTTACTAGCCTCTATTAACTGACAGCCCAACTCAGCCCAATCTAATTTGTTACAGACAATGAAAAAAAAGTAATGGACAATGGAATAATCTCAGATGGGGGCGGCATGGTGACTCAGCGGTAGGGTTGTTGCCTTACAGCGCCAGAGACTCGAGTTAGATCTTGACTATGGGTACTGTCTGTACAGAGTTTATACGTTCTCTCAATGTGTTTAATCCTGGTGTTCCGATTTCCTTCCACATTCCAAAGACGCACAGGTTTGTCGGTTAATAGGCTTCTGAAAATTGTAAATTGCCCTAGTGTGGAGGATTGTGCTAGTGTACGGGGGCGATGGGCCTGTTTTCATACTGTATCTCTAAAGTCTAAAGTCTAAAGACACCAAAGACACCAAATGTAGAGTTGGTGTCTTTTTAATATCACTTCAAAAAATTCCAAAGCCATGCAATTGAAAATTGGCTTCACCAAACGAAAAATAATTTTGTTCTTACTTCTGGGTGTCTTAGCTCCTACTGTAAAATACAACTACTGACTTTTCAGTGGGGTTTTCATATGTGCTGCCATCTTTTCTCCTGTGTAATACTCTTTCCTAAATAACATAAACAGTGGTGTAACTTGCAAAATTAATACCCCAGTGCAATTCTACAACCTGGTGAGAAAAAAAACATCCTTATTTATTTCCATGTTAACTCATTTTAATAACCATTTCCCCTTGAAGGTATATATATTACTTAAGGCGCCCGTTTCCTGCCGTGTGACTCTTTGACTCTTTAAGTCAACACTACATTCTTTGAAGGAAGGAACTGCAGATGTTGGTTTAAACTGAAGATAGACACAAAAAGCTGGAGAAACTCAGCAGGACAGGCAGCCTCTCTGGAGAGAAGGAATGGGTGTTGTTTCGGGTCGACACTTAAATAATATATATACCTTCAAGGGGAAATGGTTATTAAAATGAGTTAACATGGAAATAAACAAGGACGTTTGTTTTCTCACCAGGTTTGCAAATGTTTGCAAATCAATGGGTAATTTGTACCTTACTTTTATTTTTTGTATGCACAATATTAAATTATCGTTTGTTGCATGAATATTAAGTGGGCACTAATTAATTTGAGGGTAGAGAGCTGTTACACAGTAAATGTTGATGCAGAGGGAACAAATACAGATAAGGAGGTCATTATTTTGCATATCGTTGTACATGATTGAAGTGTGTTTTGAGATAAGTGAGGACATAATTGAAATTCTACTTGTATTTTGATTAAGCTGTGTTGTGGGAGTTCAGCAATGGAATAATCTATAATGAGACATGCGTGGTGTAGATCGGTGGGTTTGGAAACCCATCTGTACATAAACTAATGTGCTCAACCTGTGCTCCACAGGGATCCTGTGCCTGTTCATATTGATGGAGTTATGACACAATATTAGTTCAAAATCCTCCTACAAAATACTTTGCTTTGCATGTCACTGTGGGGTTATGATTTTTAGTACTACAGAAGTGTGCATCTGCTGACTCATGTTCAATAGCCAAGATCAGGGCTGCAGGGAATCTAACCACTAAACCACAGGCAGTGCTGGAAGAGATTGAGATGCCTTCCAGCTGTATTGCTCAGTCCTGTACAAAGGGCCCTGTTTCATGTAATGGCTACTAAACACCCTTGGAAACGAGGCAGGGTGAGAAGTACCAGGTCTACACAATGCATTAATAATCTCACCAAGTCAGGCCAGTTTGATATCCTTTCCCAAGGGTTTGCCATTGAATTTGCTTTGATGTGTTTTCTTCTTTCAGCTTTCAGTTCAGCTTTCACTCAAGAAAATTCATATTATCCAGCATATTGGCTCAGATCTACATAATATTGCAGATAGACACAAAGGGCTGGAGTAACTCAGCGGGTCAGGCAGAATCTCTGGAGAAAATGGAGAGGTGACGTTTCGGTTTGGTCTGAAGAAGGGTCCCAGCCCTAAACATCACCCATCCTTTTTCTCCAGAGATGTTGCCTGATCCACTGAGTTACTCCAGCAATTTGTGTCTATCTTTGGTATAAACCAGCATCTGCAGTTTCTACATAATATTGATGACTTGTTTTGTTTATGCCTTGGCTTGTGTGGTGCAAGCCAATTGTCTCATATTGAACAGTCTACTGTGGGACAAAGTATATAGGCAATAAATACAGTGTGTCACATTGAAACATAAAATATTCTACCAGGACTTGAATGGATTAATGCAGGGAGGATGTTTCCCTTGGTTAGTGTGCCTTAAGCAGGGAACACAGTTTCAATATGAGGAGAAAACCAATGAACTGAGGAAAAATGTCCTTACCCAACTGCAGTGAATCTGTGGACTTCTCCACCCAAGAGGGCCATGGAGATACAGTCCCTCAAAGAGGACAGATATGAATAGATTTTGGGATGTTAAAGGAATTAAGGGATATGAGGTTAGTACAGGGAAGTCAGGATAAAGTTAAATATAAGCCATGATGTTATTGAATGTTGGAGGTTGCCCATAAAGCGCAGACTGGCCTGCTCCTTCTTCAATGTTTCTGTTTTCCTATGGAATCATCAGTTCATGATGATAATGTTTCATGAATGCCTTGCGGTCCTTCACCACCATAGTTGTAGCAGGACATCCTGTTCCTAGTGTAATTTGTCCTTTGTTTATCACCCTTGAAACGAGCAAAGTCACTTTCCCCAGGGAGCAGGCGTATAGAAGGCTGGCAATAGACACAAAATGCTGGAGTAACTCAACAGGACAGGCAGCATCTCTGGAGAGAAGCAATGGGTGATGTTTTCAGACTTCAGACTGAAGAAAGATCTTGACCCAAAACATCACCTACTGAGTCAGCATCCAGCATCTGCGGTTCTTTCCTACACATTAATAATAATAATAATATATTTTATTGTCATTGCACATAGGTGCAACGAGATTTGGTATGCAGCTTCCATCCGATGTCATAACTTAAACAACTAAATTTAGATACCCGAGAAACATGGTTTATGAAAAAATGACCAGTAAAACAGTAAAACAATCTAATGTGCAAATGTGTCTATGCCGGGTCGATGTACGATGTGACCATCGGAGGGAGACAGTTGATGGGGGGGTGGGGGCGCTCAGCAGGGCCGGTTCAGAGCAGCTACAGCTCTGGGGATGAAGCTGTTCCTGAGTCTGGAGGTGCGGGCGATATCCATGTGACGACCTTCAACATGTTAACAACATATAAAGGTATAGCGAGGTGCACCAAATGTAATGGGAATTACTTTAAAAGTGTATTTTCAACTATGGTTATTTTACCATCGGGACAATCAGATGAAGTAGACAGCTGGGGTGTTATTTGTCAGGCTGACTCAGTCAGACATAGTCAAGAGTCAAGAGTGTCATATGCACCGAATCAGAACAACAACATTCTTACTTTCAGCAGCGCAACTGGCTTGCAAACACATCACTCAATGGATAATATAATAAACAAGCATAAAAAAGTTCAATGAATAAAAGACCAATATAGTTCAAAAAACAAAACAAAGCCAGAGGTCCTTAGTGCACCCAAAACAGTTTGTAGTTTAGTTGGAGTTTGTGGTGTTCAATAGCCTGATGATCGATAGGAAGAAGCTTCTCCTGAACCTGGACGTTACAGTTTTCAGACTCCTATCTCTTCTTCTTGATAGCAGGAGTGAAATACTGTAAGTATGTGACCAGGCAGGGGTGGATCCTTGATGAAAATTGTCGCTTTTTTGAACAGTGCCTCTTACAGGTTTCATTTATGGTGGGGAGGTCAGTACTTGTGTTGGGCCTGGCAGTGTTCACCACTTTTTGTAATCTCTCATGTTCCTGGGCGTTCGAATTGTCAAACAAGGTGTGATGTAACCAGTCAAGGTGCTCTCTACCATACCGTAGATGCGAATAAAAATCCCAGGCACTGGACTAAAGCACAACAGCAACACTTCATTTCAGGTGTAGGAAGGAACTGCAGATGCTGGGCTTACAACCCAGTGGTATGAATATTGATTTCTCTAAAGGGCCTGTCCCACTGCGGCGACCTAATTGGCGAGTTTAGAAGAGTTTGCCCTCAACTCATACTCACAGCATGGTCGACACAAAGTTCTAGGATGTCTTTGTAACTCTCCTTCATGCTCGAGAGTAGTCCCCGCATACTCGAGACCTCAGCTTGGTTGCAGCGTTTTTTTCAACATGCTGAAAAATGCCCGCGAGTAAAAAAAGGTTGCCATGGAAAAAAAATCGATATTTTTTTACTCATAGTCTAGGTAGGTCGTAGTGGGTCGGCATGTTAGTCATAGGTAATCGAAGGCAATCGAAGGTAGTCGAAGGTCAAGCTCGTTGAGAAAAAAAGGTAACTAAACCGACCGGTAATGTTAAATGCCCGCTAAATTTTATTAAAAGTTGTCTGGCTTTTTAAAAGTGTCTCCACCCTTTTTTCTCCCTTCTCCCCCCGCTCTTCTCCCCCCCTCTCCGTGCTCTCGAAAGGACTTACCGTAACTGTGCCAGCCGTCTTTTACCTTCCTGTTCATAGCGGGCGTGAATTTCAAACAGCGCTCCACCGCTTTCCCTGGCCCCCGCCTTTGCGATGTGTGTGTGTGTGTGCGTGTGCGTGTGTGTGTGTGTGCGTGTGCGTGTACGCGCGCGTGTGTGTGTGTGTGTGCATGTGTGCATGTGTACGTGTGTGTGTGTGTACATGTGTGCGTGTTTGTGTGTGTGTGCGTGTGTGTGTGTGTGCGTGCAGACGGTCAATCTGGCTCGCGGTTTCATCGCTGACAGTCGATCCAGCTCAAGGTTTTTCAGTCGAGTGCCCTCGAACTTGAAGGTCGAAGACAGTCGCTGAAAAGTCGCATTAGTGGGACAGGCCCTTAACTTCCAGTAACCCCTGAACTCCCTCTCTCTCCATCCCTCCCCCACCCAAGTTGCACCAGGTTCCCGTTCTCACCTAGCAAACAACTAACAATGGCCCGTTTCCTTTATCATCGTTACTTTTTTGCATTTTTTTTCATTCATCTATATTACTAAAAGTAAGATCTTGACCGCTTTTGACTCACTGTGATGTGATTTCTGAGAAAATGCCGCCACTTACGGCCCTCAGAGCCCTCCTCCGCCGGACTGGACTGGAAGATTTTTCCCATCGATGAAATATCAGAGAGATATTAATGTTTAAAAATATTTTACCATTCTATCTGCTGCCCCCGCTGATGGCAGGGGGATGGACTATAAAACCCAGAAGTGTCGTGGGTCAATCAGTCTCTGCCAGACGGAGGAAGCAAGAGGGTCATGGCACTCTGAGCTGCGAATAACACTGAACGCACGTCTACTCCATGGTGAGTCCCCGGGATGTAGTTTTCAGCAAATGTGTTTGATGTTTGCAAAGTGTTTGCCCAATTAGGTTGGCTTTTTAAAGGGCTTTCAGCAATTGTGTTTTGTTGGCTTGCAAAGTGTTTTTGTCCAATTGGCTTGGCTTTCAAAGGGCTTGCTTGCAACAGTTTTTGGATGGATAAAGCGTGAATAAACATTTTATTAGATCAGGACTGTGTTTCAAAATTTCAAAATTGGTGCTCATTCTGTGATTTTCACTTAGTTGCAAGATGGCGCCCATGAGGTCATTTCTGGTTAGCGGCATGCTGGCGTTGAGTGCGTCATTTCAGGTTCGTGGCAAGATGCGAGAGGGTGACGTCAAGATGGCGCCGAGTGCGTTGAATAATTCAAGAGAGCTGACTGCTCTGTCTATGGTGAGTGTGTTTGTTGGATGTTATTTAAAGCACATTTTTGCTTCAGCAGCAGAAGTCTCTACAGGAGGATTTAAACATTAGTTTTACACACTGTACATCCAACACGTTCTGAAGTTAATTGGCATTTTAGCATTGGGCGAATGTGTGTGTGTGTGTGTGTGTGTGTGTGTGTGTGTGTGTGTGTGTGTGTGTGTGTGTGTGTGTGTGTGTGTGTGTGTGTGTGTGTGTGTGTGTGTGTGTGTGTGTGAATGACTCTGTGTGTGTGTGTGTGTGTGTGTGTGTGTGTGTGTGTGTGTGTGTGTGTGTGTGTGTGTGTGTGTGTGTGTGTGTGTGTGTGTGTGTGTGAATGCGTGTGTGTGTGTGTGTGTGAATGAGTGTGTGTGTGTGTCTGTGTGTGTGTGTGAATGAGTGTGTGTGTGTTCTTGACCCGAAATTTTACCGGTTCCTTCTCTCCAGAGATACTGCCGGTCCTGCTGAGTTACTTCATTTGAGGTTGTATTTACACAATGAAAATGTTTACATTAACAATAATTTCACCTCTAGATTCTGCATGCTGATCACCAGTATAAATTGTGATTGTGATTAATTACATCGACCTACTCCTGAACACGATGTTAAACAATAGTTGTTTTTGTTATCGGCACGTTCACTATAGAGGGCATTATTTGTACAGTCACAGTCTTAAAGTTGGAATAAATACAGTTTTCTTTAAAAAGCGATGTTCATAAATAGTTTGAAGAAGGGTCCTGACCCGAAACGGCATCTGCCCATTTCCCTCCACAGATGCTGTCTGACCTGCTGAGTTCTTCCAGCAATTTGTTTTGTGTTCAAAATTCCGGCAACACCAGTCTCCTGTGCATTCATAATAACACAACAGATGAGCTTGTAATACGTGCTGGGAATCAGCATTTTATTGGAGTTCCTACTTGAAGGGATTCAGTTCAACATCAGTCTCAATGTAATATCACATGCCAGGAGAGAGAATGATCAACTGACCAAATGGTGCTAGAAAAACAAACTTGCTCTCAACGTCAAAGAACGATCCTGCCTTATCCAACCTTTCCAACCAGTTTAGACTCTCCACTCCTAGCAACATCCATGTAAATCTCCTCTGCACCTTCCCCACAGTGTCATCAAGTCTACAAGGCTCTGGTGACATTTATGTCAAATGTTATTAAGGTAAGTAGGGGTAAGTAGATTTCACAATGCAACACATCACATCGAGTGAACGAGTCACTGCAGCACTTCCTACTATCCCTTTCCGGTTAAAAGTTAACAATTTCCATTTGAAGATGCTTTTGCTGTATTGCTTTTCCTAGCACCTGCAAAACTGGCAACAAATTGTTGGAACATCCGATGAAGAAGGTAATGACATCAATGGTGTTCAGGCCCTGAGGAATACCAGGTTGTATTGTCTCCGAGCCCAGTGAAACTGTGCAGATACTTGGAGATTCAAACCAAGAGTACTTTCTGTCCACTCAATGGAAGAACTCCTGGGACAGCCTCCCACGCCAGTTAAACAATAGTTCTGGAGACTGCCTTGACAGCATATAAGTTCACAAGCTATAAGCATAGAATTAGGCCATTTGGCCCATCGGGTCCATGCTGCCATTCAATCATGATTGATCTCTGCCTCCTAATCCCATTTTCCCGCCCTCCCCATAACCCTTGACACCCGTTCTAATCAAGAATGTGTCTATCTCTGCCTTAAAAATAGCCACTAATCTACATGTATGAGTGGCCGGTGTGATTGATTGTATACTCAGTTATGAATTAGTAACTGTTACTTTTCTAAACTTTGATAATAAACAAAGAAAAGGCAAAGAGATCTTGTGATTATCCAGCAAATAAGTCATCCTTGTGTATTTCTCGGCTGCTCCGAAAGTCTGCCCTTTTAGACTGTATCAGCTCTTATTGTATCAACGTTGACTCGCTATAGCTATTTTTTGCCTTTCTCAACTAATTTGCTTCATGTGAATGCCACCTGGGTTAGGGGTTATTAGCTGCAAGGAGACGTTGGACAAACAGATTGTTTCCTCTGAAACACCAAAGGTTGAGGGGGATTTGACAGAAAAGTATAAAATTATGAGAGGCATCGGTAGGTAGACAATCTGAGGATGGAAATGTCAAATACTAGAGGGCATAGCTTAAAGGTAAGAAATGTAAAGGAGGTTTGGTGGGCAAGTTCTTTACACAGATTGTGGTGGGTGCCTCGAGTTCACTGCCAGAGGTGGTGATGGAGGCAAATATGATAATGGCATTTATGATGCTTTTCAATATGCTTGCGGATATGCAGGGAATAGAAGGACATGGGTCATGTTTAGGCAGATGGGATTAGATTGGATTACTTTGGCATTGTGTTTGGCACAGTCATAGTAGACTGAAGGCCTTATTCCTGCATTGTACGTTTCCATGTTCTACGGTTTATGTGCTATTGCTGCACTTGTTCCCACCTAAATGAGATGTTGTTACTATCCATCATTGAAATAGGGTAGTCTCAATCTGCAAGAACTTTTCCAGCTGAACAATATGTTTTTTTTTGTCAGTAAGAAAAGTCATTGTCATTGCTGCAAGGGAAATATGTTTCACTTCGAAATAAAAGTGTGGCCAGTTCTACTCACAGGTTGTAAAAAATGATAAGATTTTTTATGTGAACTTAACGGAGCCTCTGGTCATGCCTTCAATAGCACATCCATGGCTTTGGGAACTGCTGAGGAAAGGTTTCTACTCGATAAGGTTGCTCAGAGCCTCTGCTCAAGTGGGACTCTGAATAAAGATACTACGTCCATGGACCCACCTGAACAGACATCATCCAGGATTATTGCACATTGATTGGACCAGTGAATTTCAATCCATTGTTACTTATGGAGCTGTCAAGAATGGTGTAATGATTTTTCAAATCTTATGTCAATAGCTACTCTTTTTCACTGACTGCTGAAGGAAGAAAAGGTGGTCATGCTTTTTTTTATACAGAATTCTGCCAACTTACAGGCAGTGCAGATTTATCACAATAACACCCTTTTTATGCAAAATGTGTCAAAAAGACACATTAAAAAAAAAGCTTTAATTTTGAAAAATCGGTAGAATCCTACTGATATTCAACTTGAAAGAATGATAAAAACAAAGCAACCAGCAATTCTGCAGGGATTGGATGGAATGCTTTGCTCCCCACAAAGATTACAATGCTAAAACTGCATCTGCTCTGCCGCTGTTGAATGCAATAAGAAAATAAAAGGACCATGTTTTCAAGTTTTAAATAATGTACATGGCATACTTTTCCAAGTCTTACAGGTTGCTCATATCCTATATATTTTTTTATGTTTCTAAATTTTATAGGTGCAAGATAGAAATTGTATACAAAGTCCCTCGAGTATGCAGCATATTTTGAGATGATAATAAACCACAAAATTTAGTGACACGACCTACTTAAGAATTTAAAACCATATGCCATCTTTACCATTCTATCTATTTGTATTTCCAATTGCAGGGAATTAGGGAATTAGGGACGTGGACCTAAAGATCCTTCTGGACATCAATGCTGTTAAAGATCTTGCCATTTATTGTATATTACCCCATTTTTTTTAATTTTTACTATTTTCTGGTACCATAATTTCTAACATTTCAAAATTGCTTCTCCATTCATGGTCAATTTTGTTTACTCGCTTGAAAGCTCTTGTATGCAGAAAGGATTCAAAATTGGTTGATGGATATGTAGACCCAGTTCTGAAGCAGGGTCTTAAACTGAAACATCGCCTGTCCATGTTCTTCAGAGATGCTGCCTGACCTGCTAAGTCACTCCAGCACTTGTGTACTTTTACCAGATATATACTGGGATTAGATTTATAGCCAGAATTATCCTTTGTACTGCCCAGGGATTTCGGAAGTACACAATGTAACCTGGTTAACAGATAAAAAATACGGTGGCTTGATAGTTGTAATCAAGATTGTCTCAGTGGGTTGCAGATGTCAGCAAGTCCTTTTAAAAGTTTAACTAATTGAATTGTAGTGACAAGACCTACTTAAGAATTTAAAACCATTTATTATATTACTAACACAGTAGTAGACTGAAGCACAGAGACTGCAGATGCTGGAATCAGGAGCAAAACAAACAAACTGCTGGAAGAATGTTGCAGGCTTAGCAACACGTATGGAGGTTTGATGTTCAGGTTGAGATCCTGCATCAGGTCCTGTGGTAGCAGTGATGGAGGAATACATAGAAAATATAGAAAATAGGTGCAGGAGGAGGCCTTTCGGCCCTTCGAGCCAGCACCGCCATTCATTGTGATCAAGGCTGATCGTCACCAATCAATAACCCGTGCCTGCCTTCTCCCCATATCCCTTGATTCCACTAGAGCTCTATCTAACTATCTCTTAAATCCATCCAGTGATTTGGCCTCCACTGCCTTCTGTGGCAGGGAATTTCAGGAGAGCCGGAAAACGTATATGCTAACTAAAAATATATGATCTTTTGTAGTTTGATAAGATAAACAGGCATTGACATTCACTGGCCATATTTCCACAGGCATTATTTGTTCCAGCCGAGAGTGAATCCTACTGACATTCAACAAAGTTTCTTCCCAGCTGTTATCAAGCAACTGAATCATCCTACCACAACCAGAGAGCAGTGCTGAATTATTATCTACCACTTTAATGACTCTCTGATTATCCTTGATCAGACTTTGCTGGCTTTACTTTGTGCTAAACGTTATTCCCTTATCATGTATCTATACACTGTAAATGTATTGATTGTAATCATGTATTGTCTTTCTGCTGACTGGTTAGCACACAACAAAAGCTTTTCATTGTTGCTCGGTGCACGTGACAATAAACTAAACTGAAACTGAACCAACCATTATTAAACTCCCCACTAACAGCATTGAGGACAACCAATGACCAGACTTGTTGCTAGCTAAATATTTACTGGACGTGTTGCAAGCTATATATTTATTAGAGTGGGAATTAACAATTTATGCCCATGGCATATAAGCCATGTGTGTAATATTTTCCATTTGCCTGGATAAGTGCAGCTCTAAGATGCTGAAGAAGATAAACAACATCCAGTAGCCAATTGACTGACACCTTATTTACCACATTAAATATTCCTTCCTTTCACCAATCTCTTCACATAGTTGCAGTGTATTCAATCTCCAATTTCCTTCAATGAAATTCTTTCATGGAAATGTTGTCAAGAAGCACACAAAATGTTGCCCTGTGGAGAATTTCCAGCCTCTTGTGAGCTTATCTACTTCATGGACTCAGTATGTTATACTCACTGCCAAATGTGTGCATCTACAAATTGAAGTGACCAAATGAAATTCGGTGAATGCCTAATCTGTTACCAACACCACCAAGTGCACAAACATAATCCTAATCTTCTTGCATCCGCTTAACAAAACTCCCTTGCCTCCACGTATTTCTATCTTTGGCATTGCTACCATGCCCTAACCAAGCTCGACACAAATCTTCAGGAATATCTAATGGGCTTGTCCCACTTAAGCGATTTTTCAGGTGACTGTGGCCTGAAAAATCGGCAGTGGGACAGGCCCATTACTCTGGTTTTGTTAAACAATATGTCTTAGCAATTTCAGAATGTTATACTCTCGTCCATTTTCACGATGGTGTGATCGATTCATATAGTTCTGTCAATATTTTAGCCTGCTTTTTGGATTTAAAAAAATCTAATGACTGGAATTTTGACCAAATGAAATACATAAAATGGCACTTTCAATCTTAGAATGCTCCTGAACAAATGTGTAGGAAGGAACTATAGATGCTGGTTTAAATCGACGATAGACACAAAATGCTGGAGTAACTCAGCAGGGCAGGCAACATCTCTGGAAATAAGGAAAGGGTGATGTTTAGGGTCAAGACCCTTCTTTAGACTGATGTCAGGGGAGTGTGAGGTACATAGATAAGGAAGTATATAGATAAGGAAGTGTAAGGTGTGAAAACAGAACTAAGGGAATGGAGATCTAGGAAAATGTAGAATACATCATTGTTAGTTGGGAGAAGGCAACAACAAAGCAAACAGAGATAAAATGTAGTCAGAGACAGTAAGACTGGTCAGAGTACTGGGAAGGAGGAGGGGATGGAGAGAGTGGACCAGCAAGGGTTACTTGAAGTTAGAGAAGTCAATAATCATACCGCTGGGGTGTAACTCCTGATAAATGTTTTGATATATTCTTTGAGCACATTAAGATCGCATAATAAAGCAATCAGACAGGTCTCAGTTCTGTTTATTTAGATATTCTTCCCAAGGTGATTTGGAACTATTTTTCAATTATTTCACAAGTAAACATTTCTCTTTAAGATTTGTGAATAAATAATTTTACATTTCAGTCACAGTGTGTGGCAAATAAGTAAATAGCATTTCTTAATGGGTGTACTTTTTGGTCAGTCACGGAGGCGCAGCGGTATAGTTGCTGCCTTACGGCAAATGCTGCGCTGGAAATCCGGGTTCAGCCATGACTACGGGTGCTGTCTGTACGGAGTTTGTACGTTCTCCCCGCGACCTGCGTGGGTTTTCTCCGAGATCTTCGGTTTCTTCCCACACCCCAAAGTCATACAAGTTTGTAGGTTAATTGGCTTGGTAAATGTAAAAATTGTCCCCAGTGGGTGTAGGATAGTGTTAATGTGCGGGGATCGCTGGTCAGGGTGGACCAGGTGGACCGAAGGGCCTGTTTCTGTGCTGTATCTCTAAAACAAAAAACTAAAACTGCTTGAAAATGCAATTTATTTCCAAGCATTTGATGCTGATTATTGCTGACACCATCCTGGTGTGAGAATACAATGTTTTTTTAGTCCCCACATGGCAGCTGACTACTACTAACTATAAGATGCTATAAGAATAAGGTTCTTACCAGCTGGAAAATAATCCGTTCATGCTAATGGTTTCTGGGGAAAATATTTTTAAATTGCAATCTGTAATGAAACTGTGAACACTGTCCTGTTCAATACATTCAGGAATCTTTTTCCCTTTATTTTCCCCAAAGGAAACTGTTATTGGAAATAGGATGGGACTGTCATCTTTCACTTCTGTCATGGGATCTAACAAAGGAGTGAAAATGCCAAAGAACACTTTCATTAAAAATAACCTGGAACATTTGTAAATATTAGCAAAAGCCAAATTCTACTCTTGCTGGGATCTGAAAATGCTCAGATCCTTTCACCAAAGGGGGGCAGTTTAATCAGGGATTGGTCTCAGCAGGAAAATCTCTGACTGAAATATTTCAGAAAATGTCATTACTTAGCTTTATGTAGCTGTAGTAACAGCTGTTTAAAATTTGCAGTGCAATGAGTAATCCTGGTAATACAGGCTCAGTACAGGGGTTCACTGAATATTTTTGGGCTACCAAGAGTAAGAACAAAATGAAAATATTACTGAAATTAGTTTCAGGCTGCATAAATCCCCACATACAATTTCCAGTCTCCCAACTTCATTCTGGCTTGTTCTTGGTGCCTGCTACACGTTTTACTCAGTTTAGCTGAACTGGCATACATTCGGAATGCAACTCCGCAAACCTCAGCTGCGCCACACCGCTGACTCTCACTTTAAGACAGGCAGCTGGAAGACAACAGTTCATGCAAATGCTCAAAGAGCTGCACAAAAACAGGTCACGCATTTGAAAGGTACGGGTATATAAATAGCAAAATCTACCTCCACCTGAATTTGATTACTGCAATAATTTATAGCATTGGTTTAGAAAAGTTAGGGAATTCACTTGCTTCATCTTGGAACTATAGATAGGCATTTAATCTGACGGTTATAACACAAAACACATTGGGGTGAGGAGATGAAGTAAACCATTCACTTCAAAATGAAGGAATATCAGGGCATAAGTGCATCCCAGTGTCTTGTTATAAAGGTTTGATTCCACTGTCAGAAAGTCATCCTTAACATACTGACTTTTCAAATACTTTATTTCACCATCGATTTGCCCCGTCACATAACCTGGCATCCTGGTACTAACAAATCTTTCTCTATATCAATTATTTTTCTTGGATTCTTCAGAGCAAACAGATTGCAATAGCATGTGCCAATTGTAACAGCAAATAGGAAGGGCCAAACACATCTGAAAGGTTCATCGGCACAGGCTTTAAAGTGTGTTTTCAGGTCAACTGCACATAGTTTGTAAAATAACGTAAAGGTATGTGATCTTTCTCTCAAATGCACTCAATCAATATAGTTAGTGTTATATTTGTATATATATATATATATATATATCGTAAATGTTATAGTCAATCTGACTGAAGACTCATCAAAACTTCAGTGATTGTCATGAATTAACCTTACCTTTGCTAACTACAGCATTTGAGTCTGAGGAAGGGTCTCGACCCAAAACATCGCCCGGTCCTTCTCTCCAGAGATACTGCCTAGCCCGGCTGAGTAACTCCAGCTTTTTGTGTCTTTCTTCGGTTTAAACCAGCATCTGCAATTCCTTCGTACACTATTTCTTTCCTATTAAGCAGAGTGGAACTATACACACCTGTTTCAATTCTTACTTATGGTTACAGTCAGAGAATCAAACACAAAGTCCTCTTTTCCCACCATTACCTCAATTTTTCTCTCAGGGTTCTATTCCTGTTTCTCGTCTCTATGATCCTTTTACGGTATTTTGCCTCAGGGATACATTGCGATAACAGGCCCCTCGACTACCGAGTCCACACCGACCAGTGATCACCCCTTACATTAACAATATCCTACATACTAGGGACAATTCACAATTTACAATTTACCATAAAATGTCCAATTTTACCAAAGCCAATGAACCTACACACCTGTACGTTTTAGGTGCGTGCGAGGAAACCGGAGCACCCAGAGAAAACCCACACGGTCACAGAGAAAACTTACAAATTCCACACAGAGAGCACCCGTAGTCAGGATTAAACCCGGGTCTTTGGCATTGTAAAGGGCCTGTCCCACGAGCATGCGACTCCATGCGGCAAGCGCGACCTGAAGGGCCTGTCCCACGAGCATGCAACTCCATGCGGCAAGCACGACCTAACGTGGTCGCTTGCGCCGTATGGCTCGCGGGGCCCGTCCCACCTCGATCGTCGGAGCCGTATGCGGAGCTGGACCCAACATCGCGCAGGCCTCCGAAAAACTGACCGTGTTCAAAAATTCCACGCGGCAACGGCCTGCCGGCCTGCAGCCGCCTCGACGCCGTACGTTACGCGCGATCTTCCCGTGAACTTCGCTCGAACTTCATGTCACTCACTCGACCTCCGCGCAGCCCCCACTTCTGGTTTGGTTGCACTTGCCGCATGCAGTCGCATGCTCGTGGGACCGGCCCTTTTAGGTCGCGCTTGCCGCATGGAGTCGCATGCTCGTGGGACAGGCCCTTAAGGCTATTGGCAACAATGAGAGAACATGTCATCTATTACTACATTCCACTTGGCAACCTTTGGAGAACATGTCATAAGTTACTGCATCTACACAGTCCCTCAGGTGTACACTCATCCTTCTTAACCCCTCTGCTGTCAGAGTGTTTGTTTTAGATTCAATACTAGATGAACACATATTTCCTTCAGCTAAATGTTGCCGTCATCTAAGATATTCGCTGCAAGCTTTATCATCGTGCCACATACTTCATTCTTCTCAATGGCATCTGTCTGCAAATGAATCAGTCTGTTGCATTGCATTTGCATATTTGATCTAAGGCGAGCTTTGAACCATGTTTCTGAGACATCACTAAAACCAATTATATTGATTGCCTACCTTCACCCTTGCATTAGCTCATCTGTTGTTGAATTTATCCATACATTGATTACCTCTAGAGTTGAAGTTTCAATACATTCCTGGCTATCTTTCTCCACTTTACTATCTTGCAAACTTGGTCAACCAATACTATGTTAATCTTTTTCTTCATCCACACCATTCACCCACCACCTTGTGACATTTGTGTTAAACTTTGTAGTGTGAATAATGGTAACTGCAACTTTAAGAATTGGGTACCAGAATGGTATGATTTGTGTGATGTGATATATCCATTATCTTATCAGTCTCGTGAATATGTGTGTGAGTGTGTGCAATGTACTTTTGGAACTTAAAGAAGCCACACACTGGCAATAGGCTTGTGTGAAAACCTGTGCCTTGTTTCTGTCTGCATGCTACTACCGTAATATCTTCCAAACTCTCAGTCTTGTTCATAATTCCCATCTTGGACCCCAGCTCTGTCCCACCTCCCCATCTCTGAAACCTTCTCCAGCTATCCCCATCTCTGAAACCTTCTCCAGCTATATACAGAGCATTCAGAAATTATTCAGACCACTTCACTTTTTCCGCATTTTGCTACGCCACAGCCTTATTTTAAAATTTATTAAAACATTTTTTTTATCATCAATCTACACGCAATACCCCAGAATGAAGAAGCAAAAACAGGCATATAGAAATGTTTGCAAAGTAGTTAAAAAGAAACAACTGAAATATCACATTTACATAAGTGTTCAGACCCTTTGCTATGACACTCAAAATTGAGATCAGGTTCATTCTGTTTCCATTGATTATCCTTGAGATGTTTCTACAACTTGAGTCCACCAGTGGTAAATTAAATTGATCGGACATGATTTGGAAAGGCACACACCTGTCTATGTAAGGTCCCACAGTTGACAGTACATGTCAAAGCAAAAGCCAAGCCATGAGGACAAAGGAATTGTCTGTAGACATCCGAGTCAAGATGGTGCTGAGACACAGATCTGAGGAAGGGTATAAAACAATTTCTACAGCATTGCAGGTCCCGAAGAACACAGTGCCCTCTGTCATTCTTAAATGGAAGAACTTTGGAACTTATGACATGTTCTCCAAAGGCTGGCCGCCTAACCAAACTGAGTTATCGGGGGATAAGGGCCTTGGTCAGGAAGGTAACTAAGAACCCAATGGTCACTCTAACAGAGCTCCAGAGTTCCTCGATGGAGGAGGAAGAACATTCCGGAAGGATAACTATATCTACAGCACTTCACCAATCAGGCGTTTATGGTAGAGTGGTCGGACGGAAGCCACTCCTCCGTAAAAGCCACATAACGGCCCGCTTGGAGTTTTCCAAAAGGGTTGATTTCTTTGGTGCTCTGGTCTGATGAAACCAAGATTGAACTCTTTGGCCTGAATGCCAAACATTACATTTGGATGAAACCAGGCACCACTCATCACCTGGCCAATACCATATCTACGGTGAAGCATGATGGTGGCAGCATCATGCTATGGGGATGTTTTTCATCAGCAGGAACTGGGAGGTTAGTCAGGATCGAGGGAAAGATGAATGGAGCAAAGTACAGAGAAGTCCTTGATGAAAACCTGCTCCAGAGCGTTCAGGACCACAGACAGGGGTGGAGGTTCACCTTCCAACAGGACAATGACCCCAAGCACACAGCCAAGCCAAAACAGGAGTGGCTTTGTGGCAAGTCTGTGCATGTCCTTGAGTGGCCCAGCCAGAGCCCGGACTTGAACCCGATCGGGCATCTCTGGAGGGACCTGAAAATAGCCATGCATCGACGCTCCACATCCAACCTGATAGAGCTTGAGAGGATCTGCAGAGAAGAATGGGAGAAATTACCCAAATACAGGTTGCCGAGTTTGTCGCGTCATACCCAAGAAGACTTGAGGCTGTAATCGCCGCCAAAGGTGCCTCAACAAAGTACTGAGAAAAGGGTCTGAATACTTATGTAAATGTGATATTTCAGTTATTTTTAATTACTTTGCAAACATTTCTAAACGCCTGTATTTGCTACTTCATTCTGGGCTATAGTGTGTAGATTGATGATTAAAAAAAATGAATTTCATCCATTTTAGAATAAAGCTGTAATGTAACAAAATGTGGAAAAAGTGAAGGGGTCTGAATACTTTCTGAATGCACTGTAACCCTCTATGATATTTATACTTCTCCAATTCTGGTCCCTTTAATCATTCGTCCTTGATTTCAATCAGCAAACTCACAAATTTTTAAATGATAATTTTGCTTACACCTAAAATATTTATGATAGGTTTCACAGCCACAGGACTATCAATAAGGTGCTATCGCTTAAGAAGCGTAACGGCAACATTTATTAATCCGATACTGAATACATACCACTATCTTCAAACAAACATCTATGCTGTTCGTGGAGTTGAGCTTGATTTAAAACAATGATGTGAAACCACACCATCAATTCAAAAATAGCCTCAGAAATTACTGAATCATGACAGATAAAAACTCCCGTGGTGTAAAAACCAAGAAGCGTGGGATTCAATAATCACCTAAATAATGCAGTAAGACCATGAGGCCCCATCTGTCAATATATAACATTATCTTTTAAACACTAAGACTACATAAATATTGCACCACATTCAGTGGCAGGCTGCTGTTCCACATTGTGGTGTGAATGGATCAATAAACCTTTATGGACCATGGTGTTATTTATTAAAACAGATAAGAGATTTATTTTGAGACATGGAAGTTAGCCAATCAATAAAGAAATATTTTGACAGGTAAAACTAGCCTGAAACTATACAAAAAATGTTGGTTACACAGGTGTTACTAAAATCTACTGAAATAGAATTTCTTTATGTTTAAGAGGGAACTGCAGATGCTGGAAAATCGAAGGTACACAAAAATGCTGGGGAATTTCAGCGGGTGCGGCAGCATCTATGGAGCGAAGGAAATAGGCAACGTTTCGGGCCGAAACCCTGAAGAAGGGTTTCGGCCCGAAACGTTGCCTATTTCCTTCGCTCCATAGATGCTGCTGCACCCGCTGAGTTTCTCCAGCATTTTTGTGTACCTTAGAATTTCTTTATAACTGATTAAACTAATCTTCTCCGCCTGTACATAATTGACATTGGTAATCTCTAGGTCTGTTGAAATCACCAGGCAAAACTTGTTGTGTCACGTACGTATTAAGTGGACTATTTGTCATTTATCATTCATCTCTTAAACCTCATCTCATAAATTCATTGATTTGTACAGGTGTCAGAGGTTATGGGGAGAAGGCAGGAGAATGGAGTTAGGAGGGAGGGATAGATCAGCCATGATTGAATGGCGGAGTAGACCTAATGGGATGAATGGCCTAATTGTGCTCCTATCTCATACGATCTTATGATCTCAATAGGTGTGGAAACTGCTCTTAATGGTTCTGGATTTATTTGAAGTTTCCTCTTCGTAGTTTTTTTATTGAGATCTGGGTGTATTGGTCTGTCATTGGGCATGGATGTTTTGTCCATTCTCAGTGTAGGAACAACACGTCTCTTTCTCTGATTCCAGATTCTTATTATTCCCACCTCTCATTTCTGTCAGTACATTAGAAGCAGGAGTAAATGTTTCTGATCAGATCTTAACATAAGCAAGATACCATGGTATAGCTAGTACCAATCTGAAGAAGGGTGCTAACCCAAAACCTCACCTATCCATGTTTTCCAGGGATGCTGTCTGACCTGTTGAGTCACTCCAGCACTTTATATCATGGAGTCATAGAGTTGTACATCAGAGAAAAGGGATCTTTGGCTTAATCATATTCGACAGTGGCATTTAAGAGGTGTTTAGATAGACACGTGGATATGCAGGGAATGGAGGGTATGAATCACGTGCAAGCAGAGACGATTAGTGTAATTTAGCACCATGCCCTGCACAGCCATTTTGGACCAATTGCCTAGTCATATTCTGTACTGCTCCATGTTCTACCATGTTAATGCCATCATTTTTTGCCAAACTTAAACTAATCCTATTTGCCTGTGTTAGGTCTTATTTTTCTCACCTTAAACCTGTGGCCTATTGTTTTTGATCCCTACACCAAGGGAAAAGTAATTCTAACTATCTACCCTGTTTATACATAATTTTATACACCTCTATCAGCACATCTCTTAGTCACCTTTGTTCTATAGGAAAACCAACCCAATCTAGCCAATATTCTCCCATAACCAAAGTCATTCAATCCAGACAACATTCTAGTGAATTTCCTCATCAGTGTCTGCCCAGCGTAATGTCAGCAGTGAATTCCAGAGTAGAAGTCTCTTGATGGCCCTCACTGCAATTCATTTCCATTACATATCTCAAGTGTTGTGCCTCAGAGGCATAGAAGGTTACAGATCTAGTGCAGATAAAAGGGATTAATGTAGATGGATACAATGAGTGGCATGGACAATGTAGGCCAATGGGGCTGTTTCTGTGCTGTACAATTGTATGACTAATTCCTGCTCTGCTATGCTATTTGTTCTTCTTAGGTTCTTTTTTTGGGATGAAAGATGACATGCTGGTGTGTGATCCCTTTAACGTGGGATTGTCAGTGCACATGGTCTGTTAAATGGAAAATCCAAGACAATTGGGGACTAGTCTCTACCGTGTAAATGTTAATATACTCTTCACATGATGTACAGATAGATGCACTCTAACTGTCCATTTACCATGAGTACAAACATATAAACTTGCACTTTACCTAACTGCATCCCTGCTCCATTTGTCTCTGACCCTCTCAACTCCTTGTCCCTGATCAATTCGTCCCTTCCCACCCGAACCACCCCCTCTCCGGGCACTTTCCCTTGCAACCGCAGGAAATGCTACACTTGTTGTTTCACCTTCCCCCTTGACTCCATTCAAGGACCCAAGCAGTTGTTCCAGGTGCGGCAGAGCTTCACCTGCACCTCCTCCAACCTACTATTGCATCCACTGCTCTAGATGTCAGCTGCTCTACATCGGTGAGACCAAGAGTAGGCTTGGCGATCGCTTCGCCGAACACCTCCGCTCGGTTCGCAATAACTAACATGATCTCCCGGTGGCTCAGCACTTCAACTCCCCTTCCCATTCCGAAATCCGACCTTTCTGTCCTGGGCCTCCTCCATGGCCAGAGTGAGGACCATCATAAATTGGAGGAGCAGCATCTCATATTTCGCTTGGGCAGTTTGCACCCCAGAGATATGAACATTGACTTCTCTAATTTCAGGAAGTCCTTACTTTTTCAATATTCAATATTCAATATTCATTATCAATACAATTCAATATTCAATATTTATTACATGTCATTTGAACCTCAGTGAGGCTCAAACGAAACTCTGTTTCCACAGCCATACAAACAAAGACAATTTCCTACAGACATACACACAATTCAATTTACAAAAACATCCATCACAGTGAACCCACTGTGATGGAAGGCAAAGTCTTTTCTCTCCCCTGTTCTCCATTTCTCTCCCGATGTCGAAGCCCCAGGCAGGCGATGATAAGTCCCACGGCCATTTTAGGTCGCGCGGGGCGATGTACGGCCCCGCTCCCGGTCTAAATGTCACAAAGTTGGAGCCCCCGGTGGGCGCTGGAATGTCCCACGGTCATGAAGCCGCACCGGGCGATGTACGGCCCCGCTACGGGTCGTTCCAACCCCGCGACACGGGCTAGAGAAGTCGCGTTGCGGGAGCTCCGGAAAGCGGTCTCTCCACCCGGACCCGCGAGCTCCCGATACCCCGACAGTCCACCGGACCTGCGGCTGCAGCTGGAGCCTCCGAGCTACGTGGTCGGGCCGCAGCAGCGAGTCACCACCGCTCCCCACGCTCCGATGCCGGCCAGCATGGTAAGTCTGCAGCTCCGCAGGCTCCGTGACTGGAGCCTCCAGGTCGTTCAGGCTGGAGGCCGCTCCCCGCTCCCCTTCTCAGCTCTCCCTCAGCCCACTGGCTCCACCTCTTCCTTTCTTCTCTTCCTTTCCTCTCAAAGCACTTCATCACCACCGGCGTTAGTGCCACTGGTCGATAGTCATTGAGGCACGTCACCTTACTCTTCTTGGGCACTGGTATAATTGATGCCCTTTTAAAGCAGGTGGGACCTCAGACCTCAGAAGTGAGAGGTTGAAAATGTCCGTAAAAACTCCAGCCAGTTGGTCCGCACAGGTTTTTAGAACACGACCGGGTATACCATCAGGTCCAGGTGCTTTTTGGGGGTTCACCCCTCTGAAGGATTTCCTGACGTCGGCCTCTGTGACTGAGACTGAAATGCCATCACAGCGAATGGGGGATCGGGAAGGCACATCAGTATTCTCCCTATCAAAGCGTGCGTAAAACGCATTGCGCTCGTCAGGGAGTGATGTTTCGCCGACATTCGAGCTGCCTCCTGGTTTTGCCTTGTAGGAAGTGATTGCATTCATCTGTCTCATCCTCCAGTTTGGAGCAGGTCCCTTTTTTACCTTTTTGATGGCCTTACCAAGGTCGTATCTGGACTTCATGTAGGCCACTTTATCATCGGAAGTGAATGCCCTGTGTCTGGACTTCAGAAGAGTGCGGATCTCAAAGTTCATCCAAGGTTTCTGATTGGGAAACACTCGGAAGGTTTTTGTAGGGATGCAGTCCTCCACACATTTATGAATTTATGAAGTCTGTAATGACTGTGGCGTATTTGTTCAAGTCCGTTGCTGAGTCTACAGACTCCAAACAGTCCTGGAGTTGTTCTGCCTGTAGGCAGGAAGAAGACCAGCACCGCGGTATGGTCGGATTTACCGGTGAGGGCGAGGGATAGAATGATAGGCATTCTTGATGGTGGTGTAGCAGTGGTCGAGGGTGTTAGGTCCTCTGGTGCAGCAGGAGACATGTTGGTGGAAGTTAGTGAGTGATTCCTTTAGGTTTGCCTTATTGAAGTCCCCAGCAATAGTGGTAAATGCCTCGGGATACGACGTCTGGTGTTTGTTGACCACGGCGTGCAGCTCCTCCAGTGCCAGACGGACATCTGCCTGTGGTGGGATGTAGACCGCGGTCAGGATAATGGAGGTGAATTCCCTTGGGAGGTAGAAGGGACGGCACTTCACCGCCAGATGTTCGAGGTGTGGAGAGCAGGAGTTGGACAGGACTGCCATGTCTGAGCACCACGCAGAGTTGACCAAAGGCTCCTCTCCCTTTCCCAGATGCCAGGGTACGGTCCATACGGTGGATGGAGAACCCTTCAGGCTGGACCGCTGAGTCTGGGGAGCTGCACTTTTGTGGTGCGATGACCCAGTCACTAATAATTTAATTTTTTATTAATTATTTCAAAATTATTTTTTTTTTAATTTTTTTTTTACTGCTGATTATTTTTAATTTTTTATTTTTACTTATTTTATTTTTTAATTTTATTTTTACTTTGTATTCTTTTTAGACTGGGTTGTCCAAAAGTTACTGTGAACAGAACACAAAGTATTCCCTCAACTCCTGGTTCTATCTGATGTTTGCCCTGCTGTTCCCTCGTGGGACACAAAGGTATTTTTTTTGGTTCTGGATCTGATGTTGATAGGGTGGAACTTCGTTGAGTCGTGGGAGCAGGGGGTGAGCCATGTTTCTGTGAAACAGAACACAGAGGATTCCCTCAACTCCTGCTTCTATCAGATGTTGATAGTCTGCTGTTCCCTCGTGGGAACCAAAGGATGTTTTTTTTTCCCGCAGATAGGGTGGATTCATCATGCAACAGAAGGAACTTCACAATTCATCCAGCAGAAAGAACACAGAAATTAATTTATTGTATTCCCATTAAGCTAGCTCTCCCGAGATGCCATGCAGAGCAGCCTATCATGCAGAACCTGATCAATGGCCTTACTGAAGACCATGTAGACGATTCCTATGTCCTTGCCTTCTTTGTTACTTTGTCAAAAAACTCAATCAAATTTGGGCAAAGTCATCACCCACGTAATAAACCATGTTGATTCTTTTATTTCAGCCTGCGAGACTGATTTTCAGCTTCCAGTCAACTAATAATTTAATTCCCCATTCCACTCCCACTCCAAATTCTCTATTTTTTTCCCCTTTGCATACTTCAAATTATATTAATGTAGGGTTAAGAAACATTCTTTTTGATGACTTGGAATTTGAAATCCTTCACTTTCATTGAATTTAATTATTTCAGTTAACCAGCCTTTCTAATTTGCATCAGAACTGAGCAGTTCTGGTGAAAGACCATCAACCTATAATGTTAATTCTAATCTTTTCTCATCACATCCTTTGCCTACCCTGCTGAGTATTTCCAGCATTCTCTGCTTATTTTAAGTTTCCAGCATTTGCAGTATTTTAAATCACATAATTCCAGCTGATTTCCTCTCTCTATTTCTGTTCTTCTGGTTTTGGTCCGCTCCTAGTTACATCTTTTTTAGACAGATCATCAACAGTAAACAAGCCTTCACCACTCTCTCACAGCCCGTGTTGAAATTCAGCCTCTCTAATCCTCCATTCCGTCGTAGACCTTTCCTTTCCATTGTTCTTTGCAGCTCTCTCCCTTCTCTGCAGCTTGAATCATCTTTGGTTTCCCACTAATGTCAATTCTGACGAAAGGTCATCAACCTGAAATGTTAAAACCACAAAACTTTACACCTGCTGTGACTCAAAACGTTCAACTATCAACAGAGCTTTCAGATCCATACCAACACATGACATCCAAATGCCACAAGGTAGCTGCATGTGTGGCCTGTATAGACCAGATAGATAACATCTCAACAGAACTGGGACTGATATCTGTGTGTGTAGGAGTGCTAGCACTGTTGATTTGAATCAGTTTGATAAGATGATGGGAAAATGAATAAAGGATCAATGTGAAGAAAAGTGGAACTGGAAATAGCAGCTAACGTGAGAATTTAAAAGAATCAAATAAAAATGTACCATAGCTTCAAAATGGAAGATCGAATACACCAAGTAATTACAGTTACATTTGTTGAATGTTGATGGTGACTAAATAATTGGAGCCCATTCCAACTATCAGTGTAAACCTTCATTTAGAAAGCTACATTTTAATCAGCGGCACCAGCAGATATTTGCTAAATTGCCTGAATGATTCGACAGAATCTTTTAAGAAAGGAACATGCAGGGTTGATGAGGGCAGGGTTTTTGATTTCATCGACATGAATTTTATCAGGCAGCATTTCTGAATATTTACCTCCTCCCACCCCACCCCCCTACCCTGCCCCACCTCTACTTTTCTGAAGAGGAGTTCCAACCCAAAACGCCTCCTATTATTTTCTTCTATAGATGCTGCCTGATTCAATGAGTTACTCCAACATTTTGTATGTATATATCTATCTATCTCTATATCACTGAAAATCTCTTCTTATATGTGTGTGTTTGTGTGTGTGTGTGTGTGTATATATATATGTGTGTGTGTCTGTATGTGTGTGTTTTTGTATCTTTGCCAAAACACTACGGGGTAGCGGTGACATTTTTGCAGAATCTTACATTTTTCCGGTCGTCGAGATAACCAGGTTTCCTTCAGATTTGATGTTATATTTCAAAAGTTATTGCTGATTAAAGTTTAAAAAAAAGTCTACTTCGAAAATAATAACATCTTCTGAGAGAGACAGTCTTCCAGCAACTTCCAGTGATGATGTCACAATGCCACCTCACGGTCCACCAGTCACAATGGCATCTCATTCACATACAGTGCATTCAGAAAGTATTCAGACCCGTTCACATTTTCCACATTTTGTTAAGTTACAACCACATTTTAAAATGGATTCAATCCATTTTTTAAAATCATCAATCTACACGCAATACCCCAGAATGAAGAAGCAAAAGCAGGTGTTTAGAAATTTTTGCAAAGTAATTAAAAATAAATAACTGAAATATCACATTTACATAAGTATTCAGACCCTTTGCTGTGACACTCAAAATTGAGCTTAGGTTCATCCTGTGATTATCCTTGAGATGTTTCTACAACTTGATTGGAGTCCACCAGTGGTAAATTAAATTGATTGGACATGATTTGGAAAGGCACACACCTTTCTATATTCGGTCCCACAGTTGACAGTGCATGTCAGAGCAAAAACCAAGCCATGAAGATGACGGAATTGTCAGTGTTGTTCATCATAAAAATCTGTCGGATGTGACTGAATGCAACCTGGAAAAAAAAATAAAAAAATAAAATTCTTTAAAAGATTGTGCCAGACATATTTTTCCCATAGCAGAGATGTTCATCTATGAGAAACAACTTTTAAAGTTGCAAAAATTTAAGTTTTATTTTTGGGTTTCCAGAAACTTCAAAGCAGACACTTGTAACTGAAGAATCACCCTCATGCAAGAACTGATGGCACTGATTGAACTTTGCTGAGAGAGCGCTAGGAGTTATGATCTGAATAAGCAAGCAGAATCATAAAGGATAAAAGTCTTTGGATTACTGGCTGAAACAGACTATAGCGTAGAATTCATGTTCAAAGTGGAGGAATTTAGAAAGTGTCAGAGAAAGGACAAACTAATTGAACTGTGCAACAAACGGGACACGATAAGTAGAATATGACAAGAGGGTTGGGAAAGCAAAATGATAACATTGCAGTAGCAAACAAGGTCAGGGTGGGAGGAAATAGCAGAAAATCAAAATCAAAACTTATGTTATCTGAACGTGCAAAATATTAATGTGATGGATGAATTAATGACTATGAAGTATTTGATCTAATGGTCATTACAGAGATGTGGATGAAAGGTGACCAAGGCAGGGAGCTAAATATTCCCATGGGATTGGCATTTCAGGCAGATGGGCAGAATGGAAAAAGTGGCCATTGGGTTACAAGAGGGCAGGTCAGTTGATGCTGCCCATGATTAGAACACCCATGATCTTACTCAGGCAGATTGAAGGGTTTTACAACTTACACCTCAACTTATTTTTATTTAGAAGATATCAACAAGGTGACCAAGCAGGAGAAGCTCAGGGTGGAATCAAGTTTCAAAGAATTGAGATGCATGTTTTTAGAGTACTTTCCATACACTTATGGCAGCAGCGATGTAGTAACTATAGATGTGAAAACAGAAATCAAAACAAAGCAAATTAAAATCCGATTCTTTAATTTTCATTTATGTATGGAAAAGCAGAATTGCTTGTCCAAAAACTGTATTTGAGACTGATATTTGTACATTGTTCTCTTGAAGTAATATTTACTTTGGTTCGGAGATACAGCATGGAAACAGGCCCATCGGCACACTGAATCTATGCCGACCATCGATCGCCTGTACTTATTAGTTCTTACATATCTATTTCCTACACATTGGAGGCAATTGTACAGATCTCCAATTAACCTGCAAACCTGCACATCTTTGGGATGTGGGAGGGAACTGGAGCAGCTGGAGGAAACCCTAGCGGTTACAGGGAGAATGTGCAAACTCCACACAGCAATGCTCAAGGTCAGGATTGAACCTGGGTTCTCTGGCGGTGAGAGGCAGCTGCTCTACCAGCTGAGCAACTGTGCACCCTAAGAGAAGGTTAGCCCACTCTATAACTGAAGACAAATCAAAGGCCAGAATTAATCTCCTTTGCTTGCATGTAATCCATGTTCCTCAATTCCTTGCACATCCATGTTCTTATTTAAAATTCTCTTAAAATAAACCTTTGCACCCGCTTCCAGCACCACCCGTAGCAATGCATTCCAGACTCCAAAAACGTGCCCCAACACATCTTCTTTAAACCTTTCGCCTCTCACATTAAAGATATGACCTCCCAACAGCAGTTTAAGTTGTTCTTTGGCTTATTGAAGGTTAAGAATAACTGTCTCTTGTATGTTCCTCCCACACATTTAACTCATATTAAACGTGTTAATTTATCCTGATTTTCTGATTATCACCTGTCATACTCCATATGACTTGAAGAAGCCACATTACCCTGAACAATCCTCAGTTCCTGAACACATTTGTTGATTTTTATTTTCATATTTATTTTATTTCTCTTCTCTTCTTGCAATTCTTACTACTATGTGACTCCATGTACTTATATGTTTACATTTTTGTCACATCTATATCTCTGATAGTCCAAATATTGAAGCCAGTAACTTTATGCTCATCAATAGGCACTCCCTGACATTAACTTGACAGCATGTTCAGCTTGACAGACTGTGGAATTCTCTGCCTCAGGGCAGAGGAGGCCAGTTCTCTGGATACTTTCAAGAGAGAGCTAGATAGGCTCTTAAAGATAATGGAGTCAGGGGATATGGGGAGAAGGCAGGAACGGGGTACTGATTGGGGATGATCAGCCATGAATGGTGGTGCTGGCTCGAAGGGCCGAATGGCCTTCTCCTGCATCTCTTGTCTATTGTTCGGCACAGACATTGTATACCATAGGGCATGTTCCTGTGCTATACTCCTCTATGTTCCATGTTCTTTGTCGCACTCTATGGCCTCCTGGGCCATCATCAGGGACAAAGTCAACAATACTATGACACATTTTTTTGCCAAGTCATGTAAAACTATTCGTTTTCTATTAGCTGAGATAAAATCCTATAATTCTAATATTGTAATGTCATTGTGAAAGCATTATTACTCCAAAGGTACAATAGTTCAAGGAACATGCCCACTACCTCTTTGTCAACACCAAGGGGGTTGAAGAATAACTGCAGGTTTGCCAGTGTTGGGAATAAAAAAATAGAGACTTGGAAGTTATGTAAATTGTCACTTAGAAGACATACTTTAGAGGACACTCTGAAGGCCAGTTCTTTAAATAATATATTACAAAGTGTAAAAAATGACAGCTATATTAAATGGAGATTCTTCATATTAATTCTCACCAATAAAAATAGGCCACATTCTAACACTAACATTTTAACTCAGAAATTACATAATACGAGAAGACATCAGCAAAGTCAAAATAATTCGGGAACATGCACTCCTTTAATGATAATAAAAATGTGTTTATATAACTAAACTGGTGAGCAAAAGTAGACGTACCTTGCATTTGGAGAAGAGGAACCAACAAGAGAGATGCTGCTTGACCTGCTGAGTTACTCCAGCACGTTGGGCCCTTTTTAGAAACCAAATGTTCTTTCACAGCTTCCTTATTAACAGTTTTCTAGCTGTGGTTGTGAATTGTAATTAGAACATTAACATGCTATTTGGAAATGTGAGCAATGAAAGTGCCTCTAAACCAAGAATTACTGATTAGGTAGCTGATTAACTATTTTGGGACAATACTTGCGAGCATTTTATTGGACGCTGTCCATGCTGAAATGCACCATTCTCAGAGAGAGGAAATTTGTTCTTGTTGTTCGTCCTTCGTAGTTGAAGAAGACCATGACTTCAGTGTTTTTGTTTGTGGGCTTAAGTTTGTGGTGACTGGTGAGACTGATCCGGGACCAGGAAGGCTCGCCCGCATATGGGACACAGTTGGGTGGGCGCTGCAGTAGAAGTTGAAGTGGCTCGAGCCTTGCCAGCGGCTCGTTTCCTCTGAGCTTCTACGGAGCGCTTCTTCTCAGCTGCACGCGCTCCTGTGGTGATCTTACTTCACCCAGTTGGCCAGTCCAGAGCAACTATTGAGATTGATGTTAAGGTCTTTGAAGGACACTTTGAGGCAGTCTTTGAAGCATTTCTTCTGCCCCCTAACTGAGTGCTTGCCCTGCCACAGTTCTCCGTACAACAGCTGTTTTGGCAGCCCACAGTCTGGCATTCAGATGACATGGCCAGCCCATCTGGCTTGGTCTTTCTGAAAGAGGCTGAAGGCGCTGGGGATGTCGGCCCATTGCAGGACTTCTGTGTCTGGGATTTTTTCCTGCCACCTAATGTGGAGGAGTCTGCGGAGACAGCTTAAGTAAAAGTGGTTGAGCTGTTTGGCGTATCTGCTATAGACAGTCCAGGTCTCACAGGCATAGAGGAGGGTAGTGAGAGCTACTGCACGGTAGACCTTCATCTTGGTTGGAACGCTGAGTCCTCTCCTCTCCCAAACATTTTCACAAAGTCTGCTGGCCTTGGAGATCCTGTTGTTGAGCTCTGCATCTATGTTCACTGTTCGTGAGAGTGTGCTGCCCAGATAGGTGAAATCGTCGACTGCCAGAAGCTTCTGCCCCTTTACTGTGACCTGTAGCTCTTGGTAGGGCTTTCCAGGCACAGGCTGGTGCATAACTTCAGTCTTTTTGGTGCTGATGGTGAGATCGAAGTTGTTGCAGGCTCATGAGAGGCAGTCCATTTATGAGCTGCATCTTCTGCTCTGTGCTGGTGTTGAGGGCGCAATCATCAGCGAATAAGAAGTCTCTGATGAACGTCTCCTTCACCTTTGAAACAGCATGTAGGCGCCTGATGTTGAATAACCCACTGTCAGTCCTGAGTCCTGTACTTGATGTGTCTACCATCCCGACAGTCACAGAAAGCATCAGTCAGCATGGCGGAGAAGACCATGCTACAGAGTGTAGGGGCAAGAACGCTGCCTTGCTTCATGCCATTTGTCACTAGGAAGGCTTCCGACTCGTCTCCATAATACAATACTTTCACCATCATGCCATGGTGAAACTGCCGGACAATCCTGATGAACCTGCTGGGACAGCCAAACTTCTCCATTATCTTCCACAAGCCATCTCTGCTGACCGTATCAAAGGCCTTGGTAAGATCAACAAAGGTCACAAAGAGCTCATTATGCTGCTCTTGGCATTTTTCCTGGATTTAACATGTAGCAAATATCACGTCTACAGATCCACACTCTGCGCAGAAGCCACACTGGCTTTCTGGGAGGAGACCCTGCTCAAAGTGTTGAAGAAGTCGGTTGAGCAGAACGCGAGCCAGGATCTTCCCTCTTACGGACAGGAGGGAGATACCTCCATGATCGGGATGACAGATGGCACAATGGGCTAAGTGTTCGGCTGGCGACCGGAAGGTAGCTGGTTCGAATCCCGCTTGGAGTGCATACTGTCGTTGTGTCCTTGGGGCAAGACACTTCACCCACCTTTGCCTGTGTGTAAATGTAATGTAATTATGTGAAGCACTTTGGGGTCAATGCAAGTTGACTAAAAATGTGCTATATAAATAAGATTATTATTATTATTATGATTGTCACAAGATTGGCGGTTGCCTTTTCTCCTGTAGATGTGGATTATGCTGGCATCTTTCAGCTGTTGTGGGACCTTCCCTTCATTCCACATGGACTGGAATAGCTCAGTCAGCTTCTGCGTCATGACTGGGCCTCCTGCATTGTACACTTCAGCAGGGATTGAATCTGGTCCTGGCACTTTGCCACAGGAACGTTGTTTGATAGCCTTTCTGACTTCTCCTGTAGGGAGGTTGTTAAGGTCCTGGTTGATCTCCACCTGAGGCAGGCGGGCAATGGCCTCATCGTTGATCGTGGCAGGGCGGTTGAGGACCTGGTTGAAGTGTTCAGCCCTTCTATCCAGAATCTGCCTCTTCCCTGTCAGCAGCTGGGTCCCATCTGCACTGAGGAGCAGAGAGGAGTGGAGAGGAGCCAGAAGACTGGGGTCCATACACAGCCTTCAGAGCATCATAGAAATGCTTACTGTCATGACTATCTGCGTAGCCAGGCATCCTGCATCTCACGGAGGTTCTTCTGCACTTTTCGTCGTATGCAAGCAGAGGCTTCTATCTTCACGTGATGTAGGATCGTTTTGGTGCACTGAAAAGTTGATGTTTCTCTGACAGCAATGTCTGTATCTCCTTGTCATCGTACTAGTCTTGGTTTCTACGGGTTGCTGGTCCAAGGTGTTCGAAGGCAGTAGAGTAGATTACATCTTTGAGTGCTGCTCACCGTTCTTCAATGCTGTCCTGGACGTCCCAAGGTGTGTCTGGCAGCCTGCCATCAAGGTCCTCGGAGAATTCTTCTGCAACTTTGCTACTTTTCAGCTTGGAGACGTTGAGCCTCTTTGCAGTCTTCTGACCTTGGGGCCGTCTCACGGGTAAAATAAGAAGTTTGAACTTGGACACTTGGACAAAAGGAGTGAATTGGGACATTTTGTTTGATGGGAAGGATGTGGAAGAGAAATGGAGGACATTTAAAGGGGAAAAGAGTACAGAATCTTTATGTCCCTGTTCGGTTGAAAGGAAATAGTAAAAATTGGAAAGAGCCATAGTTTTCAAGGGAAATTGGACACAGTTCGGAAAAAGAGAGAGATCTACAATAATTATAGGCAGCATGGAGTAAATGAGGTGCTTGAGGAGTATAAAGAATGTAAAAAGAATCTTAAGAAATAAATTAGAAAAGCTAAAAGAAGATATGAGGTTGCTTTGGCAAGTAAGGTGAAAGTAAATTCAAAGGGTTTCTACAGCTATATTAATAGCAAAAGGATAACGAGGGATAACATTGGTTCATTAGAGAGCCAGAGTGGACAGCTATCTGCAGAGCCAAAAGAGATGGGGGAGATATTGAACAATTTATTTTCTTCGGTACTCATCAAGGAGAAGGATATTGAATTATCTGAGGTAAGGGAAACAAGTAGCTATGGAAACTATGAGATTCAAAGAAGAGGAAGTACTGACACTTATGAAATATATAAAAGTGGATAAGTCTCCAGGTCCAGACAGGATATTCCCTAGGACATTGAGGGAAGTTAGTGTAGAAATAGCAGGGGCTATGACAGAGATATTTCAAATGTCATTAGAAACGGGAATAGTGCTGGAGGATTGGCGTACTGCGCATGTTGTTCCATTGTTTAAAAAGGGTTCTAAGAGTAAACCTAGCAATTATAGACCTGTTAGTTTGACATCAGTGGTGGGCAAATTAATGGAAAGGATACTTAGCGATAATATATATAAGCATCTGGATAAACATGGTCTGATTAGGAACAGTCAACATTGATTTGTGCCTGGAAGGTCATGTTTGACTAATCTTCTTGAATTTTTTGAAGAGGTTACTCGGGAAATTGATGATGGTAAATCAGTGGATGTTGTATATATGGACTTCAGTAAGGCCTTTGACAAGGTTCCTCATGGAAGGTTGGTTAAGAAGGTTCAATTGTTGGGTATTAATGGTGGAGTAGCAAGATGGATTCAACAGTGGCTGAATGGGAGATGCCAGAGAGTAATGGTGGATGGTTGTTTGTCAGGTTGGAGGCCAGTGGCTAGTGGGGTGCCACAGGGCTCTGTGTTGGGTCCACTGTTGTTTGTCATGTACATCAATGATCTGGATGATGGTGTGGTAAATTGGATTAGTAGGTATGCAGATGATACTAAGATAGGTGGTGTTGTAGATAATGAAGTAGGTTTTGAAAATCTACAGAGATATTTAGGCCAGTTGGAAGAGTGGGCTGAAAGATGGCAGATGGAGTTTAATGCTGATAAGTGTGAGGTGCTACACTTGGCAGGACAAATCAAAATAGGACGTAGTGAATTGAGGAATGCAGTTGAACAGAGGGATCTAGGAATAACTGT
This sequence comes from Leucoraja erinaceus, assembly GCF_028641065.1. Taxonomy (NCBI): domain Eukaryota; kingdom Metazoa; phylum Chordata; class Chondrichthyes; order Rajiformes; family Rajidae; genus Leucoraja; species Leucoraja erinaceus. The sequence goes on from NC_073377.1 coordinate 152,387,233, forward strand.
GCACAGTTCCCTGAAGGTGGAATCTCATGTAGATAGGGTGGTAATGAAAGCTTTTGGTGTGCTGGCCTTTATAAATCAGAGCATTTATAGAAGTTGGGATGTAATGTTAAAATTGTACAAGGCATTGGTGAGGCTAATTCTGGAGTATGGTGTACAATTTTGGTCGCCTAATTATAGGAAGGATGTCAACAAAATAGAGAGAGTACAGAGGAGATTTATTAGAATGTTGCCTGGGTTTCAGCAACTAAGTTACAGAGAAAGGTTGAACAAGTTAGGTCTTTATTCTTTGGAGTGCAGAAGGTTAAGGGGGGACTTGATAGAGGTCTTTAAAATGATGAGGGATAGACAGAGTTGACGTGAATAAGCTTTAAGGGAAGATTCAAACAAGAGGACATGACTTGAGAATTAAGGGACAGAAGTTTAGGGGTGACATGAGGGGGAACTTCTTTACTCAGAGAGTGGTAGCTGTGTGGAATGAGCTTCCAGCGGAGGTGGTGGAGGCAGGTTCGATTTTATCATTTAAAAATAAATTGGATAGTTATATGGACGGGAAAAGAATGGAGGGTTATGGTCTGACTACAGGTAGATGGGACTAGGGGAGAACACGTGTTCGGCACGGACTAGAAGGGCCGAGATGGCCTGTTTCCGTGCTGTAATTGTTATTTCTAATTAATATGATACGATACGATATAACTTTATTTATCCCAGGAGGGAAACTGATCTGCCAACATTCATAAAAACACAAATTACATGGAACATGAAATTAAAGTGATGAGTGGAAAGGTTTGGGAATGTGCAAAGATCCGGGAAGTGGGGGGCGGGGGGGGAGGAGTCAGTCTACCCATGACAGAAGGAGGAGGAGTTGTACAGTTTGATAGCCACAGGGAAGAAGGGTCTCTTCTTCTGTTGCTGAACCAGTTTGTTGCTGAAGGCACTCCTCAGGTTGACCGGTGTGTCATGGAGCGGTGAGCTGTATTCTACAAGAGGCTCTGCAATTTTAGGAGCATTCTTCCTAAAGACCATTTACCATGAATCCAACTCTGCCCCCAGGACGGAGCCAGCGTTCCCGATGAGTTTGTTAATCCTAACAGACACATTAGGTCTTACCCTAGCAGGGGTATTCCATTTGTCCTGGCCATCCCTTCTCCACCTTCTCTGTAACTACATTTTTTTCCCAGTTTTGACAAAAGATTCAAGACCGAAAATATTCAATCAATTTCTCTTTCTACTCCTGTTGCCTGGCCTGCTGAGTGTTGCCAGTATTTTATTTTTCCCACTATCCACTATCCTTACAAATCCCTTTTCTGAAACCCCTTAGTCCAATATCCCTTCACTGAATGTTCTCAACCCTGGTGCCTGACCGGGTCAGAGTGCCTGAGGCTGCCGCCTGGCTCCTGGAACACTTCAAGAGCAACCCACTTACCTGATGGAGAGGCCGACTTCACGCTCTCAGGTTCTTCAAAGGGCCTCGCCCCAAACGCATCTCTGAAATACCTAGACTACAATGACTCCGATGTTGGACTTCTATTTATCGACTGTAGCTCCACCTTCAATATCCCATCCAAATTCTCCTGGGCATGACCAGGTGCTGCCACCCTCTGCAGAAACGTGGAAGGTGAGCTGTACTGCAAGTGAAGCTGAAACAACAAGGTTTCAAGACCCTTCATACTGAAGGTAAATGTACCAGCAATTGAGAACAAATTGTATGAATTTAAAGCTGGATTTATCTATCTCAGACGACTGCTGTGTGTTCCGTTTTACAGAGATATGGCTCACCCCTGCCACTCAACCTGTGGGCATCTCGCCATCTGGATGGACCATTATGGAAAATGTATCATTTGTTGATAGCAATTTGATGAATGTGGAAATCTTATTTGAGCTTGAAGGGTTTGTGAATGTTTTTATATTTTTTCCATGAGCTAAAGGTTTTCAGCTCATGCTTTTAGCTTGCGAATTGTAAAGATTGAGATCTAGCAACAACATAAAATTATTCCATAGAAATAGAATCTAGTGAAATGTGATCATTCAGTATTGCTAGATCTGTCTTGATTCTATGCCTTCCATTGCAAACAACAAGGCCAGGCATTTAGGTGCAAAAGATATTTGTGATGTAAGAGGGCGATGGGGTGCTAAATTGGTGCAGCCTATTTGCTCATGAGCTGTACCATTCTTGTTGCTGAGGCAGTGTATAATCAGTGAACAGTCTGGAAAATAGTGCTATTAACTTGCAGAAGAAGTGTGTGAAATATGCAAGAAGCTAATATCCTGAAACTTACTACCTCTTAAAAGGAAATCAGATTATAAGCATTGCATCAATTCCCTCATGTTGCTAAAACCCTAAAGTCCACTTGTGGAGGAATCGGGAATTATCTTGGGAAGAGTGGTTAGATCAATGAGACTAGATGGCTATACAGAAGAGGCAGCATGTGGCCCACATACCCAGGAATTGACCAAAGATTTAATATTGCAGCATATGAGAACTGTTGGTTCTTTTCAGTGTATAGTGTCGGCTGCCGGCCTCTCTTCTGGGCTTACGTCCGTGCTCGCGTGTACCTGTAGAGGGAACACGCGGTGTCCACAGGGTCGCTAGAGGCCTTCCGCCAACACTGGCCGTCACACGGGGGAGGAGAATGCTGCATGATGCCGTCGAGCGAGAGAGGGGGAGGGAGAGAGGGAGATAGATAGAGAGAGAGAGAGAGAAAGAGAGTATTTGGTAAAATGTTACTATATCTCTAATTCTCTGCCTCAGAGGACGGTGGATGCAGGTTCTCTGGATGCTTTCAAGAGCTAGATAGAGCTCTTAAAAATAGCAGAGTCAGGGGATATGGGGAGAAGGCAGGAACGGGGTACTGATTGGGGATGATCAGCCATGGTCACATTGAATGGCGGTGCTGGCTCGAAGGGCCAAATGGCCTACTTCTGCACCTATTGTCTATTGTCTATCTATTGAATCAGAAAGGCAGTAACTTGAAACCACGTTGTGTGTCTGAAGAATTTGTTTGTTTCGACCTAGCATTTCATGCCAATATGTTATTAGTTGGTTTTGAAACTTTGAAGTTGTATCTCTCCATCTAAAATGAATGTGTAATCCCACTGAAGCTGATTTCATGCCTGAATCTCTATTGAAATGAAATCCAATTGTAAGTGTAACCCTATTGTAACTATTCAAATTATTATTAATTATTTGGAATATAATTCAAACTTGTTTGCTAGAATGGGAGAGGGAAGCGTAAAGCTTGTTTAAAGATCAACGGGGAATTTGCAATCACAGCTGGTAATGAGTAGCAAGGTTCTACCTTACAAGAAACAGGCTTCTGTCATGAAAGAGTGATCTGGTCAGTCATGGACATGGGCATATAGACCTTAGAGGGAAGATAGGCACAAAAAGCTGGAGTATCTCAGCGGGTCAGGCAACATCTCTGGAGAGAAGGAATGGGTGACGTTTCAGGTTGAGGCCCTTCTTCAGTTCTTTCCTACACTAGACCTTAGAGAGAGCCTGTTCGTGGAAAAGGGCAACATAATCAGTCACCAGAAGTCATGTCTTATGATATAATAGGCAGATTGAACCCTAAGGTGGATAGGTGTGTACAAGGTTCAACAAATACCACAGCAGGGCAGGGGGATGGGAATGGAATAGTAGTGCCAGTTGTTACTTTGAGATTTTTGTGATTGCTCATAAAATAAAGAATTTTGCTCTGTTATTTTTGAAATCCTTCACCCAGATCTGCCAATCAGAATTCAGTTCGCGTTTTATTGTAAAGATAGATCAGCAGAGAAAGAAGTCAGTGCCACACAATGTTAGCTGTCAAATCTATCGTCATCTTTGAAGTTTAATACCAAATAATAATTTCTGTAAAATTTACAATTATCTATTATTTATAATAATAATTTATGGCAAATAATAATGTATGATAAATAATTAATAATACCTTAATAATAAATAATCTTCCCTTGTGAGATTTCCCAGACAGAGTTGTTAGGTGTGTTAAAGATCTATTGCACGATCTTATGCCTGTTGACCCGGATGCCACCTAATGAGACAAACTGGACACCCTGTGCGTAGGGGAGAGGGTAGGGCTGAAGATGTCCTGGTTGGGTTGCTCCTGGGCCTGGCCAAGCTGGCCATCCGCGAGTCACGGCGCCAGGCGGCGGAGGGCTCTACCCGGGCCAGCTGCCTGCCCCTTTTCCGGGGATATATCCGTGCCCGGGTGGGATTAGAAAGGGAATATGCCCTGTCTGTGGGCACCATGAGGGAGTTCAGGGACCGCTGGGCTCCGCAGGGTGTTGAATATATCCTCAATAAGGATTGTATCATAATTGTATAATAGTTTATTATGGATATATGTTTGTATTGTATTTATGGTGGTGGGTTCTGGCTTGTTTTATTGTAGTGTAAATATTGAATAAATTTTTTGATTTAAAAAAAAAAAAAAAAAAAAAAAATGAGACAAACTGAGACACATAACACTCTTCCAACTACCATGTAAAGTTGCTGCTCAAAGAATAGATTGTGTAATGACATGAAGGTGTTGGGTATGTTCTCCCAGCAGGTGAGATGCACCGAGCCTGATGGTGAAGGACTGTGACTGATGAAGTGTGGCATCAAGGCAAAGGAACCATGGAAATCTTCAGGGCCACAGCCAGGCACTTCTAGTTGTCTGGGAAGTTTTTCAAAAGGATAACAACTCATGTGTAATTTGCGAAAGCCAATGTTTTTGCAAGCTGTAATTTAAATAAATGCCCGTACCTTTTCTTTCCGTTCCTGTGAGTTGGACAAGAAGTAGTTTGATTCTCTGTGAGGATGGAGTTGGGGATAGCTCCTAATTGCAGCAGTGAGCAGTGGAAGGTGAGGTGATGCAAAGAGCAGCAGCTGCAACGTATAACACATCCAGTGCCTAAGAAGCTGAGAACAACCCTGACGACCCTTAGGTCCTTGTACAAAGCACACATGTGACCCCGTACTTTAGGCTGCAGGAGATTACATGACTCAGTGAGACCAAACAGTGTCCCTTTTGACTATTGATCTGTTGAATGGCAGAGTTTAAGGAGAAACAAGACAAATAAAAACCTGTTTGGTTCGGTTGGCTGAGAAATGTGATGTTCTAAGCATAAAACAGTGCAGGCAATCTCACCAACACCATTTCAAAACATTCCAAAGAAAATCTAACACCATGTGTTTCAGAAGGAACTGCAGATGCTGGAAAATCAAAGGTAGACAAAAATGCTGGAGAAACTCAGCGGGTGCAGCAACATCTAGGAGCGAAGGAAATGGGCAAGGTTTCAGGCCAAAACCCTTCTTCAGAAGGATTTAGGGTGGGGGGGGGGGGGGGGGGGGGGGGGGGGGGGGGGGAGAAGAAGGAAAAAAAGGAAAAGGAAGAGGAGGAGCCCAGGGGCTGAGGGAGAGCTGAGAAGGGGAGGAGACAGCAAGGGCTACCGGAAATTGGTGAATTCAATGTTTATGCCACTAGGGTGCAGACTGCCCAAGCGGAATATGAGGTGCTGTTCCTCCAATTTGCGGTGGCGCACATGTCTAACACCATGTTGTTTCAGGAACATCAAGAAAGAAGGGTTCAAATTCTTGTGTTGGTTGGACTCTTGCAGCTACACAAAGCTGCTGACAAGAAATGAGTGCACGTAGCAGTGATGGGGAGGTGTAGCAGAGCCTTCCAAAGGGATAGAATGCTCTGCACAGTTTTCTGGAAGACAATGCACACGGGTTGCAAACTCTTTGTGCGAAAGGAAGACATGACTGGAAGCTACAAGTGAGACACTCGTAAGGGCACAAGACGTTTTTCTGAATTGCCACACTTCCCACACTCCAACAGACCTACCTAATGGTCTGATGACCACAGCCTAATGACTCCAGAGAAGAATGCACTATCAAAAATTAAAGATTTTCCAGTCGAAGTTGCATTGTCCTTATCAATGTGGGCCATGAGAAACAAAATGTCATAGGTAGAGACAGAGAGAACCTGTAAGATCCTGAGGTAATGACTCTGAAAGTGCGAATGAAGAAGTAGGAAACAGGAGAAGGAGTAGTAGATGGAGTAGTCAATCTGGCCATCAAGCCCATTCCACCGTCAAAATAAGCATGTTTGATTAAATTAGCACCGCTTCCTCTTATTCTCCTCACAACTCTTAACTCCACTGCAGTTGGAAAGTTTGTCAATCCCTGCCTTGAGTATATTTATTGATTCTGCCTCCATTGCTCTACGGGGTAGAAATTGCAAATGGTCATGACATTCTGAGAAAAGGAAACATTCATCTTCATCGGAAACGGGCTACTTCATATACAGAAATGATGTCATCACACCCTCCCAGTGTCCATCTTATTAAAACTTCTCAGGATTCTACATGAAATCACCATTGCCTATTTTGTTTTGCTTCTCCCTCTGCCTTCCTATATCGTCACTCCTCCCAACCCATCTCCCGTTCCTGCCTCGCCATTGTTTCTTCATCTTTCCTATCTCTTTCACAATTCTTCTCCTTCCTAGCTCTTCTCTTCACCCTCCTCTTTCCTCTTCCTCATATCTCCTCCTCGCCTCATCCCTTTTTTCTCCTTCATTCTTCCAATGGTCATCCCATTCCTTCGACTCTGCTCCATATACCCCTTTTTTCACCATCTATTCCTTCTACAACCCTTGTTTTTTCCTTCCCCTTGTCTCCTATTAATTGCTGTCCCTCTCCTCTGTCCTCCCGCCCCTACTTCTTCCTCGCGCCCCTAGCAGACTCTTCATTCTGTTTTATCTCCTTCCTTCTCATTATTTCCCTTTCCCTCGTCTCTTCTTCCTCCTCTGCAACTTCATCCTTCCTCCTCCAAGAGAAATGGATCATCAGAGTCAATCAGCTGGAGACATGTGCCTGGTGAGGAAAATTAAACAGGGAAAATCATTTGTTGAATCATTTGGGAAAATAATTTTGCCGAATATAACACTTCAATCCAGAAACTTGAGCAGATGATCTAAATTTAGACTTCAACACCAAACCGAGGGGACAATGTATTACCGGAGCTAGGCAATATTTAATTCCTAGTTAATGTCACTGATTCAAGGATTATGTGAGCATTTACAGATTGCTAATTCGGAGTCATTGTCATCGAGTGATAAATAGATAAATAAATAAAAAGACAGGCTCTTCAGTCCAACCTGCTCACACCGGCCAACATGTCCCAGCTACACTAGTCGCACCTGCCTGCGTTTGGTCTATATCCCTCCAAACCTGTCTTATCCATGTACCGGTCTAATTGTTTCTTAATCATTGGGAAAGTCCCAGCCTCAACTACCTCCTCTGGCATCTTGTTACGTACACCCACCACCCTTTGTGTGAAAAAGTTACCCCAGAGATTCCTATTAAATCTTTTCCCCTTCACCTTAAATTTAGGAGCTTGCTCTGCTTATATTGGCCGCTGAATTCCCCACTGACAGCAAATTCAATTTACTTCATTGGTTGTAATGTCCTCTGGGACATCTTGGAAAGGAACGTGAAAAACTGCTATATAAATGCAAATCTTCACACCAGAGAGTGCTTCTTGTTGGAAATGGTCAATATTCATCCTTTTACAAATATCACTAATAAACAGAAAGCCTTTTATTACTATATCTAAGGCCCTGCTTTCTTTACAGAAATTAGTTGTTATGATTCCTTCAAAGATACTTCATGGGCTGTATTACATTTACTAACATGATTTAATTGTGAAATCTTCTATATAAATGCAAATTCCTGTTGTCTTTGAATGTCATTTTGAACAAGTGCAGAGTGAATTTGCACAATCAGTGTTGGAATCCTGCTCCAAATATTGTTGGTCTCTGAGAAGGTATTTCAGTGTCTGTAAAATAATTTTTCTTTATCTGTAAAGTAAACTTTTCCAATGTGCATGAGCTGTCAATCGTACAAACAAACTAAAAAACACATCAATCAATCAGTCCACTGTTCATTATGTCCACTTAATAATTTTAAACATTCAAGTTGAATGCTCTGCCAGTCTATATTTCTCCATTGAATCCAAAGCCAAGCACAAAATCAGTCTCCAGAGAACCAGGAGTTTGTTTTCCCTTAACTTTTTCATCCAATCGAGTCACGTATTGTTCTTTGGGATGAGTGAATTGAAGCCAAAGTCAGTTCTCCAGATGAGATTTCACCAGTGCCCCATGTATAATGCAATATCATGGCCTTGGCTTTATACTTCTCTTAGGCAGCAGCCATCTGACATCAAACATGAATCTTAAGGGCTGGTCAATGACTGCTACACAGTTTTCTGCCCATCTTAATTCACAGCACTCGTGTTTTACTCCACATTTGGTCATGTTAGAGTAAATTTCTGACGGGGAATGGCACTGAACACATTGTGTTCAAATGGTAATATCATTGCAATTCTCAGCTGCTGCATTCACTTTGAACGCGCTGACAAAGATTTTCCTAGCCTGCGAGCTGCCAGAGAGCTTCTCAAGACGATTACCATATAAGATCAATAATCGATCCCTACACAAATGAATGCCAACTATGTAGTGAATGGTTGCGAGAAAGCTCAAATTGAGGCAGGGGAAGAGTCCGGCAGAAATCAAAGCTGTTCTTTTTTTCAATGCGGCAAATATGTGCAAAGAAGATGAATAGAGCCCAATCCTTGTTTTATTTATAGAGTATTCAGCTCAGAGATCCATGCTGGCTTTATGTCCCATGGAAGCCACCTCCCATTCTGTTGCATCTCATCTCATCAACAAATCCCTGCCATTGTTCCTCATGTGCTTCCCTCTCAGCTAGCTGCTGTAGTTTGGCTGTAAAACCGCTGTTGGATCTCATGTTTATCTTACATTTTACTTCGGAGTCACGTGAGTGACTACGTGAAGAACCCCGCCACAACGCGTGCGTGTCATATCGCTTCACGCTTGCGAAACGACAGGCAGGGTGGAGCGTTCCCCCGCAGCGGTAAGTTTGAAACCGCGACCTGCAGGTAAGTGATTGTCCCCGCGCTGTTTTACACGGGGGAAGCTGGACAAAATAGTGTCCACAAGTGCTGCGAGTAAAGCTGGCTGGGGAGGACCGCGAAGTTGCGGGAGCCAGCAGCAGCTGAAGGCACAAGCCCCGTAAGGGATCAGCTATGCCGACTTTTGGTCCCGCGCCGGCCAGAACACCACAGCCGGGCGGGAGACTATTCAGATGGGGCCGTGGACTTTTTGGACAAGTCAAAAACGGCAGGAGACGGGGTGGAACGACGTTCCCCCGTAGCGACAATTTTAACTTGGACTTGCAGGTAAGAGCTGCGGTCTTTTTGTGTTTTTACCATGCTAATTACAGGTGGAGAAACCAACGGGCTGCGACAAAGCTGGTGGGCTAGATGGGATCAGCTGTGCCCGATGTCGCCTCCGCACCGGCCAGATCCACTCCACGGCAGTAAGGACAAAGCTGGTGAGGGAGGACCGCGGAGCAGCGGGCAGCCAGCAGCAGCCAGCGGCACTTGGATCACCGATAGTGGGATCAGCTGTGCCCGATGTCGCCTCCGCACCGGCCAGATCCACGTGGCCGGGCGGAAAGGTTAGGCACAAAAACAAACAAGGTCGTGGACTCAGAGGAGTCCGACTTTGAACAACCGCGGGCGGCCAGCGACCGAGAGCGCTGGAGCCGGATGGAGCGGTGTGTGGAGCATTTGCTCCAATGTGACAGACTCCGGGAGATGGAGTCGGGTCACTGTGGGCCCTATGATAAACCCACAGCAGTACCTCTTGAAGGGCTGCACAGTGCTTCTACCTCATCAGAGGGGAGCACTGCGGGTCAGTTCTGGGCTGACCTGGAAGAGGGGTCCGCAGAAGGAAAGACAAGTGTGCAAGGGGTGCAGGAACAAGAGAACCTACTGGACTAATAAAATGGACTCCAACAAACACTACAGCCAAAGACAGCACCCCTACGCACCCACCAGCAGAACTGGTGAAAGCTCGAAGGCCCGGTATTCAAAACATGAGTCTTTTTAGGCCATGGCCCAGGCCGGCCTTCTTGGAAGATGCGGGGACCTCCAACGCCAACCAAACCGAAAATCCAGACACCAGCGCAACAACAGCAGTGAAGAACCTACAAAAATAAGTAAATCTGCCACTGGTAACTATGGAGGTAGGTGGGTCTGGTTCCCTACAAAATACAGGGAGCATGGAGGTTGGGGGGAGACTACACTCTTTTCTGAATGCATGGAGCATGTTAACAACCGATACTTACATCTTAAGCAGTATCCAGGGATATACAATAGAGTTTATACACAAGTACAGCCCTCCAGTTCAACATATACCGAACCGAATGTTCGTGCCTTCTGATAAAGAAAAATCAAGCTGAACTGGAGCGGCTTTACATAAAAGGTGTAAATTGAGAAAACTCAACAGGAACCATTAGAATTCGTGTCCAATATATTTATCAAAAACAAAAAAGATGGTGGCTGTCGCATCAACATAGATCTGACAAAATGGATACCTTTGTTACTGCTAAACAATTAATTTCCAAAGGTTACTTCATGGCCAGCATCGATTTAAAAGATGCTTACTATTCAATAATTTGAGACGTTTGCTTAATATAATGCACTCACATAAATCTCACGACCAAGAGTTATCTATTATCTCACTGGACGCAGAAAAAGCGTTTGATCAAGTAGAATGGGACTATATGATTAAAGTATTGCAAAAATTCCAATTGGGAGAAAACTTTATCGCATGGATAAAACTATTATATAACAAACCTACGGCTAGAATATTAACTAATAATATATTATCCTCGAAATTTGAACTATCAAGGGGCAATAGACAAGGATGCTCATTATCACCGCTGTTATTTGCTTTGGTAATTGAACCCCTTGCTGAAAAAATAAGAACACACCCGGATATTTATGGTTATAATACAAAATACTCAAAGAATAAAATATCCCTATATGCCGATGATGTACTACTGTACATCACAAAACCACAAATTAGTATACCAAACATATTAAATTTAATTGAGGACTTTGGATCCTTTTCGGGATATAGAATAAATTGGAACAAAAGTGAAATTATGTCGATAAAACCAAAAGACTCAACACATCTTCGGAAATTTCCCTTTAAAATAGCTACAGAAAAATTCAAATATTTGGGAATTGAAATTACTAGAAATTACCAGGATATGTTTAAAGCCAATTATAATCCCTTACTCAAGAAATTGAATAATCTGATTAAATTCTGGAAAACACTTCCGATGTCCTTAATAGGCAGAATAAATGCTATTAAAATGATTTTCTTACCACAAATTCTATACCTATTTCAATCAATACCTATATATCTCCCAAAAAAGTTTTTCAAAAAATTGGACTCAGACATTACAAATTTTATATGGGATTATAAATCCCATAGAATACAAATAGCACACCTTAATAAACGAAAAGAGCTGGGGGGTCTAGCGATCCCTAATTTTATGTATTATAATTGGGCAGTAAATATTAAAAATATGATTCACCTGCTGGACAATTCTGTACAGCAGGCGGACTGGATGGTAATGGAAAAAGGGGACTGCTCCCCGAGTAATATAGGAGCGACCATCCTCTCACCAATAAATTTGAATAATAAAAATTATAATAAAAATCCAATTATACATAACACAATAAGAACATGGAAACAAATAAAACAGAATTTAAAATTAAGAAACCTATCTCTTTTAATACCAATAGTCAATAATCCATCGTTTAAACCATCAATCATAGACAAATCATTTATACAATGGGAAAGAATGGGAATTAAAAACGCTCGAAGATCTGTATGAATTGGGGAATTTACTATCATTTCAACAACTACAACTGAAATATAATTTGAAAAATAACCAATATTTTAAATATCTTCAAATTTGTGATTATCTGAAAAAACACACAAAAGACTATCATAATATGCCTTCCGACTTATTGGATGAAGCAATGAAGACCAAGGCGGAATCAGCTAATTTAATATCGTACCTATATAATATCATTTTAAACATAGAAATACCCACAACAGATGGAATTAGAAAAGATTGGGAACAAGAATTAGCTATAAAAATCTCAAAAGAGACCTGGGATAATCATTTACTACAGGTGCATAAATGTTCGATCAACGTACGACATACGCTCATCCAATTTAAAACATTACATAGATTATATTATTCAAAAACTAAATTAAATAAAATCTTCCCTAATGTTTCACCAATCTGTGATAAATGCCTGTGTCAAGAAGCTACCATAGCGCACTCTTTTGTTTTTTGTACAAAAATCCAAAAATTCTGGTATGAAATATTTGATATTTTTTCAAAATTAATCAAAATAAAACTGGTACCAAAACCAGAATGGATTATCTTCGGAATATCGGAAGGTAACCCTGAATTAAACGTGTTTCAGAAGAATTTATTTAATTACGGGCTAATAATGGGAAAAAAGCTTATACTTAAATTCTGGAAAAATGCGCCCACACCAACAATAAAAATGTGGATATCAAATATGTTTGAAACATTACATCTGGAAGAGATGAGATTCCTCTTAGCAGGTAAAGCAGACCAATTCCAAAAGACGTGGTCTATGTTTCTGGACCTATTACAAGTATGAGGTGCAATAGTAATTAAAAAAAAATATATATATAAATAAGTCGTATCAGGACCTGGTAACGGGAGGTAAAACAACAAAAACAGACTTGGTTGGTAGTCCCCTTTCTGCGGAGTTTAATGTTATAATAGAGCGATTGTTTCTATTTTCTCTTTCTTTCTTTTCTAGGGTCTATTTTTTCACTTTACTTCCTTCTCTAACTTCTTTTCTAAGGGGCTTTCTTTTCCCAACACTCTCGCACTTCACGACTCTCGCGCACTTTCTTTACTTTCCTTACTTCTACCTTTTTCTTAAAGCTCAAAAAAAATGAAGCGGTACAAAAAATGTATTAAGATATATGTGTTGTGTAGGATTGTAATTTACCGTACTTCTAATAAAAATAAAATTAAAAAAAAAAAAAATTAATAAAAGATGCTTACTATTCAGTGCCTATACGAGGTGACCACAGATGTTACTTAAAATTCAACTGGATGGGCAACCCTGGCAGTATAAAGCACTGCCAAATGGGTCATCAGCCCAGGCTGTTCACAAAAATTTTGAAACCAGCCCTAGCTTTTCTACGGAAACGTAAACACATGGTCATGGCATATTTAGATGACAAACTCATTGTGGGCAAAACTTTGGAATTGGCCAAACAAACTGTAACAGCCACAAAACAGTTATTTGAAAAACTGGGATTTGTTATCCATCCAGTTAAATCTAAACTAACGCCTTCCACTACTATGGACTATTTGGGGTTTCACCATTGACTCAGTTCACATGTCGGTGACTCTGCCTAAGGGAGAGGCTAGAGATTTAATAGAGGCTTGCATAACCTCATTGACCTCAGCAAACCATCTATCAGATTGGTAGCAAAAGTAATTGGCAAATGGTGGCTGCCTTTCCAGCCACACAATTTAGACCTTTACATTACCAAATCTTACAGAGAGCAAAAATACAAGCACTCTATGCAGGTTACTTTGACAGACCTATGAAACTACCAATCAAGCTAAAATGGAATAAAATGGTGGATAGATAACATCTAGCTTTGTTCCAATCCAATAATTGTCAGTAACCTTTCCATGGTACTACAAACTGATGCCAGTGCACTTGGGTGGGGAGCCACCAATACCATCACCAGCTGTGGAGGTAGATGGACTGCTCATGAGGCATCATTATTACTCACACTGGGCATAAACTACCTGGAAATGCTGGGTGCATTCCATGGCCTAAAGTCATATTGTACTGGATCATATCACCAGCATGTTAGACTACAGATAAACAATACCACCGTGGTAGCATACATTAACCACATGGGTAGAAACAAATCAACATCATGTGACAATCTGGCTAATACAATTTGGCAATGGTGTATCCAGAGAGATATTTGGATATCAGCCACTTACCTACCAGGAAGACTAAATTTAGTGGCAGACACCAGGTCACGCAAATTTAATGAAAACACCGAATGGATGTTGAATAAAAAAGTATTTGCTGATATTACAGCAAAATATGGAACACCAGATATCGATCTATTCGCATCCAGACTTAACCACCAGTTATCAAGTTATGTTTCATGGGAACCAGACCTGGGGCAGCGGCGACAGATGTTTTTTCGCTGCATTGGGGGGGAAATTGTTTATTTACGCATTCCCTCCTTTCTGCCTCATCAGTCGGGTATTAAGGAAAATACAACAAGACTCTGCGTCTGGTATTTTGGTAGTACCCGATTGGCCTACTCAACCATGGTTCCCAGTGGTACAAAACATGGTATTAGAACCATGTATCACCATCCCACATAGGCCAGACTTATTGCTACATCTTGTAACAAGGGATAGCCACCCATGCCATAAACATTTGAACCTATTAATTAGTAGAGTTTAAAAACACCTCTACTACAACTGGGACTGACGGACCGAACAGTGAACATAATCTCGGCGGCCCAAAGACAGTCAACCAAAACAGTATCTGGTCTATATCAGGAAGTGGGAGATGTACTGCCACAAAAAAAACATCACCGACAGAGACATGAACATTCCGTCTGTTCTGGAATTATCTGGCAGGCCTCCACTATGATGAGGGGCTCAGTTACAGTGCCATCAACTGCACCAGAAGTGCCCTATTGACTTACCTATGGCAGGGGACAGAGCGTTACACTGTTGGGACTCACCCACTGGTAACTAAACTTATGAGGGGAATTTTTAATACAAATCCCCAAGAACCAGGTACTCCCAAATATGGGATGTAAGTATTGTCCTGAAGATGCTCAGGAATTGGTCTCCAGCAACAGCTCTGTCCCTACACAGACTGACATTAAATCAGTCATGCTAATGGCATTGGTCACAGCACAGAGGGTACCATCACTGCATAAACAAAGATTGGACAACATGACTTCCTCAACTGAACATATTACGTTTCATATCTATGAATTAGTAAAGCAGAACAGACATGAATCAGCAGGCCTCAATATACAATTTAGGTCATACCTAACAGATGACCGTCTCTGTATAGTAAGACATTTGTCGTTATACATGGAGAAAATGAAAATCCTAAGAGGCAATGAGAAGGCACTTTTTGGTCAGCCACTAGCAATCACACAACAGAGTGACGGTCCAGACCATCTCAAGATGGCTGGAACAGGTGCTAACACAGGCTGGGGTGGATACTAATATTTTTAAAATCTCATTCCACCAGGGCTGCAGCTACATCGGCAGCGATACAGTTGGATGTACCAATGGACCAAATCCTCAGGCAGCAGGATGGTCTGGGGAAAAAACATTCCAATTATTTTACAATAAACCAGCAATGTAACCTGGATCATTTGCAGAAACAAATTTAAGTTCTGTAAATTAATTTAAACCCATAAAAAGGGGTTATAAATTTGTGTTAATAAATTTTATGATTTCAATGTCGAATTCATGTCCAAATTATGTTAACACAATTCCTCCTACAGTCATCAAGGCAGACGTGATGCATGGACTTGTTTCCACGGGATGAAATCACAGAGCTTTAAAATCTTCACGTAGTCACTCACGTGACTCCGAAGTAAAATAGTAAGATTAAACGAGAACTTACCAGTTTGAAGTTTGATCTGTATTTTATGAGGAGTTACGATGAGGGATTACGTGCCCTCCGCTCCCACCCTTGATCATATACTTAACTGGTATCTCTTCTCTAATCTTACTATGTTTAGTCGTTACAGTTATCTGTGATTTCACACTGCTGCTTTGAAGAATGACACGCATGCGTAGGGTTCTTCACGTAATCCCTCATAACTCCTCAAAAATATAGATAAAACTTCAAACTGGTAAGTTCTCATTTAATCTTACTATTATATTGGTCTGAGTTTTCCTGCAAGTAGGAACATCTATATCAGCAAGTCTTTTTGTAAACCAGTCACCTCCTCGGCCTTCTCCTTTCAGGAGTAAATAACCCCATTTTTTAATTTTTGGAAAGATCTTTGTTATTAGTTTAGTTTAAATTTAATGATACAGCAAGGAAACAGGCCCTTTGGCCCATCGAGTCCAGGCTGACCATCGATCATCTATTCACACCAGTTCTATGTCATCCCACTTTCTTATCCATCCATACACGCTAAGGGCAATTTATCATGGTCATTTAATAGTAAGATTAAATGAGAACTTACCAGTTTGAAGTTTGATCTTTATTTTGTGAGGAGTAAAGTTGAGGGATTACGTGAAGAACCCGCCAGCACGCATGCGTGTCATTCTTCAAAGCAGCGGAGTGAATCACAGATACCTGTAATGACTTAAACATAGTAAGATTAGAGAAAAGATACGAGTTGAGTTTATGATCAAGGGTGGGAGCGGAGGGCACGTAATCCCTCAACGTTACTCCTCATAAAATAAAGATCAAACTTCAAACTGGTAAGATCTCGTTTAATCTTACTATTTTACTTCGGAGTTAAGTGAGTGACTACGTGAAGATTTTAAAGCTCTGTTATTCAAGCCGTGGAACGAGTCCATGTATCACGTCTGCCTTGTTTTTGGGGAGAATGCAGTTAACATATTAGACATTAATATGGTATATAAAATAACCATAAAGTTAATAACAAATCATAGCCCCTGTTTTTTGGGGTAAATTATGGTACAGAAAACTTAACAATGTTTCTGAAAAGTTCCAGTTTCCATTACTGGTTAGTTATAAATCTTTAGAATGTTCTTCCCGATGGTCATCCTGCAGTCCTGAGGGTTTGATCCATAGTAACCTCTAATTTAAATGCTGCCGACGTTGCAGCAGCCTGGTGGAGTGTGATTTACCAGTTTGTGTTTATACCAGCTTTTGTCAATACTATTTTAGCCATTTTAGATGGTCTGGCCTGTTTAGATGGTCTTTAATGAGGCTGTCTGTGGCTGATGAGAAGTTCCTTTTCTGTGCCTCTGATGGTCTTGGTTTATAACATGTATATTTGCAGATTTCTCACCACACCGAGTAAATCATCTGTAGGGTAGGCTTTAAAATGTTATTTTTAAGGCCTGCTGACCCCTGTCTGTTTAGTTTACTGATTCCTGAATATAGAAGTGTTAGTTGCCAGGTGAACTGGTCATGTTGTCCAGCCTTAATTTTGTAGGGACTGAGCCCTTAGTGCCGTGATCAAAGCCATCAGCATGACAGTTTTTAATATCAAAGGCTGTAATGACAGCATTGTGGCTGGAGCCCAGTTCATTAACAACGTTAGGACGATGCTGATGTCCCATATTTGGGAATACCTGGTCTTTGGGGAATTCACATTACAAAATGCCCCTCATAAACTTTGTTACCAGGGGTATGTGTCCCCACAGGCTGCTGTTCCGTTTTCTTGCCATAGGTAAGTAGATAGGTCACTTCTGGCACAGTTGATGTCACTAAAACTAAGCCCCTCGTCATGATGTAGATTAACCAAAGATTCCAAACAGGCTGGATGATGTATTATAGTTGCAATACATCTCCCATTTGTTAATGTATACTAGATATTGTCTTTAGGTTGATTGTCTGTGGGCCGCTGTGATCATGTCCATTGCTCTGGTCGTCAGTAGCCAGATGCTTTCAGACTCTATAATTTAAGACATTGATATGTTCATGGCACGGGTGGTTTTCCATACTTAGTCGTCTGTTTTCGATGGTGATACATGGTTCTAGTATCATTTCCAGTACCACCGAGAACAATGGTTGGGTAGGTCAGTTGGGTACTATTAAAATACCAGACGCAGAGTCTTGTTGTATTTTCCTTAGTACCCCCCTGATAAGGTTGCCAAATTGTGTTGGCCAGATTGTTACATGATGTAGATTTATTTCCACCCATGTGGTTGATATGTGCTACCACAATGATGTTGTCAATTTATAATCTAATATGCTGTTTAATATAACCCAGAGCAACATGACTTAAGGCCATGAAAGCACCCAACATTTCCAGGTAGTAATGCACCGTGTTAGTAATAATGATGCCTCCTGTGTATTCCATCTTCCTCCACAGCTGGAGATGGAATTGGTAGCACACCATCCTTGTGCATAGCATCCATTTGTAGGACTATAGACTGGTTGCTGACAATGATTGGATTGAAACAATGCCCAATGTTATCTTTCCACCATTTAGTTCCAATATGGCTTCTGTATGGTTTCATCGTTCTATCGAAATGACCACCATAAATTTTAAGAGCTCGTATTTTGGCCCTCTGTAAATGTTATAATGTAAGGGTCTGAATTGTGTGGCTGGAAACGCAGCCATTATATTGCCAATATTCTTGCTACCAGTCTGATGGATGGTTTATCCCCATGTCAATGATTTTGCTGTATGCCTCTATTAAGTTCGTAACTTCTTTTGGCAAAGTCACTGACATGAGAACTGAGTTAATGGTGAACCCCAATAATCCCTTTTGCTGAAGGCTTTAATTTTGATTTAATTGGATGGATAATGAATCCTAGTTTTCCAAATAATTGTTTAGTGGCTGTTACCGTTTGTTCAGCCAGTTCTAAAGTTCCCCCACAGTTAGTATGTCATCCAAAGAAGCCATTACCATTGTGTTTTTTCCCGTAGAACGCTATGGCTGGTTCTGATATTTTGTAAATAACCTAGGAGCTAATGAAACCCATTAGGTAGTGCTCTATACTGCCAGAGCTGAGCCATCCAATTACATTTAAAATAACGTATAATTGAATCAATGCTTGCCATGTAGTAACCTTAGAAGATCAATTACTTAACATAGCAAAGGTTTCCATTTAAAAAATGAGTATATCATATTTAATCTATGATGATGCGTCAAGCACCATCTTCTATTTTGTCAGGAAGGGAATGCGTAGATAAATAATTCCTCCCCCCCCCCCCTTCATAATGCAGCTAAAAAACGCATCTGTTGCTGCTGTCCTGTGTCTGTTTCCCATGAAACATAATTTGGGAATTGGTGATTAAGTCTGGATGCGAATAGATCGACATCTGATGTTCCATATCGTGCTGTAACATCAGCAAATCCTATTTTGTCCAACATCCATTCGGTGTTCTCCTCCAAATTCCTCTCTCGATATATCAGCTGGACTGGAGGATTATGTTGTTGTAAAATTCCATTGTGTATCCCTGGATACTGTTTAAGATATGTGTCAAAAGTTACTTATTCGATGTCTCTCTCGCACCAGCCTGCTTGCTTCCTTCAATTTGTAAGGAACCAGACCTCCTTAGTTACCAGTGGGTCCTTCTGGATCCCCGAGGCCGTGTGTTGAGGGTGTACACATCTTCCAGCATAGGGGCGATATCTTTGAGGATGATATTTGGACGTCTAGATGAGCTCTAGTTTGGCTTCATCGTCCAACTCCTTGATCTTCTAGATAGGTCATCTCCAAATAATAGGATTTTGTTTGGAGGTTTCGGGTTTAAACAGGCCCGCGAACTTAGGGTCTAATACCGGTTGGATGTTACCAGATGCATAAATTGATGGTTTGTACATACAGGGATTTCCAATTCCTGGTGGCAAGTGACGGCTACGGTGTCAGCTAATGTTTGCCCCTGCAGTTGATAGAACAAACATATAGTCTATACTGGCTTCTATCCTGGTCTGTAGATCTTCCCAGTTAGCTTTTACTCACCCCTGAACTGTTGTTTTCCCCTGAAAACACAGACCGACATTTCCTTGACTTTCCAGATGGGAATGGAATTTTGCCAGTAAAGTAGGGGCTGTCGTATGCTGCAATTTGTTTCAAATTGACTCAATCCTTCAGTCACAACATTTGTATTCCTGTATTGCAATCAGGAAATGATCCAATAATGCACCTATGACTTTGTGACTTAGAAATGGTATCATGTCAGAGGCATCACCTCATTGTTACGTTAATTAAATCTGTTTACCTGTCCAGGGTTAGCCCTAGACTTGACCCCAGTACTCCTCTGACAGATGAGTCTTCTGGGGAGAGAGAAGCATGATATAGCCCTGTATGAGGTGCTGCTTCCATCTCCCATAGTCTGTCCCTTTCCCAAGCACTTCCCTGTAATAATAGAAGTGAGATACAGCCCTGTATAAGGTGCTGCTATGGGACTTACCCACTGGAGGATTGCTTCTTGGACCTGCGTCGCTTCAACACGGTGTGCTCTCGCGGGCGCAGGTCCTGTAGTGTAAACGCGATGCAGTGTTCTCGGCCACTGTGCCGCCCCGACTCCCCTGCGGACGCTCCAACGCGGTGTAGTCCTCTCGTGGAAACTGGCCGCTTGCGGACGCAGGTTCGTAGTGTCAACGCGGTGCAGTGCTCATGGCCACTGTGCTGCCCGTATTCTCCTTGGGCCTGCGGAGCTCCAACGCGGTGCATTCCTCCCGGGAAACTGGCCGCTCTCGCGACGCAGGCCCAGCAGCGCCAACGTGTACCCGGTGCTCACGGGCAGCAACCGCTCGCTGCTATTTTTAGTTTCCCAGCCCCACGGACCCATGTAGGGTAGGTCCTTGGGCTGTTGTCAGATTGATGGCTCCGGAGTGCTCCATCGGTTGTCGGCGACCCGTATCCTTGCTGGAGCTGAAGTCGCACTGGCTCCCGCTAAGGGAGATTGTCGTGCCACCGGCCGTTGCTGGCTGCCTGCTCCTATAGCAGCTCTCCCCCACCAGCTTTCCACAGCCTTCCTGTAAACAAAGGTAAGTAAAAAAGAAACAAAGTTCTCTTACCTACTGTTGCAGGTTTCCAAACCTGCCGTTTGGGAGGAACGTCCTTCCTCTCCCAATGACTCGTTGCAATGCGTGTAGAGATAATGACACGCATACGTGCTGGCGGGTTCTTCACGTAGTCACTCACGTGACTCCGAAGTAAAATCTACAAATGTCTTTGGGATGTTGGAGGAAACTAGTGGAGTTCTGCAATGGTTGGTGCTGGGGCCACTTCTTTTCACATTGTATATTAATGATTTAAATAAGGGGATTGAAGGCTTTGTGGCCACATTTGCAGATGATGCTAAGATAGGTGGAGGGCAGGCAGTGCAGTCAAAGCAAGGTCTCTGCAGAAAGACTAGGGCAGGTTAAGAGAGTGTGCAGAGAAGTGGCAGGTGAAATTTAGTATAGCAAAGTGCAGAGTCATTCATCAAGAATAAAGGCGTAGATTATGTTCTAAATGGAGAATGAATGCAGAAATTGGAGGTGCAAAGTGACTTGGGAGTGCTTGCTCAGGATTCCCAAAAAGTTACATTTCAAGTCGACAGTCGTAAAAAAGGCAAATTCAATGCTGGCATTTATATCAAGAGGACTGGAATACAAAAACAGAGATGTAATGCTGAGGCTCTATAAGGCCTGACCAGGCTCTATAAGGCGCTGGTCAGGCCGCATTTGGAGTACTGTCAGCAAATTTGTGCCCCATATCTGGGGAAGGATGTCCTGGCTCTGGTGACGGTCCAGGGATGGTTTACAAGAATTATTCCAGGAATGAGTGGGTAAGCAAGCATATGTTGAGCGTTTGACAGCACTGGGCCTTTACTCGCTGGAGTTTAGTAGGTTGAGGGGAGACTTCATTGAAACTTACAGAATAATTAAAGGCATAGATAGAGTGGATGTGGATAGGTGGGAGAGTCTAGGACCAGAGGTCATAGCCTCAGAATTAAAGGGTGCTCTTTTCGAAAGGATGGGAGGAGGAACCTCTTTAATCAGAGGGTGGATAATCTGTGGAACCCATTGCCACAGAGGGCTGTGGAGGCTAAGTCAGTGGATATTTTTAAGGCAGAGATAGACAAATTCTTGATTAGAATGGGTGTCAAAAGTTATGGGGAGAAGACAGGAAAATGAGATTAGTAGGTATGTTACAATAATTACCTTCAGCACCGCTGCAGTTCTGCCACTGGCCGTGTGCGCGATTTTCGTGCCTTTGAGCGGGGTGGGAGGAGGGGGGGGGGGTTAAAAAAACGCATTTTTTTCCTACCTTGTCCTGGAATATCTTTGGTTGTAGTGCAAGCTTTTGCTGAAGATTTGTTCCGACGGCCATTCTATGTATTTTTTTTTAAATCGCCCGATAAGTTCAGCGCTGGAGTCATTTTAAAATCTGCTTCTAAAGCCGTCAACGCCGACAACGGGGATGGATTTCAGGTACGAGACAGGTAAAAGAAAGCCGTTTATTTTATGTATAAAAATGCTTCTTAAGATGCCTTTAATTCAAATTTTACGTTGCGAAACAGTGATTTCTTTCCCCATACGAACTGGCAGTATTTTTCATGCCGATATGGGGATTAAATTCACCACAACTGCAACGTTCCAAATGATCGCGCTCCAGAAAATCCCACTCGCAAGATGATTTAAATGGCCATTAATTAACAGGTATTGAACATTAAATTCCTTCCATTTGGCCTATAAATCCATGACAATGAGATTTAAAAATTATGTTATATTGTGAATTCTTGTGTGAATGTTATTTGGACACAGGCTATTTAAAAATGTTAATCAATTCTTAAGAAATTGATAGATGTTTAGATCTAGTAATTGAATTTTGTAATTAGCTACAATTAGGTAACTAACTAATTATATGCTTTAATTTCAAGTCATCTAAGTAAGATTGTTTCATGTTTGTTTCAAAATGTTTCAATCTAAAATAACTGAAAATTTCTTTCAGTTCTCTTAATTTTTAAGAAAGTTATGGGCTTTTGACTGTCCTCGATCACAGCTTTTGTGTTAGGTCAATTGAAAAGCAATAGGGACCAAGATGCTAATTTCTGAGTATGAAAATGGCGATAACCTTTTTAATATTGAAGATATGAAAGAGAATTAGGTGTCAAATTAACCTTCTTTTTATGCTTTATCTGATGGGATAAATTACAGTTGATTTTTTAAATCTCAAAATTTGGTAACATTGCTAGGATTAGGAGGCAGAGATCAGCCATGATTGAATGGCGGAGTGCACTTGATGGGCCAAATGGCCTAATTCTACTCCTGTAACTTGTGAACTTATGAACTTGTGAAACCAAAGGACTTGCAGGAAACCCACACGGTCACAGGGAGAATGTGCAAACTCCCCATAGACAGCACCCAGGCTTCACCAGCTGCGTCATTGAGCCATCCAGTTCAAGAATTTCAAATCATTTATATAAACTATAGGTTAAAAATCAGTCAACCACCAAGGTGCTAATTAGACCAGGGTTTCATATTTACAGTAGCCTAATGTAAAGATCTACATGTTGAGGCAAAGTTCCTTATATTAATTGCATCAGTTTATAGAGGCCAAGCAGACCATCCAAGTTGACCACCTCTTCTTCTTCTTTCGTGTGCCTAAAGTTGTTAGACAACTTGTTCTATTTGATCTTCCATTTGTGCACGTCGAGTTGATTGCATTAGTCGAAACAGGGCGGACCACGTGAAGGTTGCAATCTTCCACCCCTTGACCATCTCTGAATATAATGTTATCCAATTTGGTTTTATTCCTCTTTGTCCATCTTGCTGATCTTCATCATTATTTCTTTTATTAACCTTCTCCTTTCTGCTTTACCTTAAGTACTCATCAATTGCTTTATAATGTATATTTTTGAAGTAAATGATTTAAATGCCAGTAACAATAAAATGACAGCAATTATAGGCAGATCACATTATTTCAAATCCCTTATTCAGCCTTGTGTAAAGAGCTGCACAGTGCATTTAATGCATACAGTGCATAAAGAAAATACATAATTCACACTGGATTAGCTAACAATCACAGAGATAAAGTAGAAATTGTGACAGCAACATAATTAAATGACGATTCTCATGTAGCCCTGTCTCTACCTTTGCAACAGATCAGCTTTAAGGTTTTAAAGGCAGTCAAATTAAAGAATGTGATGAAACAAGAACTTTCATAATATAATCAGTTGAGCACAAAGTGACACAATTAGCTGTTACATAAGATTCAATGCAGACATAGAAATCTCCAACAATATATATCTCCATTGTTCAAATTAATTACAGTTGTAGCATTCTGTTTCATTACCTACTTCATTCTATTTCTCAGAAGACACGCGTTGAGCATATATTGAGGCAGAAATCTTCTAAGCTGCTTGTTATTAATGGATAAGTACAAAGTGTACTTGAAAAACATTTTTTTTACATGATTCAAAATGAATTTTCTTTTCAAGCAAATAACATTCACTGTTCCAAGTGAAAAGCAAATCATATGATATTATTATTAAACAGTTATTCTTTTCCAGTCCGTTAAAGATTCAGTGATGTGCGTTGTTTATGTAATCTGGCTGTTTCATCATGCTCAATAAAACTGTAGCAGAGTTTATTTTCCATTATTTATATTAAGATATGTTATTATTCAAATCATCGCTCAAGCGTAACAATTTAATGGGAAAGTTTGCCTAATTATATTGTAGCTCCCTATATGAAAGTTGTCACTGTGCATAGTGTCAATTTAATGAAGATCATACTTAGATAGCATGTTCTTCATATGTGTATGAGTATTGTGACAAAGTAAACAAATACCACTGAATTTATTTTCACATTAGCAGTGTTTCTGGTTGCCTGGAAACCCATATGAAATAAGTGAAAAGCACTAGAGTCCTTATTTTAATGTGATGTTGCATTTGTTTATTACTTTAGGAAAGAACTGCAGATGCTGGTTTAAATCAAAGGTCGACACAAAATGCTGGAGTAACTCAGCGGGACAGGCAGCATCTCTGGAGAGAAGGAATGGGTAACGTTTCGGGTCAAGACCCTTCTTTAGACTTATGTCAGGGGAATGGGCGGGACAGAGATAGAATGTAGTTGGATACAGTAAGACTGGTGGGAGAACTGGGAAGGCGATGGGGGGGGGGGGGGGGAGAGAGGGAAAGCCCTTGCTTTCCCTCTCTGTATCCCCTCCCACTTCCGAGCTCTCCCACCAGTCTTCCTGTTTCCGACTACATTCTATCTCTGTCCCGCCCATTCCCCTGACATTAGTCTAAAGAAGGGTCTCGACCCGAAACGTCGCCCATTCCTTCTCTCCAGTCTTTATTAGTTTAGTTTAGTATAGAGATACAGCACGGAAATAGGCCCTTCGGCCGCACCGACCAGCGATCCCCGCACACTAACACTATCCTACATACACCAGGGGCAACTTACACTTATACCAAGCTAATTAACCTACAGACCTGTACGTCTTTGGAGTGTGGGAGGAAACCGAAGATCTCGGAGAAAACCCACATGGTCACAGGGAGAATATATGAACTCCATAGAAACAGTACTCAAACCTGGGTCTCAGGCGTTGCAAGTGCTGTAAGGCAGCAACTCCACTGCTGCGCCACCGTGCCGCCCCTAAGTTCTAAGCTGAAATTACTTTGATATGAATGCAATTACTTCGGAGTGCAAACCAGGGTGATCCTGGGACTGGAGATGGATTGTTTACTGACCAGTTCTTGCTGAACTGCATAAAGTAATGGAGTTGTGCACACAGACAACTACACCTGGGCCCACCATGTCCATAGCAATGAATCTATAGCTAAACCAACCCCCTTTTCCTGCACTTAGTCCATTGTATTCTCTGCTTTGCCGATTCAAGTATTTGTCTACATACATCTGAGGTGTGAGGAGTCTCTGCATCCACCCTCCCAACAGGCACTTTATTCCAATGTCCATAAATGTGAATTTAATCACATGAAAGGTTTTGAGTATATCATTCTGTAGTCGGAATTAAGCTCGAGTAGGAAATCAACATAAATGGCATTTTTTTTTTTGTGTTGTCTTGCAGTAGGGCCTTCCTTTGAATAAATTCATCATTATTATCACATGCGCATGTGTTGTATTTATGCTCTTCTAAACTTTTATGTGGAAGCAGAAAAAAACTGTAAACTCATTCTGTCAAATAATTCTGTTTACTTAACGGCTCATTTATTAGTTGTGACTGTTCTACAGAGATTGCCAAGGTGCAAACCACAGACTTCAACTAAATCACAATTCCTTCTTTGCAAATATAGCCACATTGTGTTTGTGGCCAACCTAATGTGTATTTGTTGTGTTTGCTACATTGCAATATAACCTTCATTATGCTGCTCGAGTAATCTTTTTAAAGGTGGCTATAATGTATTAAATTGACGTAATTGAATCTTGGGACTTTGGAAAACCATTGACCCATTAAGCATCTGAATTACCTTCTCTTGATCAACGAAAGGGCTTCTTTTTTTATAGGTGGCATTTCCATTATTCACAGCAAGGTAATTTCATTTGCTGTGTGGGAAGTGCCCAGGAGAGTATTGAATGTCAATTTTGTACCTCTTCCATTTCACTCTTGAGTAATTTCAACACTTAGTGAACAAAAGGAGGGATGTGAAATCATTGCTTTCTCTATCTTGGCAGCTTCACGTCTGATAGATTAGGTTTAAGCAGCATGAAGTAGTCCTGTCGTCTTTTCTTGCCAAAAGGCTTGTATGTTGCTGAAACATTGGTAAGTTACAATTAAGGTTACTTCTGAAGAAGGGTCTTGATCTTAAACATCACCCAATTCTTCCCTCCACAGATGGTGCCTGGCCCGCTGAGTTACTCCAGCTTTTTGTGTCGATCTAAGCCTACCAATATTTAGTTTATAAAAAGCATGACCGTATGTGGGAAGGCTTCTTGTGGTTGCATCTTGAATGCACATCAGAATGGGTTTTCCCAGATATTTCTTGGAAAACCTTGCTAAGATGATCATTCCAACAAAGATTGTGAAGTCAACCTCAGACATCGGTGCCTACCTCTGTGATAAGTGTGAGGTGTTACATTTTGGGAAGTGTTGTGTTTGATAAATCAACCGATTCAGACAACAGAGTTGTATATCCAAGTACTTTATCCAAAAGCAGTGCGTAGACTCACATATCCGCATCCGCACTAGCAAAACCCTGAACCCAGCAAAGCCCGCCGGTGGGTAGTGACCCGTTGTCGATCTCCTGCTACCATTCACAACACGGTCTGAGGCCGGGGTTCTCTCCTGCTCTGGGAGGGCACTCAACACGGTCCTTTATGGCGTTTCTCACCCATTCAGACCGTGCATACTGAGCCTGTTGTGAACACCATTTGCGCACTACTTGCGTTGGGGGTGGGGGGGCGTTGGTGGTCTGCCCAGCTATTGCTCAGAAAACCTAGACATCACTAGACATTCCCAGACTCGTTTGGGACCATCTACTTGTTTTCGAAGGGTTTGCAATGCTGTGCTGCTAATTTAGCTGACAACTCCATTTTAGCTAACATGGTTTGTTTAACTCTCACAATACAGGAAGTCAAACCAGGGTAGGACCTTTATAATGAATGGTAGTGTCCTGGGTACTGTTGTAGAGCAGAGGGATCTAGGAGCATAAGCATCTTAAAGATGAAGAAGGGTCTGAATCTAAAACATTGTCTTTCTGATCTGCTGAATTACCGCCATATGCTGCCTGATCCACTGAGTTCCTCAAGCACTCAGTGTTTTGCTCAATATTTCAGCCTTCTACAATTTCTTGTTCATCCCTAATATCAATTCCCCAACTCCCAAAGTCATGATTCACCATTCTTCAATATCCAATAATCAGAACTCTATCGCACATCCCAGTAACTTGACGCTTTGCTTATTCATAGATCCAATCTCCATTCTACTTTCTGCGGGGCTTTACACCAATAGCAGGGCTAATGCAGGAAAGCCTTTAAGAAGTACGAAAAGCAGGTGTTGGATATCTGAAATAAAAATAAAAAATGTGAAAATATTCAGCAGATCAGGAAGCACCCATGGTTCTGTACTTGAATCTCAGCGCAGATCTTTGAGTCTATTTACAAACACATGGCCTTTCCTTGGATCAAATCAAAAGGAGAGCTGCTGGGGGAACTCAGTGGGTAGGGCAGGATCTGTGGAAATAAATAAATAGTTGACTTTCTAGGTTGAGACCCTTCAACTAGTTTGAAAGTGTAGAGGGGAAGTCGACACTGGGAATGGTTCCTCTGGTGGAGAAAAAGCAGGCTTCACAAGTTAGAAGTGGCCAATGGAAGGGATGGGCTTCGCATCTTTACTGAGGGTGGCAAATATTGAAATTGGTCTGGTGTACCCAGGACCCATGTGACATATGCTTTACACTTTATCCTCTCTGCTTTACAGAGACAATAGAAGGAAGAATTTTGAACAACTGCATATTCAACGATCCATACTAACTCCCCAATTTCCATTCATGTCACATTATGTAGAAATTGTATCTCACAGCATACATAAAATTGGTGAAAGGAACTCATTTTAAATACAAATGATCTAAATTATTGCTTTGAACTTAAATTTTATTCTATCTTTCCCATTCTCTACCTGCTTTATGGCATATATAAATTTACCTTATTAGTTTAGTTTAGTTTTAATTTAGCTTAGAGATACAATGCGGAAACAGGCCCTTTGGCCTACCGAGTTTGCACCGACCAGCGATCCCCGTGCATTAAGACTTATCCAACACCCACTAGGGACACTTTTTACATTATTTTAATACTAACCCAATTAACCTACAGACCTGTACGTCTTTGGAACGTGGGAGGAAACTGAAGATCTCGGAGAAAAACCCACGTGGTCACGGTGTGGGACCAGCTTAACAGGTGTGGGACCAGCATTCTGGCAGGCAGGTTTGCCACTGCTACACGGGTGGCTTTAAACTGAATAAGGGGGGTGGGGTGTTGAATGGGACAGTGGAGGATGGAGTTAAAGGGAAAGGGTTTCTTAAATGTGTGAGCGTAGAGACCGAAGGGTGTAAAATGAGGGTAGAAGAAATAGGTAGCAAGGTGAAAAGTAAAAGTGGCAGGCAGACAAAACCAGGGCAAAAATCAAAAAGGGCCACTTTTCAACATAATTGTGTAAGGGGTAAGAGTGTTGTAAAAACAAGCCTGAAGGCTTTGTGTCTCAATGCAAGGAGCATTCGTAATAAGGTGGATGAGTTGAATGTGCAGATAGCTATTAATGACTATGATATAGTTGGGATCACGGAGACATGGCTCCAGGGTGACCAAGGCTGGGAGCTGAACATCCAGGGATATTCAATATTCAGGAGGGATAGACGGAAAGGAAAAGGAGGTGGGGTAGCGTTACTGATTAGAGAGGGGATTAATGCAATGGAAAGGAAGGACATTAGTTTGGAGGATGTGGAATCGGTATGGGTAGAGCTGCAAAACACTAAGGGGCAGAAAACGCTGGTGGGTGTTGTGTACAGGCCACCTAACAGTAGTAGTGAAGTTGGAGATGGTATCAAACAGGAAATTAGAAATGCGTGCGACAAAGGCAAAACGGTTATAATGGGCGACTTCAATCTACATAGAGATTGGGTGAATCAAATTGGCAGGGGTGCTGAGGAAGAGGATTTCTTGGAATGTATGCGGGATAGTTATCTAAATCAACATGTAGAGGAACCAACGAGAGAGCAGGCTATTTTAGACTGGGTATTGAGTAATGAGGAAGGGTTAGTTAGCAATCTTGTTGTACGTGCCCCCTTGGGCAAGAGTGACCATAATATGGTTGAGTTCTTCATTAGGATGGAGAGTGACATTGTTAATTCAGAAACAATGGTTCTGAACTTAAAGAAAGGTAACTTTGAGGGTATGAGACGTGAATTGGCCAAGATTGACTGGCAATTAATTCTAAAAGGGTTGACGGTGGATATGCAATGGAAGACATTTAAAGACTGCATGGATGAACTACAAAAATTGTTCATCCCAGTTTGGCAAAAGAATAAATCAGGGAAGGTAGTATATCCATGGATAACAAGGGAAATCAGGGATAGTATCAAAGCGAAGGATGATGCGTACAAATTAGCCAGAAAAAGCAGCATACCGGAGGACTGGGAGAAATTCAAAGACCAGCAGAGGAGGACAAAGGGCTTAATTAGGAAAGGAAAAATGGATTATGAAAGAAAACTGGCAGGGAACATAAAAACTGACTGCAAAAGTTTTTATAGATATGTGAAAAGAAAGAGATTAGTTAAAACAAATGTAGGTCCCTTGCAGTCAGAAACAGGTGAGTTGATCATGGGGAACAAGGATATGGCGGACCAATTGAATAACTACTTTGGTTCCGTCTTCACTAAGGAAGACATAAATAATTTGCTGGAAATAGCAGGGGACCGCGGGTCAAAGGAGTTGGAGGAATTGAGTGAAATCCAGGTTAGCCGGGAAGTGGTGTTGGGTAAATTGAATGGATTAAAGGCCGATAAATCCCCAGGGCCAGATAGGCTGCATCCCAGAGTACTTAAGGAAGTAGCTCCAGAAATAGTGGATGCATTAGTAATAATCTTTCAAAACTCTTTAGATTCTGGAGTAGTTCCTGAAGATTGGCGGGTAGCAAACGTAACCCCACTTTTTAAGAAGGGAGGGAGAGAGAAAATGGGGAATTACAGACCAGTTAGTCTAACATCGGTAGTGGGGAAACTGCTAGAGTCAGTTATTAAAGATGGGATAGCAGCACATTTGGAAAGTGGTGAAATCATTGGACAAAGTCAGCATGGATTTACGAAAGGTAAATCATGTCTGACGAATCTTATAGAATTTTTCGAGGATGTAACTAGTAGCGTGGATAGGGGAGAACCAGTGGATGTGGTGTATCTGGACTTCCAGAAGGCTTTCGACAAGGTCCCACATAAGAAATTAGTATACAAACTTAAAGCACAAGGCATTGGGGGTTCAGTATTGATGTGGATAGAGAACTGTCTGGCAAACAGGAAGCAAAGAGTAGGAGTAAACGGGTCCTTTTCACAATGGCAGGCAGTGACTAGTGGGGTACCCCAAGGCTCAGTACTGGGACCCCAGCTATTTACAATATATATTAATGATCTGGATGAGGGAATTGAAGGCAATATCTCCAAGTTTGCGGATGACACTAAGCTGGGGGGCAGTGTTAGCTGTGAGGAGGATGCTAGGAGACTGCAGGGTGACTTGGATAGGCTGGGTGAGTGGGCAAATGTTTGGCAGATGCAGTATAATGTGGATAAATGTGAGGTTATCCATTTTGGTGGCAAAAACAGGAAAGCAGACTATTATCTAAATGGTGGCCGATTGGGAAAGGGGGAGATGCTGCGAGACCTGGGTGTCATGGTACACCAGTCATTGAAGGTAGGCATGCAGGTGCAGCAGGCAGTAAAGAAAGCGAATGGTATGTTAGCTTTCATTGCAAAAGGATTTGAGTATAGGAGCAGAGAGGTTCTATTGCAGTTGTACAGGGTCTTGGTGAGACCACACCTGGAGTATTGCGTACAGTTTTGGTCTCCAAATCTGAGGAAGGACATTATTGCCATAGAGGGAGTGCAGAGACGGTTCATAAGACTGATTCCTGGGATGTCAGGACTGTCTTATGAAGAAAGACTGGATAGACTTGGTTTATACTCTCTAGAATTTAGAAGATTGAGAGGGGATCTTATAGAAACTTACAAAATTCTTAAGGGGTTGGACAGGCTAGATGCAGGAAGATTGTTCCCGATGTTGGGGAAGTCCAGGACAAGGGGTCACAGCTTAAGGGTAAAGGGGAAATCCTTTAAAACCGAGATGAGAAGAACTTTTTTTCACGCAGAGAGTGGTGAATCTCTGGAACTCTCTGCCACAGAGGGTAGTTGAGGCCAGTTCATTGGCTATATATAAGAGGGAGTTAGATGTGGCCCTTGTGGCTAAGGGGATCAGGGGGTATGGAGAGAAGGCAGGTACGGGATACTGAGTTGGATGATCAGCCATGATCATATTGAATGGCGGTGCAGGCTCGAAGGGCCGAATGGCCTACTCCTGCACCTAATTTCTATGTTTCTATGTTTCTATGTTTCTATACAGACTCCGTACAGACAAGCACCCGTAGTCAGGATCGAATCATGGTCTCTGGCACTGTAAGGTAACTGGCACTGTCGCAGTAACTCTACCGATGCGCCACCATGACACCCTATTAGGATACACTGACCAAGAAACTCCTTAGATGTATGCTTTCTGATACAATTGCAAAAAAAATGAGTGATCAAGGAAATCATGTTGATTGTATAGTCTACAATTTACCCAGGTCCTCTGTTGTCTGATACATAGAATCTGACCATAGAAACACAGAAACATAGAAAATAGGTGTAGGAGTAGGCCATTCGGCCCTTCGAGCCTGCACCGCCATTCAATATGATCATGGCTGATCATCCAACTGAGTATCCCATACCTGCCTTCTCTCCATACCCCCTGATCCCCTTAGCCACAAGGGCCACATCTAACTCCCACTTAAATATAGCCAATGAACTGGCCTCAACTACCTTCTGTGGCAGAGAATTCCAGAGATTCACCACTCTCTATGTGAAAAATGTTTTTCTCATCTTGGTCATTAAATACTTCCCCCTTATCCTTAAACAGTGACCCCTTGTTCTGGAATTCCCCAACATCGGGAACAATCTTTCTGCATCTAGCCTGTCCAACCCCTTAAGAATTTTGTAAGTTTCTATAAGATCACCCCTCAATCTTCTGAATTCTAGCGAGTACATGCTGAGCCTATCCAGTCTTTCTTCATATGAAAGTCCTGACATCCCAGGAATCAGTCTGGTGAACCTTCTCTGTACTCCCTCTATGGCAAGAATGTCTTTTCTCAGATTAGGAGACCAAAACTGTCCATAATACTCCAGGTGTGGTCTCACCAAGACCCTCTACAACTGCAGTAGAACCTCCCTACTCCTATACTCAAATCCTTTTGCTTTGAATGCTAACATACCATTTACAATGGCATACAACAGAATGATTGTACCTGGATATCACTTCATTTGAATGTGAGATGCATGCAGATGTAGGAATATTTTATATACATCATCTTATTTGAAAGTCTACAGCTGAAAAATATCATGATCCCCCAAGCTGAAAAATATTACGATCCCCCTGCTGGATCCTATGCAGTTTGCGTATCAGGCCAATAAATCTGTGGATGATGCAGTCAAACTGGGCCTGCACTTCATCCTACAGCACCTAGACCACCAGGGGAGCTATGCGAGGATCCTGTTTGTTGATTTTAGCTCTGCATTCAACACCATTGTGCCAGAGCTACTACACTCCAAACTTTCCGAGTTGACTGTGCTTGAACCCCTCTGTTGCTGGATCACCAGCTTCCTGACAGACAGGAAACAGCATGTGAGGCTGGGAAAGCACATCTTGGACCCACAAACACTCAGCATATAGAGCACCGCAAGGCTGCACACTCTCTCCTCTACTCTCTCTACACCAACGACTGCACCTCCACAGACACCTCTGTTAAGCTTCTCTAGTTTGCGGACGACACGACCCTGATTGGACTGATCCAGGATGGGGAGGAATCTGCCTACAGACAGGAAGTGTCACAGCTGGCGTCCTGGTGCCATCGCAAAAACCTGGAGCTCAATGCTCTTAAGACAGTGGAATTGATTGTAGACTTTAGGAGAGCTCCCCCTCACCCCACTCATCATCAACAACACCACCACAGTCACATCTGTGGGGTCTTTTAAGTTCCTGGGAACCATCATATCCAAGAACCTTAAGTGGGGGACTACCATCGCAACCACAGTCAAAAAGGCACAACAGAGGATGTACTTCCTACGGCAGCTGAGGCAGCACAATCTGTCACAGGCAATGATGGTCCAATTCTACATGGCCATTGTAGAGTCTGTTCTGACCTTCTCCATCATGGTCTGGTTTGGCTCAGCCACCAAGCACGACACCTGGAGGGTGCAGCGAATCGTCCGGTCAGCAGAGAAGGCTATTGGCTGCAACCTTCCCTCCATTGATGAACTGTACACTCCAAGGGCCAGGAAGCAAGCGGGCAAGATCATCTCTGACCCCTCTCACCCTGGCCACAAACTCTTTGAATCACTTCCCTCTGGAAGGCGACTCCGGACTGTCAAAGCTGCCACAGCCAGACATAAAAACAGTTTTTATCCACGAGTAGTTGCTCTACTCAACAGCCAAAAATCTGTTGCCTCCTTTTGATCTGGTATTTCGTTGGTTCACATGCTTGATCATTAATGTTTTCTTATTATTATTATTAATGTTTAGTGTTTTCTGAGTCATTCTGTCACTGTATGTCATGTTGTTACTTGTGGGCGGAGCACCAAGGCAAATTCCTTGTATGTGACTACTTGGCCAATAAACTTACTTACTTACTTGGAAACCGCGTTGTGCAGCAGAACGTTTACAAGAGTCAAGAGTGAAGAATGTTTTATTGCCATATGTCCGGAAACAGAACAATGAAACTGGATGGGGCGCGGTCAATAAGCGTGTGCCTGTTGTCACCAATGTAATGTCCCTCTGTATGTCACCAATGTAATGTCTCTCTGTATGTCACCAATGTAATGTTTGTAAATGCCTTCAATACATGTCCTCACCTTCCATGGTCCAGGTAGCGTATTTCACGTATAAATATATTGAATTTAGGCTCGCTGGTCTTGTCATAAAACTGTAATGAGAAAGCACCAGGTGAGGCAGCGATCACATCTGCCTCACTGAGAGGGCACGTCTTGAGACCAGTGGAGGGAGAGCGAGCATCAATTACATCGGCTCAGCCCACGTAATTGACGCTACCTCACTCTCACTCCACGTTAGCTAGCTTCAGCAGCGGCGGCGCAGCACTGGATTCCACCGCTGTCGACACTGACTTTCCAGCTGCGGGCGGCGCTGACTGGTAGATTGATTCGTTGATTTGTAGTGGCCAATTCGGAGGCTCTGGGCCACTGAGAGCTCCCAATTGGGCCGCGCGCCTACGGGGTAATGTACTCTTGGCTCGGGTAGATCTACCCCAGGTGGAGGGGGGAGAGAGGGTTTGTGAAAGAGTAGGGGGGTGGAGGGGGAAGCAAGTGGTAGACGGGGAGGAGGGGTATGAGGGGGAATGGAGAAGGAGGAGAGGGGTAGGTGGGTCGTTCCCTCACGGTCCTGGGGCAATGCTCTCGCCCCTCCAGTCGCCGTGCTTCACGCAAACAGCCCCGGCTCTGCCCCTCTCTCTCCCCAGAGAGACGCTGTGATCACTCCAGGGAGGGCCGGGCCACTGCTACTAGCCAGTGCCTCCCCAGCCATTGACCTCACTGCACGCCACTGCTTCAGAACCTTGTGTTTCCAATTTATTGCAATAATTTTATGAATGTTTTTTTTAATGTTTTTTTCCAAAAATATCTTGTGCTTTATCCTCAGTCTGTGTCTTCAACTTTTAAATGATCTGATCCCAACAAGCAAAATAGAAATCCTGGATATTAGAAATTCTGGACATTGCATTCAAACAGTACTTGGTTCATGCCATTCATCCAGAATCTAATTACAATGAGCCTGCATCAATCCAATTTTACTGTCCGAAGAAGGGTCCACTTAGAGTCTGAAGGAGGGTCCCAACCTAAAACTTCAACTATCCATGTTCTCCAGAAATGCTGCCTGATCCATTGAGTTACTCCAGCACTTTGTGCCAATTTTACACTGCTCGCATGTCCAAAGACTCCCCGCTAATTTTACTTTTCATCAATGCACGAGGGATAATTTACATTGGCCGACAAAATTTCCAACCTGTGTATCTTTGGACAGTAGGAGAGAAGCTGAGCACCAGAAAGAATCGACTCAGTCACGGGAAGCACATGCAAAAACCTTCCCACAAACAGCTTTGGAGGTCAGGATTGAACCATGGTGTCTGGAACTGTGAGGCAGCAGCTTTACTACTCACAACATTCAGCACAGACGTTACAGCAGATGGTGTATTTCCAATATTGACAATTATTGAATACATGGCCACATCGACAGATTTAGCTCTTCCAATTGCTTGCATATGGGGATTTTGGAAGGAATACAGAAAGTACTCAGTGCAGTAAAATACCTCTATCATGTCCAAAGGACAAAGGACATTTATTGTCACATACACCAATTAGTGCAGTGAAATTTTAGTTACCATGCAGCATATAAATAAGATTAACACAACACTATAGAATTTAACATAAAACATAAAAACATCCCCCCACACCGGAATTAACGTTTCCCACTGTGAGGGAAGTCAACAAAGTTTAGTCCTCTTCCTCTTGGTCACCCGTGATCGGTGCCTATTGCGGCCCCCGCAGTCGCCGCAACAGCGGCCCGATGTTTCAGGCCCTCTCGCCGGAATGATGGAACTCCGGCGTCGGAACAGAAGAACACTCTCAGCGGCTTAGAGTTTCCGAATCGGCTGCTTCCTACTAGAGTCCACGGCTCCCAAAGTCCACAGGCCAAGCTGGGTGGAGCTCCAACACTGGCAATCCTCGGCAAAAGATCCCAGTCCTCCGCGATGTTTAAAGTCATCCCCGCCTGCGGCTGGAAGCTCCGCAGACCACAGACCACAGCTCCACAGTGTTCAAGTCGACAGGCCCAACACTCTGGAGCTCCAACACGGCGATCCCGATAAGGCAACCTCCCGCTCCGTGATGGAATTCAGCTCGGAAGTCAAGGAAGAGGTATATGAATTGGCCAGAAGAAGTGGAAAACCAGAGGACTGGGAGAAATTCAGAACTCAAACAGAGGAGAACAAAGGGGTTAAAAAGAGCATGAAAGAAAGCTTGCGGGGAGTATAAAAACTGACTGTAAAAGTTTATTTAGGTATGTAAAAAGGAAAAGATTAGTGAAGAAGAATGGAGGTCCCTTATGCCCCTCTCCCACTTAGGAAACCTGAACGGAAACCTCTGGAGACTTTGCGCCCACCCAAGGTTTCTGTGCGGTTCCCGGAGGTTGCAGGTGGTTGCCGGAGGTTGCAGGCAGTAGAAGCAGGTAGGGAGACTGACAAAAACCTCCGGGAACTGCATGGAAACATTGGGTGGGGCACAAAGTCTCCAGAGGTTTCCGTTCAGGTTTCCTAAGTGGGACAGGGGCATTACAGTCAGAGACAGGTGAATTTATAATAGGAAACAAGGAAATGGCATAACAGTTAAATCAGTACTTTGGTTCTGTCTTCACTAAGGAATAACTAAGAAGGAAATAACTCAAGAGCATTTGGCCAGTGATTGAAGGCATGGCCAAGACAAAAGTTAGCACACTGCGCAAGTGGCCAGCAATTAAATCATTGGTGAGTGCCGGAGGAATTGCAATATTGGACAAGTTACCGAAATGGCAGTGAGAGTTTAGATTTAAACAAAAGCATGAGAATTGAAAATGGGCACAGTTTGAGGATAAGGGGCCACAGGACAATGCACTTAGAGTCATAGAGACATAGAGTGATACAGTGTGGAAACAGGCCCTTTACCCCAACTTGCCCACAACGGCCAAAATGTCCCAGCTACACTAGTCCCACCTGCCTGTGTTTGGTCCATATCCTTCCAAACTTGTCCTATCCACTTATTACCATTGAAGCAGCTCTTGCTCTGTAGCTTGACTCATCTTAAAGGAAGAATATTGTAATTAATAATAGACGAGTCTGTTAATCTGAGCAGCGATATTTGTACTTTTATTATCAGATCATTGCATAAACGAAATTACATTTGTCATTGCTATTACGATTCATACGCTGCGCAATTTTGTAATATTGCATAGCAAATGGTGTTGATAGAAATTGAATTTCAAAATATTGTAACTGTGGTCAGAGCAAAGATAGCTGTGGAAGGGGATAACAAATGTTTCCTGTTGTTGTTAGTCAGGCAGAAAATAACATAATTGACTGTCACCTAAAATCCTAGCCAAGGTAACATTAATTTTCACAAGCGTCGTTTCATGACTGGAATTAATCACACGGACTATTCAGTCTTGTAGCTGCTGTGTTAGCTGTCATTCACCATAATTATAAGTATGCAGTACTGATTCTTCAGTTCACCATACTTCCTGGAGCACTGATGTTGCAAACTATTTTTGGATACATTCATAGTGAAACGAGGCATGAAGATTGTTTGGTTTATTATAGAGGTACAAAGAAGAATTTTAACTCTTTGAATATCCCACTGTTTAATCAAGTATGATTATCGTAACAGTAACTTATGTGCGATGGAGCATTTATACCATGGGGTAGATTGTTATACGTATCTCTGTATATCATTAAATGTTTGGGCAAGCAGATTATTTTCTTTACATTGGGAGCTCTTTGTGACTGAATTTTAGTTTATCGCAGATCTTGAAGGAGATTTCATTAATGATGTACAGTATCTGCAGTTTCCAGTCAGAGGCAGATATGGCCATTTCCTTTTGCCTGGCCTTTACCAGCCTGCAGGGATAAGGAAGATGGATGGGATGAAGCAATGATGTTTCCACCACATCTGCTTCCATTAACGTAATATAATAAAATATATTATGTTCCTATAGAAAGAAAGAAAGGAAGCATAGTTTGTCAGGAATAAATCCATCCCGTGGTCTTTTCTTGCTGTTAGACCCATTTCTGTTAATTCCTCGGGCGTACATATCAGCTTTCCTTTAATAGATATAAAAAGCTGGAGAGAAGGAAAGGGTGACATTTCAGGTCGAGACCCTTCTTCAGGCCCGAAACGTCACCCATTTTTTCTCTCCAGAAATGCTGCCTGTCCCACTGAGTTACTCCAGCTTTTTGTGTCTATCTTGGGTTTAAACCAGAATCTGCAGTTCCTTCCTACACATTTCAGCTTTCCGTTATTTGCTTTGGGAACCCACAGGGCCGCATTTAAACTGGGATGTGTTTACTTTCATGGATCTGCTGTTTGCAATCCCGCTAGATGAGAAAGACGACAATGCAGAGGAACAGCAGATTAAAACAGGATCAAAGTAAGATGTGACAAATGAAATTCTACTTCACCATGAAATGTCCTGGCTGCAAAGGAGCTCAGCCTCATTGCTTGAGCTAGCTGCCTGCAGAGAGCACAGCTAATGTTGGCATCAGTCTCAGTGCAAGAAGGACCCAGGAGGATTAGTCTCCTGCCTGCTGCATCTTGGAAAGTTTTCACTTAGGCTGTGTGAATTCACCAGCAGGACGTCGTTAACATGAGAAATACCGGCTGCTGTGAACATCCAATTCTTATCCAAACACATTCATAATTTAATTCAGTTTAGCTTCGTTTTCGAAGTACAGCGCGGCAACAGGCCCTTCGGCCCATCGAGTCCGCACAGACCAGTGATCCCCGCACAACAACACTATCCTACATAGGCGAGGGACAATTTACAATACAATTTAAATATACCAAGCCAATTAACCTACAAACCTGTATATGATTGGAGTGTGGGAGGAAACCGAAGATCTCGGAGAAAACCCACGCGGCTACGGGGAGAACATACAAACTCTGTGCAGACAGCACCCATGGTCAGGAATTATTATTATTATTATCTTCTTCTTCTTCTTCTTCTTCTTCTTCTTCTTCTTCTTCTTCTTCTTCTTCTTCTTCTTCTTCTTCTTCTTCTTCTTCTTCTTCTTCTTCTTCTCCTTCTCCTTCTCCTTCTCCTTCTTCCTTCTTCTTCTCCTTCTCCTCCTTCTCTTCTTCTTCTCCTTCTCCTTCTTCTTCTCCTTCTTCTCCTTCTCCTTCTCCTCCTTCTCCTTCCCCTTCCCCTTCCCCTTCCCCTTCCTCCTCCTCTTCCTCTTCTTCCTCTTCTTCCCCTTCTTCCCCTTCTTCCCCTTTTTCCTCTTCTTCCTCTTCTTCCCCTTCTTCCCCTTCTTCCCCTTTTTCCTCTTCCTCTTCTTCTTCCTCTTCTTCTTCCTCTTCTTCTTCCCTGGTTACACCAGCATTTTGTGTCCATGTTTGGAGTAAACAAGCACCTACAGTTCCAATGACAAACGTGATTCAGTGGAGAGGGAAGCTGAGTTAGCAGCTTTACAATTAACCTCATATGATGAGTTGGTGAGGTTTGAAGTGCAGATTGAAGGATGGAAATTTGTAAAGGGAGAGTTCAACAATTAACTTTGGTAAGTGCATATAGAAGATCAATCAGCCCTGTGATCAAATATTTGCAAGCATATTTGGGGAATACATGATATATCCACCAGCTATGTTAAAAGAAACAATGCGATATGATACAATATGATACAATACAATACGTACAATATAATACAACTTTATTTATTGCCGGAGGGAAACTGTCTGCCAACAGTCATAAAACAAAAATACATGAAACATGAAAAAGTGACGCATCGAAAGTCCTAGGTTGGGGATGTGCAAAGGTTGGGAAGGCAAGATGGGGGGGGGGGGGGGGGGGGGGGGGGGGGGTGGGAAGAGGAAGGAAGGGGAGCCAGTCTATCCCACGAGAGAAGGGGGAGGTTGTACAGTTTGATAGCCACAGGGAAAAAAGATCTCCTGTGGCGTTCTGTACTGCTTCTTGGTGGAACCAGTCTGTTGCTGAAGGTTCTCCTCAGGTTGACCAGTGTGTCGTGGATGTGGTGAGCTGTATTGTCCAAGATGTTCCGCTGTTTGAGGAATGTTCTCCCCTCCAAGACCATCTGCAGTGGATCCAACTCCACCCCCAGGATGGAGCCAACCTTCCTGATGGACATTGAGTTGTGCAAATGCCCCACTTTGAAGTGACGTGTAAGTTAATAGCCTCAAAATTAAGTTCCTTTAATGAAATGTGAAGCTGCTTTGAAAATAATCTCCGCATACTAAATTTCTCTAGGTTAGGAAACTCAGAGTGAAATAGAGGTGAGATCTTATCGAGTGGGTGGGAGACAAAATGTGCAGTGTGCATAGTTTCTCCTGTTCCTCAATGAAAGACCTTGGTTGGAGAGATGTTGCAACATTCAGAGGCAGAGCTTGCAATCCTAATTGCTAGCAATCAAAAAGGGTGAGAATGAATATCAGCGGAAGTGAAGGGTTACAAGGAGTGGGCTCCAAATGATTATCAGAGAGGGGACAACATTTAGAACAGGTCACAGGGAACCCTGTTCATCTAGTTACCCATAGCAAGTAAAGCAGTTGATGTCCGAATGCAACAAAATCTTGACAGGATTCAGTCATGGGCTGATATCTATATTACTAAATCTCTGATCTTGACCGCTTTTGGCCGACTGTGCTGCGATTTCTGAGAGAATGCCGCAACCTACGGCCGTCATTTTTGGCCACCTCGCTCAGAGCCCCCCTCCGCCGTATGAGTGCGGAGGATTCTTTCCGTCGATGAAAAATGAGAGAGATATTAATGTTTTTACAAAATTCCCCATTCTCTCTGCTGCCCCCGCTGGTGGGAGAGGGAGGGACTATAAAACCAGGAAGTGTCGTGCCTCACTCAGTCTCTGCCAGAACCAGGAAGTGAGAGGGTCACGTCTCACTGAGCTGCGAATAACACTGAAGACACGTCTACTCCACGGTGAGTCCCTTCGATGCGGCTGTAAAGTGGCTGCAGCCCTTTTAAAAAAAAATTGTGTTCACAAAATGAA
The DNA here is from genome assembly GCF_028641065.1 of Leucoraja erinaceus. Lineage (NCBI taxonomy): Eukaryota > Metazoa > Chordata > Chondrichthyes > Rajiformes > Rajidae > Leucoraja > Leucoraja erinaceus. Next base: position 152,428,412 of record NC_073377.1, read on the forward strand.
TTTTGGTTGTCGGGTGGCTGCAGCCCAATTGTTTGCCTTGCCTTTTTTTAACAAGTTTGTGTTCACAAAGTGAATTTTGTTTTTTTTAATATTATTTTTATTCGAAGTACAATAATTTACAGCAATACACACCACATATATCTCATTACATTTGTTGTACCCCTTCATTTTTTGAGCTTTAAAAAAGATAGATATAAAAGAAGTAAGGAAAGTGAGAAAGAATCGTGAAGATGCAGGAAAGTGTTGGGAAAAGAAAGCCCGTTAGAAAAGGAGTTAGAGAAGAAAGTTAAGAAATAGACTCTAGAAAAGAAAGAAAGAACCCTCTATCTGATTGAATCTTAAAATTGCGTGGTCTTTTTCCCGTTTTTTCAGTTGGCGTGCCAGAAGTTTGTGGGGTTTATCCTCAAATTCAAAGTGTTCCCGTTTTGTAATTTGGAATAGTCTTATAACTTATTTAGTTTAAATTTCAATATTAATATTTTATTATGTTTATCCATAGTTGGATCTTTAGCATTATCTATATCTAATTGTCTGATCTGTTCTTCTAATTGTCTTTGTTCATTCTTATTCTTTTTGTTTTGAAAAGCTTGGTATGAGATAATGACTCCTCTAATAAATGCTTTGAAGGATTCCCATGGTAAAGTGGACGGTGTGTCTGGTGTATCGTTTGTCTCAAAAAATAAGTCCATCTGGTTTTTTAGATATATACTCCCTTGTGGGTCTTTTAAAATTTGCGAGTTAAACCTCCAGAACGATTTATTCGTAGACATTCCTTCCAGTTTTAAAAAAAGAAAGTTAGCGGGGAGTGATCTGAAATCGTATTGGTGTGATATTTAGGGTTCATAGTATAAGGGATTAGTTTTGTATCCACCAGGAAATAATCTATACGTGAGTATGTTTTGTGTACTGTTGAATAAAAGGAGTATTCCCTTCCAGTCGGATTCGCGATCCTTCAAACGTCTGTATGTTTGTATTTTTTGTGTATGTATTTAAGAGTTCACTAGTTTTAGATTTCATAATACCTCTTTGTTTTTGCATCGATTTATCTAAGTACGGGTCTAAAACACAGTTGAAGTCTCCTCCAATTATAACATTTTGGTAGTTGAACTCTGCGATTGTATTCAAGATTTTATTATTGAAAAATTAAGGATTATCAAAATTGGGCGCATATATATTTACCAAGGTGATTGGCGTAGCATGGATCTCTCCTGTAACTATAAGATATTTCCCTTCCTTATCGGATATAATGTTCTTTGATTTAAATGGTATTCCTTTGCAAATAATAATTACGGTACCTCTGGATTTTGAGGTGTGTGAAGAATGATATGTTTGGCCTATCCAATTCGTCCTCAATCTCATCTGATCTTGGTGTTTAAGATGCGTTTCTTGTAAAAAAGTAATGTCCGTGTTGTATGATTTCAACTGAGCTAGTATCTTGCCCCTTTTGATTGGTTCATTAATACTCCTTATGTTCCAGCTACAGAATGTGATTTCTCCCATTTTCTTTTGTTTATCGTCTTGCATTTTCGCTGATTTTAATACCCTTAATTATTATGGTGCATCCATACCTCAAGACTCTGGATATTTGGGGAATGTTTATGTTACTGACTTCCTTTGGTAGATCCCTTTTGCAATTGTCCTTAAAAAAAACCACATAGTTGTGACATATTGTGATTTAAAAAAAATTGAACAAGTGAAATTACAGTGTCTAGAGTAGTCGACACTGTAATGAGTGTCCCACACGGCTGTGGGGTTTGACATCAATTCAACTTCCAATGTTGATGTTATGCAATTAGCTCCGCTCCCTTTATTACTCTTAGACTAGGAGGGAGGGACCTTTTCAAAATCAGTTGTATTTCACCCAATTACAGTATATATATATATATATTATTTCATTAAGACTTATCAAATCGTATGTTCAGCTACTGTGAAACTTATATATCTAACACTTTTATCTACTAACTATTTACAGTTATAGTTATACCTTTGATAATAGTTAGCTGTTGGCTGAGAGGGTTAACCAGAATCAGGCTCCTGGAACTATGCCGGGTGCCTGAGTCTCCTCCCTTCCCCACACGAAGTACATAGCACTAAAACTCCTGATATTATCTACGTTAGTTCTAAAATTTGTTATTTGTTATTTCTTTATCCCTGCTTAACTATCTCGCTCTATATACGGGATAGTCTGTCTTTTTAAAACATTATTACATTTTGCCCATTATATAGTCCTGGTTAGTTTCCATTTCTATTTCTATATTAGTGTTGTTAATTATTGTTAATTCTCTATGTTTTGTGAAACTATTTTAAGATCTTAAACCGCCATTTGTCCTTGTGATGTTTTCCACGTTCGGCTCTCCTGTTCGTCTCTCCGTTGTTAATCAGTCTTTCCTTCATTTTGAACACAGAGTGTCCTTGAGTTAAATTCCAAAGCGTCCGAGGGAGATAAGGTGTCTAGACCAGCGCACGTGGAGATACTCCTCCATTTTAGACTTTTAGAAAATGGTGTTTCATCCCTTATCTTCGGGCATTCTCTGTGAACTAATAAAGAGAAATAATTTGTCCATACCATCCTGCTGCATTCATTAATCCTCTGTTTCTGCCACAATCTCTTGGGCATATTTGTACGCTGAGTCCGGATTAGTGAACAATTTCTCCTTTCCCTTGAAAGTAATTCGCATCCTGGCTGGATAAAAAATGCCACATCTGACATTTTGAACTCCTTGGAGAATCTGTCTTGTCTGTGAGATCTGTTTTCTCTTTTGCCCGATCTCATAGGGATAATCCCGGAAAGGTTTGATAGAGTCGTTTCCAAACGTCATCTTCACTCCGTGTTTGATTTTTTTCATCAGCTCTTCCAGTGCTGAAATATCCCGAAGTTTGACTATGATCTGTCGTGGGTGGGCTGGATCTACTTGTGATCTTGGCTTAAATCTGGGTACTCGATGTGCCACTTCAATTTTCGCTTCCACGGGTAAATTGAGTACATGTTTGATTATGTTGGCAGTAAACTCACGGGGGTTGTTTCCCTCTGCTCCCTCTGTTACTCCCAGTATTCTTAAATTTTGGGGTCTTAAGCGAGCTTCGAGATCGAGGCATTTATCCAAGACTTTCGCCAGATGGCTCTTGAGGCTCTCTAGTTCTAGCTTAATTCCCTGCATATCTTCAGACATTTGTGCAACAGCTGTTTCCATGTCTTTCATTGCAGTTACATATGAAGAAACAGTTTCATGCACAGCCTCAAACTTCTTTGTGGAATCTTCTTCCACTTTATCAATTCTCCCCGTTAGCTCTTCTTGCACATCATCAATTCGTTTTTTTTAAATGCCAATGCAATCAATAATTTTTTGATTGCCAGCATTGATGTTCGACATATTTTCCATCATTTTTGCATTGATATTTTCCATCATTTTTGAATTTACAGCCTCAATATCCTTTCTCAGTTCTCTTACCGAATTCTTAATCTCCTCGAGTTCATTTTTCTCCTTAGTAGCCATCTCAGTCTTGGATCTTGTAGCCATTACATCTTGTAGCCCAATTGTTTGCCTCGCCTTTTTTTTTAATAAGAAGTTTGTGTTCACAAAGTGAATTTTGGTTGTCGGGTGTCTGCAGCCCAATTGTTTGCCTCGCCTTTTTTTAGGTGGAGGGGGGGGGGGAGGAGGAGGGGGGGGGGGGGGGGGGGAGGGGGGGGGGGGGGGGGGGGGGGGGGGGGGGGGGGGGGGGGGGGGGGGGGGGGGGGGGGGGGGGGGGAGGAGGGGGGGGGGGGGGGGGGGGGGGGGGGGGGAGGAGGAGGGGGGGGGGGGGGGGAGGAGGGGGGGGGGGGAGGAGGGGGGGAGGAGGGGGGGGGAAGAGGGGGGAAGAGGGGGGGGGAGAAGGGGGGGGGAGAGGAGGGGGGGGGGGAGAGGAGGGGGGCACACTCTGTCAGTATGGGAATGGGAAGTGGAATTAAAATAGTTAGCAGCCAGGAGATCCAGTGGGCCTTGGTGGAACGAGAGTAAGTGTTCAGCGAAACGGTCGGCGAGTGTACACTTGGTCTCGCTGATGTACAGGACAGCTTGAGAGAGACTTGCGTCAGGCTGGCTTCTGGCAGATTTTGGGAGCCAGTTATTGCGTACAGCAGATGGAGCAACTTTCAACAGCTTTTGCAGCTTCTTACATAACCCCAATTAAAGGTTTGTGATATCTCATTACTAGCTCCCTTGATGTTTTCATTCTGTGTCAATGTCTTCCAACATGCTCGGTCCTGATTCCTAGAGGAAAAAATAGGATCTTGATTACGGGTGCTGCCTGCGCAGAGTTTCTACATTCTTCCTGTGCCTGCATGGGTTTTTAATTCCAGGTTCTCCAGTTTCCCCCCACGTTTGTAGGCTAATTGGGTTCTGTAAATCGTTGCTCGTGTGCAGGATAATATGAAAGCTGAGTCTCACATTGCGTGTACACATAAGAGGTACCCCGAGTGAAAGACTCGTGGTTGTGTACGAGATTGCAAGTGTATGATCAAGAGTTTAACCGAGTTCCCACGGGTATGACAAGTTTGCCATTTACTTGTCATTTCTGCGATGTTCCAAGTTCGTTTCCCGATGTTACTCTTGAGCCAATCATGATTGAAGGTTTGTTTTAATAAGCAACAGTGTTATGTTTTAATAAGCAACAGTGTTAAAGAAGACCTCTCCATCCTGTGGCTTTGTTTTGAAGATAGAATTCAGCGCGGCCGCATCTATTGATGTGACCTACAAAGGGGAAAGGCGCACCATACAGTGCCAGAGCAGTTATACTTATGATTTGTTTGAAACACACAGGTTTGATATGTTTTAATTGAATTTACTACCATGTCTACACACTGCGGGGAGACGGGAGATTAAATCTTTGAATGTGGACGGATGTGCACATCAGATTGTTGTGAGGCGGAGCTCAGGGTTCGCCTCCTAAGCTGCTTTGGTGCCCAGGCGTGAGTTGAGGTGGAGAGAGGTTGGGGGGGTGGGGAACGGACTTGGACACTTTGGAAGTGATTGCCCACCAGTCTCAAAAGCCGCTGTGTCTCCCTGTCCCTGGGATAGCAGGGGGCGATCAAACAGCACAATACCCCCCTCCCCCTCCACGCCAACACGAAGGGCAACGATCCCAAGGCTTTAGCGTCAGGAACAGCGGGCAGGCGACAATCACCTGCCATAACGCGAGAGAGATCATGCACTGTTGTAGGTCTCCTTTGCACGTCGGTGTTTCTGTCTTTCTCCACTCATTGTTGGCCCTATCTGTCACCACCCCCACCTACACCCCTCTGCTTCCCGGCCATGTGTGTGACCCCTTCCCTCCCCTCTCCAGCTCCCCGCCCATTGCACCGGCGCGGGGGCTTTGCACTGTCTTCACGTCGGCGATGCCAGCAGGTCAGTGCCAGTCGCCCCGGGGCAGTCGCTCCCTTCAGTTTCCCAGGGGGTCGGGACGGGACTGGAGTTGGGAGGGAAAGGTGGGGGGGGGGGGGGGGGGGGGGGGGGTGGGTGGGTAGGTGAGCAGGAGAGTGGGGGTGTTTGCAGTTGCAGAGGGAGGGGGCAAGGGCGGTACAGTTCCCAGTCTCAGCTCCTGTCCAGAGGGGTGGCCGGAGACGTCAGGACCAACGGGACACCGACCCCCAGGCCCACCAGGCCCACTGCAAGCACGGAGAACCCAGAGACCCACAGCCAGCAGAAACTTCAGCCCAGCCCCGCTAAAACTCCAGAGGAACCCGCTCCCCGATGGGCCGCTACGGCGACAAGTGGCAGTTCGCCCACATCCCGAGCTGCGCCCCCTCATCACACTGGTCTAATGTAATTACTCAGCACCTTGCTGTTTTCAGTTAAATTAATCCACTAAACATCCATCCACTCTGTCCATATAGACCAGCATGTTTTGTATTTACATTTCAGCAACTAACTAATGAATGTTGTTTGTCACTAAAGAAAGGAGACCATGGGTCAGTGTCCAAAATACATTTAATTTGATCTAAATTTAACACTATTAAAAAGTCTAAATGGGCCTTATACTTATCATCAACAACATCAAGGTGTTTTACCATGCTGCACCACACTGCCTTGGAACTATCAAGGTTCATGAGTACAGAGTATCAAGATTTGTGTATAGGAGCAGGGAGGTTTTACTGCAGTTGTACAGGGTCTTGGTGAGACCACACCTGGAGTATTGCGTACAGTTTTGGTCTCCTAATCTGAGGAAAGACATTCTTGCCATAGAGGGAGTACAGAGAAGGTTCACCAGACTGATTCCTGGCATGTCAGGACTTTCGTATGAAGAAAGACTGGATAGACTCGGCTTGTACTCACTAGAATTTAGAAGATTGAGGGGGGATCTTATAGAAACGTACAAAATTCTTAAGGGGTTGGACAGGCTAGATGCAGGAAGATTGTTCCCGATGTTGGGGAAGTCCAGAACAAGGGGTCACAGTTTAAGGATAAGGGATATAGAAAAACATAGAAATAGAAATATTTTAGGACCGAGATGAGGAAAACATTTTTCACACAGAGTGTGGTGAATCTCTGGAACTCTCTGCCACTGAATGTAGTTGAGGCCAGTTCATTGGCTATATTTAAGAGGGAGTTAGATGTGGCCCTTGTGGCTAAAGGGATCAGGGGGTATGGAGAGAAGGCAGGTACAGGATACTGAGTTGGATGATCAGCCATGATCATATTGAATGGCCGAATGGCCTACTCCTGCACCTATTTTCTATGTTTCTATGTTTCATAGAAAAAGCCTGGACAATGTGGACCACTTCCCAGATCTTGTTGAAAACAAACATTGAGTCACCACTGCCTTCAATGTGTTGGCACAATCATCAGTCAATTGAAGAGAAAGGTAGTTAAAAATCAAGAGTAGGACTTGGTACAAAATACATCGAAGGGTACCAGTGATATTCATCCTCACATATGCTTCTGAGACATGGACTTTCTACAGCAAACATTCAATCATTGCTGTCTCCAAAACATTCTCAAAATTCATTGGAAAAGCAAAGTACTGTAAACCATTGTCAGTTTTTTTTCCCAGGCCAATATGCCCTGCATTAAGGTCCTGTTTTCTCTTATTCAACAAAGTGGGACAGGCCATATTGATCGTATGCTTGTCATCAGACTCCTGAAAAGCTCTATTCCAAACTCTCTCTTAGGGAGAAATTACCAGGCAGAGAAAGAAAAAGGTTCAAGAATATGTCCAGAGCATCAATGAAGAAATTCAAATCCTCCACTGACTCCTGGGAACCTGTGGTCCGTGACCATTCAAGGCAGAGAAAGGGCATTTGGCCTGACTTTGAGAATCCTGAGACCATGTATCAGGAGCACATAGGAGCCCGGCATGAATGGCAGGAACACTTCTTCTTACAAATTACCCATTCATTCATTCATTCATTCATCATCATCTCCGGCTCTGATCGTGGAACCAGGATGGCAACAAGTCATTCTTACTTCCCCTTCCTCCCCCTAGATGCAGAAGAGAACCCTTGAGATGGTGTGCAAGTTCACTCTCTAAGAATTGTAATCTGGAGAAAGGGCCCAACTAGAAACTTCATCTATCCATTCCCTTCACATATGTTGCTTGACCCGTTGAGTTCCACAAGAGCTCTGTGTTTTGCTCAAGATTCCATCATCTGCAATTTCTTGTGTCCCCAATAATCTAAGCCGGCCTCCTGAAAGCTTGGGGGTAATTGTGGAAAGTGTGCAAGATCAGAATGCCAGCAATTTCATAGTAGCTTCTGAGTTTCCAGCATTCTCATTTTCAGGGTGGGTTACAGGAGTATACTGGATGGTATTCATTTGTTTGACTGTGTGAGAGGGGTGAACTACACTATATTTATCAGTTTATGGCCTTGCTCAGCTGTTCTGATCTGGTTGGGTCATTGAAAATTGATTGCAAATTGGTCTTAAAGCATATTCCAAATTCATTTTTTGGAAAACCTTCAGCTATGCCTTCAGGCTGTTTTTTATTCAATGTTTCCTTCCTCCACCAGCCCACTTTACAGCACCGGGCAAAGCATCCAGTGATGACTACATAAACCTGGCTTCAACCTTTGTTCCCTTAGCAGGATGTTTGGTTTTATTTCACCTTTGGGTTTTTGGTCAATCCGTAAACGTTCTCCTCAATTTAGACTTTACTTTAGAGAGACAGCGCGGAAACAGGCCCCTTGGCCCACCGAGTCTGCGCCAATCAGTGATCGCCCCATACACTAGCACTATCCTACACACTAGGGACAATTTACAATTTTACCGAAGCAAATTAACCTACAAACCTGTACGTCTTTGTAGTGGGGGAGGAACCCGGAACACCTGGAGAAAACCCACGCAGTCACTGGGAGAACATGCAAACTCCATACAGACTGCACCCATAGTCATGGCCAAACCTGGGTCTCTGACGCTTAGTCAACAGATTTACCGCTGCGCCACTGTGCTACCTTAATTTTAATTGTGCAATTATCCGATAGATTACCAAGACAAAACCACTTCCTGCTGGTCCATGTTACGGTTGCAAGCAGTGGGAAAATTAAATCTAAAAATAAATTGAAAACAATGGCAAGTTGTGAATTCATGTACATCCAACAATGTGTTGCCTTTGGCATCTGATATCTCCTCTATGCTCTTAGAAAGCAGCATAATAGTATATCCTTTATTCTAGCACAAATTTACAGACACTAACCTGCACTTTGTCATTTATAATACATTGGATAAAAAAATTATTGGGCTCACCAGATTACTCAGAATAAAAACCAAACAAGTATATTTTATATTAACAATGAACCACTAGAGAGGCATTGCGTATTCAATGGGTCGATAAGCGCACAAATAAGCAAACCGATGGATCCTTCATGGTGTTGACTATCTTGAGATGTATCTGCTAAAGCTAGCAACAGTTTTGTTTTAATTCATTCATGGGAAGAAGTCATCACTGACAAGGCCAGCTTTAATTGCTCATCTCTTGTTGTCTGTCTTCTTGAACCACTGCCATTCATGTAGTGTAGGTACTTTCATGGTGCAATTAGGCGAGGCGTTTTTGGATTTTGTCAGTGACTGAGAAAGAGCAACAATTTTCCTCATGATGAGCGAGAGTGACTTGGAAGGGAACTCGCTGGCAGTGCTGTTCCACATGCAGGATGCTGCCAGCATGCTTCTAGGTGGTGGAAAATGTAGTGGGAGATGCCACTACAGACACTTTGGCAAGGTGATACTATGGAACTGAAGATGGCCTACAATGCGGACATGTTGTGTTGGGTGTGGAGGGGGAGAATGCTGAAAGAGCTGATTGGGAAATCAGTTCCAAAGGCTCCTTTATCCAGAGTTATGTAGGGCTTCAGTATTGCTAGACCCATGCTCACTCTACTAATATTTTGCGCTTTCAGATATAGGGGTGGCTTTGGGAAGTCTGGAAATGAGTCAATCAGCCTCTGACCTCTCTTAGCCACAATATTTATAGGTCAGGTCCAGATATGTGCCTTATAGAACTGTACAAAATTCTTAAGGGGTTGGACAGGCTAGATGCAGGAAGATTGTTCCCGATGTTGGGGAAGTCCAGAATAAGGGGTCTCAGTTTAAGGATAAAGGGGAAATCTTTTAGGACCGAGATGAGAAAAAGAATTTTCACACAGGGAGTGCTGAATCTCTGGAATTCTCTGCCACAGAATGTAGTTGAGGCCAGTTCATTGGCTATATTTAAGAGGGAGTTAGATGTGGCCCTTGTGGCTAAAGGGATCAGGGGGTATGGAGAGAAAGCAGGTACAGGATACTGAGTTGGATGATCAGCCAGGATCATATTGAATGGCGTTTCAGGCTCGAAGGGCCGAATGGCCTACTCCTGCACCTATTTTCTATGTTTCTATGTTTCTGGTCAACGTTGAACTTGGTGGAATATTGCTCGTGGGGGATTCATTCATGTAATGACGAAGGCTACAGTATATTTAAATCATGATTTTACTGGGAATAATGTATTCTACAGTCCAAGGCCTTCAATGCCAAGTATAGGCTACTTCATGACCCATTGACTCTATTTGTTCCAGATGCTCAGAAATGAGAGGGAAATGGCAGAGAGAGCTGCAGTGAGGGGGGAGTGTGTGGAAGGATCGGCATGTGTGGGACTGGGACAAGGACCAGTGGCCACTGGAGAGCAAGAACATAGTGGGTACACTAGACTGCCTGCAGAGGTTTAGGGGATTGGCTAGTCCCAGCTGAGCTGTGGGGCTGTGCAGGAAGGAACTGCAGATGTTGGTTTAAACTGAAGATAAACACAAACAGCTGGAGTAACTCGGCGGGAGGGGCAGCATCTCTGGAGAGACGGAATTGGTGACGTTTCAGGTTGAGACCTGGTCTGAAGAAAGGTCTCGACCTGAAACATCACCCATTCCTTCTCTCCAGAGATGCTGCCTTTCCCGCTGAGTTACTCCAGCTTTTTGTGTTTATCTTGAGTTGCGAGAACATGGTTTGTACAAACAGTAAAATAGTCAAAACAGACTAAAGTGCAGATGTGTCTGTGCGACGTGACCATCGGAGGGTAACAGTCCGTGGGGGTGTGGGGCACTCAGCAGGGCCGGTTCAGAGCAGCTATAGCTCTGGGAAAGAAGCTGTTCCTGAGTCTGGAGGTGCGGGCGTAGAAGGCCTTGTAACGTCTGCCGGAAGGAAGCAGTTCGAACAGACCATTACAAGGGTGTGAGGAGTCTTTGTGAATGCTGACGGCCTTCCTGAGGCATTGTGTGCGGTAGATGCCCTCCAAGGCTGGTAGCTGTGTCCCAATGATCTTCTGCGCTCTGTGGACGACGTGCTGAAGAGCTCTCCTCTCTGCCTCCGTGCAGCTGAGATACCACACAGAGATGCCATACGAAAGCAAGGCAACACGTTCTCACGCCTCTCCCCCATTCTGGGCATTCAAAGCCAGTTCCCAGATTGCCCACTCCTCAGTCTTCATTGAAGAATGACAGCTGATGGCTGAGGAAGAACAGCAGATGATTCTCAGTATCGGACAAAGATCATACCATTACGTGTGGAGATAAAAAGGATTTTTAAATTTACATTTTTTAATTTAAAATATTACAAAAAGTACATGTACTTTCAGCTTTTTCCCATCACTCGATGAATATGTTCATTAATTTTCTCAAATTATTGCAATTAATAAAGAGACAATATTAATTTGGTGAACTTTGTGTAATTGCCTGCATTTCAGCTGCAATTAATTGAAGTTTATCCTGCAATTTAGGTAAGGACCCTAATGATGCTGTTAAATTTCAAGAAAAAGTGATCTGTCTCTTGAGAGTTGATGGAATGCCTGGAACTAGTGAAGCAAATGCGAGGTATGTATTATTTCTTCCAAAAAAAACAGAATAGTATTGAGATCCTGTTGCCCATTTTGTTGTCTGCTTTATTCTCTAGTTTGCTGCACCTGGAATTGGATGTAGTACAATCTTCACCATTCATTCCCCCCACTTTTGACCTAATTATTGGAGCAAGGTCATTGATAAAGAAAATAACTGGACCTTGGACATTTCCTTGAATAATTCTTGCAGCAGTCATTGGACTGAGAATTGTCCTCCAACAGCCACATACATTTTCTATTGACCATTGGGAGTGGAATCTTCAGCCAATATACCGTGACTATATTTTATACACCTCCTTACTGCTATCCTCTGTCAAATAATCCCTTGATGCCAATAACAGCAATCCTTACATCGCTTTTAGAAAGCAGGCCTTTAGTTTGCCTTTGCACCATTTCTGTAATGAGCTCTCAAGCCAATTGGTCTGACCTGAATTCGGATTGGACACACATGGCTTGATGGCCCTGTCACCGTCACCTTCATCACTTTACTGATATCCGAGAGTGAACTAATGGGGTTATTATTAACCTACTGGATTTGTTCTGCTGTCTGTAACATGCCCCGATTTAGTAACCGAACCCATTGTTCATAGCAGACTAGTCTGAAGAATGGTTTCGTCCCGAAAGGTCACCCATTCCTTCTCTCCAGAGATGCTGCCTGTCCCGCTGAGTTACTCCAGCATTTTGCGTCTATCCATTGTTCATATCAGTTTTGTACTGGAGCAGCTTGCGAGGGATGCATTTATTTCTGTGCATGTCTTTAGCTTCAAACTGTGGCTGTGGTCTGATCCCATCACCTTTTCTGTATCCTGTCCTGTCAGTCAATTTTAGACGATAAGAGCAGAATTAGTCCATTCAGCCCATCAAGTCTATTCCGCCATTCAATCATGGCTTATCTATCTTTTCTTCCTAACCCCCTTCTCCTACTTTCTCATAGAGTGATACAGTGTGGAAACAGGCCCTTCAGCCCAACTTGCCCACACTGACCAACTTGTCCCAGGTACACTTGTCCCACTTGCTGCCATTTGGTCCATATCCCTCCAACCCTGTCCTATCCGTGCCTCTATTTTTGATAGCTTATGGAAAAGATTGGGAAGTTGGAAGTATTTGGAGGAAGCCCAGATGATCACCTGGTACTGCATAGTTTCAGATGCTGGGCATTGTTACATTTGAAGTGGATGTTTTTCAAGATATCCTCCTTTTTTAAACTTTTAATTGTCAAGCACCATTCACACCTGGATGTAGCGGAAGTTTTGGAACTTTAATCCGATCTGAATGGACAGATATTATGTGTGTTTCTATCAGTGAGGATACATGTAATACTGTGATGGCCTATTCCACCATTCCTTTTTATTTCAAATATCCTGTTACTGCAGTGCTTTGTCCCGCATGGTTCCAATATTTTTCATTCTCTCCTTTCCTGATCAAATTTACCTCCTTCTCGTTACATCTGCTCTGGACAGACCACGCTGGTCCATAAGCCTTCACTACACTCTCAGCTATCTGTGCCTGTGTCACTCGGTGCTCTTTGGTCTCCACTGTATCACTGGAATACTCAATGCAAACTGTGGCTAATTACTTCTGTATGAATGAAAGGTTTATTGCACTTTAACAATGGCATAGAGATACTATAATACAAGTCATGATGACAGAGAATGGCTGGCAGTCTATCGATGATCTGGTCCATGCTGTAATGAAAGGGCATTAGCTTGAAACATTAACTCTGTTTCTCTCTCAGCAAGACGCTGTCTGATCTGCTGAGCATTTCCACCATTTTCACTTTATTGTTAGAACTGTTTGTGATTTATACATTGGGTTTTAGAAAGTGCCAGTGAAAAGAAGAGGAAACAATTTAGAAACACCCTGTGAGCCAAGTTTCCTAAAAGCTGTATATTCTCTGTTATAGCTTACCTCTGTGACAGAACTTTGTTAAAACTGCAACAACCTGGCAATGGATGTGGAGTGCCAGATAAAACCTGTTATTGCTGCCACACTGTTGATTCATTATTGTCTAATGCTCTCGCCAACATTATGTTGCTGTCATACTAGTTAAACAAGAGCAGACTGGAAAAACAAACTGTTTTCTTGTAATGTGATAATTACCATCATTCATGGTATTTAAAAGACAGAGAAAAATATCAATTTAGATAAAGTTGAAATATTCATTCTTATCTTATCAACCTTTTACCTCATGATAGAGCATTCTAAATGGAAACATATCTCCCATGAGAATTTTTGGATGAAGTCATTACTTATTAACTAACAATACAAATCATTAAGACAATGCTATTGTGACTCTGAAGTGCAAAAGAGCATTTGGATTTACCACCCTTACTACATTGAATGGTGTGGTGACATTTTTGTAATAGGAAACCATATATTCAACACCTTGCATTATATTTGTATGTTCTTAAATGTATTTTTGCCAATTAAGTATGTTTGAAATGTAGTCATTGCTATCCTCTTCTTTTTCTGTTGCATCCTCGAGGTTGACACTTCCACTACAACTTGGTGGACAATGAGACCAGTTGGAACCTGCTGGTGCTGCCATAGGTGGGGCAGAAAGTGTTCTATTGGACAGGGGAGGGCATAATATGGGAAAGGGTGGGCTTCTGAAAACTCCTGATGAATCTTTTCATTGTCGTCCTGTATGTTGCTTCTCCACTTGGAATAGTCAAGGATTCTCAACAATCTGTGGGGGGGGGGGGGTTTACACTTCATTAAGCAAGTTTTTAATATCTTTCCTCTGACCACCCAGCAAGCTTTGGCATGATTGAGCTTGGAGTAGTGTGTCTTTGTCAGTGTGTAATGACAGTTTCATGAAATATGGTCCATTGCAACTAACTAAGTGTAATTAGGGCTTCAGTGCTGGGGGCGTTGGCCTGGGGGAAGGATGGTGGCCTTGCTTTAAAACCGGCACCAGTGGATTTGGAGGATTTTGCAGAAACACCAGAGAAGCAGCACACCATGCAAGACTCATGTCTGACTCAAGACTCAAAACAATCGATCGTCTCATCTACCAATCTCAATAAACGTGAATGTCGTCCCACACTCAGAATATCCCTGCCCTTCCACTTTCCCCTCTTATCGTCCTGAACTCTAGCAGAGGGATGACCACTTCCTTGTGGGTTCCCCAAAGTCCTAAACCTCTCAAAACCTTTGCAGTTACCCTTTCTGGAATTTATCCTTGCAGAAGGGGCATATCTAAACATGGGTGCGATTACAATCCAGAAATACCAATTAAAGGAGGTGGCGAAGATCAACCTCAATTAGTCTGTCTTTTCCTTCAGTCAATTGGCTTTTAGAGTTTTCTGTATCTGGAAACCTAAATCTGAAGTCCAGGGTGGACCATGTCTCGCACTTGCCTTACGGTTATGGCTACATATCAAATTTATCAATGGATCTTAGCAACTTTCTGTTCCATCTGCCAGTATTTCTTATTAAACCTACTTACTGTAGATTAACTATATTAGCCTACTGTTATTATATCTATCACTGCACATGTTATGCATGCTACACATTCCACATTTAGTCCAGTCCGGATATTCAGTATAATCAGACCACTGACACTAGTGATCCACACAAGCTTGCTGTTAATTTAGATGCTGACCACGGAGACAATAGCATGCAATGTTACCTCCGCATGCATTTCAATAAACGACTATGTAGTTAACTTCTGTGTATAGGTTTCATTACAAAACATGGTGTCAGAAAGATTGGACCCCTTATTTGCCTAGTTTTCTTCCAGTTTATTTTAATTTGTTTTTGTTTCTTTTCTGTTTTACTATTTCACTATGTCTACCACGCTTCGCAAGCCCGACGCATTAATGTTTGATGACGACCTTGCTGAGCATTGGCGTATTTCATTGCTCTTTCAATGGAATATTGTGTTACCGCTGGTTCTGGTCTTTTCAATAAACAAACTTGCTGGACACATTTTGAAGCTAAACAAACCTCTTCTGGCTGCTATAGTTCATTTTCCTTCTCATTGTTCACATGTTGAAAGTAATCTTCTAGATCTTGGGGTTGAGTTGTCACCTTGTATGGTTACTTACCTTGATGATGTGAGTGGGATGACACACAATGCATGCCGACGGTTCTGAATCTGTGGAATTCTCTGGCACAGAAGGCAGTGGAGGCCAATTAACTGCATGTTTTCAAGAGAGAATTAGATTTAGCTCTTACGGCTAACGGAATCAAGGGATATGGGGAGAAAGCATTGATTTTGGATGATTAGCCATGATCATGTTGAATGGCGGTGCTGGCTCGAAGGGCCGACTGGCCTATCCCTGCACCTATTTTCTATGTTTCTATCTTCTACCCTTGGCTCCTAAGCTCAGATGATTTGACTTTTCATTCTCTGGTCTTTGTCCAACCAATTGCCAATCAAAAACCTCTTCACGTATATCCACCTATCACTTACCAAACCTTGTCCTTCCTCCACTTCTCTTCCAGATTTCTTCCCACCACCCTCCCCCCCTCCCTCCCTCCCTCCCTCCCTCCACTCCCCCACTGCAATCAGGCTGAAGAGGGGTCCTGACCAAAAACGTCACCTATCTATGTTCTCTAGAGATGCTGCCTGACCTGCTAAGTTACTAAAGCACATTGTGTAATTTTCTGATTGGATCTGGGTTCTTTTGTGATCTAATGACTGTTCAATGGCTGTTGTTAGTGTGTTTTCTATTCAAAGTGGCATTCATTCATCAATACCTCCAAATCAGAAGTAACTGTTGGTCTGAAGGACTCTTCAACCTGTTCCACTGAATTGATCGCTGATAATATCAACTTGACTGATGAAATAAGTGGCAAGGACAAGAAGAACTGCGAGTGTTGGAATCTTGAGCAAAACACAAGGTGCTGGAGAAACTTAAGGAGCCTGGCAGCATATGCGGAGGAATGGACAGCGTCATTTTGGGTCTGGACAGTTCAGTCTGAAAGAGGGGCCTGACATTTAAAAAAAAAAAAAAAAAATTAAAAAAAAAAAAAAAAAATAAAAATCACAAAAAAAAAAAAAAAAAAAATAAAAAAAAATGGCCTGTCCATTCCCACAACAGATGCTGCTTGACCAGCTGAGTTTCTCCAACACTTTGAAGTATCTAACTTGTGCAATGTAAGTGAAGTTTGTGCCAGTGTCCAGTAGAGATATAAAGACAAACAGATCAGCTACTGTCCTTTCCTGCAGATAGCAGTGCTGGTGAGCTCTACCATTATGCAGTTTGGATATTGAATGTCAATAAATTGGCGGTATTGCCACTCAGATCACACCCAGATCTGGAAAGTTAACAATGTCTAAGACTTTGTAGTTGCAGCAGCACGGGGCAGCGACTGACAGAACAAATTTCATTTACATTAATGTTGTTTCATGGTCAACGTTGAGAAGTACAGAGAAGTAGCATAGAGTTTAAACACAACAAAGAACTGCAGGTGTTGGTTAATACCAAAGATAGGCACAAAGTGCTGGAGTAACACGAACCTATCGCAAAATTGGATAAGATTGGACTGACCACAGACAAAGTTAGTAAGACTAACTTTTCCAAGTGTTAGGCATTCTCCTCATGATATCGCTAAACACAAATTGATACTTCCACCTGCACCATCAGAAATTGGAACACAAAACATGTTGCAAAAAATGTAATGGAACATTGTAACATGATCTATGTTCCATCCTGGGGCACTTCTTGTTTCATTCTTGACAAGACTCAGCTGACTTCAGGAGACATGACGGGTCGACCTCAGAGCTGACAGCGGACTGCTCAAACATCTTGCAAAGTTCACCGTGAGTGACAACGATCAGGGAATTTTTCCTATTATTTGGTTACTTCAATGAATGCCAGCAATAAAATGGTTGGCCATGCTCTACTTTAGAAGTGTGAGATGTAGGCAAATCTGCTCTCTGTAACTTTCTCTTAGCTTTACCTGTTGCACTTGTGTTTGAGGATTGTATTTACAGTGCATTCAGAAAGTATTCAGATCCCTTCACTTTTTCCACATTTTGTTACATTACAGCCTTATTCTACAATGGATTAAATTCTTTTTTAAAAAATTTTCAATCAACACACAGTACCCCATAATAAAAAAGCAAAAACAGGCGTTTAGAAACTTTTGCAAATTCATTAAAAATAAATAACTGAAATATCACATTTACATAGGTATTCAGACCCTTTACTCAGTACTTTGTTGAGTCACCTTTGGCAGCAATTACAGCCTCACGTTTTCTTGGGTATAACACTACAAGCTTGGCACACCTGTATTTGGGTAATTTCTCCCATTCTTCTCAGCAGATACTCTCAAGCTCTGACAGGTTGGATGTGCAGCTTTGATGCACAGCTAATTTCAGGTCCCTCCAGAGATGTTCGATTGGGTTCAAGTCCGGGCTCTGGACGGACTCAAGGACATTCATAGAATTTTCGCATAGCCACTCCTGCGTTGTCTTAGCTGTGTGCTTAGGGTCGTTGTCCTGTTGAGTGGCTTCCATCTGGCCACTCTACCATAAAGGCCTGATTGGTGGAGTGCTGCAGATATAGTTGGCCTTCTGGAAGGTTCTCCCATCTCCACAGAGGAACTCTGGAGCTCTGTCAGAGTGACCATCGGGTTCTTGGTCATTTCCCTGACCAATGCCCTTCTCGCCCAATTGCTCAGTTTGGCCAGGCGGCCAGCTCTATGAAGAGTCCTGGCGGTTCCAAAGTTCTTCTATTTAAGAATGACAGAGGGCACTGTGCTCTTCGGGACCTGCAATGCTGCAGAAATTGTTTTATACCCTTCCCCAGATCTGTGTCTCGACACAATCCTGTCTCGGAGGTCTACGGACAATTCCTTTGTCTTCATGGCTTGGTTTTTGCTCTGACATGCACTGTCAACTGTGGGACCGAATATAGACAGGTGTGTGCCTTTTCAAATCATGTTCAATCAATTTAATTTACCACTGGTGGACTCCAATCAAGTTGTAGAAACATCTCAAGGATAATCAATGGAAACAAGATGAACCTGAGCTCAATTTTGAGTGTTATAGCAAAGGGTCTGAATACTTATGTAAATGTGATGTTTCAGTTATTTCTTTCTAATTACTGTAAACATTTCTAAACACTTGTTTTCGCTTCTTCATTCTGGGGCATTGTGTGTAAATTGATGATTAAAAAAATAATAATTTAATCCATTTTTAAATAAGGCTGTAACATAACAAAATGTGGAGAACATGAAGGGGTCTGAATACTTTCTGAATGCACTGTTGGTATTGTATTGTCTGAATACTTTCTGAATGTTGGTATTGTATTATCTGATATGATAGGATAGCATGCAAAACAAGGTTTTTCAATGTACTTCAGTACACTCGACAATACTAAACCTAAACCTCAATGCTCTCCCTATCCCTTCCCCACCCAAGACACACCAGCTTCAAAGTCATCTCGTTGAAACTCATTGTTAAGTCTCGTTGTCACCTGGCACACAGCTAACACAGCCTGTTTCCTATATCATCATTACTTTATTGCATATCTTTCATTAATTTGTTCTATATCAATGATTGAATGGCGAAGTAGACTTGATGGGCCAAATGGCCCAATTCTGCTCCTGACGAAATCTTAAGCAAAACACAAACTGCTGAAGAAACTCAGTGCCTTCATTGGAAGAAGAGTCTTGACCCAAAACATTGTCTGTCCATTTCCTTCCATGGATGGCAGTTCGACCAGTTGAGTTCCTTCATTGGTTTGTTATTTTCTCAGGGATCTAGGTTTAAGAAATAAGTTAGTAGGAAGGTGCAGAAAGTAATTGGGAAGACAAATGTGTTTTGGCTTTTATCACAAGGAATTAAGAAATAGGGAGTTATTCTCACATAGAGTGTTGAAGACGCCACACAGAGAACCTTACACATCTCTGGTTTCCTTATTTAGGAAAAGATGGACCAGCATTGGAGACAATCCAAAAAAAAAAATCACTCAGCTAATTTCTGGGTTGAGGGATTATCCTATCCTGAGTGATTAAAGAAGTTTGATGGGGTTTTTTTTAATGTTTGGAAGAATGAGAGTCTATCTTATTGAAACATACAAGATAAGAAGGGAGCAATCTCTGGAATTGTTTACTCGGGTTATCAGGCAATTGAATCATCCTACCACAACCAGAGTGCAGTACTGAACTATCTAACTCATTGCTGGTCCTTGGATTATCCTTGATCGGACTTACGCAACAAAAGCTTTTCATTGTACAGCTACCTCGGTACGTGTGCTGATAAACTTAACTGAACTGAGCTGAACTGGAGGGATGTGGAGGCTGAATCATTAGCGGCATTTAAAGAGGTTAGATACAATTTGAATGATCAAGAACATCAGGGCTACGGGGAATCTGAGATGAGCCCTGGCAGAATTCATGCATGATCATGTTGAACAGTGGGGCAGGCTTGAGTGGCCATGTGAGGAGAAAGATAGACTCCTGCAGCCGATGGGGCACTGAAATTGAGAGGGCCACCATTCCTCAAAGATGGACTTCCTCTGATTCCTTGGTCTTCAGCTTCAATGGTGGTAATGAGGGCTATCGTCTACCTTTGGAGACCACCTTGGCAAGGGGAATGTACTGTATGGGATAGAAAGTCTATAGTTGGGTGGGAATGTGCAGGCAAGAATGGGACATGTAGAGAATATGGATTGAAGCAGTATTTATAGTGCTTGGCAGTTGTGTGTGTCTGGAAAGTGTATAATTTGTAGGGTTGAGAACCTATTTTTCCGTATTAATCCATTGTCAGGAGATTCATACTTTCAGAGGAGACCATCTGAATCATCTGCCTTCTCTATTTGATGTTATACATATTGATCTTTAAAGATTCTGCATTATCTCTTCCAGTCCACTGGTGGAATATTTAGTCTTCCATAGTGAACAATCTTCATGATTTCTACATTTATTTCTCTCAGCATCTTATGATGCATCCCGTTCAGGCAGAATAACTTGTCACTTGAGAGTTCACATCCTAGTTTTGAGACACCAACAGGCCATTTGGCTCGACTGCTACTATTTGACCATCAAATGATGTTTCAGCTACCAACAAACTTGGTGCTGAGCCAGGGTTTGTCTATGAACTCATCTCCATCCAGCATTCCCTTTTACTAACAATGTTTTTTCAATTTTTGAAGGTGGATTTTTAAAGCTAATAAATAGCGTATTGAATTTTTGTCCTCTGTAATGACAAACTTTTTAATAGTCCCCATCAATGGATTTGCACCTAAATTTAATATTTCACTAATTATCTTCTCCACAGATCTGCCAGTGTCTACAGCTGGTGTTATTAATTACACTTGTTGGTTTACACTAAGTGCTGTTTTTTACTCACACTGGGAGCTTTCTGTCATAATTTTCATGATTACAAACTAACAGGGCTGGAGAGGATTAAACAAAACACTCTTATGTGGTTCCAGATTATAGATCTTAGGATCAGGAATCGTGAGGGTAGATATTAATTTTCTTGCAGCTTCCAACTGTACAACTTCCAATCTTTATTTATATTAATCTCAATAGAAATACGACTTTAAGATGAGAGGGGCAATGTTAAAAGGAACTGTGTGGGTCAAGTCTTTTTACAGAGAGTGTTGAGTGCCTGGAATGCACCACCAAGGATGGACAATAGACAATAGGTGCAGGGGTAGACTATTTGGCCCTTCGAGCCAGCACCATCATTCATTGTGATCATGGCTATATTTAAGAGGGAGTTAGATGTGGCCCTTGTGGCTAAAGAGATCAGGGGGTATGGAGAGAAGGCAGGGATGGGATACTGAGTTGGATGATCAGCCATGATCATATCAAATGGCGGTGCAGGCTCGAAGGGCCGAATGGCCTACTCCTGCACCTATTTTCTATGTTTCTATGGCTGATCATCCCCAATCAATACCCCGTTCCTGCCTTCTCCCCATATCCCCTGACTCCGCTATTTTTAAGAGCCTTATCTAGCTCTCTCTTAAAAGCATCCAGGGAACCTCCACCGCCCTCTGAGGCAGAGAATTCCACAGACTCGCCACTCTCTGTGAGAACAAGTGTTTCCTTGGCTTGGTGGCATGCTCAGCACAGACATTGTGGGCTGAAGGGCCTGTTCCAGTGCTGTTCTGTTAAATATTCTATTTTAACTGTAAAGAATAGTTTCACCAGAACAATGACATCCTTACTTGCAAAGATAGACGCAAAAAGCTGGAGTAACTCAGCGGGACAGGCAGCATCTCTGGAGAGACCCCTCTTCAGACTGGTTCGGGATAAGGGGAACGCAAGATATAGACGATGATGTGGAGAGATAAAGAACAATGAACATAAGATATGCAAAAAAGTCACGATGAAAAGGGAAACAGGCCATTGTTAGCTGTTTGTAGGGTGAAAACGAGAAGCTAGAGCAAATGGGTGGGGGAGGGAGAGAGAGAGAGGGAATGCCAGGGCTACCTGAAGAGAGAGAAATCAATATCCTTGCCCCATTCCTTCTCTCCAGAGATGCTGCCTATCCCACTGAGTTACTCCAACTTTTTGTGTCTAACTTCGGTTTAAACCAGTGTCTGCAGTTCCTTCCTGCACATCCTTACTTGCTGCAGCTTTACAGGCAAACCGATACAACAACAATAACAAAAATGCAATGAATTATTAGTTACTCAAAGCAAACTTTTGTCCCAGCAGGAATCCCACCTGTGGTGAGGTTCAACCTTTCCGTCCATCTCATTTTCTATGTCGCCTTTCAGTAATAGGTTTTTCTGCTTGCCTGCTGCTGGAAATGAAAAATATGGAAGAAAGAGCTTATATTGGTACCTTTATCCCTCGGTTTACACAATTGTCTAATGAAATTGTGATGGAGTCCTGGAAGAGGCTCCGAAGAAATAGAATTTTAATGATTTCAAAGCACCCCACAGTGATTCACAGAAATGTTGTCAGGCAAAATTAGAGACCAAAGCAGAAACGGAGAATTAGAGGAGATGACATTGACTGTAGTCAGCAGACAGTTCCAGCCTTGAGAATTATCTCCATAATCCTTTTAGTTTTAGTGTCTAGAGATATCAGCTTGGAAACTGGCCCTTCAGCCCACTGTGTCCATGCCGACCATCGATCACGCGTTCACACTAATTCGAACACCTCCGCTCGGTCCGCAATAACCAACCTGGCCTCCCGGTGGCTCAGCACTTCAACTACCCCTCCCATTCCCCATCCGACCTCTCTGTCCTGGATCTCCTCCATCGCCAGAGCGAGCAACACCGGAAATTGCATGAACAGCACGTGGGGACTCTGCATCCTGCGGGCATGAACATTGATTTCTCACAATTTTGTTAGCCCTTGCTGTCTCCTCCCCTTCCTCAGCCCTCAGGCTGTCTCCTC
This sequence comes from Leucoraja erinaceus, assembly GCF_028641065.1. NCBI lineage: Eukaryota > Metazoa > Chordata > Chondrichthyes > Rajiformes > Rajidae > Leucoraja > Leucoraja erinaceus. The sequence continues at coordinate 152,451,056 of NC_073377.1, forward strand.
CCATTCCTCAGCCCTCGGGCTCCTCCTCCTTTTTCCTTTCTTCTCCTCGCCACCCCCCTTCAGTCTGAAGAAGGGTGTTTGGCCCGAAACGTCGCCTATTTCCTTTGCTCCATAGATGCTGCTGCACTCCCTGAGTTTCTCCAGTATTTTTGTGTACCTTCGATTTTCCAGCATCTGCAGTTCCCTCTTAAACACACAAGTTTGATGTTATTCCAATTCTCATCTACTCCTAAGGGCAATTTACAGAGGCCAATTAGGCCAGGCAGAGAATGAAGTATTGTTTCTCAAGCTTGCTGATAGAAAGGACAGAATGGGAGACATTTACTGAATTAATATGGCAGACAACCAAAACTCAGATTCATTCCTTCTCCACAAAGCGATCACCCAATCCGCGTTTAGTTTCTCCATCGTAGAGGAGGCCTCAGTGTCAACTCCAAATGCAGTACATTAGACTGGTGGAAATGTCAAGTAAATTGCCGCTCTACCAAGTTGAATGGTGGCAACAGACAATGTGAAAGAATAAGTATTGTGTCTTGTTTTTTGAAGCTACTATTCATTTGCAAATAAAGTATCAGATAATCATACACCAGCAAATCAAACCTTCAGGAAAGAGTTGTATGAATTGTCAACTCTATCTGCTGGCCATGATGATCATACCCCAGATATAAACTCCTAGTAGGGCAAGGCAGCGTTCAGCAGGAAAGGAATAATTAGGCCAGAGGCAGAGAATGAAGTATTGTTTCTCAAGCTTGCAGCCAGAAGGAAAGGCGATAGAAAGGACAGAATGGGAGACTATGGAATTGGGGCTCAATCCCTGTGTGCCTGCAGTCCAACCAAACCACCCAGGTAGTCATGGGAGGGAATCCTTCGAAGTCCACAAAGCGAGCACCCAATCGCGCGTTGCGTTTCAGCCCCTATTGTACTCCCTGTACAGGAGGTTCAGCTCCAATGTTTGCTGAACACTCCTGACCTCAGACAATGATGAGAGGGCCTACATTAGGAGGTGGTGGATCTAGCACTCTGGTGCCAGGAGAACAGCCGCCTCTTGAACATCAAAAAAACGAAGGAGCTGATCATGGACTTTAGGAGGGCAATCATCCGAGGACGTACACTGTGAAGTATAATATGGGGATCCCTGTGGATAGGGTGAACTGTTTTTTTCTGGGAGTCCAAGCTATGACATGGTCATCACACGCCTCAGCACTGGTGAGTAAGGCAAAAGCGCCTTTACCACCTCAGGCAATTGAGAAATTCAGAGTGTCTCCGATCCTCCAGTGCTTCTAGCAGCGGCGGTGGAAATCAAACATTACCATCTGGTTCGGGAGCTCTGCCAAGGACAAGAAGGCTCTGCAGAGAGTAGTGCGTATGGGAACTTCACTCACCCCCCTGCAGGAACTATACAACAGGAGGCTCATGAGAGACCCTTCCACCCCTGCAACGGACTGTTCATCAGGCAAACGCCTCCGTTGCCACGCAGTGAGAACGGAGAGGTTGAGAAGGAGTTTCTTCCCAGAGGCAATTCGGAAACACAAAATGCTGGTTTTCAGTATTAGGGTAAAATAATATGTGGTCATCAGGCAAGGCAGTTGTTCTCAGCATTATGAAAGGAATTGTGTTGTAATTTGTTTGGTGTTTTGTTGTTCCGCGAGCATGACACTGCACATCTCGTATGTGTAGGTGACAAATAAACTCTTTCTTCAGACTGAAAGATAGGTGGGGGGAGGGGGGACTGAGATTACGCTGAGAGGAAACAGAGAGGAAACTGATACAACCCCAAAGATCTGTGATTTCTTGGTCTCTCTGAGAAATCATACTCATCGTTGAGTTGATCACGTTGTTCCTGATTATTGATATGGCAGATGATGATTTACATAGCATGGCACATGGTAATTTACACCTGAATCAGGTATGCTTACAATCATTCAAGAGCTGTTCTAATTTGCCAGCTCATTGCATATACTGGTACTTCAATGTAGTGAGGGGTTCATTGCGGCTCTGTTCTGCCTGATGCATATTGTTTTGGGGGTTACTTACTGTCTAAATGGCGTCAAGTTGGGAAAAAGGGAAGTACAACGGGATCTGGGGGTCCTTGTACATCAGTCTATGAAAGTAAGCATGCAGATACAGCAGGCAGTGAAGAAAACAAATGGCATTTTGGCCTTTATAACAAGAGGAATCAAATGTTGGAGCAAAGAGGTCTTTCTGCAGTTGTACAGAGCCCTAGTGAGACCACACATGGAGTATTGTGTGCAGTTTTGGTCCCCTAATTTGAGGAAGGACATTCTTACTATTGAGGGAGTGCAGCGTAGGTTTACAAGGTTAATTCCCGGGATGGCGGAACTGTCATATGCTGAGAGAATGGAGCAGCTGAGCTTGTACACTCTGGAGTTTAGAAGGATGAGAGGGTATCTCATTGAAACATATTAGATTGTTCAGGGCTTGGACACGCTAGAGGCAGGAAACATGTTCCCGATGTTGGGGGAGTCCAGAACTAGGGGCCAGTTTAAGAATAAGGAGTAAGCCATTTAGAAAGGAGATGAGGAAACACTTTTTCTCACAGAGAGTGGCAAGTCTGTGGAATTCTCTGCCTCAGAGGGCGGTGGAGGCAGTTTCTCTGGATACTTTCAAGAGAGAGCTAGATAGGGCTCTTAAAAATTGCGCAGGGGATATGGGGAGAAGGCAGGAACGGGGTACTGATTGGAGATGATCAGCCATGATCACATTGAATGGCGGTGCTGGCTCGAAGGGCCAAATGGCCTACTCCTGCACCTATTGTCTATTGTAACCTTGGTCTTACTGTCCTGTTTTGTCTGGCTTGAAAAGTATGATTATTGATTAATTACAAAGCAGTCTGTCACATTGATTGATGAATTACAATGGATGAATGGCAGACATTAGTTACTCATCTACTCAGAAAAATAAAATGATGAGTACAAGAACATTTGGTGCGTGAGGCACAAAACGATTACAATGATTAATCTGAATGAACAATGCATTCAATAGACAATAGACAATAGGTGCAGTAGGCCATTCAGCCCCTCGAGTCAGCACCGCCATTTAATGTGATCATGACTAATCATCCACAATCAGTACCCTGTTCCTGCCTTCTCCCCATAACCTCTGTCTCTTCTATCTTTAAGAACTCTATCTAACCCTCTCTTGCAAGCATCCAGAAAATTGGTCTCCACTGCCTTCAGAGACAGAGAACTCCACAGATTCACCACTCTCTGGGTGAAAAAGATTTTCCTCATCTCCATCCTAAATGGCCTACCCCTTATTCTTAAAATGTGCCCCCTGGTTCTGGACTCCCCCAACATCGGGAACATGTTTCCAGCCTCTAGCGTGTCCAATCCCTTAATAATCAGAAATGTTTCAATAAGATCCTCACTCATCCTTCTAAATTCAAGAGTATACAAGTCCAGCCACTCCATTCAATCAACATATGACAGTCCCGCCATCCCGGGAATTAACCTCGTGAACCTACGCTGTACTCCCTCAATAGCAAGAATGTCCTTCCTCAAATTTGGAGACCAAACCTGCACACAATACTCCAGATGTGGTCTCACTGGGGCCCTGTATAACTGCAGAAGGACCTCTTTGCTCCTATACTCAATTCCTCTTGTTATAAAGGCCAACATGCCATTCGCTTTCTTCACTGCCTGCTATACCTGCATGCTTACTTTCATAGACTGATGAACAAGGACCCCCAGATCTCATTGTACTTCCCCTTTTCCAACTTGACACCATTCAGATAATAATATGCCTTTCTGTTTTTGCCACCAAACTTCACATTTATCCACATTAAACTGCACCTGCCATGCATCTGCCCACTCACCCAATCTGTCCAATTCAACCTGCATCCTCATAGCATTCTCCTCACAGTTCATACAGCCACCCAGTTTTGGGTCATCTGTAAAAAATTGCAAAAAAAAATCAATAAATAGGGTATGAAGTATGGTTTTAACGTCGTCTATTCCTTTTCTCCAGAGATGCTGCCTGACCCGCTGAGTTACTCCAGCATTTGGTGTCTATCTGAAAAACAAGGTTTGTTTACAAAATGGACATGTTAAATCCACTGATAAAAGCATGTTGCATATTTAAGCCAGTAGAAGGTTATTATATGCCACAAAATTCAGAAAACACATAGAGAACGAGACAAAAAGTCCCATTAATACAGAGCATTCTCTGGAAATTGATTAGCCGTGTTTAGATGATTTTCATTCATGCCTGTATCGCCAACACTGTTTCAAAGTACATTACTTTTGAGCACCTCAGTTACAAGCATCCCAGAATTGTGTTCTGGATTTCCCCGTTCAATACTACCTTGTCAATTTCAGCATAATATTTTCCTTGGATATATTGGCAAGAACTCACACCTAACAGTATTTAGTCTTGTGAGTGCAATCTCTGCAAGCAGCTCTTAAAGAGGCTCGCTCCAGCTATCGGAGAGTGATTCTACTTGATGGAATAGATTGAAGTGGACCTTTAATCTAACTTTATCTGGCAATAAACATTATACCCTTATCCTATATCTGTGCACAGCTTGATTGCAATTATGTATAATCTTTTCGCTGAATGGATAGCACATAACAAAGGTTTCACATGACAATAATAATCTAAACTATACTAAACTAAACGCTATTGAATGTTGTGAGGGGAGTTGGGGAGTTGGGGCATTGAGTATGTCAGGAAGTCATGGTGCAGGTTTATATGACTTTGGTTTGACTGCATTTGGAGTATTGCATGCACCTCTGGTCCCCTTCCCCTACATAAGTATAATCAAGACAAACTCAAATACAATAGGTAGAGCAAAAGGGAAGATACAGAGTGCAGGATATAGTTCTCAGCATTGTAGGACCCCAGTTCCCATAGACAAAGTCCAACGTCTGCAATGGGGTAGAGGTGAATCAAACGCACCCTAGCTTATGAAAAGTCCATTCAGAACCTTGATAACAGAGGGAAGGAAGCTGTTCCGGAGTCTCGTAGTGCTTCTGTATCTTCTATCTGATGGGAACTGGGAGAAGAAGGAATAACTGGGGTAGATGGGCTCAATGGTGGGGAGTTTGATCTGTGTGATGTACTGGGCTACATCCACAACTATCTGCAATTTCTGGCGAGCTCCGCCAGAGCTGTCCCCAAACCAAGCTGTATGCAACAGTATGCTTACTATGGTGCAATGGTAAACATTTGGAAGAGTCATTGAAGATATGCCAAATAGATGTGAAAGTGACATCACAGGTAGATAGGGTGGTCAAGAATGCTTTCATCAGCCAGAGCATTGAATATAGAAGGTGAGAGATCATGTGACAAGACATTGGTGAGGCCCCATTGGTGAGTATTGTGTTCAGTTTTGGTCACACTGTGAAAGGAAAGATGTTGTAATACTGGAAAGGGTGCAGAGAGAATTTACGAGGATGATGCCAGGACTTGAGGGCCTGAACTATTGGGAGAAGTTGAGCTGGCTAGGATTTATTTCTTGGAGCACAGGAGGATAAAGGGTGATCTTATAGAGGTGTATAAGATCATGAGAGGAATAGAAAGAGTCTCTTGCTCAGAGTAGGGGAATCAAGAACAAGAGGAGATAGATTTAAGGTGAGGTGGGAGGGTGAAGATTTAATAGGAACCTGAGGGGCAACTGTTTTTACACAGAGAATGGTAGGTTTATGGAATGTCAACTGGTTTTGCATATGTACTGAAGACAGGGACTCCATCCATGGCAGTTGCTTTTCGTGAAGTGGATTAACTTTCAGGAATGTCGATCTTACTTCTGCCACAGTGACCATTGGTACAGGTCTGGGACTGGCAGTGCAGGTGGTTCCATCACTGGCCTTCTGTTCCAAGCGGGCATTGAATGCATTGAGCTCATCTGGAAGGGACTCAGCGATACTGCTTGTCTTCTCTTGTCTTGCCCGTTACATCCAAGCATTGTCCCAATCTACAGGTATCCATCTCATTGCCCCGGGACTCCAGCTACATCTGAACTTCTGTCTTGGCCTTAATGGCTCTGTGAAGGTCATAGATAGATTTCTTGTACCACTACTGATCATTTGACTGATTGCTGCAGGCTTGCTCTTTCCTGGGAGTGGACCTTACAGCTCATCCATGATTTCTGATTTGGGAACACACACACACGTCTTCCTTGGTACACAGTGTTCTATACACTTGCTGATCCAGTCGGTGACAGAAGTGGCATATTCCTCTGGGTTAGCTGCAGATTCCTTGAATATCAAAGTAGTCGCGAAGCATTTCATCCGTTTTCTCGGCAAACTGCACTGCACATCTTTCTCTCCCGATCCTCCTGCTGCAGTTTCTGCTTGTAAGCAGGAACTAGAGGCATGGCCAGGATCATCTGATTTACTAAAGTGCGGTCAGGGAATGGAGCAGTACACATTTTTCATGGTTGTGTACCACTGGTCAAGGGTTTTGGACAGGAGACGTGCTAAAAGAATTCTGACAGCACACTCCTGAGGTTGGCCTGATTGAAGTCTCCGGCTATTATGAACAAGGCCTTGGGGTACTTTGCTCCAAGGATTTTGGTGACAATGTGTCGTTCCTCAAGTGCAAATTTAATATCAGCCTGGTGCGGGATGTAGACTACTATCAGAATAGCCAAAGTTAATTCCCACTAGAAGTAGGAGGGACAACATTTCACCATAAGATATTCCAGTTCTGGCGAGCGTTAGCCTGCCAGGATCGCCACATCTGAGCACTATGTGGAGTTAGTTAGAAGCAGACCCCTCCGCCCTTTGCCTTGCCTGAGGACATTGTGCGGTCCATCCAGTTAGCGAGATACCCTCAGGTTGTATGGCACTATCAGGTGAACAGGGGTGAGCCATGTCTCTGCAAAACAGAGCAGTCCCTCTGTTCTCTAGCATAGGTCATAAGGTCATGTAATAGGAGCAGAATTAGGCCATTTGGCCCATCAAATCTATTCCGTCATTCAATCTCTTCCTCCTAACCCCGTTCTCTTGCCTTCTCCCCATAATCTCTGACACCTGTACTAATCGAGGTAGGTCTAACTTTTTCATCAACAGACACCTTGAAGCATTGGAGGGACACTCATATAGTTGTCTCCATAAATACCTCCAAGTCTTTTACAATCGAATCCTCGTCCAGGCCAGGATCCTAGTTCTAATTACACATCGCTAGCACCGCTGAGAATGCCGCACTGTTTTCATGCCTGGGACCCGGCTGGTGAAATAAGCACTCTCCTCCAAACTCCATCATAGCAAGAGATTACCAGGTAGAAGGTCGAAATTCTGCAAGAAAATTTGCACCCATTCATTGGAATCCTTTGTCCAAGACCACTCAAGATGAAGAAGGACCACTTGAAATGAAACTGAAAATCTCTATTCTATTGAATGAAAACACACAAATGCTCCAGATTAATGGCAGAGCTGCACACTAACTAACTATATATGCTAAACACAGAGTCTGCCGTTCCTCCATTGGATTCAGCAGTCACTCAGATTGCACCGAACTGGAAAGGAAGCAAGTCATCTTCAAAAGAAAAGCCTTGCACTTCTTTCAACCTAGTGTACTACATTTTGCGTTCACAATGTGTACTCTGCATTGGGGAAACCAAATGCAGATTGACTACAAACCTGTGTTTCCTGTTGCTTGCCATTGTAATCCACATCTCACCTCCACTCTGACCTATTTGTCTTTGGCTTTAGGAAGCGTTACAGGAGACTCAGCACAAGCTCGAGGAACACAGCATCTTTTATCTAGGCTGGTGATCTGTTATACTTTTACTATTTTAAATACTTTGCTCATTCTGTCTGCAACACAACTGGCCATTTTCTGTGTAACCTGGCCATAAGTTATTCACTTGCAACTTTGGCATAGCTTTGCTCTTCCTTTTCTCAGCTTGGCCCGCTGGACACGTCACTCTTTCCTCCTATCAGCAACATAGAACGCAGAGAATGAAACAAAATCACCCTCAAACTTCCCCATTACCTGTGTAGCTTGATCTCGCCCTATCAGATATTCCCTTGGTCTTACTGATCCTGCTTTCTCTCCCATTGGAAATTCCCCCTTTTTATCTATCTTTCCCAGTACTCAAGAAGGGTCTCCGACCCAAAACATTAACTCTCTTTGTCTTTCCATGTAGGCTGCTGTATCTACTGAATGCTTCCAGTGTTTTCTGTTTTCAGTTCAAATTTCCAACATCAATACAGGACAGCATGGTGGCGTAGCGGTAGAGTTGCTGCCTTACAGTGTTTGCAGCGCCGGAGACCCGGGTTCAATCCTGACTACGGGTGCTGTCTGGATGGAGTTTGTACGTTCTCCCCGTGACCGTGTGGGTTTTCTCCGAGATCTCCTGTTTCCTCCCACACTCCAAAGACGTACAGGTTTGCACGTTAATTGGCTTGGTATGAATGTAAAATTGTCCCTAGTCTGTGTAGGATAGTGTTAGTGTGCGGGGATCACTGGTCGGTGTGGACTCAGTGGGATGAAGGGCTTGTTTCCGTGCTGTATCTCTAAACTAAACTGAACTTAATCAACATTTTTCCTGATTTAAATTTTATTTGGTCAGTAAGAGCATGGACTGATTTCAAAAGAATAGTCAAGTCAAGTCAAGTCACATTTATTTATATAGCACATTTAAAAAAACAACTCTCGTTGGCCAAAGAATAGGTCATACGAAATGAACGTGGTTGAGGTTTTTGAACTAGTGATCCTGTGAATATCTGGATGATATTTATATACCTTATAAGGCATTTAATAATGTTGTTCAGAAGAGGTTGTTAGCTAAAGGTGTCTCTCAGGAAACTAAAGACAATTGGTGTCTACTGGAAATTGGCTGAGTTCACAAGTTATAGGAGTAGAATGAGGCCATTCGGCTTATTGAGTCTACTCCGCCATTCAATCATGGCTGATCTCTGCCTCCTAATCCCATTTTCCTGCCTTCTCCCCATAACATCCGTTCTAATCAAGAAATTGTCTATCTCTGCCTTAAAAATATCCACTGAGGGCGTCTACAGCCCTCTGTGGCAAGAAGTTCCACAGATTTACTACCCTCTGACTAAAGATGTTCCTTCTCACCTCCTTTATTGTGTGCAGGAGGCAGAGTATGATGATAGTTGATAGGTACCAAATTCACCAGGATGTGATTCCACCAGGATGTGATTCTGTGCTGAAGTTGTGACTGCTCATTAATTTATGAACAATTTGAAGATATAATAGAAAGCCCCATATTCACATAAATAATGCAATAACACAGAAGTGGTCAGTAGATCAGTGAGCATTTCCAATACTTTTTGTTTTTATTTCAGGTTTCCAGCTGGCACAGTTTTAATTTGATTTTGGATTGTAGTGGGACGATTGAATTATAAAGGTTGTGATTAGCTTGAGTGTCCGTGCCAATTGGATTTCCATGCTAGCAAATGAGCCAACAAAGATGCATACCGTTTGCTTAAAGCTGGATGTTAATTATGTCCAAGAAGATATACATGAAATATCATGCACAGGTACAGAAAATGAAGGAATATTAAAATTTAGATGTATATATGTAGAACAAATAAGGATGGATGTTGTGCAGCTTCTTGTGCAACTCCACTAAAACCTTTTCTGCTGCGGGCTCTGGGACACTGCACCTCAGGAGGGATATATTGGCTTTGGTGGGAGTACAACATAGATTTACCAAAATATTACAAGGATTCAATGTACAATCCTATTCTTTAATTTAGTTTAGTTTAGTTTACAGATACAGGGCAGAAACATACCCTTCGGCTCATCGAGTCCGCACCGACCAGTGATCCCTGCACAATAACATTACCCTACACACACTAGGGACAGTTTTTTACATTTACAGTGGCTTGCAAAAGTATTCATACCCCTTGAACTTTTCCACAGTTTGTCACGTTACAACCACAAACGTAAATGTATTTTATTGGGATTTTATGTGATAGACCAACAAAAAGTGGCGCATAATTGCGAAGTAGAAGGAAAATGATACATGGTTTTCAAATTTTTTTCCAATTAAAAAACTGAAAAGTGTGGCATGCAAAAGTATTCAGCCCCCTTTACTCTGATACCCCTAAATAAAATCCAGTGTAACCAATTGCCTTCAGAAGTCACCTAATTAGTAAATAGAGTCCACTTGTGTGTAATCTAATCTCAGTATAAATACAACTGTTCTGTGAAGGCCTCAGAGGTTTGTTAGAGAACATTAGTGACAAACAGCATCATGAAGCCCAAGGAACACACCAGACAGGTCAGGGATAAAGGTTACACAGAAAAGCTGGAGAAACTCAGCGGGTACAGCAGCATCTAGGAGCGAAGGAAATAGGCAACGTTTCGGGCCGAAACCCTTCCCCAGGGATAAAGTTGTGGAGAAGTTTAATGCAGGGTTAGGTTATAAAAAAATATCCCAAGCTTTGAACATCTCACGGAGCACCGTTCAATCCATCATGCGAAAATGGAAAGAGTATGGCACAACTGCAAACCTACCAAGACATGGCCATCCACCTAAACTGACAGGCCGGGCAAGGAGAGCATTGATCAGAGAAGCAGCCAAGGTAACCATGGTAACTCTGGAGGAGCTGCAGAGATCCACAGCTCAGGTGGGAGAATCTGTCCACAGGACAACTATTAGTCGTGCACTCCACAAATCGGGCCTTTATGGAAGAGTGGCAAGAAGAAAGCCATTGTTGAAAAAAAACCATAAGAAGTCCCGTTTGCAGTTTGCCACAAGCCATGTGGGGGGCAGCAAACATGTGGAGGAAGGTACTCTGGTCGGATGAGATCAAAATTGAAGTGTTTGGCCTAAATGCAAAACCCTATGTGTGGCGGAAAACTAACACTACACATCACCCTGAACACACCATCCCCACGGTGAAACATGTTGGTGGCAGCATCATGCTGTGGGGATGCTTTTCTTCAGCAGGGACAGGGAAGCTGGTCAGAGTTGATGGGAAGATGGATGGAGCCAAATACAGGGCAATCTTGGAAGAAAACCTGTTAGAGTCTGCAAAAGACTTGAGACGGGGGCGGAGGTTCACCTTCCAGCTGGACAATGACCCTAAACATACAGCCAGAGCTACAATGGAATGGTTTAGATCAAAGCATATTCATGTGTTAGAATGGCCCAGTCAAAGTCCAGACCTAAATCCAATTGAGAATCTCTGGCAAGACTTGAAAATTGCTGTTCACAGACGCTCTCCAACCAATCTGACTGAGCTTGAGCTATTTTGCAAAGAAGAATGGGCAAAAATTTCAGTCTCTAGATGTGCAAAGCTGGTATAGACATACCCCAAAAGACTTGCAGCTGTAATTGCAGTGAAAGGTGGTTCTACAAAGTATTGACTCAGGGGGTTGAATACTTTTGCACGCCACACTTTTCAGTTTTTTATTTGTAAAAAAATTTGAAAACCATATATCATTTTCCTTCCACTTCACAATTATGCACCACTTTGTGTTGGTCTATCACATAAAATCACAATAAAATACATTTACGTTTGTGGTTGTAACGTGACAAAATGTGGAAAAGTTCAAGGGGTATGAAAACTTTTGCAAGCCACTGTATAACCAAGCCAAGTAGCCTACAAACCTGTGCGTCTTTGGAGTGTGGGAGGAAACCAAAGATCTCAGAGAAAATCCACACAGGTCACGGGTAGAACATACAAACTCTGTACAGACAAGTTCCCATAGTCAAAATCAAACTCGGGTGTCCGGCGGTGTAAGGCAGTAGCTCTACCGCTACCCCACTGTACTGCTCAAACTTATCTATATTACTCAAAAGTCTGATCTTGACCACTTCCTGTTGTTCTGTATATTGATTTAAAAAAAAAACACTGCCACATACGGCTGTTGTTTTTGACCATCTTACTCAGTCCCCCTCTGCTGCGCAGGAAAAGAGGATTTTTCCCATCGTTGAAAAATAAAAGAATTATTAGTGTTTAAAAAATGTTAAGATTCTCTCACCTGAAGGCCACGCCCCTTCTGGAGGGACTATAAAACCCGGAAGTGTGGAGGTGCCTCAGTTCTCTGCAAGATGGGGGAGCGAGAGGTCGCAATGTTCAGTCTGAGCTGTGAATAACACTGAACACATGTTTACTAAACTGTGAGTGGTTTTACTGACCTGTCAGTGCCCTTAATGTGGTTTGAAAATGTAGTTTGAAAAAGAGTGTGTTTTGGTTTTGAAAGTGCTAAAGCAAGCTGTGTTGCCTTTGGTTTTGAAAGTGCTAAAGCAAGCTGTATTGCCTTTGGTTTTGAAAGTGCTAAAGCGAGCTGCCTTGCCTTTGGTTTTGAAAGTGCTAAAGCGAGTTTTGAAAGTGTCTTGCCTAATTAGAGCTGCCTTGCCTTCTGTATAATTAAAAGTCTAATCTATACTACTTCCTGTTTGCGCTTTATATTGATTTTAGTGAACACACTACCACTATGGCTGTGATTTTTGGCCATCTTACTCAGAGTCCCCCTTCGCTCATCACCTGCCGAGGATTTTTACCATCGATGAAAAATAAAAGAGTTATTAGTGTTTAAAAAATGTTGAGATTCTCTCTCCTGTCAATCATGCCATGAAGGCCACACCCCTTCTGGTGGGAGGGGCAAGGGACCATAACACCCGGAAGTGTGAGCATGGCTCAGTATCTACAAGATGGGGAAGGGAGAGGTCATGACTCGCTGTCTTTGGTGGCCTTGCACCCTGCTTGAAATGGTATGAAACTGCACTGGAATTTGGTGCCCTAGCACCCTGCTTGAAATGGAATTTCAAGGAATAGCCGTGAGTCAACTGCGAGCCCACCAGTCATGAGTGAGTGAGCTGCCCGCACAACAGGCTTAAGTGACTGAGCCGCAAGCCCAAGAATCCATTCGACCCACAATGTCCATACTAGCCCTCTGGAAACCAGCGCACAACACCCATACCAGCGCTCCAGAAAGCCCCCCACTGGCCGCCAATATTGGAATTGGTGGAGAGGTGGAATATTGCTTTGAGGGACCAACCCTCCCATATGATGCTGGGACCCAACAGGTCCCACTTAGTCTAGTATTTGACTAAAACTTTGAAATGTTAAAGATAACTTAGAATGGGCTTGGAGAGCAATGTAATGGCAGATTATTTCATTTTGCTCTGTGATGTCTTCGTTATCATTAAAAATTACAATCAGGCCCTTTGGGAGTAAAGTTAGGCAAAACTTTTATAAAGAGTGGTAAAGATGTGGAATGTGGTTTTTCACATGGATATTAATGCTGGGCTAGTTGTCTGTGTTTTTATGTAGTGTTTGTTATTTTATGTTGGGGTGTGTGTGTGGGGGGAGGGGGGGGGAAGCTTTTTGAATCTCTCCCTGCACTGAGACCCGACCTTTTCTCGTCGGGTCTCAGTCGTCGTTGAGGCCGCAACGAGGAGCGGCCTCCAACAGGAAGAGACCGGGGACTCAGGTGTCGACTCACCGTTGCCGTCGCGGAGCTGGCCGAGTCCGGAGCGGTGGAGGAGCGCTGCTGCTGCTGATGCTGTTGCTGCTGCTGCTGCTGCTGCCGGAGAGTCGGAGGCTCTCTACAGGTCTGTGGACGACGGCGCCGAGCCCACGGCTCCCTGGGGGGAGACCGCTTTTCGGGGCTTCTGCGGCGGCGACTTCTCCCGCCCGAGTTGCGGGGTTGAAGAGCTCCTGGAGCGGGGCCTAGCACGCTGCCCCGCGCGGCTGGAATGGCCGCGGACTCTGCGAGCGCACACCGGGGGCTCCAACATCAAGACCCGGTGTGCGACCTCGCACCACCCGGCGTGGCTTCAATGGCCGCGGGACAATCGCCATCGCCAGCCGGGGGCTTTGACTTTGACTCTGACATCGGGGGGGGGGAGAGTGCAGTGGAGAGATAAGTTTATTTGGCCTTCCATCACAGTTATGTGATGGATGTTTATGTTAAATGTAATTATGTTGTGTCTGGGGTCTATTTGTGTGTAATGTATGGCTGCAGAAACGGCATTTCGTTTGGACCTCCAGGGGTCCAAATGACAAATAAATTGACTCTCTCTCTCTCTCTCTCTCTCTCTTGAGTTGTTATCTTTAAGTCTGAGAATCATAAAATGAGTTAACTATTATGTCATTAAATGCTGAATGGATTACAATTGCCCTTATTCCTCGTTGCTCTTCCTCAGTTGCTTCTGCTATTGATGGGAGAGCAGTGAAAGAAACCCCAATAGCTTGCAAGTTAATTGCAACAAAACATATTGAAACCTGCTGTTGTGAGAGACTCGTGATGGGCCCTGCTGTTCTGAAAGATTTTTTTACAATGGGCATGGCACTGGGTGGTTTTTAATTGCTTGCAAATGCAGATGCCTTTGATGTCAGGAATTCTGACTGCACAAAACATTCTGCCACAATGATGGTCAGCTCTAATATTTGGTTGTCCATTTGCTTTCATGGTAGCACATGAGATGCAAGTCCAATTATCGTGAACCATGAAAGAAACACATTATATTAACCTAATGTAATGCTGCAGAATTGCAGTAATAAGAACAAAGGTATTTTTAGTTAAACTGCATTAAAGGTTGTCAAATAAGATCATTTGGCTCTGAACCACATGCTGGCTAGAACACCAGATCTTGTTGATTTGATCCACTTGCCTGGAATCACTGGTACTCCTGGTCCAGTTGCAGATGCCAAATCTTCTGGCCCCAAACTATTGGAATCCAGCAGCAATGTCTAAATGGCAACAGTGGAGAAAGGAGGAAGACGTCCCAATAAAATAGTTCCAAAGATATTGATAAATAATAAAACTGTACTCTGAGTTTTGCCAGCTATGTAAACTGCAAGGGTCTTTCAGGGACATCTAAATGTGATAAAATTGAAATAAGTAATGGAAAAATGTGTTTTTAAATAATAACCAATTAGATGAACTATAAGCATCTGAATAATTCAAACATTAACCTACAGGGAAATTAATTTAAAAAGTAGTTTGCTTCCTATTTTGCATCCTACAATGAACACAAGATCTAATGGACTCCAGAAACCTGTAGCAGGTCCAAACTGACACAGGATCAGAGATTTCCAGAATAATGGTGGGCATTTTAGGCAGACAGGCCTCCACTAATGGAGTTCATGGAGAATCTGCAACAAACTTTGACTTTCCAACTCTGTCAGTAGTTCCAGGACTTCAGGAGTCAGGAGTTCCAGTAATTTGCCTCAACCTCCCAAACATCCTGCAGGCTTTGAACAGAATTGCTGACATTAGTTACCGAGCTCTAGTGCATTGTTATATGGAGTCAAAGAGTCATAGAGCATAGGACATTTGCCCCATCACATCCACGTCCTCTACTTTAATACAAATTTCCCATATTGGGGGTGTGTCCATCTATACATTGCCTACTTTAAATGCCTCATATATGTAGTAATTTTAGTTTAGTTTAGAGAAACTGTGCGGAAACTGGCTCTTTGGCCCTCCGAGTCCGCAACAACCAGCAATCCCCGCACGCTAACACTATCTTACACACGCTAGGGTCAATGTACATTTATACCAAGCCAATTAGCTTACAAACCTTTACGGTTTTGGAGTGTGGGAGGAAACAGAAGATCTCGGAGAAAATCCACGCAGGTCACGGGGAAAACGTACAAACCACGTACAGCCAAGTACCCGTAGTCAGGATTGAACTCAGGTCTCTGGCACTAAGGCAGGAGCTCTACCGCTATGCCACCATGTCACGCAATTGTATTCTACTCTATCATATCCTTTGGCAGCAGGTTCCTAGAATAATCTTACAGAAGTAATTTTTTTTGTCCCAACCATAGTCATACAGTACATATACTGAGAACGCAGCTGGGGGCCTCTATTGAGGCTCTAGGGTCTCGATGCCTCCCGGATTGCCACGTGGAAGCCCGGGTCGGGGCCGGGCTGGGGCCTCGTGGGTCAGAGTCCGGGTTGGCCGAGCGGCCGACGGAGCCTGTGGCTGGACCTGGGTTGGCACCACAGAGGCGTGAAATGGTGGTGCCGGCAGCCGTGAGGCCTCGCGAGCGGTGAAGCGGCGGCAGCGGTAAAACCTCACGACGATGGGGCCTCGGTGGTGGCCATGCCTCGTGGGTCAACCCGCGGTCGATGGTCGATGAGAGCATGGAGGGACCATCGTGAGAGAGGAGGGGAAGAACAATGGAGACCCGGGGTGGGGGAACTGCCTTGGGGGAGGTGGGGGGGGGGGGGTAAACAATGGACAATTGGGGAGGGGGAGGAACAAAGGACAATGGGGACCCCGTGGGGTGGGGAGGGGGGGGGACAAAAGGGGGAGCGGCGTGCTTTGTAACTTTGCCAGCGCCGTGGGTGGCTGCTATTTGTATACATTGTGTATGCAAGCAAATAATCTCACTGTGCCTGGTCACATGTGTCATTAAAGTATTCCTATTCCTACTCCTATTCAGAATGGACAAACATTAAAAACTAATACACATTATATTCAAATTGAAGGTGAAGCTTTACCACAGAGCATACGTGTTCACACTGCAATACTGGAAGTTAATGCAAATAGGAGAATGTGCAGAAAGAGTTTCTAGTTTTACAGAAAAAGCATGCCCCACTCAAATAATTAATTAGGAAATGTTACCACAAATAAACCTAGTTAAATTCTCCTGTGGGTTTAAAAGAAAATATGAAGAAGAAGAAGCTATAAGGTAGAATAATAAAGTACTGTATTAGAATGATTAACAATGTAAGTTAAATCAGACAAGTTAGGGAGAAAATAGTAGCATAAGGTAACATTGTCCTAAAACATTGTTATTATTTTGTTTAATCACACACATTGTTTGATCCAAGTTAATATTCCTCTGAAAGATTTTGCAGGGGTAAACCTTCCTTTCCTGTCTTTCAATTATATATAATCCCACTTTCTTAAAGGTGCACAATAGGAAAGGCAGCACCTAAAACGTTGCCAAGTTGTACCTTTAACAGGATTAAATACACTGTTAAGCATTTGAGCCATTATTCATAAATAATTTACATCTTTGACTTTATTTCGGCCACATTTTCAGTGTTGTGTGCATTATCGGAAGCTTGTGCAGGATTTGGACAGAGGTTTGGTGGAATACTGCTTGGATTAGAGGGTATAAGCCAGAAGGAGAGGTTGGGCAAGCTTTGATTGTTTTCTTTGAGCGGAGAGCTGATAGAAGTGTATAACATTTATGCCCAGCAGTTCAACTCCACCTCCCATTCCCAATCTGACCTTTCTGTCCTGGGCCTCCTCCATTGCCAGAGTGAGGCCCAGCGCAAATTGGAGGAACAGCACCTCATATTTCATTTGGGTAGTTAACACCCCAGCGGTATGAACATTGACTTCTCCAATTTTAGATAGCCCTTGCTTTCTCCCTCCTTCCCCTCCCCCTTCCCAGTTCTCCAAAAGTCCTACTGTCTCTGCCCACCTCCTTTCTTTTTCCTGCCCCCCCACCCGACATCAGTCTGAAGAAGGGTCTCGACCCAAAACGCATTTCGTTGTCTCTGGACTGTACACTGACAATGACAATTAAATTGAATCCGAATCTGAATCTGAAAACATCACCTATTCCTTTTCTCCATAGATGCTGCCTCACCCACTGAGTCTCTCCAGCATTTTTATTCTACCTACGAAATTACATTGCCAACTTTTCTCAATAAGAATGTTGAGTTTGCAAGGCCATCCACTTGAAACGTGGAATTTGACTGGAAATTAGCTTGACAAAACCGTGACGACAGGTAGTGTAGTGAAGCTGTGTAGTTGAGTGCAAACATTGACTTTAAACTTCACAAGCCAATATTATAGATACAAAATTGGCCAAGTGAAATCAAATTCTTATTCCCAAAGATATAGGCATCCTAGAATCATGCAGATCAGGACAATAGTACAAGCATGAGTCTCAAAAATACATCTGAAGTCAACAAATTCGGCAGTATCATATTCAAATTCAACCCCAGAATAAAAATGGTTTTCATATGTGTAAAGGAGCTTAGTCTGACACACTGTAACCTTTACTAGAGCCTTTATTATAGCACATGGCACACACATCCCAGCACTGGCTGCATCCAGCCTTCAGCATACCAGGACAAAATGGGAGGAAGAAAGGGGAGGATATCATAGTTATACTGATATGATGGGGCGTGTTAATGGTGATGAGGTAGCTACATTATAGGTTGCATGCATAAACCATCTACAATATGCATAAGGGCAAGATAGTAGTGAGGCACATCCTAATTTCTGGCCTTGAGACAAATGCTCGCATAGTTGTAGGATGAAGAGTGGTTTGATCCAGTGGTGCTCATTAGTAAGACATTTGAGGTCAGTGAGTTCTGAAGAAATATACACTGGATTTATTTTCACCAGAAAACGTGAATAATATGGAAGTTAAAGCATCTCTCAGCTCAATAGTCCCAGACTTCTGTACAATTAATTAAATGAATTAATGTTTGGATTTCTTGGAAGTTACTTTGTAACTGCTCCTTTTGACTCCACAGCAATTATTTATGTATTTTCTTTGTTTGAGTTAAATGTGTGAGTTTAACGAGAGCTGGAATTAAGTCAATAATCCACATTCCTCACGTTCCTGATAATCTTAGACAGGGTAGACAGTCAAAATTATTTTTTCCCGAGAATGGAAATGCCAAAGATAGAGGGCATAAGTTTACGTTCGAGGGAGAGGTTTTAAAGGAGATGTGTGGGGCATGTTTTTTACACAGAGTGTGCTGGGTACTGAAATGTGTTGTCAGGAGTGGTGGTGGAAGCAAATAAAATAGTGGCATTTTTGATAGCACGTTTGATAGCACGTATATCACATGAGGCTGAGGAGATATATTCAACATGGCATGTGTGTTCGGCACAGATATTGTGTATTGTAGGGCCTGTTGCTTTGCTGTATTGTTCAATATTCCAAGTTCTTTGCAAGGTTTGATGCGTTAGGCTTGTGTCTGTTGGAGTTTAGAAGATTAAGGGGAAAAAATAACTGAAGCATATAGGACATTGAGGAATATCCACAGTGTGTTTGTGGAGAAACAGATTCCTCTTGTGGAGGGATCTCTAACTAGGTGGCATGCTGAAATTGAAGATTTCAGATTCCATTTAAGATACAAATAAATCAATCATTTTCCCTCAGAGAGTCATGAGGTTTTGGCATTCTCTTCCTCAACATGAAATGGAAGCAGGTTCTTTGAATATTTTTAAGAGTTAAATACAATGCAAGTGTAAATTGAGTAAATGTATAGTAGGCATTTGGGAATGTGGAGTTGATGTTTCAGTGAGATCAGCCATGATCGTATTGGATGAAAACACAGGTTAAGGGACAAATAGACTTGTAGATTCTGGTCATCCCATTCCAGCAAATTTTAGGCTGGCTGTCGTAAATTTTTCTCTGTAACTAAATATTACTATACATTACCATATGAAAAATAAAATGCACCCCCAAATTATTGAAGGAGCAATATGGTTAAATTCATGTAGTGATACAATGAATCAGTCAGGGGCACAAGATGGTTTAACAAAGTCCGTATAGTGCAATGTTTAATGTATCAATGTATCATTACGATACCCAGGGCCATCCGGTGGCTCCACATGAATCAGCATTAGTAGACTTTTAATTAGTTTAATTACTCATACACTCGGCTAATTTATTTTGTAAAATTTGATCTTTCATTACCAATCACGTCCAATTAGAATTTAGCGCATTACTGATAGATTGGAGTAGACTAATAAATACATTCTCTGGAATTAACCTACTGATAATCTCAAATTACTAATTATTAAAATTATATGCGGCAAAATAAGAACACAGCAATTAATATACATTCAAAGATCATTCATGATTAGGCCTATCATACTTTATATTGATAATGACAACATGATGGATACCTTTCAAAATTATGGTTGAAGTAATTAGATAGGAAAAAATCTGAGGTGCATCTGTGAGTGCTTTTTGAGAGCAGAACTGTTGAGCTTTATCAGGTTAACCGTGGGTGAATCTTATTTTCACCAACAGCAGAGCATATGGTGGCCATTGTAGAGATTGTCTGTATACAGATTTGAAGTCTTGTTAGGATATCAGAAATTATGAAATCTTAAATATCAATAATTATTGGGAAGGACTGACAAATAGACAGGTGTTTTGAGATTCTATAATGCAAAATTCAATGCTGAACCCTTGCAGTGTTATATTTGAATTGAATTATTTGATGCCTTGTGCATAGAAGTGGATCATTCAATCAAGGAGAAATGATGTGCAGAACAGTCAGTTGTTTAATGCTGTGAAAGGAGCTCATTATGATATCTCTTTTTACAGGACCAAAATATTGCGTTATCTCAGGACCAAACTGCGAAGGCCTATGGCATAGAAATTCAATCAGAGCAAGTTTTTTAAGGCATTAAAGGATTAAATGACGGCAATCGGCAATCATTAAATGCAATCATTAAACCAAGTAAAATGCATATTTCAATTTCAGTGCAGGCACGTAACCTGCATATGCCAGAAGCTTTCTAGACACATGCAGTGCCGTGCAGGCTTGATATTGCTGTTGCCACAATAGTCCACAGGCAGTTTGGACCGTGTACTAGGAGGCATCCAACAACAAATAGAAGCAGCCTCATTCATACGATGCAACCTTGGGCTAGATTGTGCTGATGGTTCTTCAGTAAATCATTAGTTAACTGTCATTTGTGCAGCAGAATGGGCTGAATTACGTCCACAACTGTCTCAAAACAGCTGGCAGTATCATCAAGGACCCACATCATCCTGGCCACACACTCATCTCCCTGCTACCTTCAGGTAGAAGGTACAGGAGCCTGAAGACTGCAATGTCCAGGTTCAGAAACAGCTTCTTCCCCACAGCCATCAGGCTATTAAACTCAGCTCAAACAAAACTCGGAACATTAATAGCCCATTATCTGTTTATTTGCACTTTATCTGTTTTATTTATTGATGTGTGCATCAATTTTACAATGGTATATGGACACACTGATCTGTTCTGTATTTATGCCTTCTATATTCTGTTGTGCTGAAGCAAAG
This sequence comes from Leucoraja erinaceus, assembly GCF_028641065.1. Taxonomy (NCBI): domain Eukaryota; kingdom Metazoa; phylum Chordata; class Chondrichthyes; order Rajiformes; family Rajidae; genus Leucoraja; species Leucoraja erinaceus. The sequence continues at coordinate 152,472,001 of NC_073377.1, forward strand.
CAAGAATTTCATTGTCCTATCTGGGACACATGACAATAAACTCTCTTGAATCTTGAATCTTGACCAACTCTCTGCAATTCCTTGCGATCTTGGATGGAGGTATTCCCAAACCAAACTGAGATGCATCTCTGTCAAATTCTTTCTATGGTGCAACTGTAGAAATTGATGAGAGTTGTTGGGGGAAAATGAATTTCCTAAGCCTTCTAAGGAAGTGAAGGCATTGGTGTGCTTTCTTGGCCACAGTTTTGGTGTGGTTGGTCCAGGACAAATTGATGGTGATATGTTTTCCTATGCTGTGATGCATCCTGTCAAAATGCTTTGTACAGCACTCCTGTAGAAGTTGATAAAGGTTGTTGGGGACATGATAAACCATCTAAGCATTCTAAGGAAGTAGTGACATCGGCGTGCTTTCTTGGCCATAGCGTCAAGCTCTACCTTGGCGCCATCAATGCATACCAAGGTGTGCGCACGGCTTCGCTTTCTGAAGTCAATCACAATCTCCTTTGTCTTATAGTAACATAGAAACATAGAAATTAGGTGCAGGAGTAGGCCATTCGGCCCTTCGAGCCTGCACCGCCATTCAATATGATCATGGCTGATCATCCAACTCAGTATCCTGTACCTGCCTTCTCTCCATACCCCCTGATCCCCTTAGCCACAAGGGCCACATCTAACTCCCTCTTAAATATAGCCAATGAACTGGCCTCAACTACCCTCTGTGGCAGAGAGTTCCAGATATTCACCACTCTCTGTGTGAAAAACGTTCTTCTCATCTACGTTTTAAAGGATTTCCCCCTTATCCTTAAGCTGTGACCCCTTGTCCTGGTCTTCCCTAACATCGGGAACAATCTCCCTGCATCTAGCCTGTCCAACCCCTTAAGAATTTTGTATGTTTCTATAAGATCCCCTCTCAATCTCCTAAATTCTAGAGAGTATAAATCAAGTCTATCCAGTCTTTCTTCATAAGACAGTCCTGACATCCCAGGAATCAGTCTGGTGAACCGTCTCTGCACTCCCTCTATGGCAATATTGTCCTTCCTATTGAGGTTGTGATCTTGTGACTCGGTTATGAGGTTCTCAATCTTCTTCCTGTACTCCATCTCACTATGGTATCTGATGTCCAGCCCAGATGTTGTCTGCTGACTTGTAAATTGAGCTGGTTTGGTATTTGGCTGCTCAGTCATGAATGTATAAGGAGTATGGAAGGGCACTGAGAATGCATCCTTGCGGGAAACCACTTTTGAAGATTATCGAAGAGGATGATTTGTCACCTATCCTCATTGATTGTGGTCTGTTGGTTAGGAAGTTGAGAATCTAGTTGCAGAGGGCAGTGCTGGCTCCAAGATCCATGAGTTTCGAGATGAGCTTGGATGTGATAATGGGATTGAAAGCAGAGTTGTCGTCTTTGAATAGGAGTCCGACTTAGGTGTTGTTCTTATCCAGATGTTCCAGGGATGAGTGTATGGCCAGAGATATGGCATCAGGTGTGAACCTGGTGTGGCGATAGGTGAACTACAGTGGATCAAGGCTGCTTGGTGGTCTGGATATAATGTGTACCATAACCATCACCTCAAACAATTTATGATGGTGGATGTCAAGGCCACTGGATGGTAGTCATTAAGACATTTGATCTTGCTTTTCTTTGGCACCGGGATGATAATGGTCTTCTTGAAGCAGGTAGGTGCCTCAGAATGGAGTCGGGAAAGATTAAAAATGTCTGTGAACACTCCCACTAGTTAGTCTGTGCAGTTCCTAAGTACGTGGCGTAGGATCCATCTGGGTCAGTTGCTTTCTGTGAGTTCACCCATAGGGAGGCCGATTTAACTTCTGCAGCGGTGACCCTGGGAAAAGGCACACTCAAGTCTGATGGGACGGATGTCATTGCCCTGATGGTCTTCTGCTGAAAGCAAGCATAGACTGTATAAAGTTCATCAATGAGGGCCGCACTATCACCAGCCATGCTGCCTGACTTCACTTTGCAGTCGTATTGTATTGTATTGTATTCAAATTTATTGTCATTGTCTCAATTTGAGACAACGAAATGAATTTCCCTTACAGGCAGTATCATTAAAAAAATCACAAAGAAATAATAAAAATAAATAATAAATAAATAATAAAACATATTAAAAATAAAATTGAAATTGAATTAAAATTAAAAAAAAAAAAAAAAAGCACAAACACAGAAAGTCCACGACACAACATAACATATATGGCACCAAGGTGAGGAAGGCACCATAGTCCAGCCAGCCTCCCCTCCGTGTTCATCCGTGGACGGGGCCTTCCGAGCACCCGCAGTCGCCGCCCCGGGTGGCCCGATGTTCAGGCCCTCACGCCGGGCTGGTGGAACGCCGACGCCGAACCCCGACGGTGAGCATCTTCCTCCTCAGCGGCCCGGACCTCCTGATCAGCCGTCTCCCGCTGCCGGAGTCTGCAGCTCCTGAGTCCGCAGGCCGAGCCGGGCAGAGTCACAGGACCCCGCGTTGTTAGTCAGCGCCGCCCGCGTTGGGAGCTCCGCAAACCGCAGCTCCATGATGTTGGTGCAGCAGGTCCAGCACTCCGGGCTCCAGACGGCGACCCCCGGTAAGGCATCGCCAGCCCCGCGATGTTTCAGCGCTGTCCCGCCGCTGCTGGAGCTCCGGTCGATCCCGGCAGGAAAGGCCGCGCCAATCCAGGTAGGTAGGCCGCTGTGGGGGGAAGGGGGGGGGCGAGGACGCGACTCGAATAATAGTCGCGTCCTCACCAGGAAGCGGCTGAAGGACGGTATCCCCCGCACCGTGCCCTCTTCCCCCACATAAAAACACCAAAAAAACCACAAAAAAATACACTTTTACATAACTAAATAAACAAAAAAACAAAAAGATACCGGGCTGTAGGTGGAGGCTGCTGGCACCAGCGCCACCGGAAGTACAATACTCAGTCAGTTATAATATCCAGGCCTTGCCACAGTCGATGGGTGTCTGAGTGATTGTCCTGGGACACAAGTTTGTCCCGGTATTGTTGGTATTGTTTCCTTGTTATATATTGAGATTGAAGATGTTTTTGGGATACTCCAGCCAGTTAGCCCACACAGGCATTTAGCCATACACTTTGCATATATTCACCCTCTTGAAGGGTGTTCTAATGTTGGCTCAGAGACTGCGATCACAGAGTCGTCGGGGCTGTGAGGGCTCTTGTTAGATGGTAATTTTTCTCCCTTTCAAAGTTTGCATAAAAAGCATTGATCTTATTGGGAAGTGATGTGTCATTGCCACTTATACCTCATGGTATTGCCTTTGCAGGAAGGGATAGCGTGCATGCCCTGCCACAGCTTTGAGCATCCATCTGTAACTCCAGCTGTATGCCCATCTCGCATGGTCCCTGTCATTTGAATGGGATCGCAGACCTTCATTTAAATGTTTTGTACTATTTCACAGTAGATTTTTATTTATTACAGTACCAGTTTCATGTATTTTAAACAAGTCTGTTTTTATATTCTTAATTGTTATTAATCTGCATGGAAGGAAGCCTATTCGACCAGTTACATAATCTGGATTGACTATCCCCTCTCCCTTCTTCCCCACAACCCCCCCCCCCTTCCACACATCCTCTCCCCCCCCTCCCGTTTTCCCTTCCACACCCCCTCCCTTCCCCCTGTGCCTCCCTGGTCTCACTTCAATTTCCCTCCCCCTCCACCTACATCTCTACATCCATTCTAGTTTCATGATTCACAATTCTTCAATCTTTTTGCATCACATCTTCTATCTTTTCATTGCCTGACCTTAGTCCACCATCTGCCGAACAAACAGCCTCCCACCCTCAACTCTATCAACCTATTACCTACCAGGCTTTGTCCTACCCCTCCTCTCTTCCAGCTTTCCCCTCCCCCACCCACAATCAGTCTAAAGAAGGGTCTCGACCCGAAATGTCACCTGTGTAGGTTTTCCGGAGATGCTGCCTGACCCACTGAGTTACTCCAGCACTTTGTGTGTTTTTCCTTCTACTCGTAGAATTCAGTTCTTTTTGAAGTACCGTATTACCCGGCAATGAAGACGCACCTGTGTCGAAGACGCAAACCCAATTTAGGCATGGATTCTGGGGCGCCGCACGTTATCGTGTATCACCGCATACGCCACCAGGTGGCATGCGCTCGTCACGACACGCTAACCAATTTTTAGGATGTCGCCTAAACGACGCGCAAATGACACCCAAGTGGGACAAGCCCTTAAAAGATTAGCTGTTCAAATTGCATCTTGACAAATTAAGGAAATGTATGTAATGAATCTGGTAACTTCTCGGCCAACAATAGCAACTAACCATATAGCTGCTCGTTGTTATTATGAAATTCCTACTGTTGCATCAGTATATTTTCAACACCTATAAGTGCCTCAAGTCCCTTAGCTTTGTGTTCAACACATTGAAAGCATAAAATATATCCCAGTTATATGCATCACAAGTACAGATGAAAGCAATGGTCTTAACAACCTATTTAACAACCTTTCAAATTTATTTCAAACCAAAATTGAAAATCAAATTTACAGTAAATGTAAGCGTTAGTAAAATTGGAGTGTAAAACTAGGAAATAATCTATTCTTCATTATTGTACGGTATACGTTTCCCAATTCAAATAACTGTAATCCAAATATATTCAAAACCTTAATGTTTCCAGGATTTCTGACAAAATGAACCATGTCAAATTAAGCATTTCCATATACTGCTATTGTGAATTTGAGGCATTTGAAATTCATCTCATACAGTTACTGTTGCAGAGCTACCCATACAGTAAAAATCCCAGGGACGGTGCTGATTCGAGTGATGAGAAAGGAAAACTTGTAATGCTTCAGGCATTTGCGTGAATTGGAATTTTGTAGAAATTAGGTGAAGATGAGACAGGGCCCAATCTGTGGGCTTGTTTTAGTACTGGTAACAAAAACACATCCCAGGAATCAACATGAAAAGTGCAAAGTTTTTTGTGGAAAATTATTCAACCTAGGCTTTTTACTTTATCGGAGAGATACAGTGCGGAAACAGGCCCTTCGGCCCACTGAGCCCACACTGACCAGCGATCCCCGCACATTAACATACACTAGGGACAATTTTACATTTATACCAAGCCAATTAACCTGTACTCATTGGAATGTGGGAGGAAAAACGAAGATCTCCTCGAAGACCATGCGGTCACGGGGAGAACGTATAAACTCCACACAGACAGCATCCGTTGTCAGGATCAAACCCAGGTCTCTGCCGCTGCACCACCCTGCCACCCAATTGTTATTGGAAAAACCTAAATCAGCTGACGTCACTCCTTTCAATTAAGAGTGATTTTAGTTATGTGGGAATGAAATGTCCTTATTTCTGGGCCACTGTTTGAAAAGGTTAAATTATATAATCAGGAGTTGCAAACTCGTGAGCCATGTGTGTTTCTATCTGGAGAGTTGTAAAAAGAAACATAACATCTGCCATTACTTTCATTTTGTGAAAGTGTGGTGAGAGATTTTTTTTTGCAGAAATAGGGGCTGCTGAAAAGTACTTTGTCTATCTGCACTGTCAGCAAGGGACAAAGAGCTTTCACTGACATTTTTTTTTAATGCAGTTGAAATAGGCTTCTCAGATATTGCATTTGAACAAGATACTTATCAGAAGAGATGAGCTGAGTGTCTAATATGATAGAAGGTAATGCATGTGTAACATGGCTGGCATACATAGGAGTGAACAGTCGGTGATAGCATCCTGGATATTCCTGCAGGATGCAAAGGTGTTGCCTATGTTTTGCAGGAATACTGATTGGCCCTGGAACAAAAGGAGCTGACCATTGTGATTTGTTAATCATTTAATAATAAACGCTGGCTTTGGCTCAGTGCCCAGATTCCAAAATTAATACTTTTGTTTTAACTCTTTTTGCTCGGGAACATCACAACAGAGTTTCAGTTTCCACCTCCTCCTCCTGTATAATTTTTCTGCACGATAACAACTAGAAAATGATAGAAATACCCAGCATTTGCAACAAGCTCATAACTATGGCTTCAGGTTCTTCATTATGCATGCAAACTATGATGTTTAATTTGAACATTAAAAGGAGACCATGTCTACCTTCCTTGGAGGATATTTAGTTTAGTATATAGATACAACGCGGAAACAGCGTGGCCCTTCAGCCCTCCGAGTCCGCACCAACCTGCGATCCCCGCACATTAACACTATCCCACACACAAGGGACAATTTACATTTATACCAAGCCAATTAACCTACAAACCTGTTCGTCTTTGGAGTGTGGGAGGAAACCGAAGATCTCGGAGAAAACGCACGCGGTCACGGGGAGAAATTACAAACTCTGTACAGACAGCACCTGTAGCCAGGATCAAACCCGGGTCTCTGGCACTGTAATGGAATGGAATAGAATGCTATTTATTGTCATTTGAACAAAATTACATTTATTACAGTTTTTTACATTACAAAAAAAAACATGACCCACACTTAACACAGTTTACATAAACATCCATCACAGTGAGTCTCCAACACCTCCTCACTGTGATGGAAGGCAAAGTCTTATCTCTTCCCTTTGTTCTTCACCCACGGTCCAACTGCAGCGTCTAGGCGAACTGGGGCTCCCGATGTTAAAGCCCCCGGCGGACGATAGTAAGCCTCGTGGCCACTAACCCGCACCAGGCAATGTTAGGCCTCGCTCCGTGTCCTTTCAACCCCGCGATTCCAGCGGGAGAAGCTGCCGTTGCGGGAGCTCCGAAAAGCGGTCTCCTACCAGGGACCTGGAGCTCCCGATTTTCCTGTCCACCGGGCCTGCAGCCGGAGCTTCCGAAGCTCCAAAGTTGGGTCACAGCCGAGCGCCACGACAGCTCTTCCCGCTCCGAAGACGGCCAGCTTCGCGATGTCAGGTCCGCAGGCTCCGCAACTGGCCGCCACCGGCTCCATGATGTTAGGCCTAAGGACACCAGAGACCCGATAGGGAAAAAGTCGGGTCCCCCGTATAGGAAAGAGACTAACGGTTTCCCCCACTTCCCCCCCTCCACCCCCACATATATACAGCTAAAAAATAATAAAAACTAAGCTCAAAACATCCATTAAACAAGACAAAAATAAAAAAAAGACGGTTGACTGTAGTCGAGCTGCTGCTGTTAGGCCCCGCCTATATTGTCATCCTTATTTAAAGAAGGACGTTAAGGGCCTGTCCCACTTGGGCGTCATTTGCATGTCATTCATGCGACATCATTTACGCGTCACGATGCACGACATGCGTCGTGATGCGCAAGTGATACGCGCATGGTGCGTGGTGATGTAGGCAGTGACGCGCGGTCAATGACGCCCAAATGGGACAGGCCCTTAAATATGTAGGAAGCATTTCAGTAAAGGTTTTCCAGACTGATATATAGAATAGCTGTACACAAAAATGCTGGAGAAACTCAGCGGGTGCAGCAGCAGCAGGAGATATGCAACGTTTCGGGCCAAAACCCTTCTTCAGACTGATAGGGGGTGGGAGGAGGCGGGGAGAAGAAAGGAAAAATGAGGATGAGGAGCCCGAGGGCTGAGATAGGAAGGGGAGGAGACAGCAAGGGTTAACAGAATTGTGAGAAATCAATGTTCATGCCACCAGGATGCAGACTCCCCAAGCGGAATATGAGGTGCTGTTCCTCCAATTTCCGGTGTTGCTCACTGGCCGTGGAGGAGGCCCAGGACAGAGAGGTCAGATACGGAATGGGAGGGGGAGTTGAAGTGCTGAGCCATCGGGAGGTCAGGTTGGTTAGTGCGGACTGAGCGGAGGTGTTCGGCAAAACGATCGCCAAGCCTACGCTTGGTCTCAGCGATATAGATCAGCTGACATCGAGAGTTGCGGATGCAATAGATGAGGTTGGAGGAGGTGCAGGTGAACCTTTGTCGCACCTGGAACGACTGCTTGGGTCCATGAATGGAGACGAGAGGGAAGGTAAAGTGACAGGTGTAGCATCTCTTGCGGTTTCAAGGGAAAGTGCCCGGGGAACGGGTGGAGCGGGAGGGAAGGGAAGAATTGACAAGGGAGTTGCGGAGGGAGCGGTCTTTGCAGAAGGCAGACAGGGGGGGAGATGGGAAGATGTGGCGAGTGGTGGGGTCACGTTGGAGGTGACGAAACTGACGGAGGACCATCTGTTGTATGTGCCGGATAGTGGGGTGAAAGGTGAGGACCAGGGGGACTCTGCCCTTGTTGTGAGTGGGGAGATGGGGAGAGAGAGCATTGTTACGGTGTAGAGGAGACCCTGATGCAAGCCTCATCTATAGTGGGGGAGGGGAACCCCCGTTCCCTGAAGAATGAGGACATTTGCGATGCCCTGGTGTGGAACACCTCATCCTGGGCGTAGACGGAGGAATTGGGAATAGGGGATGGAGTCCTAACAGGAAGCAGGGTGGGAAGAAGTGTAGTCCAGATAGCCATGGTAGTCAGTAGGTTTATAGTGGATGTCGGTCAGAAGTCTATCACCTGTGATGGAGATAGTGGGGTCAAGGAATGGTAGGGATGTGTCGGAAATGGTCCAGGTGTATTTGAGTGCCAGATGGAAGTTAGTGGTGAAGCGGATGAAGTCAGTCAGTTGTTTGTGGGTGCAGGAGGTGGCACCAAAGCAATCGTCGTTGAATAGCTGTGTTGTCTAAATAGCAAATGCTGGGTGGGTTAAGCATATATTAGCTAGAGTTTAGGGAATTAAATGGACTCTGTTCAAAACCATATAAGATTATGGTACAAAGGTAAAGACAGTGGTAGTAGAGGGTTAGATTCCAGACTGGAGGCTTGTAACATGTGATGCCTCAGGGGGATCTGTGCTTGGTTCGCTGTTGTTCGTTATTTGTAAGGACAATTTAGATGGGAATGTAGGCAGCATGGTTGGCAAACTTGAGGATACAGCTAAAATTGTTGGGGTAATGGGTAGCGAAGAAGGCTATCTAAAATTACAACATGATCATGATCAATAGTCCAGGGAATGGTAGATGGAGTTTAAATCAGATGAACGTGAGCTGTTACATTTTGGTGCAACAAACTGATGCAATATTTAAACAATAAATGATCGGCCCCAGGGAGGTGCTGTAGGCAGAGAAACCCAGAGCTGCAGGTTTATGGCTCTATTGAAGTGGTGACACAGGTTGATAGGGCAGTAAAGAAGATGCTTGATGCACTTGTCTTTATCGGTCATGGTATTGAGTACAGGAGTTAGGAAGTCATGTTACAGCTGTACAGGAGATTGGTAAGGCCACATCTGGAGTACAGTGTACAGTTTTGTTTCTCCTGCTATAGAAAGGATGTCAAAGAACTGGAAAGGGCACGATAAAGATTTATCAGGATGTTACTGTGTCTGGAGGTTTTGAGTTAAAAGAAGGGGCTGGAGAGTATGTGTGGGGAAGCAAGTCTTCTCTGCATGGAATAGTTAAGAAGGGACCCGCCCATCATTAAGTCCAACACTGGGAATCTACTCTAGTCGGGGCAGCTACAAACTACATACTGACCCCTTGTGATATCTCTTCCTCAGTCCTTCCCACGGCACCACCAATTGCGAGCTCTGGTCTTGACACCACCCTCACCCTCATCACTATCCCAATCTTTGCACCCAACAGTTCATCACTGCCTCCCCTTTGACCCAAATCGACAGCTCAAGGTATTGACTCTTCCTCACTGATGCTGTAATTTACCAACCAACCCTAATTCGGGCAGTATTTCATTTTATTGCCCATAACAATGGTGGGAAGATTGAAGGGAAGTTTGAGGAGTCGAAATACGTATTTTTCTGCCTCTTCTATGGGATGGCCAAGTCCCTGTGAGCTGTAGAACTGACAAAAGCTGCAGCAGTTCTGTCAAATTTATGGGCCTTTCCAGACCCCCTACCTCACTAATATAAAGAAGAGCTACAGAACGCCCCAAGGAGTCTCAGATAATATTAATCCCTCAGTCAACAGCACTGAAATTAAATATCATTCCTGTGTGCAAACTGTCTGCTGTCTCCTACATTATAAAAGTGACAGCATTTCTATGGAAGCATTTCATTGACTGTAGAGTGGTCTGCGGCATCTTGGGGTTATATAAAGTGATTGAAACATCCATATTTTATCATTATTCTTTTTACTTGGGAAATAATAGCCAGGGCATTAAGGTCCTGTCCCACCAGCATGCGACTGCAAGCGGCAAGCACGACCTAACGTGGTCGCTTGAGCCGTATGGCCTCGCGGGGGTGGTCCCACTTCGATCGCCGGAGCTGTATGGAGTTGTGCGGAGCTGGTTCCAACATCGCGCGGGGCTCCATAAAACTGACACTGTCCAAAAATTCCGCACAGCAATGGCCTGCCGGCCCGCAGCCGCATTGAGGCCGTACACACCGCCTCGACGCAGCGTCTTGACGCCGTACGTCACGCACGAACTTCCCGCGGACTTCCCGCGGACTTTGCGCGAACTTCACGTCAACTCGTACGGGATCACTCGACCTCCGCGCTCACCGCATGCAGCCATATGCTCGTGGAACAGGCCCTGTACGGGGATCACTCAACCTGCGCACGGCCCCCACGCGGCCCCCACATCCGGTTTGTTCGCGCTTGCCGCATGCAGTCGCATGCTCGTAGGACAGGCCCTTTACATTTTAATTAGCTAGCAGAATCCAAGGCATTAATAATATTCCATTAATTCCAGATTGTAAAAGGGTTAACCTTCTTAAACTGTTTGGTGATATGGAACTGCTCAGATTGTCAGCCTTACAAAATGAAGGTCCATAAACTGTAAAAGCCAATACACATTAGTTGCTTTTATTAATGTCAATTTCTAATTTGACATTTACAGCATTATAATCAGATCATTAATTTCAGGCAAATGTATTATTTCTCAAACCATTCCTGTGATAGTTTAGTACTGAGGTACAAACTAGATTCTAATGATAAGTAAATTTTGAGAAAACAGTAAAATACAGTAGGAATAAACAATAGACAATAGACAATAGGTACAGGAGTAAGCCCATTGAGCCAGCACCGCCATTCAATATGATCATGGCTGATCATCCCCAATCAGTACCCCATTCCTGCCTTCTCCCCATTTCTCCTGGCTCCACTATCTTTAAGAGCCCTATCTAGCTCTCTCTTGAAAGTACAGGTGCACAACCTTTTATCCGGTGTTCCAGAAACCGAAAAGCTCCGAAAACCGGCCATTTTTTCCAGATGTCGTCTGCGCACCAAAGCTCGCGTTTGGCGCCAAACCTGGCCCAAAACGACCCACGGTCAACCCAGGTCTGTACTACTGTAGCGGCTGCCTCCTCCCTGGAGACCGGGAGACGCTTAAACATCTGTAAATCATTGCTTAAATGTTAGTCAGTTAGTTTGGAGGGCTTTTATGTGAAGGGGGGTGAAGGGGTAAACTTTAATTCTTAGTCCCCTACCTGGTCGGAGAGGCGGGGAGCGGTCAATGCCTTACCGGGTCGCTGTGCAGTAAGCTCCGCAGCGCTATGGCCGGTGGGGCCGTGGGCGGCGCCGGTTGTAGCTCTGACCCCGACAACTCTACCCCTGGCTGCGAGGCGCTCCAAATCCAGCGCGGCCCGCGGCCGGACGCCCCAGCTCCGCGAATGTCGGGAGTCGGCGGCGTCGCGAGCAATGCCTTACCGGGTCGCCGTGCGGCAAGCTCCGGAGCGCTGTGGCCGCCGACACACAACATCGCGGAGCGTCGCTGGATTTGGAGCCGCGCAGCCAGGGGTAGAGTTGCCGGGGTCGGAGCTCCAACCGGCGCCGCCCGCGGCCGGACGGAGCCCCCAGCTCCGCGGCTCCAAATCCAGCGACGCTCTGCGATGTTGTGTGTCGGCGGCCACAGCGCTCCGGAGCTTGCCGCACGGCGACCCGGTAAGGCATTGCCCGCTCCCCGCTGGTATCCCAGCGCTGCGATGCCGCCGACTCCCGACATTCTCGGAGCTGGGACGTCCGGCCGCGGGCGGCGCTGGATTTGGAGCGCCTCGCAGCCAGGGGTAGAGTTGCCGGGGTCGGAGCTACAACCGGCGCCGCCCGCGGCCGGACGGAGCCCCCAGCTCCGCGAGGTTGGGAGTCGCCGACCAGGTAGGTAGGGGACTAAGAATTAAAGGTTCCCCCTTCACCCCTACACCACCACCACCACATAAAATCCCTCCAAACTAACTGACTAACATTTATGCAATGATTCTCCCGGTCTCCGGGGAGGAGGCAGCTGCTCCAGACTTTTCAAGCCGCCCGCGCTACCTACCTAATCTACGCTAAAAATCTTCCATTCTGAAATCCGAAAATGTCCGAAATCCGACAAGTGTCTGGTCCCAAGGCTTTCGGATAAAAGGTTGTGCACCTGTATCCAGAGAACCCGCCTCCACCTGAGGCAGAGAATGCCACAGATTCACAACTATGTGTGAAAAAGTGTTTCCTCATTTCCGTTCTAAATGGCTTAAAGGGGCTGTCCCACTTGGGCGACCTAATTGGCGAGTTTAGAAGAGTTTTTAAAAAAATGACATTTTGAAGACCTCCGACTATGTAGAAGACCTTCTTCGACGATGTTGAAGACTAGCTTCAACTAGCTACGACTAGCTACGATTAAGTTTGGGAAAATTGCACACCAAATAGTGGAGAGTGAAGACGACCTCCTTCTATCTCCTTCGACCTCCTTTCGACCTCCCTTTGACTATGATGAAGACTATCTACGACTACCTTCAACTACCTTCAACTACCGCCGATTACCTATGACTAACATGCCGACCTAATACGACCTACTACGACCTAAACCTACGAGGAAAAAAAGTATTGATTTTTTCTATGGCGACCATTTTTTACTCGTGGGCATTTTTTAACATATTGAAAAAAACGCTGCGACCTAGCAGAGGTCTCGAATAGGCGGAGACCACTCTCGAGCCTGAAGGAGAGTTACGAGGACCCCCTACGACCTCGTGTCGACCATGCTGCGAGTATGAGTCGAGGGTAAACTCGCCAGAACTCGCGGGTTAGGTCGCCCAAGTGGAACAGGCCCTTAAATATCAAAAGTGTGAAGATGGTTATCAAGATTTGCTGTGGAATCTTATTGGGGAAATGAGATGGGAAATGGCTAATGGGCTTTAATTCAATTAAGTGTGAGTTGCTGTATTTTGGGAAGTCAAACTAGAGCAAGACCTTCACAGTGAATGGTAGAAGCATGGGAAGGGTTCTAGAGCAGAGGGATCTGGCAGTACAAGTGCATAGTTCCCTGAAAGTGATGTCACACGTAAATAAGGTGATGTAGAAGGCTTTTGGCACTGGCTTCCATCTGTCAGCGAATTGAGTATAGAAGTTGGAACGTTATGTTAAAGTTGTACATGGCTTTGATGAGGCCACACTTTAGGTATTGTGTTCAGTTTTGCTCACCATGCCACAGTAAAGCCCCTGTCCCACTTAGGAGACCTAAACAGCAACCTCTGGTGACCTTGCCTGCCACCCAAGGTTTCCATGAAGTCACTGTAGGTTTTGGTCACTCTCCCTAATGGTCAAAAGTGGTTTCCGCATGGTTGAGGCTTCATCTAGGTTGCTGCTATTTTTTCATCATGACTAAAACCGGCCTTGACTAAAAATAGGTTGTCGTTTTAAAAATTGATTATTTTTTAGTCGCAGGTCTAGTTGAAGCCGGTTTTCTTCATAGCCGAAGAAGGTTTTCAACATATGCGTGGGAGGTGGTAGGAGGTTGCAGGTCACCTCGACCTTGATTTTTTTTTGTGTGGCAGGCAAGGTGCTGTTTAGGTCTTCTAAGTGGGACAGGAACTTAAAGATGTCATTAAGCTGGAGAGGGTGCAGAGAAAGTTTATGAGGATGTTGCCCAACACTTGCAGACCTGAACTATAGTGAGAGGTTGGGCAGGCAAGGACTTTATTCAGATTAGGACTGTATTCTTTGGAGTGCAGGAAGCTGAGAGGTGATCTTATAGAGGTGTAGAAAAGGAAATAGATAAGGTGAATGCACTGCTTTTTTTCTCCCAGGGTAGGGGACAACCTCCTGTGCTATAAAAAGAATAAAGCCCAAGCCTGTTCAACCTCTCCCTACAGCACAGTCCCTCTAGTCAGGCAACATCCTGGTAAATCTTCTCTGACCCCTTTCCAGCTTTCCTATAACATGATGACCAAAACTGAACACAATGCTGCTTGAGTTACTCCAGCACTTTGTGGCTTTATTTATTACCAATAATAATAACCTACTTATGCAGTCAAATTATTTATATGTGTTGAAAGGATCTGCAGATGTTGGATAGGCAGCCGGAGGTGTACAGCTGATGCCGTTGGTGTTACTACCATCTCCGTTATGGTGTGGAAGCCCGAAGATGTCGAAGGGCCTGCTCGTTTCAGGGAAATGCCTCGGCTGATCGGCCATAGGGGCGAACGCGATCGGCCCGAATGCACGCCTCCATTTCCATGATCGCCACTCCGGCCACCATTTCCTGGACAACTACGGTGCCATAACCAGCATCCTGCCACCGACGGCCCGAGATATCCACATCGGCCGTTAACGGGAGCGACATTCGAACTTGCGGTGTGTGGACCCTGGACTTAATTTTTGACTCCCACCCATATAGGTGGAAGTTCACCATTGCTGCCATCGCCCAGCCGATATTGGGGGCCGACTTCTTACGCGCGTTCTCCTTGCTAGTCGATGTGCAGGGCAGGCGAATGGTTACGTCATCGGACCTATGCATGGCCTAAGTCGCGTAATCCGTTCACGCCCCAACAGCAACTCGACGAGGTAGCTGAGATCCAGCAACCTTTCGCAACCCTTCTCACTGAATTCCCAGGGTTGCTCACGTCCCGGTTCGACGGGCCATGCTCTGTCATGGCGCGGTCCACCACATTCCTACCGAGGGCCCACCGGTTCACTCCCGTGCGCGCCGCCTTCCACCCGATAAACTGCGCATCGCACGACATGAGTTCCAGCTTATGGAAGACATGGGGATTGTCTGGTAGTCAGATAGCCCTTGGGTTTCCCCACTGCACATGGTGCCCAAAGCGTCTGGGGGATGGAGACCTTGTGGTGATTACAGGCGTCTATACGCGGTAACCACAGCAGATCGGTACCCAGTCCCAAACATCCAGGATTTCTCGGCTCATTTGGAGGGCGCCTGCTTCTTCTCGAAGGTCGACCTCATTTGCGGGTATAATCAGATCCCGGTCCATCCCAACGACATCCACCATCACCCCTTTCGGCCTTTTCAAAATGGCTAAGAATGCCTTTTGGCCTGAAGAACGGCGCTCAAGCGTTCCAAAGGGCTAATGGATCAGGTCAGGCGGGGTTTGCCGTTCATATTCATCTATTTCGATGATATTCTGGAGGCCAGCAGCTCGTAGGCTGAACACGTTAGGCACCTCCGCCTGCTCTTCGAACGGCTGCGTAAGCACGGATTGGTGATCAACCCTGCGAAGTGCCAGGTCGGATTGCGCTCCCTCTCCTTTTTAGGTCACAGGGTAACCTGCCAAGGCGCACAACCGCTGCCTGAGAAGGTCGATGCATTCCGTCGTTTCCCGAGGCCACTATCTGTCAAGGGCCTGCAAGAATTCATCGGTTTGGTCAATTTCTACCACCGATTTATCCCGTCAGCGGCCGCCATCATGCGGCCATTGTTCCAATGTCTGGCGGGCAAGCCAAGGACCTGGTTTGGTCCAGGGAAGCCAGTATAGCTTTCGAGGGGACTAAGACCGCGCTGGCCTACGCCACCATGCTGGTACACCCGAGGGCATCTGCCCCCACAGATCTCACTGTGGGTGCATCGGACATCGAGGTGGGTGCTGTCCTCGAGCAGCGGATAGATAACCGCTGGCTGCCGCTTGTGCTTTTCAGCAGGCCGCTGCGGGCCCCGGAGATTAAGTACAGCGCTTTCGATCGGGAGCTCCTCGCGCTTTACCTAGCGATCTGACATTTCCGCTACTTCCTCGAGGGCTGAGCATTCACCGCATTCACGGACCTCAAGCCACTCACGTTCACTTTGAATAAAGTAACCGACCCCTGGTCTGCCAGGCAACGGCAGCACCTCGCCTACATATCGGATTTCACGTCTGACATTAGGCACGTGGCGGGGAAGCTGAACGTTGAGGCTGACGTGTTCTCTCGTCCGGCGGTCCCTGAGGTTTCCGTTTTGAACCTAGGTGTGGATTATGCAGAGCTGGCAGCGACTCAAAGGGCCAACGCCGGCATGGAGAATTACCGCAATACCGAATCGGGTCTTAAGCTGGGTGAAGTACCTCGCGGCGCTGCAGGCGTGCGGGTCATTTGCGATATTTCAATGGGTGAAGCCCGCCCGATCAGCCCGATTGCCTAGAGGCAACATATTTTTGACACTATCCACAGCCTAGCTCACCCGTCTATCGGCGCCACCTCAGCCCTGGTCGCGACCAAGTTAGTCTAGCATGGGTTGTGGAAGCAGGTCGCAGCATGGGCCCGCGCTTGTATCCCCTGTCAGACTTCCAAGGTGCAGAGGCATGTGCGCCTGCCCGTGCAGGATTTCGCTGTTCCAGACGGCAGGTTCCCGCACATCCATGTTGACCTGGTGGGTCCCTTGCCGTGTTCGTATGGGGCCACTCACTTACTCACTATTGTGGATAGGTTCACCAGGTGGGCGGAGGCAATACCGTTGACCGATGCGTCTGCTGGGGCTTGTGCTCACGCTATTATCTCCAATTGGATTGCTCGTTTTGGGGTACCTTCAGATATCACTACCGTTCATAGGGCCCAGTTCACGCCCTCCCTGTGGGGTGGTATAGCGCAGCTGTACGGCGCAAAGTTGCATCAGGCCACCGACCACCGCGTATCATCCAGAGTCGAACGGTTTAGTCGAGCGGTTTCACAGACATCTTGTTGGCGTTGAAGACCTCGGCCGAGCTGGTTTATGGCTCGGTTATGCGGGTACCAGGGGATTTTATACCCGCCACCCGCGATCAGGAGGTCCCGGCTTCGGCGGTGCTAGCTGACCTTCACGAGGTGCGCGCGCGTTGGTCCCGGTTCCCACCTCCCGACACGGTGCATGTGCCTACTATTTTATGGGATTGTGCTTATGTTTTCCTTCGTAGGGATGCTCACCGCTCGCCATTACAGCGGGTGTATGAAGGACCGTACAAGGTATTAGGTACATCGACGTTCACGTTGGACATGGGTGGCAGGGAGGAGTTTGTCTCCATCACCTGCCTTAAGCCAGCCTACGTCGACGAGGATAGCCCGGTGGCGGTGGCCACTCCGCAATGTAGAGGGCGTCCGCCGGCCGTTTTAACGCCCTCTGCACCTGTTACCCCCAGTTATGTTTCACCGGTCCGGTCTGTTACGCCCATCCGTCGTTTGCGTTTGTCGCGTCCCTCCGGTTCTGTTTAGCCGGCCCCGAATTGTACGCTCGCCCCCCAACCTCGGACTACGCGTTCCGGTCGAACCGTCCGGATACCCATGCGTTTCCATACCGCAGATTCTGGGGGGGGGGGGGGGGCATGTTGCGGCACCTGCTGGCGCATGCAGATATCGAACCCGGCGTTCGGAAGCTGCGGTCACGTGACTCGGGAGGGGCTGCTGTTTTTGCGTGTCTTCGCTTTCGCGCCACAGTTGTTTTGCTGACCACCGTTATGATCAGACGTGTTTGCAGAGAACTGTTTGCCAAGGAGCGAGTGTGTAAATAAAACCGTTCAGAAAACTAGGTTGTCGTTTCCTGCATCCACTAAAATATAATGGGGTATTTAGAAAAATTGGAAGGTAATCGGAAAAATCCAAATTGGTTTTGTGAAAAGGAACTAATTTTTGATCGATTTATTGGAGTCTTATGAAGATGTGAAGCAAGATGTGGCTAATGGAGAAATATATACTCTACTTACATTTCCAGAAAGCATTTGAAAAGGTGCGGCATCAAAGGCCATTGTTGGAAATAAAATCCTGTGCTGTGAAAGCTGACATATTTGCATAGTTAAAAGTATGGCTGGCTAACAAGAAATAGACAGCTGGCATAACTGGGTCATTTGTAGTTGGCAAGATGTAACACATGTAAGCCATAGGGATCAGTGCTGGGGCCTCAACTATTTACAATTTATATAAATGACATGGATAAAGGGACCAAAGACACAGTTGTTAATTTTACTTATGACACAACGATAGTAGGGAAATATTTTAAGCAGAGAGCATAAAGAGACTACAAAAGGTATACCTAGATAAGTTAAGTGAGTGGGCAATGTAATGCAATGTGGGAAAATGTAAAGTTATCCAATTTGGCTGAAAAGTTAACAAGAAACAAATTATCCAAATGGTGGGAGATTGCTGTGAATCCCGTGTACGATTCACAATAGGCATGCAGTTCCCTCGTCGTTCTGAAAACTTGAAAAATGGTATTTAACTACATAATTGGGATATAATGTATCAGTTATATAGAGCATTGGTGTGGTGGGATGGGAGATTGCAACCTTCACCTGGTCCGCCCCTTTCGACGAATGCAATCAACCTGGCATGCCCAATCAAATAAGATCAAATAGATCAGGTTGACCTACAGCTTTAGGCTGTGCACGGTAAACGCAAGAAGAAGCATTGGTGTGGTCATAGCTAGAGTAATGCCCCTGTCCCACTTAGGAAACCTGAACGGAAACCTCTGGAGACTTTGCGCCCCACCCAAGGTTTCCGTGCGGTTCCCGGAGGTTGCAGGTGGTTGCCGAAGGTTGCAGGTAGTGGAAGCAGGCAGGGAGACTGACAAAAACCTTTGGGAACTGCACGGAAACTTTGTGTGGGGCGTAAAGTCTCCAGAGGTTTCCGTTCAGGTTTCCTAAGTGGGACAGGGGCATGAGCCTACAGTATTAGTCTTATTTGCATTGGAACTTGTTCTCTGAATGTTTACGAGACAGATACTGTAGCTGGTGAGCAGTTTGTTTTATCTTCTACTGTCGTTTAAAAGAGTGATGTGGAACCTGATTGAATCACATAACAGGTCTTATCAAGGTGGATGTGAAGAGGAATCTTCTCATGGGATATCCTCTCTCGGGTCATTGTTTAAAAATAAGAGGATCCCTATTTAAGAGAGGTGAGGCCTTTTATTTTTCTCAGATTTGTACGTGTTTCAAGCTCCCTTTCTCAAGGGATGGTGGAAGTAGAGTATTTCATTCATTTTTAAGGCAGAAATACATGTTAAACAAGGACTGAAAGGTTATTGTGGGTAGACTGGGATATGGAATTGAAGTTATAGCCCTGTGCAGAGCAGTGTTGAGGGAATGAATGCCTATAATTACACTGAACATATACGTTCATGTTATACAACAAGATTTTGTGTCATCTGCCAATTACAAAATTGTGTACTGAGCAGACAAGAGGAGCTCATTTCTGCTTGCCATTTATCAACTCAGTTGGCATGACTTTTGAATGTCACAAGATGTTATTCACTGCAGGATATCCATCTGCCAACCTACACTTGTAGCCAATATATTTATGTGGTTTGTTCAGTTAGGTGTCTGATCTTTGGTGAGTCCTCCACCCCTTCTCTCCAGGATATTGATGGTGTGGCACTAGTAATGGTCAGGCAATTGAATGTCAAGGGTTGGTGGTTAGACTCTCTTGCTTGACATGTTCATTGACTGAGACTTTTCTGGTGTGAATGTTCCTTGCTATTTATCAGTCCTAAATGTTTCTAACTCTGGGCATGGGCTGTTTCATTTGCTGGGGAGTTGCAGATGGAATCAAGCATTGTTTAATTACGAGTAAGCATTTGACCTAACGACGGTAGGTAAGTCATCTATGTCGCTTCTGAAGATGTCTTGGGCCGAGGGCACTGCCCTGAGGAACCTCTACACTAAAGACTCAGGCCTAGGAAGTTGAAAACACTGAGCATGGAAAAAGTACAGCACTAGCAACATGCCTTGCGGCCACAACATCTGTGCTGAACACGGTGCCTAAATAAATAATCTCAGCTGCCTGCTCATGATCCCTATCACTTTGTTCCCTGCATATATATGCCAATCTAATAAGAATTTTAAATGCCACTATCATATCTGTCTCCACCACCATTCCTATCAATGCATTCCAGCCACCCTCAGTGTAAACAACTTGCCCTGCACATCGTCTTTAAACGTAGCCCGCTAGTCTTTAACCTGTCCACCTTGGGGGAAAAGGTTCTTACTGTCTACCCTTTCTATGGTTCTCATAAGTTTATATTCTTGTTCAACTTGTCCTTGTAGCTAATATCACCTGGAATCTCCAACGACCATAACAGCCTCCCTTTCAGTAATGCACGACTCCAACTATTGGAGTGCATTCCATTTGATGCCCATTGCTGAGTATTACCAGGGTATTTTGTACCACACGTTGTCAAATGTTGCCTTGCTGTTGCGTCACCTCTACAATTGAGCTATTTTGGCCCATGTTTGGTTCAAGGTTGTGATGAGATCTAGAGCTGAGTGATCCTGGCAAAATCTAAATTGGCATTTGTGAACAGGTTATCAGAATGTAAATATTGCTTGTTAGCACTGATGACAACAGCTTCTATCATTTTGCTGATGATTGACTCAGTGATAATTAGTTGCATTGGATTTGTCCTGCTTTTTGTGAGAAAAAGATATAACCAGGCAATGTTCCATATTGCCTGATAGATGCCAGAACTCTAATTGCAAAGAAAAAAGTTTGGCTTCAGATATAGCTGTTTCTGGAGCCCAGATCCTCAGCATTACAGCTGGGATGTTATCTGGCTTCATTGTTTTGGCTGTATCTCATGCTCCCAGCTACTTCTTGAATATGTATGGAGCAAATAGAAAACTGGCTGAAGATTTTGGAGACACAAGGAACCACAGATGCAGGAGGATTTTGGGGGGGATCTCAGATGGAAGCTGGGATAGATCATCTATCTGGCATTTCCAGACAGTTCTCATTACTACTGCCTTAGTCTTTGACCTGGCACTCACACACTGAGCTCTACATCATCAAAGAATGGATTATCCTTGCAGCCTTGGCCTCTCTTTGTTCAATTGGCCGTCATTATTCACAATTGAATGTTGTAGAATTCAGAGCTTTGATCTCATCTGTTGGTTATGGGAACTATTACATCTGTTGTACACTATTTTTTGCTTTCTAACATGCATGTTGGCCTATGTTGACGCCTCACTATAAGATGTGTCTGGTGATGCTTGCAGTATGCCCTTGCTATCCTTATTGATCCACAGTCAGGGTGCATATTGATCCATTCATCCATAGTCATGTATCGTTGGAGTGTGGGCCATGCCAGTCAATCAGGTTACAGATTGTGCCAGTGTACATCTCTGCTGTTGGTGGTCCACTTTATCTCATGGACGCCCAGTTTTCAACTGCAAGATCTGTGCTGACAAAGTCCCATTTTGCGGATTAGGAGTGCCATAAGACACAATAGACATCGTGCTTGGTTTGAAGATCTTCACACGCGGGACATTGGGAGAAAATGCAAGATGAGACCGCAATGTATACAGGCCGTTCACTCCAACAGGACAGAAATGGCGATCAAGATATGGGGTGCAACAGACCTGCAATGTTGCCTATGGAATTTAATGACAGTCCATCTGAAATAGAATGTGTAGTTTGATTGAAATGCGAGGTCAGAATTTAAATGTGAGACCTTTCTCGAAGAGGTAAGAGATAGTTTTGACCTTAAATCGTCAGGCAGAAAATGCAAATTAAGGAGATTGAGGGAATGCCATGCAACATAGAGTCAAGGCATTGCTGCCACCGGGCAGGAGATGCAAAAGCCTGAAGATGCACAACAGGATTCAAGAACAGCTTCTCTCCTACAACTATCAAGTTCTTGAACCAACCAGCACAATCCTAATCCTATCTCAACAACAGAACACTATGGACCATGTCTTGCACCAGAGTCTTAGTCGCAAAGTTATTCAGCATGGAAACAGACCCTTCAATCTAATTCATCCATGCTGACAAAAATGCCCCTTCTAAGCAAATTACATTTGCCCACACCTGCCCCATATCAGTCTAAACCTTTCCTATCCAAATGTATTGTGCAAATGTATCTTAATTGTTGTTTTTGTATCTACCTCAACTACCTCAGGCATCTTGTTCCATATTACCACCACCCTCAGGATAACAGTCTCCCTCAGGTTCAGATTAAATCACTCCTTTCCCACTTTAAACCTAGGCCATCAAGTTCTTGATTCCCCTATCCTGGGAGAATCTATTCCCCTCATGATTTTATACACCTTTATAAGATCATCCCTCAACCTTGACTTCCCTCCAAGGAATAAAGTCCTAGCCTGCTCAACCTCTGCCTATTTCATGGGCCCTTGAGCCCTTTACATCTTTGTAAATCCTTTCTGCATCCTTTTCAGATTAATGGATCTTTCCTGGGTGATCAAACTGAACACAATACCCCAATACCCTGCCTTATGAGGCCAGTATGCCAAAAGTGTTCTTTGTCACCTTAACTACCTGCAATTCCAATTTCAGGAAATTGTATACTTGTGCTCCTAGGTCCCCCTGCTCTACAACACTCTTCCTTCACTGTGAGGGCCCTGGTTTGATTTATCTTCCCAAAATGCAAATACTTCTCACTGATTTGAATTAAACTTCATGTGCCATTCCTCAACCCACTTGCTCAGGTGATTAAGATCCCATTGTAATTCTTGGTAACATCTTTGTTGCCTATCCTACCACCAATGTTAGCGTCGTCCGTGAACTTACATAATGCCTTGCACATTTTCATCCAACTTGTTGATAAGGATGACAAAAAGCAATGGGTCCACTGATGTATACCACTAGTTGGTGACTTCAAGTCTGCAAAATGACGTGCTGCTACGATCCTATGTGATCTCACCTTACAGAGCAGCTTACCACGTGGAACCTTATCAAAGGCTTTGCTGAAGTCCATGTACAACATCTACAGCTTTGCCCTTACTCTAACTTGTCCTGCCCTTCACTCTAATAGGAACATGCATATCATGTTCTCACAATCTCACGATCACCTTTAAAATCCAACCACTTTCCAGACATCCCTTTGCCCACAAACAACCAATTCCAATCAACTGTCCCTCTCTAACACCACCAGAGTTAGCTTTGCCTTCAATTTAGAGCTTTAATTTGTGCAACACTGACACTTCACTCACTTGTGTCGGTAACCTGGGCATCGACCCCTCCCTCTGCAACTGGATACTGGACTTTCTAACCAACAGACCCCAGTCTGTGAGGTCTGTGAGGTTAGACAAGTCTGTGAGGTTAGACAAGCACACCTCTTCAACCCTCACCCTGAACACCGGCGTTCCTCAGGGCTGTGTGCTGAGCCCCCTCCTCTACTCCCTCTTCACCTATGACTGCACACCTGTACATGGTACTAACACCATCATCAAGTATGCAGATGATACAACGGTGATTGGCCTCATCAGCAACAACGATGAGCTGGCCTACAGGGAGGAGGTCCAGCACTTAGCAGCATGGTGCGCTGACAACAACCTGGCCCTTAACTCCAAGAAGACCAAGGAGCTCATTGTAGACTTCAGGAAGTCCAGAGGTGGCACGCACACCCCCATCCACATTAACGGGACGGAGGTGGAACGTGTTTCTAGCTTCAGGTTCCTGGGATTCAACATCTCCGATGACCTCTCTTGGACCCACAATACCTCTACTCTGATCAAGAAGGCTCATCAGCGTCTCTTCTTCCTGAGGAGACTGAAGAAGGTCCATCTGTCTCCTCAGATCCTGGTGAACTTCTACCGCTGCACCATCGAGAGCATCCTTACCAACTGCATCACAGTATGGTATGGCAACTGCTCTGTCTCCGCAATGCAGAGGGTGGTGAAAATTGCCCACGCATATTCCACGTCCCCTCCATTGAGTCTGTCCAAAGCAAGCGCTGTCTGCGGAGGGCGCTCAGCATCGCCAAGGACTGCTCTCACCCCAACCATGGACTGTTTACCCTCCTACCATCAGGAGGCGCTTACAGGTCTCTCCGTTGCCGAACCAGCAGGTAGAGGAACAGATTCTTTCCGGCGGCTGTCACTCTACTAAACAACGTACTTCGGTGACTGCCAATCACCCCCCCCCCCCCCCCCCCCCCCCCCCCCCCCCCGGACCCCCCCCCCCCCCCCCCCCCCCCCCCCCCCCCCCCCCCCCCTTATTATTTATTTTTTATTCAAATCGTTTGCTATGTCGCTCTTCAAGGGAGATGCTAAATGCATTTTGTTGTCTCTGTACTGTACAATGACAATGACAATTAAAATTGAATCTGAATCTGAATCTGAATCCGGACTTGCCCTGCCCAATTCCGTTGGAATTAGTCAAGCTTTGCCCTACCCTTGTAGAGCCCTCTACATCTTGCCCGAGGAAACTTTCCTGAACAGACTTGACAAATTCCACCTCATCTCAGACCTTGGTGCCATGGCAGACCCAGTCTATGCTGCAATGCCAACCCTTTAGGTCTTGCATCTGTCTGCAATATCCTGGCATATTTGTTCCTCTAATTTATTTTGACTATTTGGGGGCTTACAGTACAATCTCATAAAGGTGATCATCCCCTTTTTTATTCCGTTATAGCTTCACTGGACAATTCTTCAGTCAAATCATCTTGAATAATTCCAAGATGATATGTGAAGAAGTGTCCAATATTCTTCTTATTCAGTAATGTAACTTCCTCTCCTCTTTTACCCCTCACCTCAGTCTCACCTGTAGTAAATACACCCTAGAATATTAAACTGCCATTCCGTCCCTCCCTTGGTCACATTTCTGTAATGGCTATAATGTCCGAGTTGCACATACCTATTCAATGCCCTGAGTTCATCTGTTTTGTTATCAGGCCTTAAACATTGACATAAATCCAATTTAAGCCAATTATCTTCTTTGCCCCCTGCTAAGTTCATGCCTATCCTGTCCACTAAACCTGATGTTATTAACTTCTGTACCAACGTCCAGCTTCCCACTTGCTTGATCACTGCATTAGATTGCGTCTCCCAAGCCAAACTAGTTTAGAATCTCCCTAGTAGCACGGAAAACCTTCCCGCCAGGATATTTGCTCCACTCCATGTCAGGAGCAAGCATGTCCCTCTTGTACAGGTCACCTCTGTCCCAGAAGAAGTCCCAAAAATCTGAATCCCTGCCCCCTAAACCAAGTCTTCAGCTGCATATTCGCCTGTACTATCTTCTTATTCCAATCCTCATTAGACGGTGGAACTGGGAGTAATATGAAGATTACTCCTTGAGATCCAGTTTTTGAACCTTTGTCTAACTCCCTATATTCACTTTGTAGAACCTCATCCCTTTTCCTCCCTATGTCAGTTTACCAATGTATACTGTGATTTCTTGCTTCCCTTTCCCCCTTGAGAATGTTCTGCAGCCCCTTTGATTCATCCTAAAACCTGGCTCCAGGGAAGAAACATAACATCCTGGACCCCATTTGCTGCTTTCGAATCTCCTGACTGCTCAGCTAACTAATTAATTACCTATCACTATGGTCCTGTCTGACTTCACTCCACCTGGTTGTGTCTTATTGCCAGGCCTAATGCCATGGACCTGACTGCTCTGCTGCTCTCATTCGAATGGTCATCTCGCCTCAACAGTATCCAGAGAGCTATCCATGTTTTCAAGTGGGATGGCCAATTGGCCAACTTCAAAAGAAAGACAGTGAGCATCTCTAACCATTATACATGGCTGTTTTGGCCTCACTGAAGCATTTGATTACATGAACAGGAAGGGACTGTGGAGCAATCTCTACAAAATTCAGCTGTCCACAGATATTCATCTCAATCTTATGTTTGCTCATGATGGCATGCAAACTATGATCCTAAAAATGCTTATAATAGAATCATTCCCAGTGAAGACTAGCGCCGAGCAAGTCTGTGGCTTTACCTGGAATCATTTATTTATCTCACAATGCAATACCGCATCTTGCCTCCAATTAATTTCCCTTAAGAATGAAGCTAATCTTTTGAATGAATAGGAAACCGTTTAACCAAACTAGACTACAGAACCAAGGTTACATCAATAGTTGAAAGAGTGCAGGAGCTTATCGGAAAGAGAGCAAATTTCAAGATGGTTTACAGTAGCAATATAATCCAGAATCAATAAAAGACTGTACAGGATTTAGTAATAATTAGAAAGCAAGCCTCGCTTTATACCTTAATGGTCTTGGTGCATTTACGAGAAAGTAATAGCGATTTACTGAACATGATACATTCACCACATAAAGCAATCACAAATAAATATCATCAATGCCTCTGCTTCCTGAGAAGATTCAGGAGATTAAGTTCGTAGACAAATACCCTGTTGAATTTCTACAGGTATATGGCAGAGAGCATACTGACCGGTTGCATCACAGACTGGCTGAGTAACTCAAACACCCAGGAACAAAATAAATTACAGAGAGTGGTAGACACCGCCTGGAACTGAACCCCCACTCCCCCATCAAAGAGATCTATAGGAGGCACGGTTGCAAAAACACACCTGTATTAACAAAGACCCGCACATTCTGGGTCTGCTCCCATTTTGCTCCTACCAGGAAGGTAGATGATACAAGAGCCTGAAAAGCATGACCAACTGGTTCGAGAATAGTTTCTTCCCAATAACCATCACAACACAAACCTCAACAACTATGAATTTCAGCGGGCTGTCTTTGGTTGCATGAAGGAATTCAGTTGTTGCACTTATATTACGGTTATTAATTTATGAATTTATAAAAACGTATTAAATAATACCTGTGTGCGTTGCATTGATGGATAAGTTAAGCTGCTGTAAGTAAGAATGTATTTGCTCTGTTGTTGGTGCATATGACAATGAAACACTTTCGATTCGTGACAACAAAAGGGGGAGAAAATCGTAAACTGGGAGTCTGAAGGGGATATTAAGAACACGAATGGAAGACCAGGAGATATTAAAAAGAGAAAAAATGATTATAAATGATAGCTTATGTGACCTTTCAAAACTAACACAAAATAAATTATAAATATGTTAGAAGAAAATGATAACCATAAACAATATGGACCCTTTAAAAATGAATGTATAAATGTTGTCAATGATAGAAATGGCAAAAGCTGAATAATTATTTTGTGCCAGTTTTCATCTTAAAGGGAATTATATTCAAGGGCAGTAATGTTAATATCAGCAATATCAGTGAGTACACTAGTTTGAGCAGAGACTGACAAAATCATTGGAACTGGTAGTTTCCATTTTAGAATTTTAAAGGAGAAAGGTAAAAAAAATAATTGATGATCGCCATAATCGTCCGAAGCCTTCTTTCTCAATTCAGAATTGGCCCTTTAGATTAGTTTAATATATAGATACTTTTGGCCTACCGGCTCCATGCTGACCATCTATCACTTGTTCATACTAGTTCAATGCTATCTTGCTATCTCATCACCTCGTTATACACTGGGGGAAATTTACAGAGATCAATTAACCTACAATAGATAGACACAAAAAGCTGGAGTAACTCAACAGGACAGGCCGCATCTCTGGAGAGAAGAAATGGGTGACCTTTCAGGTTAAGACCCTTCTTACTCAATTAAGCTACAAACATGTAGGTCTTTGGGATATCGGAGGAAACAGGAGTAACCGGAGGGCACCCATGAGGTCACAGGGAGAAGATGCAAACTCCACACAGACAGTACATGAGGTCAGGATTGAACCTGGGTCTCTGGGGCTGTGAGGTGCTGTGTGGCACAAGGTTTGGCTCGGAGGCTGAGCAGAATAGAATCAAGTTAGACAGAGCTACGGGATAGGTGACTCCAAAGTTAACGGGGCAGACAATAGATTCTACGAGCACAAACAGGAATTGAGGATGATGTTTTACTTCTCTGATGTTGGACTCCAGGATGGCTCTACCAGCTGTGCCACTGTGCCATCCATCCAGAAAATTACAAAAGTCATTCAATTTCTCCAGTTAGCCGAGATAGAGGCAAATCAGAAAACAATAAGCTTGTTTGTCAAACATCTGTTGTGGGGTCTATAATTAAGGACAGAGTAAGCACATAGAACAATATGAGCTGGTTAGACAAAAGCAAATGGATTAGTAAAAGCCAAATCCTGTCTAACAAAATGTTTTGAGAAAGCAATTATAGGGCTAAACAGATGTAGTTTACACACACATTAAGAAGGTGCTTGATAATTCTACATAAGAAGATAGCTGTTAAAATTAAAGCTCATTGAATTAATAGGAAATATAGGCTTGGTTAAAGCATTGATTAGATGAAGATAGACTGGAGTCATAGAGTCATACAGCGTGGAACCAAGCCCTATTAGCCCAACTTACCTACATTGACCAACGTGTCCTTTCTACACTCGTCCCATCCGCTGTGTTTGGTTCGTATTCCTCTAAAACTATCCTATCCTTGTACCTGTCTAAATGTTTCAGAAATGCTGCGATAGTGCCTGCCTTAACGATCTCCTCCGCCAGTTTGTTCCACACACACACCAGCCTTTGTGTAAAAAACAAATTTCCCCTCCATTTAACTCTTTCTCCCCTCACCATAAACATATGTCCCTTGGATCTCGAGGTACATACTGCAAAGGAATTGGAAGAAAGGGACTATTGGAGGTGGATGATCCATGCTAACCCTCTTTAATAGTTCAACTGCCTCACCCAAAATAAATACCACTATCTCAGGTATGTCATGTGCAGTTATCTTCTGCTTCTATGCAATCAATCTCTTTGTCCAAGGATGGGTGCCTATTCAAGAAGCCATGGGTAGCCATAAAGCTGATGTGATGTCATCCATTTTGGGAGATAAAAGTACAAATGTTGAGTTTTTTTTAAAATGGAGAGCAATTGAAAGTTATAATTGTTCAGAGGTATCTGGGTGTCCTTACTTGTGAATTACTGATCCGTGCAGATTCAGCAAGTAATTAGAAAGGTCATTGGCATGTTGGCCTTTATTATTGAGTGTGTTTCAATTAAGCATATGAGTCTGCAAATGAGTCTTAATGAGTCTGCAAAAGGAATATTATGTATAAATCTGAAGAAGGGTCTCGACCAGAAACGTCACCTATTCCTGCTCACCAGATATGCTGTCTGACCTGCTGTGTTACTCCAGATTTCTGTGTCTATCTTTGGTGTAAACCAGCATTTGCAGTTCCTTCCTACACATTATGTATGTCTGGTTTTCTTACCAAAGGATACATTGATAAAGGTTGCCTACATTGATTCCAAATGGTGTTTTGTTTTCACCATCCCTTCAAACCTCCCTCTTTCTGATACAGAACTCAACAGAGGCTCCTATGGCCCCACGTCAACAAATTTCAGGCCCACCAATTTGTAGAGCTTTTCCTCCATTGCCTCCCCCTTTAGGCCTTTTTCTATGGGAAGGTGTCCGAACCACCCAGTGATGATCCCATCTCCAGGCTCCAATATTCCTCTCCTTTTGGTTTCCGTCTGCCAGTCTTCTACCTTCTCTGGAGCTTTGTATTTCAAACTGCCGGCGAAACATCGACTGTCTTGACCTCTACTCCCCTTGCCTACTCCAATCACACCCCCTCAAAACGCACAGCCCTCTGCTCACTATTTTAACAATCCTGACATTGTCATTAAACCCGCCAACAAGGGAGATGTCGATGTGGTCTTGTGGGCTGACCACTGCCATGCTGAGACTAGATGCCAGCTCTCAGCCACCTCCTCATATCTACCTCTTGGCCATGACGTTACTTACAAACACAGACCATTATATCCCATCATGTCATTACCTCTGGCAATCAGCTCCCCACAGCCTCCAACCTTATTGGTCCCGGCCCCACATGGCCCACTTGGAATGGAATAGGAATACTTTATTGTCACAAGGCACATTGGAACTTTTTGCTTGCATACCCAATGTATACAAATAGCGGCCATCTACGGTGCTGACAATGTTACAAAGCACGACGGCTGCTCCTTTGTTCGCCCCTCCCCCACACCGGGTCCACCATTGTTCTTCCACCTCCTCCCTCACAGCAGTTCCCCACGCTCTCATCGACTGACGACCGTGGGTTGACCTGCAAGGCTTTGCCGCCGCCGAGCCCCCATCGTCGTGAGGTTCCACCACCGCCGCTGAGATCCTATCGTCACCGCAGCTCGCCGCTCCTGTCGAGACTCCATTCGGCCCAGGCAGGCTTCGCCACCCAGCTTTCCGCAGCCTCCTGGGAGACCTGTGGGGGCCAGTATTTCTACCCCCTTCCCAAAATCCACAAACAGGACTGCCCTGGCCGATCCATTGTTACTGCCTGCTCCGGCCCCACTGAATTCACCACCACAATCCTTGTTTCTACCCTATCCCACCTATGTACGAGACACCTCGCACTTCCGCCAACTCTTTAATAACTTTCAATTTTGATGCCACCAGTCACTCAACTTTACCATTGACATCCAGTAGCCTCCTGTAAGTTATTTGTTTCGGTGAACACTTATGCTTGGTCCACCAGGGCCCACTGGATCTCCCTGTTGCTCTCTATTAGAGCTCCCTTTCTTTTTCCCATACTGAGCTTTCTGTCCTGGGACTCCATTGGCAGAGTGAAGCTGATGAAGCCGAATTTTAGTTAAAAATATAAGAAGATATTAAATTGGCTTCTGGGCTAGCTTACAGCTTATATTTAGTGTCAAATTAGGCTTTCCTCAGGTTGCGGGGTGTGTGAGATAACTTTCCCAAGTGAAGGAGCTATTGACATCCAAAGTAAGCCTCCTGACCAAGTTTATGGGGGAGGAGGCAATAAAGGAAGAGAGAAATAGACGGTCACATCTTTGTAAACACTTATGCTTATGGGGACCAAATGACAGAGGAAGCATACTGGGTCTCTATTGTTGGCAAATGGCCAATATCTGTATTTGATGTGAGAACTCCCTTTTCTTTACCTTCCCATACTAAGGAATTTCAAAAAAACCCTGTGTAATTCTGGGGACTGAGGACAGTCAAGTTGGTTGGTCACTTGACTGAAGCCCAAACAGTTTGTGTGGTGTGTCTGTTTATTAAGAAGCGAACCTGGTTTAGTAGTTAAGATAAGTAGCTTTTTCAAAGCAAGGAAATTGGAGGAACAGCAACTGATATTTTGTTTGAGTAGCATCCATACCTGCAGTATGAGCACTGAATTCTCCAATTTTAGGTAACTTCTACAAACACATCTCACCACCCTCCCCCTCCCTCTCCCCCCACCCCCCTTCCCACTCGTTCCCCGACTGAAGGTCCGGTAAACAGTTCCACAGTTGGCAACGATGTATCCCTCTTGGGCTCACAATGTCTCCAGCCAACAAGTGGCTTATCAGGGAACCTCCTTGCCTGAGGTCATCTGTTGCCGGCCCAGATTTGACCCATTTGCATTCTCACTTCCAGTTCCAATTCAGGTATAGGTAGGATTTAGAGGGTTACTGGCCAAATACAGGCAACTGGAACTTGCCCAGATTGCCAGCTCAGTCGCCATGGGCATGGTGGGCTAAAGGGCCTACTTTTAGCTCTAAAAACGCTAGAGATTGGACGAATAAGTGGTAATGTCAGTGACGTGTGCAAACATCTTACAAGGATTGACCGAGCAGGCTTGAAGTTTGATATTTCCCCTGGCTGAGTTATTTGGAACCTGGGGCCAGTCTCAGAATAAGGGGGGGTCACCTTTTCAGCGCTGAAATTCTTTGTCAGAGGATCTTGAATTTTTAGAACTTTTTCCCCAATAAGAATGTGGAGACATAATCACTAAGTAAACAGAAACAGAGATGGATCAATATTTTGAACGAAGGAGCATAGGTTCGGAGCAGGAAAGTGATGCTGAGTTTAAAGAACAGACATGGTGTCACTGAATGGTGGAGCAGGCACAAGCGACTGATGCACAACTGATTCTATTTCTTGTATTGTTAAGAGTTGACCTGAAGGTAGGTTTTACAATTTGATCTATCTTTTGCTTAAATAAATGAAATGTATTTATATATATATACAATACAATATAATATACAAAAGTAACAATACACAGTTAGTTATTATATAGTACACACTTTGCATAGGTAGATTTCAGAAACATATGAGATGGATGAACTGGTCAATCTGTAGATTTTTAAAAATCATTCCAATACATGAAATGCCATTTGATATTGCTGGGGCTATATTAA
This sequence comes from Leucoraja erinaceus, assembly GCF_028641065.1. Classification (NCBI taxonomy): domain Eukaryota; kingdom Metazoa; phylum Chordata; class Chondrichthyes; order Rajiformes; family Rajidae; genus Leucoraja; species Leucoraja erinaceus. The sequence goes on from NC_073377.1 coordinate 152,503,955, forward strand.
ATTACCAATTTGATTTTATTAACACTGTGGCCCCTTAGATATTCAGGCCAACCTCAGTATTTTTGGAGCAATAAAATATTTTGCTGGAATTCAATTTGAGCAACCTGCAATCATATTACTTTACAAGTGTCAAATTAAAATGCCACCAAATCCACAACTTATCAAATTAATATCCATAATTACCTGTTCACTATCTCTTCCAATGCAGCTTTTCCTGTACATAAGTGTTCTTAATAAATGTTTTATAAGAATTCCTTTCCTGAACAATCATTTGCAATTCATCTCTGTGGAGCATCAAACGGCCTTTCATCTGATATGCATGTTTCAATCTTCACAACAGGTGGGCTTTTCATGGCTCTATGAAAAATATTCCCTAGCTATCACTGTTTCACAGGAATCAGTATTAAATGTTGCTGCTCTTGCCCTGATGTTTAATGCTATGACTAATGTTTCCACTGCACATGTTGCCTTGTGTTAAAATATTTTATTTGTAGGGAGGAACTGCTGATGCTGGTTTACACTGAAGATGGATACAAAATGCTGGAGTCTCAGCGGGTCAGGCAGCATTTCTGGAGAAAAGGAATAGGTGACGTTTCGGGTCATAGAAACATAAAAACATAGAAAATAGGTGCAGGAGTAGGCCATTCGGCCCTTCGAGCCTGCACCGCCATGCAATATGATCATGGCTGATCATCCAACTCAGTATCCCGTACCTGCCTTCTCTCCATACCTTTTTAGCCACAGGGGCCATATCTAACTCACTCTTAAATACAGCCAATGAACTGGCCTCGACTACCTTATGTGGCAGACTCAGAAGAAGTCTGAAGAAGGGTCTCGACCCAAAACGGTACCTTCTCTCCTGAGATGCTGCCTGACCCGCTGAGTTACTCCAGCATTTTGTGTCTATCTTATGTTGGAAGAAATATTAACAATATCTCTAAAGCACAGCATCTTTTATACCATTTTCAGTGGTTTAGATAAAGTCAGCTTAACTCCCTGAAGAGGTTATGCTTGGCTGATGTTTTAACTTAGCAGTGATGTCATCCATTTCATATAGTCAATCTAGATAATATTTACAAAAACACACGTGGATTTTGAAAGAAGACACAGGGTAGGAATTTGATTAGAACCAGATGAAATGTTTGTTTATCTGTAAGTAGAGCTGAACAATGTTGGGAATCATAAAAAAGTGTTGACAGCTGCAGGTCATTCCCTTTATATCACGATACCTGCACACTCATCACAGTACCCCAAATACATGGATAATACAGCATAGAGGCATGGGGGTTATTTACTGAGTGTAGCCTGCAGCAATAAAATGCATTCAGCGTTGAAGAGCCGTGTTTCAATGTAGAGTCCAAATCTTCCCCCTATAACTGCTGGATTGAGTGAAGCTCCATTCTGATTAGTTAGGTAGAAAAGGGAGGAGAGTCCGAAACTCACGTTGTGTTTCATCAGTACTTGGGCGGATATGTGAAGAAAGATTTGCAAAGCTGCGTTAAACTTGTTTATGCACAATTCTGGCAAGTTAACAAACTCATTGTGACGAGATCAAATTTGCCCATAAAAATCTAATTTACTGCATGTTTCATTGTAACAAGCAATCCTTTACATAGAGAATGATTCACACAATTGCCCTTTCGGAGGCTGACTAAAAAGTGGATCTATTTTTCTTAAATAATCTTAACTTCCTCTTGATCCTTTCTTGCAGCTTCAGCTGTTCAAAAGTGTAGAAGGAAATTTTCCCAGCTAACCAAAGCTGGGAAATATATGACATAGCAGCCCTAGTTCTTCCTCTTCTTCTTGCGTATGGCGTGCACAGCCTAAAGTTGTACGACAACTTGTTCTATTTAATCTTATTTGATTGTACACGCCAGGTTGATTGCATTTGTCGAAACAGGGCGGACCACGTGAAGGTTGCAATCTCCCAACCCGGCAGTCCTAGTTGAGGTCCACAAAATGACTTGGAGAATTAGTCCATAGTCTGTTCTTCAAGTGTACAAGCTGATCCAATATACTGGTGGTATTCTACAAAATAGTCCATTAATGCACTATTAATGGCCCATAAGCAGCTATATGTTAGGAATATGTTAGGGGGCGCTGCTCTGGCAGCAGCCATGTCAGCAGCGCGTTAGTTTTATCAACTTTTTTTTTTTTTTAGTATGTTTTAAAGTGTGTTTTTGATGTTCCTCGGTGTGGCTTGTGTGGGGGGGGTAAGGGGGAAACCGCTTCGGTCGCCTCCTCCATGGAGAGGCGACTTTTTCCAGGTCGCCTCCCCCGTGGCCTAACATCAAGGATCGGCGCGGTCTTTCCACGGAGACGCGCCCGGGACTTCAGTGGCGGGCGCAGCGTGGACTCTTGGCATGGAGCAGGTGAGCCCTCGCTGGGGCTCGCCGGAGGGGAGCGCTCGGTTTCGCAAGCCCGCGGCAGCCGGCAGCCTGAAGCTGCGGTCTGCAGAGTTCCAGCTGGTGCGGCGTCTACAGCCCGGGATCCCTCGTGGGTGACCCGGGGGGGGAAGAAGAAGCCACCACTGCCGGCCCGCGGCCAACTTCTACCGCGGGCCCGGCGTGAACTTAACATCACCCCTGGAGGGGAGCTTCGACCGCCGGCCCTGCAGTTTACGGTGCTTCTGGCTGCGGCGGAGACTTTAAATCTCGACCGCCAGCCTGCGGCCTACACCAACTTAAAGCCGCGGTCTCCGGTGAGGAAGAGCTGATCCTGGACTGACTCTGGACTCTGGTCCTGTCCACGGGGGGGGAATAGAGGAGGACTGGCCAAATTTTGTGCCTTCCACTGCAGTGATGAATGCTGTGGTGGATGTTTGTGTTACATTTTTATTGTGGCTGTGTGTTCTTTATTATTGTACTGCTGCTCACAACCCAAATTCCACCGACCCTGGTTGCGTGGCAAATAATTCTATCTGATTCTATCAAATATTACAGCATGGGAATTGCTTCTTCATCTGGAAATCGCTATGATATTCCCAAATGTTTCAGCTCCTTTAATGGAGGAAGATGTAAAAGATCATTTTTTTTGGCAGGTCCAAGTGAATATATTAAATTTGTGAAGAATAGGGATGCTTTTAGTACTTGGCTTTGTGGATTAGCAAGCAGTCACAAGAGGTCTCATTAGCACAGTTAGAATCTCGACCAGAGCCTCAGAGGTTAATGATATACCACGGCGAGGAGATCAACTGCAGGATTCTTATTTCAAATTACAAATTATAAACTTGGTCCGAGAACCTTCACATCAGCGTTTATTGTAAAAAAAAAAATTGCTATCCATCATTTATCAGCAGTTCTTGTGAACCTGCCTAATCTACAAAATAAGTAAACGGATCTCATGAGGGAGACACTTTGAGGTAGATCCACTATTTAATAGGTTCTGGTCCTGCCTCTACTGAAAGTCCATGTTCTTGCCAATTGGCCTTTTTATCCTTGTTTTCATAAAATCCCCTTTATTGATCCCAGTCATGAACTTACTCAAAATCTGAACTGTAGATTTACAAAGATTCACAATCCTAAAAGAGTTTTTTTATTTATCTCAGTTCTAATTTGGGGGCTGAGGTTAGTGGGGAGACAAGTCATGTGAAAATGCCCCATTCCCATCTGTCAGAAGATGCATGTGGCCTCACAAAGGCTGGCAAATTCATCCCCACCCACCCCACCGGTATCTCAAATGCTTGTACATATATATGTCTCTCAAATGCTATACAGGGTGCCCATAAATATGGCGTTCATAACTAAGGGAGGACATGTTTAGAGATTCAGCATCTGAGAACATATTATCAAATCCCTACTACTATTCAAATATTTTATCTTTTAGTGCAAATAACATATTAATTTCATGAAAAGCATAGAACACAAAGTTCTGGAGTAACTCTGCGTCTCTGGAGAAAATGGACAGGCGACATTGGGATCCTACAACCTGAAGAGGAGCCCCGACCCAAAACATCGCCTATCCATGTCCTCCAGAGATACTGTATTTCCTGATCTGTTATTCCAGCACTTTGTGTTCTGCACAAGAATAGTAAGATTAAACGAAAACTTACCAGTTTGAAGTTTGATCTTTATTTTATGAGGAGGAACGTTGAGGGAATACGTGAAGAACCACGCCAGGACGCATGCGTGTCATTCTTCAAAGCAGCGGAGTGAAATCACAGATAACTGTAATGACTAAACATAGTAAGATTAGAGAAGAGATACCAGTTCAGGATATGATCAAGGGTGGGAGCGGAGGGCACGTATTCCCTCAACGTTCCTCCTCATAAAATAAAGATCAAACTTCAAACTGGTAAGTTCTCGTTTAATCTTACTATTTTACTTCGGAGTCACGTGAGTGACTACGTGAAGATTTTAAAGCCCTGTGATTTCATACCGTGGAACGAGCCCATGCATCACATCTGCCTTGATTTTTGGGGAGAATAGAGTTAACATCATTAGACATCAATACGATATTGAAACCCAACAGTAAAAATATTAACACCAATTATTGCCCCTATTTATGGGGTAAATTATATTACAGAACTTAAATTTGTTTCTGCAAATGTTCCAGGTTCAATGACTGGTTTGTTATAAAGTCGTTGGAAAGTTCCTCCGTTGGCCATCCTGCTGTCTTGAGGATTTGGTCCATTGGTACGTCCAACTTCATAGCTGCCAATGTAACTGCAGCCCTGGTGGAGTGAGATTTGAAATGCTAATGTCCACTCCAGCCTATTTAGGACTTGTTTTAGCCATCTAGAGATGGTCTGGACTGTCACTGTTTTGAATGGCTGATAGTAGCTGATTAAAGTGACATTTCTTCCCTCTGATGATCTTAGTATACTTCATGTATGATAGTAAGTGAGTTATAATACAGAGACGACCATCTGTAGGGTAGGCTCTGAATTCTGTTTTTTAGGCATGTTGACCCCTGTCTGTTCTGTATGACTATTACACTGATGTAAACCTTAAATTCCAGATGAATAATCATGTTGTCCAACCTTATTTTCTGTGGTGACTGGACCCTTTGTGCCGTGACCAGGACCATCAGCATGACTGTTTTCATAGTCTGTTTCCGTAGGGACAGAGCTGTAGCTGGAGACCGGTTTCTTAACATGGTCAGTACAATGCTCACATCCCATATTTGGGAGTACCTGGTTCTTGGGGATTAATTTTAAAAATGCCCCTCATGAGTTTGTTTACCAGGGTGTGTCCCAACAGAATGCCGCTCTGTACCTTCGACAGGTATGTTGACAGAGCACTTCTGGCGCAGTTGATGGCACTATGACTGAGCCTCTCATCGTAATGGAGGCTTGCCAGGAATTCCAGAACAGACGGGATGTTCATAGATCTGTGGGTGATGATTATTGTTGTGACAGTACTTCCCATTACTAGATGATACCAAGTACTGATGTTTGGGTGGACTGTCTGTGACCCGCTGAAATAATTCCGCATTCGGTCCGTCAGTCCCAGGTGTAGAAGAGGTGCTTTCAAACTCTAAAATAAATAGGTTAATATATAATAGTGACATGGGTAACTCCCCTTGTTGCGGGAAGACCCAGTAAGTTAGGTCTATGATGGATGGTGATGTATGGTTCTGACCCATGTTGATATCACCAGGACCCATGGTTGCGTAGGGCAATCAGGTATTATCAAAATTCGAGACGTGGAGTCTATAGTTTCTTCCTAAATACCCGACTGATGAGGCAAAGGGAGGGATGCATAAATGATCCCCCAATCAGCGAAGATACATCTGAACCACTGCCCCAGGTTCTGGCTCCCAAGAACATAATTTGATAACTGGTAAGAGCATGGATGTGAATAGGTCGTTATCTGGTGTTCCATACCGGCTGTTCCAGCAATACATATTTTATCCAACATCCATACAGTGTTTTTAGACTTAGCGTGACCTGTTGTCTGCCACTAAATTCAGTTTCCCTGGTAGTTGGAAGCTGATATCCAATCTCTATCTGGATACGCTATTAATCCAGATTAATAGAGACAGTAACTCTAAGACTATTGCCTCCATCACAGTGAGGAGGTGTTTGGTGAACTCACTGTGGTGGATGTTAGTTTGTGTTTATTGTGTGTTGTTATTATTACATGTATGGCTGCAGGCAACAACATTTTGTTCAGACCAAAAGGTCTGATTGACAATAAAGGATTCAATTCAATTCAATTCACAAATAGTGTTGGCCAGATAGTCACATGGTGTCGATATGTTTCTATCCATATGGTTGACATATGCTACCCCGGTGGTGTTGTCAATTTGTAGACTAACATACTGGTGATATAACCCAAAACAATATGATTTAAAGCCATGACTAGCACTCACTTCCCCAGGTATATATGCCCAACGTTAGTAGTGATGCCTCCTGAGCATTCCATCTCCCCCACAGCAGGAGATGGAATTAGTAGCATCCCAATCCAAGGCCCATCAGTATGTGGTTCCATAGACGGGTAACTGTGTTTGGTTAGGAACAAGCTTAATGTATGTTTCACCATTTTTGTACCATTGCGGCCTCTGTTGGTAGCTTCATTAGTCTGTCAGAATGACCCCCCCATAATTTATTGAGTGACGCGTGTTACGCTCTGTACTATGATTATGTAAAGGTCCGATATCATGTGGCTGCCACACAGCCCCTAATGCCAATTATTCTACTACCAGTCTGATGGATGGTTTAGTTCCCTGCAAGCCTCCATAAAGGCTGTACCGTTTCTTACGGCAAAGTCACTGCCATGTGAACTGTGTTAACGGTGGACCGCAGACGATCTGTTGTGTTAAATACATCTCTGGGCACCTCCAATGAGTACTATATATAGCAAGCATATTTTAATACCATGCTTGCCATGTAGTACCCTAGGATCAATACCTTAGTTGCACCAAAGGTTCCCATCTGTAATGAATATAAAGTACAAAGTATTCAAATTAGTCAATCTAAGATGAAGTGGCAACCACCTCTAAATTATGATAAGGATATTTAGGACACGAACTCCTGTGATACGTGTTGGATGTCCTCCATAACTCCTAAAATATATGGGCACTGTAGTTCAGTATGCGCTTTAGTTGATTCTTACCCTGTAAGCATGAACATTCAGTTCGGTACATGCTGAACTGGAGGATAATGGAATGAATAATTCTAAGGTATACCCCTATACTTCTGAATTTTAAGTGTCGGTAGAATAATTTTATTCATACAGATAGATCTGTTATCTTCCACCAACCTCCCAGGTTACTATTAGTAGGTTTGTTACTATTTCGGCATCCTCCGTGGTCGTTGAGGTGCCGGTGTCTGATGAGGGTAGCGCATTTCCCAGGAAGTAGTTTTTAAGACGTTCCTTAATGTGCCACAGAGTTCCCTCTATGTGAAGTTCTTTCCCTGTTAAGATAAGATGCCTCCAAATTTTAATATTGGAGGTTGGGAGGTTCCAGGTTAGCATATAAGGCCAGTGCATCCTGGTGATCTAGTGTCATGTCTTTTGTTTGTAGTGCGACCGATCCCGTCCCGCTGTTAGGACTTAGAACTTTCTTTCGTTTCAATTCCCTGCCCTACCATGTTTTGGTTGATACTGGGAACATTCAGGTTTTGCAGTTCCCTGATGGTAAGTGTTTTCCAATAGGTTTTCTGCACCCTAAGTGTACTAGGGGTATGTTCTGCTCCCCTGTTCAAGTGCAGCCCAATATTGACCCCCTATGATGAGGGAGAAACACTGTGCAGCCCTACAAGTGGTACTGCTGTAGGACTTACTAGCTGCCCCTCTGTGACTAGTCTCCATCTCATGGAGCTGCCACTTACCTGCTCCAACAGCCGCTCCAGCTGGTCCCGATGCTCTCGGGCACCCAACCGGCTCCAATGCACATGGTCACTGGCCATCGTGGCTGCTCCTGAAGCCGTTACTCCTGAGGCTGCTCCTGCTCCACTTCCTGCTGCCACTCCATCCGGCTCCAATGCTCACGGGCACTGGCCGTCACGGCTGCTCCTGAAGCTGCTCCTGTTCCAGCTCCTGCAGCCAGCCCAGGATTGACTCTTGGTGTTCCCCTCTGATGAGTGAGAAACTCTGTGCAGCCCCACAAGGGGTACTGCGGTGGGGCTTATTAGTTGCCCACTGTGGCTTTGCCACTTTGGAGTATTTCCACTCTGCAGCCCCACATGGGGTACTGCTCCTGCAGCCGGTCCAACCGGCTCCAATGCTCTCGGGCACTGGCCGCTCCCGGCTGCTCTTTATCCTACATGCTGCAGCCGCTACAAATATCCCCGGTGCTCACGGGCACTGGCCGCTCACGGCTGCTCGTCATGCTGCAGCCGCTCAAACCGACCCCCATACACACGGGCATTGGTCACTCGCGGTTGCTTACTCGCGGTTGCTCCTGCAGCCGCTCAAACCGACCCCCATGCACACGGGCACTGGTCCGCTCGCGGTTGCTCCTAAAGCCGCTCAAACCGACCCCCATGCACACGGGCACTGGTCGCTCGCTGCCATTCAGAGTCGGACTCCTCGGAGTCAACGACTCTGTTAGTTGTTTACCTCTCCCGACCGGCCGGGGCCGGCGCGGGAGCGAAGTCGGGAGCGAAGTCGGGCACAGCTGTTCCCATTACGGGAGATCAGCGTTTGCTGCTGCTGCCGGCTGCCCGCATCTCTGCGGTTCTCCCCCGCCAGCTTTCCCGCAGCCTTCGTGGATCCGGTCCATGTCTCCACCTAAATGGTAAGTGGAAGGAACGCAGAGTCTCTTACCTGCTGTTCCCGACTTTCGAATTCTGGAACGCAGAGTCTTCTTACCTGCTGTTCCCGGCTTTCAAATTTTGCCGCTAGGGGAACGTTGTTCCCCCTGCTGTGACTCGTTGCAATGCGTGTAGCGATATGACACGCATGCGTCCTGGCGGGGTTCTTCACGTAGTCACTCACGTGACACCGAAGTAAAATCTAGCATCTGCATTTACTTGTGTCCACCTTGTGTAAGTAAGTCGTTGCGGCTGACTATGGAATACCTCACATAAGAAGGCTGATAATGCATACTGCATCAATGAATATGCTGAAAGTCAACCTTGATTGCAGCTAGATATTGACTGATGGTTTCCCCCAAAAGATCATTGCCTCAGGCCAGTGCTCCACATGACTATGAAATGCTTAGGTTCCTGCCAGAGCTGTATACTGTTCAGGCAATGGTTATTTATCGTTTCATGGTTCTTATCTCCTGCTTGTTCTGCTTTTACAGTAATGACTACCTCTGGGGCCAAAAATATGAGCAGGGTTTCACAGTGAGATGAAACATTGGTTTATGATGCCCCTTCTTCAGTAGCAACCTTTATGCCAGGGATTGAAAGTGACAGGATTGTGAGAGAATTAAAATGAAATGTGATGCTTTGTGCTGGAAGACTTTGTTCAGGTACAATTGTCATGAAATGCATGAAGATCAATGTTTTCAGGGTTGAACTTCACTTGGAATGTCTTCACATTTTTTTCATTGCTAAATGATTATTGACTTAATTGGCTTTTACTGTTAGTCTTCACAGAAAATTAACCTGATAAATGTGTTGTTGCACTCAGTTGCTGTGACCACAATACTGACTGTCCACTGGCAAAGTTATGCAGCAGGTCGACGTGATGAGGGCCTCAGCCAATATTTAAACATGCATCTGATCTGAGGAAAATATATCTTATCCAGGGATCATGGTTGTTCAAGCAAAGCGCCACTCATCAGGAAAGACATAGACTTTGTTGGGATCCATTGATGGCAAAGTGTCGGGGAACAGTTCAGAGCAGGTGTATGTACTGAGAAAGATATGAAAGGTGATAAGGCTTTATGCAACATCTAGCCTCTCTCAATGGTAATTGCGTGATATCTTAACTCTCCCCACAGTGCAGGCAGCCACGTGGCTGTACTGGGTAACTTTATTTTGAAGGTTCCTTATGAAAATCAGTTAGTTATTAGAAAATCCGCCGTTTCCTTTGGGACCTGTCCTGTTCTTTTCACTGAGCTAGGAATTAAGGTGGTGAATGCAGAGAAAAATGTCCCACTGACAGCCTTGTTCTTCCTCCAGCTCCTGTTCCTCCTGATGGTCTTTGGAATCTGGGTCTCTTTGCTGCTCTTCCTGTGACACTGGTTGCTGTCTTCAGATAGCTAGTTTATGCAGTAAGCATCATAAACAAAGCCTCCATAATCTACTCAATGAGTACTGCAGGGTATCTTTTAGTTTAGTTTAGTTTAGTGTAGTTTAGTTTAGTTTAGTTTAGTTTAGTTTAGTTTAGTTTAGTTTGGAAACACAGCATGGAATCAGGCCCTTAGGCCCACCGGGTCCACGCTGACCAGCGATCCCCACATATTAACACTATCCCATACCCACTGGGGACAATTTTTACATTTACCAAGCCAATTCACGTACAAACCTGTATGACTTTGGAGTGTGGGAGGAAACAGAAGATCTCGGAGAAAACCCATACGGTCACGGGGAGAACGTACTAACTCCGTACAGACAACATCCGGAGTCAGGATCGAACCCGGGTGTCCGGCGCTGCAAGCGCTGTGAGACAGCAACTCTATCGCTGCACCACTGTGCCACCCTGCCATATCTGAATGATGCAGGCAACAAATAGGTGTTGCATGTCCAGTAAGACCTTTCAGTGGGAAAATATTAGGGGAAAATATTAGGAGCACCAATAGGTAAAATGCATCCAGATCTCACCCAGAAATAGCTCCTGTGTGATCAAAATTAAAAACATTAAGAAAATTAAATTAAAAAACACAAGCAAAATTAGGTTATGCCCATATCAATCATAATGCTGAAATCCTCTTGCACATAAACATGGAGTTGAAGGAATTCAACAGCACAGGCAGATTTTGCGGAGGGATGCACAGGCGACCTAATCTGACTGATAGAGTGGCGGGGGAGGGAGAAATCTGGAGGGGTTTGGACAAAGTCTGACAAGCGATAGGTGGATACAAATGAGGAGGGTGTGTGATTGGCAGATGGGTGGAATAAGTGACAAAAGCCAGGGGCTAAAAGGAGACAAAAGAAGAGGGAGAGTGAAATGTGAAGATGGAGGGAGAGATATGGATTAAAGGGGTTGGGGAGGGATAAAAGAGGGGTGATAAAAGGGAAATCTGGAACTCGGGGATGGGAGATGGGTACAGAGGAGGGGAAAGGAGCAGGGTGACTGGGGAGGTGGGAGAAATGTCGGCATCATCATGGCAGAAAACAGCATCAATTCATTTTGGTAGCAATGGAGAAAAGTCGGGTATTTAAAATAAATAAAGACTTGATATGCTGTTAGCCAGTGTGTTTTGGTGATCTCCACATACAATGCAGAAGGTTATCAATGTAAGCATTGCAGGAAATTTGGAAGAGAAAGGACGTGTGTATATCTTTTGCAGAACAATAAACAACCAGGAGAGGAAACGTCATTGATAATAAAATAGTGGTTAGGAATTAATTTAGAATCGAATGCTGATTGTGAGACTACAAGGGTGGCATATGAATTAACATTATTTCAATTGTCACTCCAGGCCATAGATAGAGCTACAACAAAAGGCATAGATAGAGTGGATGTGGAAAGGATGTTTCCACTGGTGGGAGAGTCTAGGACCAGAGGTCATAGCCTCAGAATTAAAGGGCGCTCTTTTAGAAAGGAGGTGAGGAGGAACTCTTTAGTCAGAGGGTAGTTAATCTGTGGAACTCATTGCCACAGAGGGCTGTCGATGCCAAGTCAGTGGATATTTTTAAGGCAGAGATAGACACATTCTTGATTAGAATGGGTGCCAATGGGTATGGAGAGATAGAGTTATAATAATAATAATTTTATTTATAGAGCACTTTAAAAAACAGGAGCTGCAACAAAGTGGATTATCATTGACAGAGAAGTTAATACCGTGAAAATGACAATCAAAAGAAATGGTAGGAAAGACTCGTAAAATAAAGAAACATGAATGGCCACATTCAGAAGCTTGTATAAAAGGCTGGAGTACAAATGCTCAACACTGGATTTGATTGGACAGTGAGGGGGACTGTCTGAAGAAAGAACGGCAGGGTGTTCCAGAGTGCCAATCTTGCAACAGTAACTCTATCCCCTCTGAGCCTGAGACTAGCTCGGTAACCCAGGAGCAACTGACCAGCTGACCTGAACCGGGCATGAGCTGCAGGCAGAGAGGTCACCCATGGTAACAGACCTAGAGAAAGTGCAGTTCCAGTGACAAATTGGCGATGTGCTCCCTCTTTCGACCCAAAAAAAGGACCTCAATGAGCAGATTAGCCTGAAGTGCGAACATGGTGGAGACTTGATGGCTGCTGCCCATTCACTTGTATAACTTGTGAAAAGCTCACAAGATTGATTGCGTGTGACATATGAAGAAAGAACGAGGGTTCCAATCTTGTCGTAACCTAAGATCCTGAGAGTTGAACCATCTGAAACTATGCTGCAGGCTCCCCATGGTGGGCAGACCAGAGGGAGTTCCTGAGTGTGACCCAAAAAAAGACCATGAAACAGGTGGAGACCCAGCAAGTCTGTCTCTGGCTCAGGCGGAAGAAGGTGCAGTGGCAAACTTTCTTATGAGCACCCATTGGACCCAGTTTCTCCCCATGTGGTAAATGATGTGAGCCCAGTTTCCCCGTTAAATGATGTCCCCCTGGCCGTCCACCTGAAACACCAGAAGGACAATCATACTCAAACTCAAATTATCGTCAATTGTGGGGAAAGAATATAAAAAAATAAAAATCATGAAGTAAGAGGAGTTTCTCATTTAGCTCTAGAACCTGCATCCCCCTTCCCCTTCCCAGTTTCCGACCAGTCTCACTGTATCCGACTCCATTTTATCTCTGTACTGCCCACACCCCTGACATCAGTCTGAAGAAGGGTCTTGACCCGAAACGTCACCCATTCCTTCTCTCCAGAGATGCTGCCTGTCCTGCTAACTCCAGCATTCTGTGTCTATTTGCCATTCAACAAGATCATTGCTGGGCCTTCATTTTCTTTATCTATCCCCATCTCCCTGCATTCCTCCAATTTTTAGAAGTTTATCAATTTCTGTTTTGAATGCGACTACTGTGTGACCACCCACAGCCCTCAGGGGTTGAGAAATCCAAAGATTCACAACATTCTGTACAAAGAACTGTCTTCTAATTTTCATCTAAACTAACTTGGCACTTATTTTGAACCTACGTTCCCATTTCAGCACTCCTTAAACATTCTCTTTCCATGCACCCTTTTGACTTCTCCAAAAATGTTGGACATCTCAGTGAAATCACATCCCATTCTCCTAAACACCAAGTATAGAGGCCCTGCCTACTCAACCTCTCCTCATAAGAGAGACTTGCCAGTCCAGAAGTAAGTCTTCATCACACTCCTTCAATTGCAAGTGCGGCCTTTTTTTTAATGTAAGGAGTAAGTTTGAGTAGAATGGATCTGTATTTTTTTCAATGAACAAGAATGGGCGATATCCTAATTTAATTACCAGATCTCATCAAAGGGTAGATGCTTGGTGATTCCCTTGAGTAGATTCTAGAACCATGGCATAAAGTCTCTTGTTACGTGATCAATCATTTAAGAATAAGATGAGGATAAAGGTCTTCATTTCCGAGGTAATTAATCTTTTGTATTCTCTATCCCTGAGGCCTGTGGGGATCAGTCAATGATCAAATAACAACAGTAATTGATTGATGTTTCGGCGATTGGGTTTAAACAGGAAAGTGAAATTGGAAAGGATATTCAGCTGTAATTTGCATGAATGACAGGGGAAGCGAGCATCAACAAGGCCTATCCTTGTTCTAGGCCTTGTCGTGATGACAAATAAAATTCTTAAGGGATTGGACAGGCTAGATGTTGGAAAAATGTTCCCGATGTTGGGGGTGTCCTGAACCAGAGGTCACAGTTTAAGAATAAGGGGTAGGCCATTTAGGATTGAGATGAGGAAAAACATTTTCACCCAGAGAATTGTGAATCTGTGGAATTCTCTGCCACAGGAGGCAGTGGAGGCCAATTCACTGGATGTTTTCAAGAGAGAGTTTGATTTAGCTCTTAGGGCTAACGGGATCAAGGGATATTAGGGGAAAGCAGGAACGGAGTACTGATTTTGGATGATCAGCAATGATCATATTGAATGGCGGTGCTGGCTCTGAGGGCCAAATGGCCTACTCCTGCACCTATGTTCGATGTGTCTATATCCTTAATGTTATTGAACACACATGGGGTGTGTGGCAGTCTGAAGAAGGTCTTGACCTAAACGTTGCTGGCCCAATCTTCCTCAGATCACGCCTTACCTGCTAATTTCCTGTGACTTTTTTTGGTTAGTGGCTGTCATTTTGGATATTGAACAAACATTTGTGGCAGTCTGAAAAAGGTTCTGACCTAAACGTTACTGGTCCATCCTTCCTCAGATCAGGCCTGACCTGCCAAGGTTTTTTGTTCAGTGGCTGTAATTTTGGTTTGGTGATACTGAAACATGCACTGATCATCAGGATAAGATTAACTCATACGCCAACCAGGTAGTCTGATGAATAGAATGCGGTTCTAAAGCAATTTAGAACCATTACACGGTTATCAATGAAATGACATTTAGTGCTGAAGGAATGAAGTTTGTTTTAAAAAATTAATTTTGAATTGCAGGTCATTATACCTTTCCCAGCTGAAACTGTTCAAATTCATTTTACCCAGATGTGTGTTACTAAAAAAAGACATTCATTGCTTTGATTCTGTTTAGGTTCCAATACAGGATTCATGTTGACAGTTGAAGTATGATGGGTGTAAATATAAGTGGAATTGATAAAGGTGACTTTTGAAAACCGGTTGACAAGTGTCCAGTTCTAACACCATTGGTTGGGAATTTGCATTGAGTTGCTTCCTGTGCTACTTAATAGTTTAGGCATGATCACTCCATTCGCTAAACTGGTACTTAATGGAATGGAAATAATTTAAAGTGATCTCCTATACTGACTACTCGCATCTAATACTGAGAGCATATTGAATGGAATGCAGCACAGCCACTGACCTCCCCACCATCAAAGTAAGCACTGCCTCAGAAAAGCAGCCAGCATCATCAAAGACCCACACCACCCCGGCCACACTCTCATTTCACTCCAACGGCACAGGAAAACCGTGATCACCACATTCAAGAAATGATTCTTCCCACAATCATCAGGCTCTTGAACCCTACACATTACTAACCTCACCTATGAACTATGGCCTGTCTTTGGCTGCACTCATGACTTCTGCTTTTTTTCACTGGTATTGGGGTCAGTAATTTATTGATTTTTTGTTTATTTTTGTATTATCTATGTGTATTGTGTTTACAGGCCTGTTGTGCTGCAGTAAGAACGACCGACTCTCTTGACTACGTTGCAACATCTTGCATATTATTAACCATTTTCATTTGTTGTCATACCAATGCCAATGATCTGAGCTTCAAAATATTGTACGAAACAATTTGTTTCTTCATTGGGCAGGAATACAGTTTTGCCCCACTTGTAGCACACAGAGGTTTCAGCAGATTCAGACTCACAGATTCAGCAAAATGTAAAATGTAAGATTTTATTTGCCTCAAGTGTCAAGCAAATTTCTACATATACAACAGTCACAAATTATGAAATCTAATACAGGACACAAAAATGTATGCTTGTCAGACACTAGACACATGTTTACACAGAGACATTTCATACTCTAGATGGCCACTAGGTTAGAACATGACTGGTAAAAAAGGGAAACATTTCAGTCACTACAAACTTAAACAATTTATCGGTCAGTCGCATTGTGGTTGAGCATAGAAATGGATTCCTGCCCCATACCATATTTTCCAAACTAATAAATGGCAAAAACAGACCCTAGCAGCTGCTATGTACAGACATGGTCATGGGTATAAAATCCTGATCACAAGACACAACTAACAAGTCAATCTAGTAAGATTCAAATGAAATCTAAAAATGCTATTATCAGCCTTTATTGGGGCACAGCACAATTTCCTCTGCCACGTTCAACTAGGGATTGATTGTTAGATTCCCATTACATTACTCTAACAGTGGTAGCCGTTTGATGTAAGCTGAGTTAGAGTTGACAGTGTGTCTTCTGAGGAAGAGGGACAAGTTGCTTCTTTTCATGCTCTCTAACCCAATATTGAGAATTTACTATGTTACCAGATTGGCCAGCACCTGCACAGACTTTCCCTTGGCAGAAATAATTGTATGCTGGATTCTGAACAGCACTTTTTTTAAAGCAAAGTGCAGCTATGATGGGAATAGTTATATCTCGCCCTGCATACTTAGCCCTGCAAGGCACAAAAATGCTGACTAACAATTCTGGAGTTGAAAGAGCATTTTTTTGACTTGGAATCTACAAGCAAAGGTCAAATCTGTGTAAGCAGCTCTGGGGAAAAAAGAGGATTAAAACACATAATTGAGTGTCAGTAGGTTTTCTATAATTCCCTGCAGCTATTAGGTTTAGTACAACTAAAACATTTAGTAGCCTTGTTGCACAATTTAAAGTTGCAACCTATCTCTTAGTTGTTAATACCACTAACAAATTAGGAAAACCCAATTATTATCTAAGATTATGTCACTTGAAAGTTCCTGGTGTTTTTGTATCTGCAAACTTGTTTTACATTAACTAGGTAACTTTTGCAGTGTATAAAAGAACAGAATTGCTGTAATGCAAGTTGCAAATTAAATGCAGTGGAAAACTTTATACCAGGGGTTAGGTAAGTCAACTTCCATTTATGCTTCACCAACCCATATTATCGTGTTGCCTTTTTCCACCTCTGTGATCTCACAGTTTAATTTATTAAGCCTTCCGTCAAGAATAAACAATGATTCCTTGGATGGTGTCATCAGGTATTGGCCAAACAGGTCACTGTCCACGATAATCCGATTTTTATTATTCCACTGCCATTCTTCAGTCTTCATGGGTTCCTTCAGGCTCTTCACCATCTTCACTTTGCCTGTGGAGAGCTCCACAAAGAGCACATCCGTTTGCAGCCCTGAACTCGCGAAGACATTGTACTGGTTGGCTTCAGTGAAGGAAGGTTGGAAGGTGGCGTCCGAGATGTGAAAGTTAGTGTGAATATCAAAGGATTCTAGGATTTCCCCTTGGATTGTGATGGTCTGGACTCTCAAGAGGCCCTTTTGATCGTCAATACTAACCAAATAATGTCCATCTGGAGAAATGTAAGGTGCACCTGCTATATCACCATTGTAGCCGATCACCGAATCTGTGACACTGTCCACGATGATCTGTGGCTCAGTTGTTCCTGTGTTGTCAGCACTGCAATGAACAAAATAATATCCACCAAGATGAGTATAGGCAAGTGACTGCGGGATGCAATTATAGTCTTTCAAACTGATGGTCTTGATGTACATCATGGTTTCAAGGTCAATTTTGTGAAGGGCTGGTTCACCTTTGTGAAGAATGAATCCAAATCTGTGAATACAAATGCAGACCATCTTTGAAAAGAGCAGTCTTAACAGCATTTAATGCAAGCTGCAAGATAAAAAAAAAAACATTATTTTTTAATCTCATTCAATATATGAAATTGGTAAATTAATTAAAAGCACTCTAAAATGCAGGCAGCGTAGTGCTAGTAAACGGCTATTTGACTGTTATATTGATTCCCCATGTTCTTTACCATAGAGTTCACCTATCAGTAAAGTGTAATGTCACTATTGAGTTATGCACTCTATCCAACAGAATGTCTAATGTCTGAGGTTAAAATGTAAAAGTCATCATCCTGTCACTCACATGGGTATCTATCTATGAATATATAGATTATTTTTAAGTATAATGTATTAATAATATGCCGCAGTTCTATGACTGTGATTTAGAATTATACCGCCTGCCGATTTCAGACGTCACAAGATGTGGGACTTTCCACCTGATTCCACAATCAGCCATGTCAATGAGAGAGGGCACAGAAGGTCACAGAGGAACTGTCTCAGGTTACCTAAAAAAAAAATAGATGTGACAATCTGGTGAGACTATAACACTGGACTAGTTGCAAGCCAAGAAGCAAAAGCTATATAAAATAGATGGTGTTAAACAATCCTGCAACTAATGGATCAGTTCAAAACTCTGTAGGCCTGTCACATCCAGTCGTGAATCATGTCATTGCTTTAGGATTTCACCATGTGAAATTGGACTGGCCGGTAGGAAATGAGAATCTGGTCAGGGTGTAATCAAAATCAATGGTGACATTTTCTATTTCCTTTTCTTACAAGTTAAACCTGACTCCTTCCAGAAACTATCTTTTAACAATGAGATCCATGCTCACTTTGCTGAGCAGAGTCAGAGACATCTCTGACCCGAGAGGTCAACTACGTATCTTGGCATTTAATATTTTTTCTCAAGGGCTTCAGATAACGTCTGTTTTCCATTGGGGTTTTTTTGTATTGTACATTACAGTTCAACTTTGATGTATTGACTGTTTAAAAGAATTTCATGACTTATGGAAGATTATTCAAAATACAAGGAGTGTGGGATTAATGGAGAGAACTACACATCTAATGTCAGAGAGAGAGACTGTGAGGGTTACACTCTCCACCTGCAAAGAGAGGCAATGAGGGTAAATAGGTGACCACTCAGTAGCTGACACGGTGCGGTAAAAGAAGAGAAAGCCAAAGAAAGGGTAGAAGAGAGAAAGGAACTCTACATGTATACGGGGAGAGAATTCAAGAATGGGAGAGTAATACAACTGTAGAGAAGAATGAATTCATGTGCTTGAGAGAGAGAGAGAGAGAGAGGGAGAGAATGAGAATGTGAGAATGACAAGAGAGAAAGAGGGAAAGAGATAGGGCTATACTTACATTGAAAGAGAGACAGGAGAAGAAAGAGAGAGGAAGAGAAGGAGGGCATCAGCCAGGCAGACTGAAAGAGAGCACAATGCAGCTACAAGTGAGTATCAGTGGACTACACGGTCAATCAGAATGGGTGTATTCTCATTGACTCATGAGAGAATACACAAACTCCTGGGAGATACAAATGAGATAGATAGAGAGATATAGTGTGAAGAGATAAAGATAGAGATAGGTTGAAATCTTTCCATATATATACATGGAAAGAGAGAGCGAGAGAAATGCATCTACCATGAGGGGCAAAGGGAGGGTACATGAGAGTGGGTGTGTGGTGCGGGAGCTGTAGACCTGAGGTGGTGAAACAAGCTTCAGGGGGAAGGATAGAAGAGAAAGATTATGAGAAATAGTTGTACACAGACCATAGAGTCCTATTATCCCATGCAAGATAGCTACACATGGATCGTGGAAACATAGTAAAATCAAAGAGCGGGCAACTTGCCGCACTGCCATTAAAGGTAATCATGGTTGATGGTCCATCACAATAACATACAACACAGAAACAGGCCCTTCACAAATAAAAATCACAAATGTATATTGTGAACAGCTCTGGTCCAAGCTTTCTCTGTTCCTTGGATAGTCCACAAATCATCACCTGTTACCTGAAAAAGACTCATTTATTCCTCCCCCCTGCTTCCTGTCAGTCAACTGATTTTTAATCCATGCTAATATATTAACCACATTCACATCCACTGTCACTCTATGCATTAACTTCTTACATGGGACTTTATCAAAAGCCTTGTGAACATACAAACTCCATTGATTCTCCCTTATTTATTCCAACAATGACACACTCAAATACAAATGGCTTTTTCAAAAACAATCTTCCTTTCATAAATCCATGTTGACTTTTTCCAATCCTGTTGATAAGCGTGCTGTAATGCATTATTTATAATAAGTGTTGACATTTCTACTCATGTTAGGCTGACAGGTCTGTCATTTTCATTTGTTTCTCTCCTTCCATTTTTAAACAGTGGGATTACATTTGCCAAAGTCCATCAACAGAGGCTCTTCCATAGTCAATAGAATTTTGGATACCAAGGCATCCACTATTTCATGACCCTTTCTTCTTGTACCCTGAGATACATATCAAGCCATGAGGTTTAATTTACTTTGTCACATTAATTGCTGCAGGATTTTTTATCTAACTAAAACTAGTTAACTTTTATTACTCCTTTTCATTAGATTTTGGTCCCATAGAATTTCTGAGATGCTATTTGTGTTCTTCTCTGTGAAGAAAGTATTTGTTTAAGAACTGCAGATGCTGGAAAATCAAAGGTAGACAGTAATGCTGGAGAAACTCAGCGGGTGAGGCAGCATCTATGGAGCGAAGGAAATAGGCAATGTTTCGGGCTGAAAACCCTTCTACAGATTGATGGGGGGGGGGGGGGGGGGGGGGGGGGGGTGGTGGTGGGGGCGCGGGAGAAGTATTTGTTTAATTGATCTGCCATATCTTTGTTTCTGTTTATGAATTCTCCATTTCTACTGTCAGGGACCTATATTTGTCTTTGTTGATCATTCTTGTTTAATTCATTTGTAAAAGCTTTTATTTTTTGCCTTTAGGTTGCATGCAAATTTCACTCTCTTAATTTCTTGGTCTATTTTTGCTGAATTCTGCTACTCTGTCAACTTTATATAACTCCTCTTCTGAATAATCTATTGTCAGCCATTGTTAGGATGCTTTTCCTTTTGTGTTTCTGTACCAGAACACTGTTTTAGTTCCTGCATCCTATCACAACCACAGAGCAGTGCCAAACTACTATCTACCCCTTTGGTGATGATCTATCCTTGATTGGACTTTGCTGGCTTTATCATGCACTAAATGTTATTCCCTTATCATGTATCTATACACTGTAAATGGATCGATAGTAATCATGTATTGTCTTTCTGCCTACTGGTTAGCACGCTACAAAAGCTTTTCACCTGACAATAAACTAAACTGAGTATTTACTATATAAATATTGCCTATCCACCAATATGGCTTTCAATGGAGCCATATCCAAGTACTTAATATCCACCACTCCTGAACTTCATAGATTCCTTTCTTCAGATTTAGAAGTCTAGTTTCAGATTAAAATGCTTCACTTTCCATTTTAATGAAGAGTCCTATCGTGTCCAGTTTAGTTTAGTTTAGAGATACAGCATAGAAACAGGCCTTTCAGCCCACTGAGTCTGCATCGACCAACTATCACCCATACACTAGTCTTGTCCTCCAAACTAGCTACAATTTACAGAATCTACAAATCTGCATATCTGTGGAATGTGGAAGGGAACTGAAGCACCTGGAGAAAACCCACGCAGTCTCAGGGTGATCGTGCCAAATTCATAGAGACGGCACTCAAAGTCAGGATCGAACCGGGGTTTCTGGCGCTTTAATGCAGCAACTCTACCGCTGCGCCTCTTGTGCAGTCCTATACACTTTTTATAAAGCCATTAACACTAGCTGAAAGATCCCCACTTAGTAGAGTTCACAACCCATTTTCATTGTGCAATATCCAAACTAGAATTGCCTCTTCATGAGTTGCTCCCTAACATACTGCTCTAAAAAACATCTAATACATAACTCCAGGAAATTATCTTGCACAGTAACTATGCCAATTTTGTTCGATTCTATATTTAGATGAAGGTAACCCATGATTACTGTAATACTATTGTTATTTGTCTCCCTAAATTCCTGTCTGATACCATTGCAACTTTACCATACAAACAACTGCAAATGTCTTGGTATTGCATAGATCCATCAACACGTGCTCCAGGTCTTGATATTCAGAGATGATATTCTTCCCTACAATTGATCTGATTTCCTTCTTCACCAACAATGCCACCCCACCTCCTATCCCTTTTTGTAGGTGATACTAAATATTGAATATCTTGGATAGTCAGCTCCAAACCTTGGTCACCACAATACCGTGTCTCTCTAATGGCAATTACATCATATCTATTTGTACTGTCATTTTTCTACCTTATTATGAATGACTCTTTTATGCGAATGGAAACTGTTCATATTTGTCTTGACAATTTTAGACATCTTAACATATTTTTGTATTATGCCCTATTTGGTTTTTGAGGCCTATTTGAGCTCCATATTACTCATGAAAGAAGAAAGCTTCACGCACTGATCACAAATGGAGTTATAATTGAACAATCAGAAATAGATAGTTAATCGTGGAGTTTTATACAGTTTTACATAGCAATCATAACAGCTATAATATGCCAGAGAGGGAGACAAACAGACAGTGAGGGGGGGAGAAACATAGACACATCGGAAATAGGTGCAGGAGTAGGCCATTCGGCCCTTCGAGCCTGCACCGCCATTCAATATGATCATGGCTGATCATCCAACTCAGTATCCTGTTCCTGCCTTCTCTCCCTACCCCCTGATCCCTTTAGCCACAAGGGCCACATCTAACTCCCTCTTAAATATAGCCAATGAACTGGCCTCAACTACCTTCTGTGGCAGAGAGTTCCAGAGATTCACCACTCACTGTGTGAATAATTTTTCTCATCTCGGTCCTAAAGGATTTCCCCCTTATCCTTAAGCTGTGACCCCTTGTCCTGGACTTGGCCAACATTGGGAACAATCTTCCTGCAACTAGCCTGTCCAACCCCTTAAGAATTTGGTAAGTTTCTATAAGATCCCCCCTCAATCTTCTAAATTCTAGCGAGTACAAGCCGAGTCTATCCAGTCTTTCTTCATGTGAGAGAGAGAGAGAGAGACTGTGAGACAGAGAGGGAGAGAGTGAGAGAGAGGGAGAGAGAGAGAGAGAGAGAGTAGTGAGACAGGGAGAGAGAGACCCCCAATCACCAGTTAGAGTGAACCAAATTATCAAACAATGTAAAGAAACAAACTTGAAACATTGGGATAAAGAAACCAAAAGCCAAAGCAGATTAGAATGTTACCGTTCCCTAAAAAGAGATTATAAATTGACAGACTAGCTCTCAACTGTTAGAGACATAAAGCAGAGAAAGACCCTCACTAAATACAGGCTAAGTGACCACTATCTGGCAGTCGAAAAAGGAAGACAGAAGAGATTCTGGCAACCAAGAAAAAACAGAATATGCGGCCACTGTTTGACAGATGAGGTTGAAACAGAGGTGCGCTTCCTCCTAAAATGCAAAAAAATTGACAAAACAAGTAAAGCATACTTTGACAAACTCAGTCTGGTAACCCCTTATTTTAAAGAACTAGATGATTTATCAAAATTAAGAATAATCCTTGGCGAAGGAAATACGGCACATCTTGGTGCACAATACGTAACAGCAAGCCATAACCTGAGAGACGGTGAATGACCAACATGCACATATGTACGCACACACTAATCGACATTAACTAACACTAAGAAATGAATATTGAATTGCTAAACTTGCTATTGTGTTGTACTGCTTACAGCTGCAAGAACATGTAGCATCAATAAAGGGATATAGGCCAATTGCAAGTTTATGTACGGGGACATATCTATCCATGCACTGTATATTTGTATTTATATTGATGCATTTTAAACATGTATGTCATGTTTTATACTTTGGCAATATAACAATGTTTTTTTATCATGCCAATAAAGTATTTAAATTGAAAAATTTAATTGAATTGAATTGAGAAAGAGAGAGGGAGAGAGAGAATCATTGAAAACAACCATGTACGGCCATTAGAGGGAGCTTCACTCTGACTGTAGGACTGGGAAGCACAATTGTGAGAATGATGCAGTGTGCTGTTCATTAACAGCCACACAATTATACACACAGCCATCATGAGAGGAAGCTTCAATCCTTCCCTGCGGGAAAGCTACTCACTGGCTAAGAGAAGGAGAGAATTATATGTGGACGCAGAGAGAGCAGCTGGGGAGGACGACAATCTGACCATGGGATATGATTGTCGACCAACCCTGAGAATGGCTGGCATTCCAGTAACTCACAGGAGAGAGATCTTCTCACCAAACGTGGAAGAGGACAACGACGTGAGCTGTGAGGGCCACTGTACAGCAATGAGAAGATACGCATGGGCCGGGGGCGAGGAAGAGGATTACAGGAGGAAGAGAGACTTCTACACAGCAAGCGTAAAAGCCACCTATGATCAGACCACAAGGGAGGGCCACAATCCATCCCTGAGAGTGGACGGGGAGCCGACGCGAGAGTGCTACGACTTGAACATGGGGCAGAGTCACTTCCTGACCAGAAGAGAGAGAGAGAGAAGCACAGTGAGCTGGGATGAAGGTGACGGCTATGCAAGCGTGATGGAGACCTATGATCTGACTGTAAGCGAGGGCCACAATCCATCCATGAGCGAGAGAGATAGATGGATGCCAAGAAGGAAAGGGAGGCTGGACTACGAGCCCGTGAGAGAGAGCTTCGACCGCACGAGAGTGGGCCACAACCCATCCATGAGTGAGAGATACCCATCGGCCAGGAGGGAGAGAATGAGCTGGACACCAGTGAGGAAAGACAGAGACTGCTATGCAGCAGGAAGGGACAACTACAATCTGACCACCAGAGAGGGCCACAACCCATCCATGAGTGAGAGATACCCATCGGTCAGGAGGGAGAGAATGAGCTGGACGCCAATGAGTATAGAAAGGGACTGCTATGCAGCCGGACGAGAGAGCTACAATCTGACCACAAGCCAGGCCCATAATCCGTCTATGAGAGAGGCATGTTCACCGACTTGGAGAAACAGAGACAAGTGTTACCTGTAAACCGTGAGAGGCAGCTATGACCTGACCACGAGGGAGAGAGAGAGATTTGCCCCGATGAGAGAGAGGAAGAGACTTGTGGTACTGACCATAAGAGACTGATAAGAGTCCCCACTTGGCAAGGGGGTAGGGCTGAGGTGACATTATTCACTGATCCCAGTGGACCAGACAGTTTAACACAGGCAATATTTTCTGAATTTATGGATTGCTTTGAATAATGACTTATTGTTTGTTAAATTTTCTGATGTGGTCAAATGTTGTGCAGGTGGTTGACAGTTGGTTCATTAGATACTGTAAACTTTTATTGCAACATTTAAGTTACTGAGTGTACTGAGTGTAGCTAATGTTTGATTCACTTGAAACAAGACTTTTAAAAAAAGGGGAAAAGCCACTTGGTGTGCACTATATGTGAACTCTGCTGTTTCACTGTGAGACAAATTCCTTCTGACATAAGGTCATATGATAGGAGCACAATTAGGCTATTCAGTCCATCAAGTCTACTCTGCCATTCAATCCTGGCTGGTCTATCTCTTTCTCCTAACCCCATGTTCCTGCTTTCTCCCCATACCCTTTGACACCTGTACTAATCAAGAATCTATCTCTGCCTTAAAAATATTAAACATAGAAACCTAGAAAATAGGTGCAGGAGGAGGCCATTTGGCCCTTTGAGCCAGCACCGCCATTCATTGTGATCATGGCTGATCGTCCCCTATCAATAAACCGTGCCTGCCTTCTCCCCATATCCCTTGACCACCAGCCCCTAGAGCTCTATCTAACTCTCTCTTAAATCCATCCTGTGACTTGGCCTCCACTGCCCTCTGTGGCAGGGAATTCCATAAATTCACAACTCTCTGGGTGAAACAGTTTTTTTCTCACCTCAGTCTTAAATGACCTCCCCTTTATTCTAAGACTGTGGCCCTTGGTTCTGGACTCGCCCAACATTGGGAACATTTTTCCTGCACCTTGCTTGTCCAGTCCTTTTATCATTTTATATGTTTCTATGAGATCCCCCTCATCCTTCTAAACTCCAGTCAATACAAGCCTAGTCTTTTTAATCTTACCTCATATGGCAGTCCTGCCATCCCAATGATCAATCTCGTGAAGCTAGGCTGCACTGCCTCAATCACAAGGATGTCCTTCCTCAAATTAGGAGACCAAAACTGTACACAATACTCCAGATGTGGTCTCACCAGAGCCCTATACAACTGCAGAAGAACCTCTTTACTCCTATACTGAAATCCTCTTGTTATGAAGATTCCATTAGCTTTCTTCACTGCCTGCTGTACCTGTAAGTCAACTTTCAGTGACCGGTGTACAAGGCCACCCAGGTCTCGCTGCACCTCCCCCTTACCTAACCTAACCCCATTGAGATAATAATCTGCCTCCTTGATTTTGTCACCAAAGTGGATAAACTCACATTTATCTATATGATAGTGCATCTGCCACGTATCTGCCCGCACACTCAACCTGTCCAGGTCACCCTGCAACCTCCTAACATCCTCTTCACAGTTCACACTGCCACCCAGCTTAGTGAATATTCTGAATATTTTTAGAATGTCTATAGATATAAATATAGCTATCTGATCTATTCCACAGATACACCACATCTGTTTCTGGATTACGTACCAGACCTGAAATCATCACCTCTGCTTCCTTATCCATAGTTCCAGTTAGCTGCAAACTATCTGCCTTGCATTCCTGACCCATGTGTTGTCTAACATTTTCATCTTCCCACTTTTAAACCATCAAAAGGTTAAGAGAGGACCTGAGTTATTGGTGTTACGGAGAACACAATAATTGATTTTCCTCCTCTTCCTATGCCATTTCATTTTGACGGGTTCTGTCATTTTTCTAAACTCCAGAGAATACAGGCCCAGTACAGTTTGATAGTGTTGAAAAATGTTGCTGTTCACAATTTGTGAATAAACTGCCTATTTGTCCAGTTTGCAGGATGATTCACATCTCCCTGATATCTGCAACTGACCGACAATTGCTGTGCTGTTAATTGCCTTAGTGAATCATTAAGGGCCCCAAATGCCACCCTTTATTCTCAGTTCAAATCATCTTGCACCAATCAGCCTCGCACACTTCTGGCAATTGGTGTCATGTCATTGCATAAATCTTTGTAGTTTTCTGGAAGAGATAGCAGAACACAGGCAAGAATGGACACCCTGATTTTCTCTGCAGTGGAGGAGGTATTTGTCAACTAGGTTAGCATTAAAATAGCATTGCAAACTCAGGACTGCCATTTAATTAAGCCTAGATTGAATTAAAACTGTTTTGTGCACAAGAAGTCAGATCCTCATCTCTAAAATAATTAGTACAGCATTGACTTCACAGCAGTTTCATTTAAATCAACTCAGGTTTTTGTCCTTATTGTGACAAGAAATTAAGTTTTGAAGGATTTCATGAAACTTCACCATATATCCAACATGATACCTGGAAAAATACTTCCTGTTAAGACATAGTCATTTTTCTGTTCGATCAGCTCCTAAACCATTTTGATCATCAATGAATTCTGACTGCAGCTTTCGAATATCAGAATCTCAGATATCCGTCCCAGTTCAATTTACGTGGTTTCATTGGAATAGAAATTTACCCTGTATATTAGACACATCATATAAGAAAAGTTTGTGTTTGGTATTTCACTTCTATAATTCTGCTCCATTAAAATCAATGTTCTATCTATGTTCAAATTTGAATTTTAGTCAAGAGAGAGTGACTTTTTAAATTTTGACTTGACTTTCAAGTAATTTAGCTAACTTGATTATTTAATGTACTGAGATTGAGATATGAACTTTAACTTAAAATAATAATTCTGCTGGAGATCAAAAACGACAATAGACAGAGTTGGAGTCATAGAGCTTCACAGCACGGAAACAGGCTTCAGCCCAACCTGTCCATGCCGATTAAGATGCCCATCTACGTTCGGCCCACCTGCTCGCATTGGTCCTCCATATACCCACCACCCTTTGTGTAAATCCCCTACCCTGGGTAAAATACTCTTGTGCATTCACCCTATCAATTCCCCTCATGATTTTAAACACCTCTATAAGATCACCCCTCAGCCTCCTGTGCTAAAAATGGAAAAGGCTGGAACTACCGAGATAAAAAAAGCCAGCATTTGAATAGGGAACCAGACATAACTTTTTCAGTTGATGAACTTTCTTTGTTCCTTTTGATTTTCCTTTAATTAAAATGAGGGTATGTGTAGCACAGACAGAGATGAGTAGAATCCCACAGGTTGTTAATAAAAAAACACTGTGTATTTATGCAACAAATTTGAGAAAGGAATATGCTTTCTATTTCTCAAATTGTCCTGCTTTCTATTTGATGATTAAAATAAAAACATTAAGTCGACATTCAGGACAGGCTCATAAACCTATTTCTGTCCGAATGCAGTGAATATGAAGTTGTTTCTTTGTGGTATATTCAATGTGAAAATTACACCAGATCTGTAATTCTTTTACATAATTCTCATTAAATTCTTGGCACATGGTTGAAAACCTGGACAAGACATGGCATTGAGCTTCTTGTTGATGTTACTTCTCTTCTGTCCACACTTACAATTACTGTGGGTATATTAAAAAGAAGCTTATTATCGACAGGACCAGTCGAGTTATGCCCCTGTCCCACTTAGGAAACCTGAATGGAAACCTGTGGAGACTTTGCGCCCCACCCAAGGTTTCCGTGCGGTTCTCGGAGGTTTTTGTCAGTCTCCCTACCTGCTTCCACTACCTGCAACCTCCGGCAACCACCTGCAACCTCCGGGAACCGCACAGAAACCTTCGGTGAGACGCAAAGTCTCCAGAGGTTTCCGTTCAGGTTTCCTAAGTGGCACAGAGGCAATAGACATCCAAGAGTCTGACCTACAGACATCTATGATGCAAGTGTCAGGCAGCTGTACAAGTACAAAGTGGGAACTGAATGAAATAATCAATACAACTCTTACTTAATATTACCAAATCTAACTGTAGATTCATTGAGTACAGGATAACTGTACAGACCCCCCCTACAGATTCAATTTTATTTTAAAGGAAGGCACGAATAACCAAAAATCATCTTACACTCAATTTTAAATAACACTTTGCTAGGAAAGATGATGCAGAGATGCATTTAAATTCAGTCCTTCACTGTTGCCAGTGAAAAGCAGATAATACTGCTTTGCATCTTTTATAAAGTTCAGCGCCGTTTAAGAGAGAATCTTTTTCCTTTCATTTCAAGTGGCTTTAGTGAGCTTTCGTCTCAAGCACAAAGGTATAGCTTTTTGTGTCTAATAATAGTCACGGGTTTAGCAGTCAATGGTGATGCCTTTGTAAGTTACAAAGGCCTACAGATTTTCTATGAGGCATTTTCAAGAGAACCTGCAATTTTGGCACCTCGATCGCTGGGGGCATCTCAGAAATGGGTGAGCAGAGCAAGCAAGTTACAGAAACAAGCAGTTCTTACAGTGCCCCTGCAAAGCCTAACACATGAACTGTCAATACAGACGATACTGATAAATGAAAGAGAAGGACAAAAGACCAGAGGACTGAAATAAAAGAGTTTAAAAATGTTTCATATCCCAAGCAACAATTAAAATCTGAAGAGATGAAGCTCAAAGCCTGCACATATTGACTCTCTGTGTAGGGCTAAAATCACCTTCAACTGAATGAACAAGCTCTAATATTTTCTGGTGAGTTCTGTAGGTATCCATCATAGTTGCAACCCAAGTTCATACTGCAGAATATCTCAGAATCTCACTCATTTGGAGCTGGTTATGGATGGCTAGGATAAGTTAGCAGCAACTTCTTGATGCTGTTTAACTGTGTGTATTGTGGACTTTGGAAGTTGTTTGTTTTAAGTGGCGGCGCTGGTGAACGGCTGCGGCTCGCCTGCAGTCCATTTGTTTTTACTTTTTTGTGTTTTTTTTTTTTGTTTTGTTTAGCTAAGTTTTTGGTTTTAGGTTGTGATTATGTGAATGGGGGGGGGGGGTTGAAACAGGGCTTGCTGTCTCTCCCTTCGGGGGAATGCGACTTTTTTTGTCGTATCCCCCTTCTCTTAGCAATGTTACAAAATTTTGAGATTTAAAAAATCAAGTCTGCAATTTATCCCATCAGATAAAGCATAACAATAAGTTTAATTTGACACCTAATTCACTTTCATATCTCAAGTATTAAAAAAGTTATGACCATTTTCATACTCGGAAATTAGCATCTTGTTCCCTATTGATTTTCAATGGACATTACAAAAAAGCTGTGATCTTGGATTGTCAATAGCCCATTTCTTAAGGAAAGATTAACATTTTTAAAATAGCGGTCGCTCCACAAATAAGGGGCTATGACATGATTTTTATATCTAACCATTAATTTATAGGCCAAATGAAGGCCTGGCGTGTTCAATTGCTGTAAATAAATGCCTCCCGTGGGTTTTCTAGTGGGCGGAACCGCAGCTCGAGAATGGACAACGCGCGATCCCTCAATGGGAGAAAAATACTGCGGGATATAAAAAGCCCAAAATGAGCTATTCGTTAGGATAATTACGTTATATACTCCCCATCGGGGTACATACCTTTAATTGTTTGCTTTATAAAACCCTGCTGCGAACGGAGCTTTTAAATTTAATGGCGCTATTCGAGGCCTATAAAACTAATAATAGCTTTTGGGGCGGGTCTGGCGATTCTCGTTAATGGGGCTGAGATCTGCGATTGGAACGTGTAAAAATCGGGTTTTAAACCCGCCCCCTCCAAACAGCTCCAAAATCACACACAAGGGGTGGGGCAGATGCTCAGCCACGATTCAGGTAGGTTTTGTAACATACCTACTTCTCTGCCTCTGTCTGCGCTGAGGCCTAATGGCAGAGCTGGCGAGCTCGAGGCTCCGGAGGCAGCCTGTCAGGACTCGCCCTGGGCTCGCTCCCGTGAGGGCGGCCCAGCTCGGGGCTGGAACGGCGCTTCCGTGAGGGGCTGTGACGCTCCCGTGAGGGTGGCCTGGCGTGGGGTTGAGACGCTCCCGTGGGGGTGGCCCAGCTTGAGGGTAACGGTGCTCCCATGGGGGCGGCCAGCTTCTGAGACGCTCACCCCCAGCTCGGGGCCGTGGTGCTCCGGTGGCTGAGACGCGTTCTGGCGGCAGCGGCCTGTCCGGGGTCGGCCGCGGGCCAGTGAGCTCGGCTGTGTCCGCGGGACTGGAGGGCGGCAGCTTCGACGCCCCGGGCCGTGGTGTTTGAACCGGCCCGTTCGCGGAGCTCGGTGAGCCGCGGGACTGATTTTACCATCGCCCGCTGGGGTATCGCCTCAGCGCAGAGGGAGAAGAGGAGGGAAGCAGCCCTAAGATTTTTGCCTCCACCACAGTGAGGAGGTGCTTGGTGGACTCACTGTGGTGGATGTTAATTTGTGTTTACTGTCTGTTCTGTTGTTTATTATTGTATTATTGTATGTATGGCTGCAGGTAACAACATTTCGTTCAGACCGTAAGGTCTGAATGACAAATAAAGGATCTAATCTAATCTAATCTTTACACTAATATTAGGGAAGTACTGATAGCATCACCATTATTTCTGTGGTGGAATCTGGTCCAATAGCTAACATGTCAACGCACGTACCCGGTGTACTGGGATGACATTAAAGCCTTGAACAGTGGTGTGTTTAGTTGGTGTTCCATTCCAACCAAGGCCTGGAGTCTCAGTCAGCAGTTACTGGGCACTACATGTTTCTTACATGTGTGAAAATGTCGGTGCATTTGTGTTAAGGATTCCCTTTAAAAATAAGGAGTTTCTCATTTAGGGCAGAGATAAGGGATTTATTTTCTCAGAAAGCTATGGAACAAACTTTCTCATGGGACGGTGGAAGCAGAAACTGAATGTTTTTAAGGATTTTTAGAAGTGAAGAGAGATATGATAAGCAGGGAGGTAA
Source organism: Leucoraja erinaceus (assembly GCF_028641065.1). Taxonomy (NCBI): domain Eukaryota; kingdom Metazoa; phylum Chordata; class Chondrichthyes; order Rajiformes; family Rajidae; genus Leucoraja; species Leucoraja erinaceus. The sequence continues at coordinate 152,535,330 of NC_073377.1, forward strand.
TTGATATTAATCTCGACCCGAAAACATTACCTATTCCTTTTCACCAGAAATGCTGTCTGACCCGCTGAGTTACTCCAGCTTTTTGTGCCTGTCTTTGATTATTACAGCTACATGGGAATACAACATTGAGGTTGCATTTAGATCAGATATGACCTTATTCAAAGACAGAACAGGCTTGAGGATCTGATGACCTGCAACTGCTCCTAGCTTCTATGTCCAGGCAGACACTATCTGCGCTCAGTAGTATAGAAGCGTAGTAGCATCTGAGCTGAGCATAGAAGCTTGATTTGAGCTAAATACAACTTGTAATTGAATGCATCCTTCCTTTGGGCTCATTTCACTGATATTATGCAAATCCTCAGAATGACCCACCAAAAGTTCAATGCCAGGTAGTGACACTTTTTTTATTTTTTTCATTTATAGGAGGGAGTGGGATTTAATGCTTAATAAAAGTGACTGATTACTAGGTGATTCTTCAGTAACTGTTTACTCTGATGTCCCGCTACTTTGATGCTGTATATAAGGAAAATCTGTAATTCTATCCTATTTCTTCTTTTTCTATATTGTTAATAAACATAATCCTCATAAATAAAGATTAAACCCTAAATGAATAAAGCGTTATTTTAACATTTTTTCCCAGATGTTCGATGCCCCCCCCGGAAAAGCACATGTCCCAATGGTCACTTGTGAAATTTCAAGTCTGCATATTTATTTAATGGGCGATCTATCTGAAACGAAAATACTTTTAAACGGTAGGTATTAATAATTAAAATATTTATCACCCTTAAAAAAATTCAATAATTTCATAAGTAACCATAAGTAATTTTAAATCAGTTATATTTTACAATGTTGTTCATCCTGGAAAAAGTAGAGGAAAAAAATTAAATTCTCTAAAAGATTGCGCCAAACATATTTTTCCCATTGTAGAGATGTTCATCTATGTGAAACAACATTCAAAGCTGCAAAAATTAAAGTTTTATAATCGAGTTTCCAGAAACTTCAAAGTAGACACTTACTGAAGAATCACCCTACTATCATTTGATGAAGAAGAGAATCATTTTATTACGTTATTAAAATATCTCTGGAGAAAAAAGAATACAAATTATAGCCTGGAGTTATCACTTCCCATTTGACAGATTCACATTGTAAAATGTGGAATATTTTCTGGAAATTAGCATTTCAATTGGTAAATGTGCCATTGTGTTAAAGTTCATTACCGTCAGATGCGCTGACAATTCTATATGATATTTACCCACATGTTTAGTTTAGTTTAGAGATACAGCATGGAAACAGGCCCTTTGGCCCACCGAGTCTGCACCGACCAGCGATCCCTGCACATTGACACTATCCTACACACAATAGGGACAATTTACACTTATACCAAGCCAATTAACCTCCAAACCTGTACGTCTTTGGAGTGTGGGAGGAAACCCATGCGGTCACGGTGAGAACGTACAAACTCCGAACAGATAGCTCCCCTGGTCAGGATCGAACCTGGGTTTCTGGTGCTGCAACTCTACCGTTGCGCCACCGTGCCACCCCTAAAATTTCTTCACACACTGAGTTATTCCAGCACAGTGTTTTACTCAAGATTCTAGCAACTGCATTATCTTGTAAAATAATCTAATATGTGTAACTCATGAATTAGTTACTTATCACATCATCAGGTTGGAGGACTTGCCTGTCGACACATTGGTTTTTGTGACAATTTTGACAACTTATCAAAGGAACCAATTTGCCCTGCCACAAATCCAGCAGATAGGAAGGCTGCTGTTCATTACTTTCTTTCTTTCACATTTAAAAAACAATCCAGATCTTTCAAATGTTCTTCTATTAGAATAGTTATCTACTTTTCTACAATCATGAAAGGCAATCCAATTGAATGTTAAAAGACTTGCCTGTCTACCTACATTTTTATTGAGAAAAGGTCTTTAAGACCAATCTTGGAAGGAGGACCTTATTGAGTCAGAATGAAATTATTTCCTTTAATGATATTATTACATTACAAAAAAAAAGATTAATAAAGGCATTTTCAAAGGAAAAAATAAAATAGCCTCTAATATTTTATTGTTAATGTATGTTTTTGTTTGGTGTAAAGTTAACCCATGCTTCCAGTGAAGAGGTCTTCAAAGGTTCCCATGCTTCCAGTGAAGAGGTCTTCAAAGGTTCCATACGATGATTATCTTCATTGTATTTGTTCAAAGCTGGCTCTTAAAAAAAAACTATGGGATCACTGGATGGCACTCAATGTTTCTGCAGAGGTTATAAAGCTATATTTTCCTGGTGAAATCATCACCTTCCTACTGTTTAAAAAAAGGGTACAAATGATATTGTACAGCAGAGATCGACAAGGTCAACTTTGGTGTTGAAAATTCTGACGACCTTTCAAAACTCATTATCGTGGTGATTTGCAGTAAAGATCCAATTGGGAGAATACTCTAGATTAAAATCCACCTCATGCCTGATGCTGATTAACGACAAATGATTTAGCAGCATAACTAGGGGATCAATTCTTCTTGCTTGCAAATATTATATCTTTCAGCTTCCAAAAATAATCTCGCCCTGAGTTAAAACCAGAAATCAATAGTGTACCACAAACTCCAGTTTCTTAATAATTGCCGCTGAATAATTTCCCCTTAGGTGCTGCTGCAAAATTCCACTATCCATTGATTCATATCAATGTGCAGGCCATTAGTTTGACTGAAAACTGCTGCAGATCGGAAAAATCCCTTTAATTTGGTCAAAACTCTCATAATGCTTGTTATGAAACAAGTTCCTACTTGGCCATTTTTCTCGAAAGTTTTACATAACTTTTAATACTAATCTACGCGTTGACCTATGATTCTCTGATTTCTTCCCGCATCCTAAAGATAATCTGGCAGAGTAATCACCAATACTGGTGGCACAGTGGAGCAGCTGGTAGAGCTGCTGCCTCATGGCACCAGAGACCCAGGTTCGATTCTGACCTCGGGTGCTTTCTGTGTGGAGTTTGCACGTTCTCCATGTGACCGCGTGGGTTTCCTCTGGGAGCTCCAGTTTCCTCCCACATCCCAAAAACGTGAGGGTGTGCAGGTTAATTGGCCTCTGTACATTGTCCCAAATGTGTGGGGAATGGATAAGAAAGTGGGATAACATAGAACTAGTGTGAAAGGGTGATCGATAGTAGGTGTGGGCTAAGTAGACCAAAGAGCTTGTTCACTTGCTGTATCTTTCCATCAATCAATAGTAATTTAATCCTTAGGATGTGTTAGTGCCAATAAATGAGAGATGATGAACACACATGAGAGTGAATAGTGTGCAATGGTGTAGGGAAATAAAGAGAATGGGACAAATGGGATTAGCATGGGACTCAAAGGGCTGAATGGCCTGCTGTGTTATACATATAAAGAAGGGTAACATGTAGGATCTTAAAAACTAAAAATATTAAAAGCACTTTGAAATAGACAATTTTGCCACTTGTGTGAAGTACTGCAATGTGATGAACTGAAGGATAACATACTTGGAAGGATAACACACTGTCAATAATAACAGCTGAAGTAAAAGATATAGTTTGAAAGTATCCCAAAGGGCTGAATTTCTGAGTGCCAGCCTGCAGGCAAAATCAAAATTTCTCCCAGCACAGTAGGTGGCAGGTTGGGTGATTTTGCCTGTGCCAATACATGTAAAGAGGGATATCAAGCAGTCCCATTTCTCCTGCTCTTTTGCCAAAGTCCTTTAAAAATATTATCTTCCAGTATTTACCCCCATTTTTAAACTTACTATTGAATTTGTTTCCACTACGGTTTCAGGTAATGGATTCCAGATCATAAACTGTACATAGAAAAATAGAAAATTTTAGGCCATTTGGCTCTTCGAGCCAGCACCGCCATTCATGGTTGATCATCCAAAATCAGTACGCCGTTGCTGCTTTTTCCCCTTATCCCTTGATTCCGTGAGCCCTAAGAGCTAAATTTAACTCTCTCTTGAAAACATCCAGTGAATTGGCCTCCACTGCCTTCTGTGGCAGAGAATTCCACCGATTCACAACTCTCTGGGTGAAAAAGGTTTCTCCAGGCAATTCAGTGCTGGAGTAACTCAACGGTTCAGGCAGTGTCTCTGGGGGACATGGATAGGCGACGTTGCAGGTTGGAACTCTTTTCCAGAGTGATTGTAGTACATGGGAAAAAGCTAGACCAGTGGTGGGGGGGGGGGGGGGGGACAAAGTCTGGCGTGTGACAGTGATTCAGATGAAGGTGGTTCGATTGACAGATGGGTGGACAAAGACTAAAGCTAAAAAGAGAACAAAAGAGAACAAAAGGTATGGAAAGAGGAGGGGTGAAATGTGAAGCCAGAGGAAAGGATATACGTCGAAGGGGACTGGCAGGGGGTTGGGGAGAGGGAAAGAGGAGGAGCAATAACTGCACTAAGGGAAGGCGAGGGAAGATATTTCCTTTCCTTTAATTCACCAATGTATTAGAAGGTCAGTAATAGCAGTTATGGAGATGTGGGAAATAAGGCAGCGATCAGGTGTCCCGACCACTTATTGATATTAAATGTACATATTTACTGAACTTTTTTGTTGTTTACTGTAGTGTTCACAGAGTACTTCCTGAGAAAATTGTGGAGGTTCGGTATGTCAGAGAGGATTCTCTTGAGCTTCTACAGGTGTACAGCAGAGAGCATATTGAATTGTTGCATCACAGCCTGGTTCGGCAACTTGAATGCCAAGGAGCGAAAAAGACTGCAAAAATATGTGAACACTGCCCAGTCTATCATGGACTCTGACCTCCCCACCATCAGAGAGATTTACCAGAGTCACTGCCTCAAAAAGGTACCCAGCATCATCAGAGACGTACACCACCCTGGCCACACACTCATTTTACCCCTGCCATTGGGAAGAAGGTACAGGAGCCTGAAAACTGTAATGTCCAGGTTCAGGAACAGCTTCTTCCCTGCAGGCATCAGGCTATTAAACACTACAACCTCCAAATAAGCTCTGAACTACATAGACGCGGGGTATTGGTTTTGTCTTTTTGCACCATTATTTGTTTGTTTATTTTTATGTGTATGTATATGTGTGTGTGTGTTTGTGTGCGCATATATGTGAATGTATATATATGTGTGTGTGTGTGTACATGTATACATGTATATGTACACACACTGAACATTTTTTGCTTGTTTATTAGATTGTTTACAGTATACGATGTTTACATATTTTGTTGTGCTGCTGAAAGGAAGAATTTCATTGCTCTATCTGTGACATATGACAATAAAACATATGTTAGGTAGTCCAATTAGGGATGGGGCCGCACTAGACAATGTATCGGAAAATAAGCCAACCCACATGATCAGAGTTTGTGTAAAAGCACTTTGGGAAGAGTGATCACAACTACATATGTTTTGAGATAGTTACGGATCAGGACAAAACTGGACCTTGGGGGGAGAAAAATAAATTAGGGGAAGGCTAATTTCAACAGTATTAGACAGGGACTGTAGAGTGTACATTGGTAGTGGTTGTTATTGGATAAGTCCACATCTGACATTAACATGTTAAGGTCAGCTACTCAGAATTCAAGACCGACATGTTACTGTGAGGAAGAAAGTCAAAAATACCATGGCTTGGGAAAGAGATGTTGCAAATTTAGTAAAATAGATGGAAGCATATGTAAACGAATAGAAGATGAAATCGAAACGGGGTCCTTGAGGGATGTAAAAGGAAGCTAGAAATAACTCATAACAGGGAATCTGATGGCGAGAAGGGGCTATGAAAGTAGGATTAAGGAAAATCCCAAAGCACATTTTAAAGGTGGCACCGTGGTGCAGTGGTAGAGTTGCTGACAGAGATCCAGGTTCAATCCAAACTATGGATGCTGTCTGTACAGAGTTTGTATATTTTCATCGTGACCTGCATGGGTTTTCTCCGGATGCTCCGGTTTCCTCCCACACTCCAAAGCCGAACAGGTTTGTGGGTTAATTGGCTTGGTACAAATATAAATTATCCAAGTGTGTGTAGGCAAAATAGTGTTGATGTGTGGGGAATCGCTGTTCAGTGTGGACTCGGTGAGCCGAAGGGTCTGTTTCCACGCTGTATCTCTAAACTAAAAACTAAACTAACATTTAGGAATCAGAAAGGCGCACAAAGATTTATTTTATGATAATTGGTTACAATATTTTCACGAAACAAAGGATTGGGTAATCTAACTGCAAATGCTATGCACCAGCTGACCATATTCCGGTTTATTCTGTTCTGTGCCTACAAAACCGTTAAAATACACATGGAATCCAGAAAGATACATCGCAGAAAATGCTGCAGAGTTGTCCTGACTTAAGACAAAATATTTACTTTGTCTGTTTGGAAAGATGAGCAAGGTTGATTGTATAAAATCCTGGCAACTAAATAACATGAAGAATTATTCTCAATTATTCTCTGGGTAAAATGTTGATGGCAGCAGGAAGACTAATAACACAGCATAGAAGATCAGAAAATTCTGCCCCACATGGTGCTCTTTCCCCACTGCTAACTCCTTCAGGTATTTAACCAATTCTCTTTTGAAATGTATTATTAAATTCCACCACCTTTCCTAGACCATGCAGTCCAAATCATAACAACTTACTGCATTAAAAAAAAGTGTTTTTTATCTTTTATCTTTAACGCTGTGTCTGTTTGCGACTGGCCTTTAATCTGCTGGAGGCATTTATTTTTATGCTATCAAACCCCTCATAATTCTGAGCAGCTCAATGATATCTTCCTCTCATATACTCTTCCCCTGGGGAGAATAATTCTCCATCTCTCTCCATGCAAAATCTTAAAAGAGTATTGTTAAGTGGTGATGGACAAGGTGAAATTCACCATGCATATTCTAAATCTGTGGAAATAATTGTACTTTTATCTCAAAGCTATTTTAAACATAGGTGGATTTTGTTTTGTTTTTATTTGTTTTCTATTTTGCTATTGCACTTCAGTAATAAAAAGTAACTTGCACTACATCATAATGACTGGGAACTTAAGGTCAATCACAAAGCAACAGTGCTTGCCACTGAGAATGAAGAGAGATTTCCATAAAGATTTAGTGACATCTTCCTCTTTTACAAAGTGTTCAAGAAGGAACTGCAGATGCTGGAAGATCGAAGGTACACAAAAATGCTGGAGAAACTCAGCGGGTGGAGCAGCATGTATGGAGCGAAGGAAATAGGCGATGTTTCGGGCCAAAACCCTTCTTCAGACTGATGAGGGGTGGGGGGGGAGAAGGAAGGAAAAAGGGAGGAGGAGGAGCCCGAGGACGGGGGGATGGGAGGAGACAGCTCGAGGGTTAAGGAAGGGGAGGAGACACCAAGGGCTAGCAAAACTGGGAGAATTCAACGTTCATGTCCATCCGGACGCAAGCAACCCAGGCAGAAAATGAGGTGCTGTTCCTCCAATTTCTGGTGTTGCTCATTCTGGCAATGGAGGAGACCCAGGACAGAGGTCGGATTGGGAATGGGAGGGGGAATTGAAGTACTGAGCCACCAGGAGTTCAGGTAGGTTATTGCGGACTGAGCGGAGGTGTTCGGCGAAATTTACAATGCCTGCTACTAATGTTAGGCTTCAGTTCAAAGAAATCCCCGATGTTTAGTGTATCATCAACATCAAGTTGGCTTAGTTGCTCGTTACATTAAATAATCATCACAGTAAAGCAGGGTGAAAATAAATCATAATTTGGAATGAACAAATAAATATATTTGCAGATCATTAAAGCTTGCACATGCTCATTTGATTAAAAAAGCTGAAATATCATAAATACAATTTTTTGAAAACAAATATTTAATATCACCTTATGCTTTGAAATGTCAGAGACTATTCAATGCAGACATAACATGGCCTTGTTAGAACTTGTTAATTAATAAATAACTTGTTAAATAATGTATATGGCTCTATGCAGTATTAAACATTTAATCGGACTTTCAGTAACATAGCATATGATGTTGATCTTATTTTACGGTGGGAAAAGCAGCGAAATAACTTTAATTCGTATAACTTCAAATAATTTCCCTCAATTGCAAAGGGAAGGCCGCAAATAATTCATCTTGTGGAAGTGGCACTTTATAGTTAAAAGCCATTATGAGTTTTCAGGTAAGACCACAATGGCATTGAAATTCTTAGCAAAACACAAAACACATCTTGATCAATTTGGCAGTTCAGGTGGCATCTGTGGAGGGAATGGATAGGTAACATTTTGGGCTAACGTTTCAACTGCTAATGTCAACTTGTACTCTGCTAAAAAATATGAAGCATTTTTTTGAGAACCAAATTATGAATTATTTTTGTCCTTAAAACACAATGGCGAGCATCAAAATTGTGTCTAGAAATCAACTTTTGTGACCTATATCTCGGAACTACATGAGATTTTGCACAGATTTAAATAACATATAATTGAGAAGGAAATCATAACTCATCAGTGCCAAAAGTTGCACATATATTAATTAAACTAATTAGAAAATGAGATCGAAAAAGTAAGCGCCATCTAGTGTTCAATGCCCATGTTGCACCATGGGGAGCCTATTTCCGTGTTGCAATCTATTTAAACCATATATTATGATACCATATATATATGTGTATATATATATGTATATGAATTGTGAATATGACAGTAATCGTATATAATTATGTATAATTATATCATATAAAAATAATATAATGAATATAATTGTGAGTAATTAGACTGCCGCAGAGGTCCGGCTCCTGAACCAGCCTAATTAATGGTGAAGGCAGTTCCTGTGGGTTCCCCCATTTACTGAACCCCACTGATTGCCAGTGTGCAGAGTGAGGGTCATGGCCACAGTGGGACTGGGGCAGTGCCAGGCTGGGGGAAGGCCAAGGCATCTTCCACTGACAGGAAAATGCCTAACCCTCACCCTAACAAGCCCCCCTTCTAGAGCTGCTGTCGGCTCCGTACATGTGGCCCCACAGCGCGTCCACCTCGGCCAGCATGCCCTGATGATGATGGTGGGGTGCAGCAGTGCCCTGCATGCCGCCTGGGCCGCCTTCAGCACCACCATAGCGCCAGCTCCGTCAGACCACCCACATGCTTGCTGCAACACTGGCCTACCGACAGCCTGACCGACTACTCGCAGCACCCACCGGAGGCCCAACACTCACTACCCACCGGAGACCCGACCCGACCGACTGCTCTCCCCACCCACTGGTGGCCCGACCAATCCTCCACAGCATTCATCGGCCTACCGACAAGCCCGACTGACAGACTGACCAATTGACCGACCGACTGACTCTAATGCTAACCTTAGCTCTACATTTGTCATTTATCATTTTTATTTAACACTTCACATCATAACTTTATAAAGATAAATCAATTGAAAAACAAAATGATCAGCAAGGTGAGCATTACCTTTATTCCTTGGAAACCTTGTTATTGCTATTGATGTAATGAGGGGGCAGCCATGATCCCAGGGTCCTCGCTGCCTAGCGACCATAAAATAAAGCGCGGGATTGGCCAATCTGTGTCCAACTTCAATGTCAAAGGTGCATTGATTGCGCAATTACTACTCGGAAAATTCGAGGTTTTTATCCTATTTCTTAAAAACGTGCAGGTTTTGGTCACGACGAGTTTCAGGTATGATTTACATAATATTTTTACACAACATGTTAAAAATTCAGGTAATTCCGTGAGTTGGGTCACGAAAACCTGAACGAAAAAGCTCTTTGGCCCACAGCTACATGTGCAGAGATGTGGTTACATCATGTGCTGTGTGCAAACAAACGATACAGTTGTTGGAACTTAGGTTGATTTTTTTTTACAGCAATGTTTGCCTGGGTGCCAGAGTGAAGGAGTTCCAAAGCCATTTTATGCAAATGTTGAACAGATGGGCAGTAACAACTCAGTCCCCTGTTTAATTCACAGTCAGTTTTGTAGTCCTTTTAAAGCTAATTCCTCCCAATTTTTATTACCATTTAATGGTCCCTTTTAAAATTAATTTTACTGCACCATTGTCCTGAAATTGCATACTTTATTTTTCAAAAACAGAAAATCTGTTACACCCTCTTGCCCTGAGCAAGATGTTTATACTTTACAACTTGCAGTTGTCTCCTGAGAAACACTTAGTTTGCACAGATGGTAAATTGACAGATTTCAGTGCAGGACCCAGACTAATTACTGCTGGCAATTAAGACATAATGCTTAATCAATGGGAGGTAAACACTTAACCATTTATTATGAATATAAACAAATAAAGAAAGAAATTGTAAAACATGGCATATCGACTGAACCTTACAGTATGTGATTTTAGGTCACCTTGAAGTTCACAGCTCACAAGTTTCGAGAGCTCCTCTGACCTTTCGCAAATAAGGCAACGGGAAATATATGCAACACTCTCTGTCTGGTTTAAGGTCCAATACAGGTTCAACATAACTTCCCTACTTTTCAATTCTATCCCTTTGGAAATAATCTTTTGGAGCTTGGTCTAGTCATTTTTATATTCTCGTGCTAACGCTCTTAACTTTTGATGATCTTTTGTATATTTGTACAAGTCTTTCACTTTCCAAATAGTTAATGATCTCGCTATTGTTTTTAACCATATTTTCTACCTTGTTCTGGACTTCATTATTTCCCCATGCTATAAACATATGAATCTCCTCCTATTAATAGCTGAATGCACTTGCCGTGGTTGATTTCTTTATGAATTTGGTCATTTTGAATTAGATGGAGAAAAAGTGTTTGGCATTTCTTTTCCCAGAATGAAATGAAATCACCATATAGGTCCTGTTTATTGTGCATTGATAGAAACATGTAAAATTCTTAAGGGATTGGACAGGCCAGATACAGGAAAAATGTTCCCGATGTTGGGGGAGTCCAGAACCAGGAGTCACAGTTTAAGAACGGGGTAGGCCATTTAGGACTGAGATGAGGGAAAACTTTTTCACCGAGAGAGTTGTGAATCTGCGGAATTCTCTGGCACAGAAGGCAATGGAGGGCAATTCACTGGATGTTTTCAAGAGAGAGTCAGATATAGCTCTTAGGATGAACGGAATCAAGGGATATGGGGAGAAAGCAGGTACGGGCTCCAGATGTTGGATGATCAGCCATGCTCAAAGGGCTGAACAGCCTACTTCTGCAGCTATTTTCTATGTTTCTATAAAACAATCAACCAACTGCTATTTTTGAGAAGGTTACACAGAAAAGCTGGAGAAACTCAGCGGGTGCAGCAGCATCTATGGAGCGAAGGAAATAGGCAACGTTTCGGGCCGAAACCCTTCCTCAGACTGATCGGGGGTGGGGGTAGGTGGGGACAAGAAAGGGAAAAGGAGGAGTAGCCAGAAGGCTGGAGGGTGGGAGGAGACAGCAGGGGAGCTGAGGAAGGGGAGGAGACAGCAAGGACTAACAAAATTGGGAGAATTCGATGTTCATGCCCCGGGGGTGCAGACTCCCCAAACGGAATATGAGGTGCTGTTCCTCCAATTTCCGGTGCTGCTCGCTGTGGCCATGGAGGAGACCCAGGACAGAGAGGTCGGAGGCGGAGTGGGAGGGGGAGTTGAAGTACTGAGCCACCGGGAGGTCAGCTTGGTTATTGCGGACCGAGCGGAGGTGTTCGGCGAAACGATCGCCCAACCTCCGCTTGGTCTCACCGATATAGATCTGCTGACATCTAGAGCAGCGGACGCAATAGATGCTTCCTGTAAGGACTCCATCCCCTACTTCCTCCGTCTACGCCGCATCTGCTCCACGGATGAGGCGTTCCACACCAGGACATCTGAAATGTCCTCACTATTCAGGGAACGGGGGTTCCCCTCCTCCACCATAAATGAGGCTCGCACCAGGGTCTCCTCCATACCCCGCAACACTGCTCTCTCTCCCCATCCCCGCACTCGCAACAAGGGCCGAGTCCCCCTAGTCCTCATCTTTCACCCCACCAGCCGTTATTTCCAACGTAACATCTTCCCATCTCCCCTCATATCTGCCTTCCGCAAAGACCGCTCCCTCCATAACTGATTCCCTCTCTTTCCCTTGCAACCGCAAGAGATGCAACACTTGTGAACCAGCTAGCTGTAGCCTCCGTCAGTTTCGCGCTCATCAACGTAACCCCCAATGTATTTTTAATTAAGAGCGTTTTCAGGTGCGACAGACAGTTTCCAACCTCATTCCGCTGCTCTAGATAAGGCTAGAATAAGCAAGCTTCCCGTGGCTCAGCACTTCAACTCCCCCTCCCACTCCGTCTCCGACCTCTCTGTCCTGGGTCTCCTCCATGGCCACAGCGAGCAGCACCGGAAATTGGAGGAACAGCACCTCATATTCCGTTTGGGGAGTCTGCACCCCCGGGGCATGAACATCGAATTCTCCCAATTTTGTTAGTCCTTGCTGTCTCCTCCCCTCCCTCAGCTCCCCTGCTGTCTCCTCCCACCCTCCAGCCTTCTGGCTACTCCTCCTTTTCCCTTTCTTGTCCCCACCTACCCCCACCCCCGATCAGTCTGAGGAAGGGTTTCGGCCCGAAACGTTGCCTATTTCCTTCGCTCCATAGATGCTGCTGCACCCGCTGACTCCAGCTTTTCTGTGTAACCTTCGATTCTCCAGCATCTGCAGTTCCCTCTTACGCTATTTTTGAGAACATAGGCTTGCAATGGGAGTTTCCCTTTTTGCTTTAGCAATCCTTTGAATCTACAATAAATAGTCATTATGTTTTGTTTGCATGGTGTAAGCAAGCTCTTTCAGAGGTAGATATAACATGAACATACCCGTTATTTAAAAAAATCAGGTTCAATTGATTCTTGAACCAGCTAGCTGTAGCAATGTATTTTTAATTAACATTTACAGTTTTAAAGGCTAGATTTTGCATGCATTGCCTGGAACAGGCAAGATTTGGAGTATTGTGTGCAGTTCTGGATCTGGAGGCTTTAGGGAGGGTGCAGCAGTTTAGAAGAGTTTGAAAAAATGACATGTTGAAGACGTCCTTTGACTATGTAGAAGACCTCCTTTGACCTTCTTTGACTATGTTGAAGACCAGCTTCGACTAACTACGACTAGCTACGACTAACTTTGGGAAAATTGGATACTGAATAGTGGAGAGTGAAGACGACATCCTTCGATCTCCTTCGACTATGATGAAGACTATTTACGACTACCTTAGACTACCCTCGATGACCTACGACTAACATGCCGACCTACTATGACCTTACACGACTAAACCTACGAATAAAAAAAAGTATAGATTTTTTCCATGACGACCATTTTTGACTCGCGGGCATTTTTCAACATTGAAAAATACGCCGCGACCTAGCAGAGGCCTCGAGTACACGGGGACTACGCTCGAGCATGAAGGAGAGTTACAAAGACCTCCTACGACCTCATGTCGAGCATGCTGCGAGTATGAGTCGAGGGCAAACTCGCCAGAACTCGCGGATTAGCTCGCCAAGTGGGACAGCCCCTTAATAATGGTGGGATCGTGAGGCCATAGAAGGTAATGGATACACAGGAGTGTAATTTTCTTCCTGGTATCTAATTTTGCTCTGGTCATTTTAAAACTTTAACATTCACCTACATGTCCAACCAAAAATTCAAACCAAACTACTCGCCTTTGATTTTCATTGAAATCTTATTACTTATTTGATCTAATTCACTGCCTTGCTTGTAAAACCAAACACTTGGCTATATCGATAAAAGACACATGATATTTACTGTGTACAGAATTGGTAAGGCATTGTCAACTTTTACTCTGCTCTCACTCAACTCTACTAAGTGCCCAATAAGGGAAAAAACCCACAATCCAAGATGACTACCTACATTATTGGAGTTTCCACATTACACAGCAATCTAAAAATTTCAGAGGGAAAGTTTAAAAGCATTTTAATTTGTTAAAGGAAAATGTTGTATAAATAAATGTTGTACTTGCATTTTGGGATATATTTTAATTATCAATGGTGGAAAACTAATGGCATGTTTAAAAATTATCCAAGACTAAAGTAAGTCAGATATTATGTAAAAGCCGTCAGTAAATACAGTGTTTATCATGTTTTGCAGGAGAAGAAATGGCTTAGCCATTAAATTGGTACAACACACTCCAGTAACTTCACTATATGAAAGACTGACTCTAAAAGTCATTGTTTTTTTTTAAACTTTTTGGTCTCTGCCTGCAGTGTGTAAAAACATCAGAGTGAATAAGCAGGTAGAACGGTGCCAATTGCTTCACTCCATAGATGCTGCCTCACCCGCTGAGTTTCTCCAGCATTTTTTGTCTACATTTCATTTTTCCATCATCTGCAGTTCTTTCTGAAACAGAGTGAATAAGCAGTCCCTTTCCCTTTACCAAATAAAATTGCACGGTTTAAATGGGAGGTTGATTTTCTATTCGCCTGTACTCCAAAATTCATAGAGAGTAATTTCACTATCCAGATGGCTAATGTGTCCAAACACAAGCACAAAGTTGAATCATTTTTTATAAGTGAGGATTACAGTTACAAATACATCTATAGACAGCATTTTACAAAGAATGGAGTACACGGCAGATGGTGGATAACATTTTACATTCTCTTTGGACTGCACACCCTTTGAGATCACAGACAGAGCTCAACACTGTAAGACTGATTCTTTGACAAGCACTCACTTTGAATGAGTGACTACCAGCAGTATGGAAATGTTGAATAATTCTGACATCTCAGATTGTCTGATCTCAGATTCTGACATCTCAGTACTGTCAAGGTTTAATTAAAATGTTTGTATGGGGTAAAACGGGATGGACTGGAAAACAGGGGGTCTTGATTGTGCGTGGGAGGGAACTGCAGATGCTTGGCCATGATCATGTTGCTTCATTAAACATGTTAGACCCCTTGTAGGGCATATAGTTTGGTTTATTGTTCATTGTCTCGTGTAATGAGGTACAGTGAAAAGCATTTTTGTTGCGTGCTATCAAGTCAGCGGAAAGACCATACATTATTGATAGGATGGTTCAGTTATCTAATAACAGCAGGGGAAAACTGTCCCTGAATTTGGAGATATGTGTTTTCACACTTCTGTACTTGCCTGATGGGCAAGAGGAGAAGAAAGAGGTGGAGCTCATCTTTGATTATGCTGGCAGCCTTGCATCTGCTCAGTATTAGCCAGACTATTAATTGGCTTGGCATTGGGAAGGCTGACATTCATTATCAGCTATTTATCATTCATTATCACTAATCGGTCCCTAAACTGAGTGGCTTGCTGGCCAATTGCAGAGAGCTATTAAAAATCATCAACTTTGATGGTACATAAAAATGCTGGAGAAACTCAGCGGGTGCAGCAGCATCTATGGAGCGAAGGAAATAGGCAACGTTTCAGGCCGAAACCCGATTGAAGTTGTACCTAGACCAGGATGGGCGGACATCTGGGAACAGAAGGGTTTTACGACATTAAAGAGGAGACACGAGAGACACGCGAGACTACTGATTTTGGAATATTGTGGAATACACAAATTGCTGTTGGAGCTCAATGAATCAGACAGCATCTGTGGATAGAAACAGACAGATGACGTTTTCCATCCGGACCCCGTTTCAGAATGATTGTTTCTTGGTCATTGTTATTGATACTAAATTTTCATTCCAGATTTATTTAATTAGTTTGAATTAAATTCCCCAGCTACCAATCTGAGAATCAAACTGATGCCTTCAGTTCAGGGATCCCAGTTGCTGGATGTCTGTGTAATGACTCGAACATTGTGCAGCAATGCCCATCGTTTGAGTGTAGTTACAGTGTTTTTATTTTAACTGGGTATGTGTGGGGAAACTTTTAAAATCTTTTCCCTGTAAGGAGGACCCGACCTTTTCCCTGTCAGGTCTCCATTGTCGTTGGGGCCTAGCACCGTGGAGCGGCCTCCAACCGGAACGACCTGGGGCTCCAGTCGCGGAGCCTGCGGACTACTCACCATCGCGGAGCTGGCCGAGTTCGGAACGGGAGGAGCTGTGGTGGCTCGTGGCTGCGGCCCAACCCTGGAGAATCGGAGGCTCCAACCGCCGGCTCGGTGGACGGTGACATAGGGAGCTCGCGGGTCCCTAGTGGGAGACCGCTTTTTTTGGAGCTTTTTTTGGAGCTTCTGCAACGGCAACTTCTCACGCCCGAGTTGCGGGGTTGAAAATTACCTGGAGCGGGGCCTTACATCGCCCGGCGCAGCTTTAATGGCCGCGGGACTTGCTACCGCCTGCCGGGGGGGCTCCAACATCAAGACCCGGAGTGTGGCCTTGCATCGCCCGGCGTTGCTTTAATGGCTGCGAGACTTATTTACCATCGGGGGCTTTGACTTTGACATCGGGAGGGGAATGGGGAGTGCAGGGGAGAGATAAGACTTTGCCTTCCATCACAGTGAGGAGGAGATTCGCTGTGATGGATGTTTGTGTAACTTATGTTGTGTCTTGGTTCTTTTTCTTGTTTGTATGACAGAAGAAACCAAATTTTGTTTGAACCTCATTGAGGTTCAAATGACAACAAATAAATTGGGTCATTGTATCATCTCACCTTCGTAAATTCATATCCATACAGGTAGCTGCAGGAACCAACTCAGCAGGTTAAACATATTTTAAAGGGTGCTTGGTTTGTACCAGTGGCTACAAAGGCCTCGGTGGAAGAAGTTGCAAAACAAATTAGATAGCATAAGATACAAAGTGCTGGAGTAACTCAGCGGGGCAGGCAGCATCTCTGGAGAGGATAGATAGGTGATGTTTCGGTTTGGGATTCTTCTTCGGACTGATTGTTAATGGGGGGGTGGCAAGAAAGCTGGAAGAGAAGAGGAACAGGATAAAGCCTGGCAAATTATAGGTTGAACATCGGAACAAAAAGCTGGAGTAAATCAGTGGGTCAGACAGCATCTGTGGAGATAAGGAATAGGTGACGTTTTGGGTCGAGATTAAGAGTCAGTGGAAAGGGAAATGAGAGATATTGTATAGATGGTGGTATAGAGAGATGCAGAACAAATGAATGAAAGTTATGCAAAAAAGGACCGATGATAAAGGAAACAGGCCATTGTTAGCTAGGGGTTAGGTGAAAACGAGTTACAGACAATGAAGCTCAACAAGATGCCTTTGAATGGTACAACGACTTTGGTGGGCGAAGGATGGAGAGAGAGGGGATGCAAGGGTTACTTGAAGTTAGAGAAATCAATATTGATACCGCTGGGTTGTCGGCTGCCCAAAGAAAATATGTGTTGTTCCTCCAATTTGCATTTGGCCTCATCTGACAACGGAGGAGGCCCAGGACAGAAAGGTCAATATGGGAATGAGAAGTGGAATTAAAGTGTTTGGCAACCGGGAGATCAGGTAGGTTTAAGCGGACTGAGCGAAGGTGTTCAACGCAACAATCACTCAGTCTCCATTTGGTCTCGCCGAGCCCACACCTTGAACAACGGATACAGTAGATGAGGTTGAAGGAGGTGCAAGTGAACCTCTGCCTAATCTGAAAGGACTGTCGGGCATAGGGACAGGTGTTGCATCTCCTGCGGTTGCTGGGGAAGGTACCTGGGGAGGGGGTGGTTTGGGTGGGAAGGAATGAGTTAACTAGGAAGTTGCAGAGGGTACGGTCCCAGCGAAAAGGCGGAAAACGGGTGGAGATGGGAGATCTGGATCCCATTGGAGTTGGCGAAAATGTCAGAGGATTATGTGCTGTATGAGGCGGTTGATGGGGTGAAAGGTGAAGACTAGGGGGACTCTGTCTCTGTTGCGATTGGGGGGGAGGGGGAGCAAGAATGGAACTGCGGGGTACTTAGGAGACGTGTGAGGGCCCCATCTGTGATAGAAGAAAGGAACCCATTCCCTGAAGATTGTGGACAGGTCAGATATCCTGGTATGGAATATCACATCTTTGGTAGACATAAAATGCTGGAGTAACTCAGCAGGTGAGGCAGCATCTATGGAGAGAAGGAATTGTGGTCAATTCCTTCTCTCCATAGATGCTGCCTAGATTGTGGACAAATCCTTCTCTCTATAAATGCTCCCTCACCCATTGAGCTACTCCAGCATTTTGTGTCTACCTTCGATTTTACCAGCATCTGCAATTCTTTCTTTAAACACCTGCGAACATGTGGCGACCATGTGGGGACTGCAGTCGCCTAAAAAGTCGCCTAAGTGGGATAGTCCCATTACTCCAGCTTTTTTGCGTCTATCTTCGGTAATGGCGTAGATCAGCTTGTGAGTGGCAGTTGAAATGCATAAAGGTATCTTCAGCAACAAATTGTGAAGTACATGGTCCATTTTCTTTTCTCCCCGAGGTCCTTTCTGTTCAAAGAAGCCAGACGCCAGTCAATTGATTTATCACACATGGATAAAGCAAAGGCTTTGAAATAAGACAACAGTTATAGTGCTGATGTTTTGAGGCAAGCAGCATTTGTTTCCTAATAACCTGCTGAAAGATGGTCAGTTTAGGTTTCACTATCACAAGTGTGTTACTCCTGACGTCATTACAGCCTTGGTCTAAACACAGACCAGAACTTAAGTCCATGGGTGAAGAGATATCAAGCAGCCTTTGACTGAGTGAAGTGTCAGGGATCCCTGATAAAACTGAAGTCATTTGGAATCAAGGGAATCCATTCCACTTGCTCATGTCATGCCTTGTGAAATGGAAGATGGTTGCAGTTGGTCAATAACAGTGCATTGCTGCAGGATTTCCCCCCCGGCAGTGTCGACAGGACGGTGATGAAGAAAGTCAAAAACATCAAAATTGTGAGCATGCATGCATACTCGGAACATTTGTCCTGGGCCCAGCAATAAAAAAGAAAGTCCATCCTAATGCCTCTACTTTCTACGAAGATTGAGGAGATTCGGTATGTGCAAACAAATACTCTCAAATATACTTCTGCAAGTGTACAGTAAACAGCGTATTGACTGGTCGCATCACGGCCTAGTTCGGCAACTCAAACGCACAGGAATGAAGAAGACGGCAAAAAGTGGTGAACACTGCCCAGTCCATCACGGGTACTGAACTCCCCACCATCAAAATAGTCCACTGGAATCGCTGTCTCTAATAGGCAGTCAGCATTACCAGAGACACACAACACTCTGGCCACATTCTCATTTCACTCCTTCCATCAAGAATAAGTTGTAGGAATCTGAAAACTGTAACATCTAGGTTCAGGAGCAGCTTCTTTCCTACAACAATCAGGTGTCAGGGTTATGGGGCCAAGGGAGTTGAGGTTGGGAGGGAGAGATAGTTCAGCCATGATTGAATGACAGAGTAGACTTGATGGGCTGAATAGCCTAATTGTGCTCCTAGAACTTATAAACATACAAACTATTAAACACGGCAACCTCCAAATAAGCTCCAACCTATATAGACCTGGGGGCATTGTTTTTATCTTTGTAATACACCTATATATATATATATATATATATATATATATATGTATGTATATGTATGTATATGTGTGTATATGTGTGTGTGTGTGTATGTGTGTGTGTGTGTGTGTGTGTGTGTGTGTGTGTGTGTGTGTGTAATATGTACACATACACATTAATAGATGTACACACACACATATATAGATTATAGATATACACATATATATGCACAAAAAGCTGGAGTAACTCCGTGAGACAGACAGTATCTTTGGAGAGAAGGAATGGGTGACATTTCGGGTCGAGACCCTTCTTCAGACCTCCTAAATATATATATATATATATATATATATACATACATATCCATACATACTAGGAGTACTAGTATGGGTGTTGTGGGCTGAAGGGACTGGTTTCCAGAGGGCTAGTATGGACATTGTTGGCCAAATGCATTCTTGGGCTGGTGGCTCAGTTACTCAAGCCTGTTGTGCTGACAGCTCATTATTCACAGCTGGTGGGCTGGCAGTTGATTTATGGCTATTCCTTGAAATTCCATTTCAAGCAGGGTACAAGGCCAACAAATTCACGTGCAGTTTCTTACCACTTCAAGCAGGGTGCGAGGCCACCAAATTCAAGTGCAGTTTCATACCATTTCAAGCAGGGTGCAAGGCGACTAAAGAGAGAGAGTTGTGACCTCTCCCCCCTCGATCTTGCAGAGACTGAGCCACGCCCACACTTCTGGGTTTTATAGTCTCTCCCCACACCCACCAGAAGGGGCGTGGCCTTCATGGCGTGATTGACAGGAGAGAGAGTCTCAACATTTTTTAAACACTAAGAACTCTTTAATTTTTCATCGATGGGAAAAATCCTCGGCACCTGATCAGCGGAGGGGGACTGAGTAAGATGGCCAAAAATCACAGTCGTACGTGGTAGCGTTTTTTCTAAAATCAATATAAAGCACAAACAGGAAGTGGTCAAGATTAGAATTTTAATTATATAGAAGGCAAGGCAACTTTAATTTGGTAAGGTAAATTTAGGCAAGGTAACTTTAATTAGGTAAGGCAACTTTAATTAGGCAAGGCAACTTTAATTAGGCAAGGCAACTTTAATTAGGCAAGGCAACTTTAATTAGGCAAGGCAACTTTAATTAGGCAAGGCAACTTTAATTAGGCAAGGCAACTTTAATTAGGCAAGGCAACTTTAATTAGGCAAGGCACCTTTAATTAGGCAAGGCTACTTTAATTGGACAACACAGCTTTAGCAATTCGAAACCAAAGGCAACACAGCATTAGCATTTCCAAACCAAAGGTAACACAGCTTCAGCATTTCCAAACTGTATTTTCAAACCACATTAAGGGCACTGACAGGTCAGTAAAACAACTCACGGTTTAGTAGACATGTGTTCAGTGTCATTCACAGCTCAGACTGAAAGACATGACCCTCTTGCTCCCCCATCTTGCAGAGACTGACTGAGGCACTCAACACTTCTGGGTTTTATAGTCCCTTCGGAAGGGGCGTGGGCTTCAATAGAGAGAATCCCAAAAAATTTTAAACACTAATAACACTTTTATATTAATCGATGGGAAAATCGATGTCCTGCGCAGCGGAGGGGGACTCTGAGCAAGATGGCCAAAAATCACAGCCGTAAATGGCAGTGTTTTTTCAAAATGAATATACAGCACAATAGGAAGTGGTCAAGATCAGACTTTTAGTAATATAGACTAGGCTAAGTGGGACCCGTTTGGTCCCATGTTCACACGGGAAGGCTGGTCCCCCAACACCATATTCCACCTCTCCACCAATTCCAGGATTGGTGGGGGGGGGGGCTTTCTGGAGCGCTAGTATGGGTGTTGTGGGCTGAAGGGACTGGTTTCCACAGGGCTAATATGGACATTGTGGGCCAAATGGATTCTTGGGGTGGCAGCTCAGTCACTCAAGCCTGATGTGCTGGCAGCTCACTCATGGCTGGTAGGCTGGCAGTTGACTCTCAGCTAATCCTTGAAATTAGTTTTCAAACAGGGTGCAAGGCCATCAAATTCAATGCAGTTTCCTACCACCAAGCAGGATTCAAGGCCACCGAATTCAAGTGCAGTTTCATACCACTTCATGCAGGGTGCAAGTCCACCATATTCAAGTGCAGTTTGATACCATTTTCATGCAGGGTGCAAGGCCACCAAATTCAAATGCAGTTTCATACCATTTCATGCAGGGTGCAAGGCCACCACATTCAAATGCTGTTTCATACCATTTCAAGCAGGGTGAACCCAACATAAAACACCACATAAACACCACACTATCAGTTCAGTAGACATTCAGTGTGTTCAGTTGATTCACAGCTCAGACATAGTCGTGACCTCTCCCTCCTCCATCTTGCAGAGATTGAGCCACACCCATGCTTCCGGGTTTTATAATCCCTCCCCCGGAAGGGGCGTGTCTTCATGGTGTGATTGACAGGAGGGAGGCTCTCAACATTTTTGAAACATTAATCACATTTTTATTTTCCATTGATGGGAAGAATCCTCTGCACCTGATGAGCGGTGGGGGACTGAGTAAGATGGCCAAAAATCACAGGCGTAAGTGGTAGTGTTTTCTAACATCAATATACAGTGCAAACAGGAAGTTGTCAAGTTTAACAACCATTTGCTGAGCTTTATTTCAAAGCAACCACCACCACCAACCATTTATTGAGCTTTATTATGAAGCAACTAGCACCAACAACCATTTGCTGAGCTTTATTTCGAAGCAACTAGCACCAATAACCATTTGCTGTGTTTTATTTCAAAGCAACCAAATTTTCATTTTCAAACTACATTAAGGGCACTCAAGGTCAGTAAAGCCACACTCACAGTTTAGTAGACATGTGTTCAGTGTTATTCACAGCTTAGACTAAGCGACATGACCCTCTCGCTCCCCCATCTTGCAGAGACTGACTGAAGCACTCAACACTTCTGGGTTTTATAGTTCCACTGGAAGGGGCATGGCCTTCAGGAGAGAGAATCTCAACATTTTTTAAACACTAATAACTCTTTTCTTTTTAATCAATGGGAAAAATCCTCTTGTCCTGCACAGCGGAGGGGGGCTCTGACTAAGATGGCCAAAAATCAGTCGTAAGTGGCAGCGTTATTTCTAAAATCAATATACAGAACAACAGGAAGTGGTCAAGATCAGACTTTTAGTAATATAGATATATATATCTATATTACTAAAAGTCTGATCTTGACCACTATATATCTATATATTACTAAAAGTTTGCTGTTGACAATAGTGTGTACAGAGTACTATGTTTACATATCTGTTTTGCTGTAAGGATTTCATTGTTCCATTTCGTGACACATGACAATAAAACACTTGACTTTCGAATACATCAAACCATATTCAGCTGCTTCCTCAATGACATCCATTCCATTTAAAGGTCAGAAATCAGGATATCTACTATAAATTGTATAGTTTCAATTCCTCTTACATCTTCTCCAACAATGAAGCTCAAATCTGCAGGTAACTGGACATAAATATTATTCAACCAAAGGGGAAGTGACACTTGCAAGGACTAGTCAATAACAATCACCTCCAACAAAGAATAAACTCTTCATCTTCAATGGCATTGTTATCACCCACATCTTGCTGGTCATTTTGACCAGGAACCTCGTTTTGTCAAACATATAAATATTGCGCCTATAGGAATGAGTGAGTCCCCAATGCATTTCTACAAGTTGTAATCCAGGACCATGACTAAATCTTCTATGTTTGACTGGATGAGTGTAGTTTAAATGATACTCATAAAGTTGTACATCACCAGCAAATGGTATCTTGCTTAACTTGGACCCTGTTTACCACCCTACCGAACCAGTCAATATGACAATAAACAATAGACAATGGGTGCAGGAGTAGGTTATTCAGCCCTTCGAGCCAGCACCGCCATTCAATGTGATCATGGCTGATCATCCACAATTAGTACCCCGTTCCTGCCTTCTCCCCATATCCCCAAACTCCACTCTCCCTCAGAGCTCTATCTAAATCTCTCTTGAAAGCATTCAGAGAACCAGCCTCCACTGCCCTCTGAGGCAGAGAATTCTAGACACTCACAACTCTCTGTGTGAAAAAGTTTTTCCTCATCTCCGTTCTAAATGGCTTACCACTTATTCTTAAGCTATGGCCCCTGGTTCTGGACTCCCCTAACGTTAGGAACATGTTTCCTGCCTCTAGTGTGTCCAAACCCTTAATAATCTTATATGTCCTTCCATCAGTGCCAGACTGTGACTGTCTATGTCCATGCCATCTACAAAATGCAGTTCAGTTAACACTCCTTTGGTATAACTCCAAGAAGCACATGCCAAACCTATGAGCTCCACCACCATGACAATTATTGGTAACAGGCAAAGGTGAACACCACTGCCTATAGGTTCCCTTCAAATTATACACCCATCTGACTTTGAAATAAATTGTCATTCCTTCATATAATGCCCAAAACCCATAATCTATTTGGAATGTGGGACTATTTTCTCCTGAAGGATTGCAGTGCTTTGGGGAGCAGGTTCAACAGGGCACATAAGAACAATTGGAAATGGATCATAAATGCTGGTCTTGTGAACTTTTTTGGCATATACTGCCAAAATCATAAATTATTTAAAAAAAAAGTTAAATTATTTCACATGTATCAACGAGATCATCAAATCCCATCTCCTGCCTTTGACCTCAGACATTGTTCATTGAAATGAACTTGCGACACTCAACCATCAATTCAGGATTGGACTTCAATACACCATCATACTCTCACACACTTACCACTGTTAAATAACTCCCAGCCCAGTTAAATTAGCAGCCTAGCACCAAAATAACAGGCAATACATATTTCAATTACACAACAATATCTTAGCCCCGACTAGTGAGATGGATGTTGCTTTTGAAACTTGACAATGATCAAACTAGCAATCCCTTCCAACAACTGTTAAAAAGTCTTGACCACTGTTGATTTCTGAATACATCAGCAATTACATATGCTTTGATTTTAACTCAACTGCCGATTTTTACCATCTATATTCAAAATACAATCAATTATAAGATAAAATGGTTCAATGGCCCTTTATTATCACTTGTACCGAGGTACAATGAAATTTAATTTACCATACAGTTATACCAAAAAAGCAACAAGATACAAAACTACATAAAAATTTAAACATAAACAGCCACCACAGTGGCGTGTGAGAATCCCCAGGGCACACAGCATAAGCGGAGACCCACAGCCATCAGTTCAATGTCCGGGCCACACACACGCTCCTTCACTGTGATGTGACCAGAGTTGTACCGACCGCTGTCACTCTCTGCAGTCCCTGTCCGCCCGAACAGTCAGAAAGCCGTCCACACTCATACCAGACTCCAGGATGTTCTCATGGAACGATGTCCCTGCAAACATTGAGATCACTGCACTCACGGCAATCCCTCCGAGTTCCCACCAGTGCCGGCAGCACATCTATCTTGTTTTTCGGTGACCTCACATTCCCCACCGTGATGGAAGGAGAATAACTTTTACATTTACGGAAAAAGTCGCATCTCCGTCGAGGGAAGAGATTAAAAAACGTTTCCCCGATCCCCAAAATCATCTTGCCATAACATTTTAATGCACCATGGCTGAGTACAAGGAACTGAAACTGCTGCAATAACTTCATCCATTTTTATCAAAAAGATTGCATGTGCTCATTTTAATTAAAAACACTCATTATATATTTTCCCAGGTGCATGTATGAGAATTTTAACAGCTATATTATGAATTGAATTACCTTGAAACGTTAATTTTAAGCATTTTAAAGAACGCATAAACATCTTTTCAAATAAATGTCATGAACCGCATACTATTTATTACAAAATAAATAATTTTCTTTTGTCTTCAATTAAGAAACTACATATTTATCCAGAATTATTTATGCTGAACTACTATCTAGCTCTTTGATGACCCCCGGACTATACTTGATTGGACTTTGCTGGCTTTATCTTGCACTAAACGTTATTCCCTTATCATGTATCTAAACACTGTAAATGGATCGATGGCCCTAATCATGTATTCTTTCTGCAGATTGGTTAGCACGCAACAGAAAGCTTTTCATTGTACCTGTGATAATCACATGATAATAAACCAAAGTAAACCAAACACCATGAAACGCATGTAGAGAGACCATCAACAATACATGATTTGTCGAATTGTAAAGATGTGACAGTCTGTTTTTCCCACTTTGGGGCCAGGGACAATTCACTATTTCACTCTTCAAAAAGAAAATAACTGGTTCAGGTATCTGAGTTTGGATATCCTTTGCTTTGCCCCAATGTGAGTAGATTAGAAATGACCTATTTCTCATCTAACCCTTGCAATGTCAAGTAAGAAAGCTTAATTCACACCACCCTTGAAATGTACACAATTCTTATGGGGCTCGAGAGAATGGATTTGGAGCTAATGTTCCCTAAATTGGAGTATCCAGGTGACAATCTCAAAATAAAGGGGCAGCCACTCTTTACCCAACGGTGGAGAATCTTTGCAATCCATTAACTATGAGCATTATGGTGGCTCAGCCACTGAACGTATACAAGAAAGAGATCAACATCTTTTAGAAATGAAGAAAACCGAGAAGTTTGTGCTGGGAAGTGGAACCATGTTAAAAGATGAGCCATGATTTTATTGAGTAGGGGTAATAGATGGAACAATGGCGAATGGATTTATGTTCTGAAAGATACATCTATCAACATCTATATTGTGGATGTCTTCTGTTCTCTCTGTAACAGGCCACCTGATTACTTTTTGTGACAGACTGACCTATTTTTCTCCCATTGCCTGGTGTCCATAGAGTCTACTGTGTAAATCAAATGCATTTTCAGTCGTATGACTGGCCAAGGATCTAAAAGGTCCACAAACAACGTGCTCACTGGTGTACACTGTTACTAACCACTATGTGCCACTGTTATCCTGAAAACTGTGGCTCACTCGATGTATCACTCTGCTTGAAGATCAATATATACTGTATATCCATTTTTATCACCAAGCAGAAGAAATGAATCCAGAGCAAAATAAGATTTTAAATCTCCTATTTCTCACTTTAACAAAAAAAAACAAAATCACATGTCTAGTCTATTATTTACTCCTGGATTATATAGGATATCAGTCCCTGCCACTTCATATTGCGCCATTGTCTGACATTGTTTTGTGCTATCATGCTGAAGGACTAATAAAATAAATCTCTTTATGTTCCAAACAAATTTAGTTTGCTGACGAACTATGAGATGTGAGAAAAGAAATCATGAGTGCCCTTCTCGACCGTAAAAATGTTGTCACTGCTCCCTTTTGCTTGTCTTTTATTTCTCCCCCCCCCCCCCCCCCCCCCCCTCTCCTGCACACACACAGAAGCTCCAAGCTGTGAGTGAAATTGCTCCAGCTGTGAGATATACACCCACACACCTACCTGATATGATTAATGATGAGCGTTGTAGATGGAATGAAAAAATCATCCACCCTATCAAACTGTTTGCCGACTGGTTGGGTGTGGATGGTATGATGGGCTGCACTCCCACTGGCCTGATTAATTACCTGTAGAGAAGGAGTTACCAAAATAGAAATTTACTCAACACAAAATGAAACCATGTGAACAATTTTAAAATGACCAGAAATTACTGTCAGTTATTACAATGCTCAGAAATTCATTAAAAGATAGAATGGACTTGTGGGCTTGTGAATTTAAGAGTCTGTGTTTATTCAAAT
Organism: Leucoraja erinaceus; assembly: GCF_028641065.1. Taxonomy (NCBI): domain Eukaryota; kingdom Metazoa; phylum Chordata; class Chondrichthyes; order Rajiformes; family Rajidae; genus Leucoraja; species Leucoraja erinaceus. The sequence goes on from NC_073377.1 coordinate 152,562,314, forward strand.
TGCCACACTGCACTCCTTCATGAATTAATACATACATAATGTATTTATCAATAGAAAGACATATGATGTGTTGCTGTCAGTGGTAGATGGGTATTTCATTTAATTTTCTGTTGTTATAATAAAGCTGCAAGCCCTTATAGATGGAATTAATGATCGCAGTGTACTCTGATGATGCATTTTAAAAGCTGTGGAAGTATTTTTTTGAAGATCATGCACAATTAATTAAAATTAAAATTAATTGAAGCTTGAGACTTTTTGATGTTTTTCTTTGCTTAGTTTCGAGATACAGTGCGGAAACAGGCCTTTTGGCCCACCGGGTCCGCGCCGAACAGTGGTCCCCACACATTAATAATATCCTATACCCACTAGGGACAATTTTTACATTTACCAAGCCAATTAACCTACAAACATGAACGTCTTTGGAGTGTGGGAGGAAACCGAAGGTCTCGGAGAAAACCCACTCAGATCACGGGGAGAACGTACAAGCTCCGTACAGATGGCACCAGTAGTAAGGATCGAAGCCGAAGTCTGTGGTGCTGCATTCGCTGTAAGGCAGCAACTCTATCGCTGCGCCCCCGTGACCACCATAATGCTATGAATTAATTGTTATCCTTAGTTTGCACTAACAGATTATTTATGATGTGTAAATAGTAAAATAGCTCATTATCGATGCAAAAACTAATCAAGACTTTCAATTAAGAGTCAGAATACTAACGCAGCACATGTATTATTAAAGGTGATGTGCTTGATTCTGTGTAGCTGCTTTCCAGTGATTTAAATAACAGAGTAGAATTCCAGTGACACTCAGATTATCTGTGGGTGAACCTGACGGAAAAGGCCAAGGAAGTGCAAACCTGGTGAAGAGGTTTTATATATGAAGAGTTGGTTGCTGTGCATTTGGTCAAGGCATCAAATGTAATAAAGCAGTTAAAAAACAGCAGAAAAGGTCGAGTGGCTGCAAGCACAAATAGCGTTACTACTGTATATTTTTGAAGGGCAAATTCCATTTGATCTGTTGTAATTGTTACTATTTTTACAATTTATTTTTGTAGGTCAAACTACAAACATGAGCTCATTGATTGTAGAATGATAAAGGCTTCCTGGTTTTAAGTGGAAACAGACAAATGTGACTGATTATTAATTAATATTTCCATGACATTAATGCTATCTTTCTTCCTCTTAAACCTATCTATAAGATATAAAGATATGCTCATCATTAAGAAACCAGTTGTTTATTGGTTCTGAAGCAGTCAGTGGAGAATTTTGGACATAAACTTTTCATAACATTGTACAATCAAATCAGTGTATACATGTCGCTTGCAGTTTGCATTTGCTCTGTGGTAAAATTTTAATTTGAGAGAATATAAATTTGTGACATCTTTGATAAAGTTATTGCTAATGGTGTACAGTTAATCAGTTACTGTAAATGGATGTGCTTACCTGCAGTGTAGGTGAGGTTTTGTGCATATCACCCCAGCTGAGAACCCAGACTTGATCATGTGATTTATCGTAGTGAAGTTTTACTGGGACAGGATCGGTGGCTACGACCTATAGTGGGGAATAGAACATAATGAAGTGCCGTTACAATCCCCGAAACTATTCATTATTAGAAAGCTCATATTGTTCTAGAAATTATTACTCAACATCCAAGAAAGTAAAGGGCCTGTCCCACTTCACTTGGGTGATTTTTCAGCGGGCTGCCGGCGACTGTCAAGTTCGCGGCACTCGCTGAAAAACCAGGAACTGGAACGGCGACTGTCAGAGAGAGAGAGAGACACACACACACACACACACACACACACACACACACACACACACACACACACACACACACACACACACACACACACACACACACACACACACACACACACACACACACACACACACACACACACACACACACACACACACACACACACACACACACACACACACACACACACACACACACACACACACACACACACACACACACGCAAAGGTGGAGGCCAGGGCAAGCAGGGGGGAGCGCTGTCTGATATTCACACAGTGCAAAGCCAAGGTGATACAGACACACACCACGATGAACAGGAAGGTTAAGACAGCTAGTACAGTGTAGGGTAAGTCCTTTAAAAGAGGGGGGAGAATGGAGGAGAAGGGAGGGGGAGAGAAGGGGGAGGGGAGAGAGGGGGAAGAGAAGAGGGGGAGAAGGGAGGGGAGAAGGGGTGAGAAGGGGTGAGAAGGGGGGAGAAGGGGGGAGAGGGGGGGAGAGGGGGGGGGGGGGGAGGGGGGGGGGGGGGGGGGGGGGGGGGGGGGGAGAGTGGAGGAGACACTTTTAAGAAGGCAGACAACTTTTAATAAGCCAGAGATACAAAGCTGTGAAGTTTGACGGGCATTTAACATTACCGGTCGGTTCTCCTTGGTTCTGAAAACTCGTGCTTATGTTTTTTTTCCCCAATGAGCCAATGCCCGGTCAGCAAAGGCGATTAACTAAAACTACCTATGACCAGCTTGACTACCTATAACTACATGGCGACCTCTCTACAACTGCATCCATGACTACAAAAGTATCGAATTTCAATCCCAAATGTTCTCTATCTTCTGAAGTAATTTATTTTCATCTCAATCCTGAATGGCTGACCTACTATTTCAAGACCATGATTCTAGCAATGCAGACTTAAAGGAAAGAGCGGTTGTGTGGTTCCATGCACATAAAGCTGAGTGTTCTTGGCTTATTGAACTCCCTCAACGTTTAATCAAGGTTCCTCAGCTTTCACACTACATCCTTCTTGTAACCCAAATAACCTTTTCGATGCTACACTTATGATGCATTGCTCTTGGGAACTATCTCGATTGCTTTCGAGCATGTATATCCTCCAAATTACGTTTGTCAATTTGATTTGTACAATGTATGTTAAGATTCATGTCGTTGGTTTATCACATAAATATTCTTACCATACTATCCTATCCTATTTCTTGATATGTAATCGGACCAATATTAAAGTTACTGAACATGAACCTATAAAACTGCTCCTGCTTATGCTTTGTGGCCTTTGCATTCTCTTATCTCTACCTGTCCTGATTTCCTAATCTTTCAGCTAATCCTTCATTACCAAGGTCGATGCAGTGATTCTTCATCCCCTCTCTCTAGTTCTATTTTTCCTGTTCTTTTGGAACATCAAGTACTCTAGAATATTTATCTCCCAACCTTGGTCATCATCCAACCATGGCTCTTTAATAACTATTAGATTAAATCTATTTATCTCTAGTTGTTCCATTATTTCTTCTAACATGTTGCAAATGTCTTGTGCAATTAGATAATTTTAGCCCTTTAATCATTGTCTTTAGTTAATGTCACCATATTCACTCGCTATTACCGTTAAATACACTGTTTCAATCTATTTGTTTTTCACAAAACTGCTCCAAAGCATTGATTTTACTCTTTTAATATATTTCCTCTCATTTGAACCCTTAAACCCTTTTGAAATGATGGTGGTGATAACTTAAAAAAAGCAAGGATTGCATCTAAAACCCATTTACATTTGCAACTCATTATGTACGGTAACTTTAACCAAGCAAATAATAGCATTTACGTGAACTCAGTAGCACATAGAAGTGACTATAAATTCACAGCATGTGAAATGTTTGGGTAGTAAAAGGATCTTCAGCACAGCAAGATGCTTTGCTGCATAAAATCAATAATTAAATAAAAGAAGAACCCAGCCTTCAGCTCTGCCCTTTTTTGATCTCATCATCATTACAACAAGTACATCGAAATTTGTTATGGAAATTTAGCAACTAATGTATTCAAAAAATTGTTACAATAATTATTTGAAAGTAATCACACACTAATAACTGCCTGCAAGTAGAGCATAAAAAATTGTGATATGACATGGTTTTGTTTCAAGAGAAAATTTAAAATGATTCATTCCTGAAGAAAGTTCCAGCGACTTGCTGGTATTAAATGATTTATAAAATCAAATCTTCCTGCTGTTCTGGAACAACAGACAGCATTAATACTTAATTTACTGTAAAATCCTCTGCTCCCACCACCCCACATCATGACACTGGATCATTATCAACAGCCATGGAAGAAAATGATTTGAAAATTATGATTGGCTTTCTGGGAATGTTTACCTTCTACGTTTAATTTTGCATCAGAGTGTTGATTTTCCAAAATTACTGGGTTTTGTTCTGTTTCACACTTGAGAAATTCCACTCTTAAGATTTTATTTCAAACATAAATTTACATTGTGATCACATTGCGGATGTGTTTTTTTTTGGTCTTGTTGGTTTGGTATTTTATTGAATGAACATTAGCTCAAGGCATTCTTATGGATTTTTTTGCTGTTTTATTAAACGTTACAATGCTTCGCTTGGCATCTCTTTAAAACAACAGCAAAAGAAACATGAGTGAAATATATTGTGCTTTTTATTGGAACTTCCCTATTTCATACATGGAACGCACTTCAGCTCCCTGGTATGGATTAGGTGTATCATTCCGTGGGAGAATTAAGTTATTTGTTTCAATTTAATTTTCTAATTTCTCAATTAATTTTTTTCATCATGATTTGTGTTCTAACATTGGTTGATTAATTGGTTTAAAGCTACAGCACAGGAGAAGGCCCTTTATCCGACAAGTCCATGAATTACCTGTTCACACTTGTTCTGTTATCCCACTCTCCCATCCAAAGTTCCAACTTACAGAAACCAATTAACCTACAAATCCACACACCTTTGGGAAGTGGGAGGAAACTGGAACACTTGGCGGAAGTCCAGTGAGAATGTCACAGGGAGAATGTGTAAAGGCAACATAGACTGCATCCGAGGCTAGGATCGAACCCGGGTCTCTGGCGCAGTGAGGCAGCAGCTCCATCAGCAGCTACTGTGCTGCCCAGAAGTAACTTTTCTTGATGTTGATTTATCATCGTTACTTCTGAAATGTATATTTAATTTTGTCTTAAAGACCAATCATTGCTTGTATATGAACATGAGAGGGTCAGTAAGAAAAAGAGTACTTGGTTTAAAAATAATGACTTTCTTTCCTTTTAAAATGCAATTTTGTTTTTATTGCCTTTGAATTTTCATTTTAATCTTCTGAGGTAAATGAATAACATCAAGTGGAAAGATCCAATCTTCCTGAAGTGCCATTCCAACCACAGAAAATAAATTATTAAAAACCCAAATATCAAATTCACAGTGCAATATATAATGTTTAATCCTACCAAGCTGCTCTTTGCAGATGGGATTCTCATGATCCTATCATCTTAGAAACATAGAAACATAGAAAACAGGTGCAGGAAGAGGCCATTCGGCCCTTCGCGCCTGCACCACCATTCAATATGATCATGGCTGATCATCCAACTCAGTATCCTGTGCCTGCCTTCTCTCCATACCCCCTGATCCCTTTAGCCACAAGGGCCACATCAAACTCCCTCTTAAATATAGCCAATGAACTGGCCTCAACTACCTTCTGTGGCAGAGAATTCCAGAGATTAACCACTCTCTGTGTGAAGAATGTTTTCCTCATCTTGGTCCTAAAAGATTTCCCCCTTATCCTTAAACTGTGACCCCTTGTTCTGGACTTCCCCAACATCGGGAACAATCTTCCTGCATCTAGTCTGTCCAACCCCTTAAGAATTTTGTAAGTTTCTATAAGATCCCCCCTCAATCTTCTAAATTCTAGCGAGTACAAGCCGAGTCTATCCAGTCTTTCTTCATATGAAAGTCCTGACATCTCAGGAATCAGTCTGGTGAACCTTCTCTGTACTCCCTCTATGGCAAGAATGTCCTTCCTCAGATTAGGAGATCAAAACTGTACGCAATACTCCAGGTGTGGTCTCACCAGGACCCTGTACAACTGCAGTAGAACCTCCCTGCTCCTATACACAAATCCTTTTGCTATGAATGCTAACATACCATTCGCCTTCTTCACTGCCTGCCGCACCTGCATGCCTACTTTTAATGAATGGTGTACTGTGACACCCAGGTCTCTTTGCATCTCCCCCTTTCCTAATCGACCACCATTTAGATAATAGTCTGCTTTCCCGTTTTTGCCACCAAAGTGGATAACCTCACATTTACCACATTATACTGCATCAGCCATGCATTTGCCCACTCACTAGCATATCCAAGTCACCTTGCAGCCTCCTAGCATTCTCCACACAGCAAACACTGCCCCCCAGCTCCGTGTCATCTGCAAATTTGGAGATGTTGCATTCAATTCCCTTGTCCAAATCATTAATATATATCGTAAATAGCTGGGGTCCCAGCACTGAGCCTTGCGGTACCCCACTAGTCACTGCCTGCCATTGTGAAAAGGACCCGTTTACTCCTACTCTTTGCTTCCTGTCTGCCTGCCAGTTCTTTATCCACATCAATACTGAACCCCCAATACCGTGTGCTTTAAGTTTGTATACCAATCTCTTATGTGGAACCTTGTCGAAAGCCTTCTGAAAGTCCAGATATAACACATCCACTGGTTCTTCCTTATCCACTCTACTAGTTACATCCTCGAAAAAGTCTATAAGATTCGTCAGACATGATTTACCTTTCATAAATCCATGCTGACTTTGTCCAATGATTTCACCACTTTCCAAATGTGCTGCTATCCCATCTTTAATAACTGATTCTAGCAGTTTCCCCACTACTGACGTTAGACTAACTGGTCTGTAATTCCCCGTTTTCTCTCTCCTTCCCTTTTTAAAAAGTGGGGTTACATTAGCTACCCTCCAATCCTCAGGAAATACTCCAGAATCTAAAGAGTTTTGAAAAATATCACTAATGCATCCACTATTTCTGGGGCCACATCCTTAAGTACTCTGGGATGCAGCCTATCTGGCCCTGGGGATTTATCGGCCTTTAATCCATTCAATTTACCCAACACCACTTCCCGACTAACCTGGATTTCACTCAGTTCCTCCATCTCATTTGACCCCCGGTCCCCTACTATTTCCGGCAGATTATTTATGTCTTCCTTAGTGAAGACAGAACCAAAGTAGTTATTCAATTGGTCTGCCATGTTCTTGTTCCCCATGATCAATTCACCTGTTTCTGACTGCAAGGGACCTACATTTGTTTTAACTATTCTTTTTCTCTTCACATATCTATAAAAGCTTTTGCAGTCAGTTTTTATGTTCCCTGCCAGTTTTCTTTCATAATCTATTTTCCATTTCCTAATTAAGCCCTTTGTCCTCCTCTGCTGGACTCTGAATTTCTCCCAGTTCTCTGGTAGGCTGCTTTTTCTGGCTAATTTGTACGCTTCATCTTTTGTTTTGATACTATCCCTGATTTCCCTTGTTATCCACGGATGCACTACCTTCCCTGATTTATTTTTTTGCCAAACTGGGATGAACAATTGTTGTAGTTCATCCATGCAGTCTTTAAATGCCTTCCATTGCATATCCACCGTCAACCCATTAAGAATCAATTGCCAGTCTAACTTGGCCAATTCACGTCTCATACCCTCAAAGTTACCTTTCTTTAAGTTCAGGACCCTTGTTTCTGAATTAACAATGTCACTCTCCATCCTAATGAAGAACTCAACCATATTATGGTCACTCTTGCCCAAGGGGCCACGCCCAACAAGACTGCTAACTAACCCTTCCTCATTACTCAAAACCCAATCTAGAATAGCCTGCTCTCTCGTTGGTTCCTCTCTATGTTGGTTTAGAAAACTATCCCGCATGCATTCCAAGAAATCCTCTTCCTCAGCACCCTTGCCAATTTGATTCACCCAATCTATATGTAGATTGAAGTCACCCATTATAACTGTTTTACCTTTGTTGCACGCATTTCTAATTTCCTGTTTGATGCCATCCCCAACTCCACTACTACTGTTAGGTGGCCTGTACTCTGAATTTCTAGCGTTTTCTGCCCCTTAGTGTTTCGCAGCTCTACCCATTCGTTGCACATTTCTAATTTCCTGTTTGATGCCATCCCCAACTCCACTACTACTGTTCGGTAGCCTGTACACAACTCCTACTAGCGTTTTCTGCCCCATAGTGTTTCACAGCTCTACCCATATCGATTCCACATCCTCCAAGCTAATGTCCTTCATTTCTATTGCATTAATCTGCTCTCTAACCAGCAACGCTACCCCACCTCCTTTCCTTTTCTGTCTATCCCTCCTGAATATTGAATATCCCTGGAGGTTCAGCTCCCAGCCTTGGTCACCCTGGAGCCATGATCATGATCATATCACAAAGGAATTCTTGGAATATTTGATGATCAATGTCATCAAATTTAACCCGATAACTACCAGTCCTGTTACTAACCCTGTACTTGCAATTCTTTTTAACCTGGTTAATTTTGTTTGTATGATCTGCAATTCTGTAATTTGTCTAAATTAATCTTTTTATTACATCACTTACCATCTCAAAAATTGTCCACTCGATAAAGACAAGGTAAATTTGAAGTCTTAAGTCACTTTCGCAATACCACTACAGTTTAGGAATGCTCTTTTCGAAACTGAAGATCTTGAATTATACATGTTTTTCAATTAGCCCAATGCATCAGCCATACTTAAAACTGTACATATAAATGCTATGTAAATATTTATTATTTATTCCTATTCTCTGATTTCTATCTATGAAGCAATCCTCAACCATCATCAGTATATGATCCTCATATCATTCACATTAACTCAGTTTAATAACCTTTAGTATGTCACCATCTTAAAGACTTTTCACAAGTTCCAAATAAATCGCATCAACTCAATCATCCTTATCTACTCTGCCAATTTAAACCTCACGAAATTTCAATAGTTCAGTGAAATGTGATTTCCCTTTCATAAATTCAGGTTGACTTTGTGAAATCCTACTCGTATTTATTCCAAGTGCCATTTCATACTACTGATGTCATGTTAACTGGTTAACTCGTCAAAAGACCTCAATTTCCTTTCTCTCTCCTTTTTCAAATAGTGGAGATACTTTTGCTACTTTTCAAATAACTATTCCAAATCAATGGAATTTAGACAGATGACAACTGGTGCACTCGCCATCTCATTTAAAAGCCTAGGATTCAATTCATTACCTTTCAATACCATTATAACCTATAACCATATAACAATTACAGCACTGAAACAGGCCATCTCGGCCCTTCTAGTCCGTGCCGAACACATTCTCCCCTAGGCCCATCTACCTGCACTCAGAGTATAACCCTCCATTCCTTTCCCGTCCATATAACTATCCAATTTATTTTTAAATGATAAAATCGAACCTGCCTCCACCACCTCCACTGGAAGCTCATTCCACACAGCTACCACTCTCTGAGTAAAGAAGTTTCCCCTCATGTTACCCCTAAACTTCTGTCCCTTAATTCTCAAGTTATATCCTCTTGTTTGAATCTTCTCTACTCTCAGTGGGAAAAGCTTATCCACGTCAACTCTGTCTATCCCTCTCATCATTTTAAAGACCTCTATCAAGTTCCCCCTTAACCTTCTGCACTCCAAACAATAAAGACCTAACTTGTACAACCTTTCTCTGTAACTTAGTTGCTGAAACCCAGGCAACATTCTAGTAAATCTCCTCTGTACTCTCTCTATTTTGTTGACATCCTTCCTATAATTAGGCGACCAAAATTGTACACCATACTCCAGAATTGGACTCACCAATGCCTTGTACAATTTTAACATTACATCCCAACTTCTATACTCAATGTTCTGATTTATAAAGGCCAGCACACCAAAAGCTTTCTTTACCACCCTATCTACATGAGATTCCACCTTCAGGGAACTGTGCACAGTTATTCCTAGATCCCTCTGTTCAACTGCATTCCTCAATTCACTACCATTTACCATGTACGTCCTATTTTGATTTGTCCTGCCAAGATGTAGCACCTCACACTTATCAGCATTAAACTCCATCTGCCATCTTTCAGCCCATTCTTCCGAATGGCCTAAATCTCTCTGTGGACCTTGAAAATCTACTTCATTATCCGCAACACCACCTATCTTAGTATCATCTGCATACTTACTAATCCAATTTACCACACCATCATCCAGATCATTGATGTACATGACAAACAACAGTGGACTCAACACAGATCCCTGTGGCACCCCACTAGTCACTGGCCTCCAACCTGACAAACAGCCATCCACCATTACTCTCTGGCATCTCCCATTCAGCCACTGTTGAATCCATCTTGCTACTCCACCATTAATACCTAACAATTGAACCTTCTTAACCAACTTCCATGAGGAACCTTGTCAAAGGCCTTACTGAAGTCCATATACACAACATCCACTGCTTTACCCTCATCAATTTCCCGAGTAACCTCTTCAAAGAATTCAAGAGGATTAGTCAATCATGACCTTACAGGCACAAATCCATGTTGACTGTTCCTAATCAGACCCTGTTTATCCAGATGCTTCTATATATTATCTCTAAGTATCCTTTCCATTAATTTGACCCCCACTGACGTCAAACTAATAGGTCTATAATTGCTAGGTTTACTCTTAGAACCATTTTTAAACAATGGAACAACATGCACAGTACGCCAATCCTCTGGCACTATTCCCATTTCTAATGACAATTGAAATATTTCTGTCATAGCCCCTGCTATTTCTACACAAACTTCCCTCAATGTCCTAGGTAATATCCTGTCAGGACCTGGAGACATCCACTTTTATATTTTTCAAAAGTGTCAGTACTTCCTCTTCTTTGAATCTCATAGTTTCCATAGCTACTCTACTTGTTTCCCTTACCTCACATAATTCAATAACCTTCTCCTTGGTGAATACCAAAGAAAATAAATTGTTCAATATCTCCCCCATCTCTTTTGGCTCTGCAGATAGCTGTCCACTCTGACTCTAATGGACCAATTTTATCCCACGTTATCCTTTTGCTATTAATATAGCTGTAGAAAACCTTTGGATTTACTTTCACCTTACTTGCCAAAGCAACCTCATATCTTCTTTTAGCTTTTCTAATTTATTTCTTAAGATTCTTTTTACATTCTTTATCCTCCTCAAGCAACTCATTTAATCCATGATGCCTATAATTATTGTAGATATCTCTCTTTTTCCGAACCGTGTCCAATTTCCCTTGAAAACCATGGCTCTTTCCAATTTTTACTATTTCCTTTCAACCGAACAGGGGCATAAAGATTCTGTACTCTTAAAATGTCATCTTTAAATGTCCTCCTTTTCTCCTCCACATCCTTCCCATCAAACAAAATGTCCCAATTCACTCCTTTTAAATCCTTTCGCATCTCCTCAAAGTTAGCCTTTCTCCAATCAAAAATCACAACCCTTGGTCCAGTTCTGACCCTCTCCATAATTATATTGAAACTAATGGTATTGTGATCACTGGACCCGAAGTGTTCCCGAACACATACCTCTGCCACCTGACCTGTCTCATTTCCTAACAGGAGGTCTAGCACTGCCCCTTCTCTAGTAGGTACCTCTATGTATTGCTGCAAAAAACTATCCTGCACACATTTTACAAACTCCAAACCATCCAGCCCACTTACAGAATGTGTTTCCCAGTCTATGTGTGGAAAATTGAAATCTCCCACAATCACTACCTTTTGCTTACTACTAATATCTGCGATCTCCTTACATATTTGCTCTTCCAATTCTCGCTCCCCATTAGGCGGTCTATAATACACCCCTATAAGTGTTGCTACACCTTTCCCATTTCTCAGTTCCACCCAAATAGCCTCCCTAGACGAGCCCTCTAATCTATCCTGCCAAAGCACTGCTGTAATGTCTTCCCTGACAAGCAATGGAAAACCTCCACCTCTTGCATCTCCAATTCTATCACACCTGAAGCAACGAAATCCTGGAATATTTAGTTTCCAATCACAGCCGTCCTGCAACCATTAATTTCTTCTGTTCTACATTTTACAAATGCTACTTTCTTTGAGCCGCTAATTTACTCGAGATCCATACTATTTCTAGATGATTTCATGCACAATTTGCAAAACATATTTATTTTACTCTCTTTCCTTATTCCCCTAAATAATTTATTTTACATGGTACACAAAAATGCTGGAGAAACTCAGCGGGTGCAGCAGCATCTATGGAGCGAAGGAAATAGGCAACATTTTGGGCCAAAACCCTTCTTTAGACTGATGGGGGGTGGTGGGGAGAAGAAAGGAAAAAGGAGGAGGAGAAGCACGAGGGCTAAGGGATGGGAGGAGACAGCCCGAGGGCTGAGGAAGGGGAGGAGACAGCAAGGGCTAACCAAAATTGGGAGAACTCAATGTTCATGCCTGCAGGATGCAGACTCCCCAAGCGGAATATGAGGTACTGTTCCTCCAATTTCCGGTGTTGCTCGCTCTGGCCATGGAGGAGACCCAGGACAGAAAGGTCGGATGGGGAATGGGAGGGGGAGTTGAAGTGCTGAGCCATCGGGAGGTCAGGTTGGTTATTGCGGACCGAGCGGAGGTGTTCGGCGAAACGATCGCCCAGCCTCTGTTTGGTCTCACCGATGTAGATCAGCTGACATCTAGAGCAGCAGATGCAATTGATGAGGTTGGAGGAGATCCAGGTGAACCTCTGTCGCACCTGGAACGACTGCTTGGGTCCTTGAATGGAGTCGAGGGTGGAGGTAAAGGGACAAGTGTTGCATCTCTTGCGGTTGCAACGGAAAGTGCCCGGGGAAGGGGTGGTACGGGAGGGAAGGGAAGAATTGACAAGGGAGTTGCGGAGGGAGCGGTCTTTGAGGAAGGCAGACATGGGGGGAGATGGGAAGATGCGGTGAGTGGTGGGGTCACGTTGGAGGTGGCAAAACTGACGGAGGATTACTTGTTGTATGTGACGGCTGGTGGAGTGAAAGGTGAGGACTAGGGGGACTCTGCCCTTGTTGCGAGTGGGGGGGATGGGGAGAGAGAGCAATGTTGCGGGGTATGGAAGAGACCCTGGTGCGAGCCTCATCTATGGTGGAGGAGGGGAACCCCCGTTCCCTGAAGAATGAGGACATTTCAGATGCCCTGGTGTGGAACGCCTTATCGTGGAGCAGATGCGGCGTAGACAGAGGAATTGGGAGTAGGAGATGGTCCTTACAGGAAGCAGGGTGGGAAGAAGTGTCGACCAGATAGCTATGGGAGTCAGTAGGTTTATAGTGGATGTCGGTCAGAAGTCTATCACCTGAAATGGAGATAGTGAGGTCAAGGAATGGTAGGGAAGTGTTGGAAATGGTCCATGTGTATTTGAGTGCCAGATGGAAGTTAGTGGTGAAGTGGATGAAGTCAGTCAGTTGTGTGTGGGTGCAGGAGGGTGCACCAAAGGAGGTGGCAAAGACATATGTTGATAGAATGGAGCGGCTGGGTTTGTGTACTCTAGAATTTAGGATGAGAGGTGATCTTATTGAAACATATAAGATTATTAAGGGACTGGACACACTAGAAGCAGGAAACATGTTCCCAATGTTGGGGAGTCCAGAACCAGGGGCCACAGTTCATGAATAAGGGGTAGGCCATCTAGAACGGTGTTGACGGAAATCTTTTTCACTCAGAGAGTTGTGAATCTGTGGAATTCTCTGCCTCAGAAGACAGTGGAGGCCAATTCTCTGGATGCTTTCAAGAGAGAGTTAGATAGAGCTCTTAAAGATAGCAGAGTCAGGGGATATGGTGATCAGGAACGAGGGACTGAGTGTGGATGATCAGACATGTTCACAGTTAATGGCGGTGCTGACTCGAAGGGCCGAATGGCCTACTCCTGCATCTATTCCCTGAAGAATGGGAAGTCGGCATTTATTTATTTATTTTTCATGCACACTGAATGGACACTGGTTGAGCAACGTTTTTTTGTTTCCTCTGGGTATGCGAATACTCAGGAAATGACAATAAAGATATACAATACAATACAATACAATACAATACAATACAATACAATCTATTGTCTATTGTCTATTGACTCTTTTACTTCCTAATTTATACCATGCCCTAAATTATCTTTAGTGTTTGGGAGTCTACACATAAATCCTACCAATGTTTTCTTTGCCCTGATGTTAATTAGATCTGCCCAAAGTGATCTTACTTCTTGATTTACTGACCTCACCTCCAATAGACTTTCTTTATGAGTGGAGCTGATCTTTAGAGTTAGTGGGAAATTTAATCCTACACGTATCTACACTCCAGATCAAAGGACACCAGAAACTCAGCCTTTAAGTTCTAATATGCAGGTGAAGCTTGTTTTTGAATGCACGTGGAGACTAAATTCTAAGCTTCCATCAACTCATTTATTGAAACATACGAGAGGATAAACCTAAAACGTAATATCTATAAGGCAAAGATCATCTATCAACCTTCCCCCACTGTACAACACTGATCTTTCACAACAAAGGTTTATGACAAAACCGTGCAAAATGTGGACATCATATCTCATGTGCCAACTCTCAATGTACGCAGATATTATTAATGACATTCACCAATACATTCAAGGTACAGAACTTTGATTCAATGAGGAAAATAATGCTTAATGATCTAGACCTCAGACAAGCACAAAGCCTATGGTTCATAGAGCAGCTATTGTATGAACCCTGTACTCTCATATAGACTTTTGAGTTCTGCATTACCTACAGTCAGTTCCTCAAAGCACCTCAAATATTCTACTAAATCTACTTCTGCAAATCACTGCATTCCCTAGAAGTTACGCAAACTTGGCAATGTCTTCTCCATGGCTTACACCCCCCAGCATTTAGGGCCCTTTTACATTCGATGAATTCTATTGAGCAATCCATATTGATTGCGTGACTATCAACAGCCATTTTAGTGCAAGTTCTGTCATGGGAAGAGATTACTAGGTGAATAGAGAAATGATTCCACAATCTGCTTTAAGTGTTTTTGAAAAATTGACACATTCCTATTGACTCTTGTATCTCTGGCCCATGATCGGTCAAAGATGGGAAGAAATATTCAGCATTGTATTGAGAGCCTTGAGTCCATGCATCAGGAGCACACAGGAGTTCTTAAGCGTGGTAGAACTTTTATTCACGGACTACCACTATCCATCAGACATATACAGCCCATCTGTGGAATAGTCTGCTGTTCCCACATTGCCCTTATCAGTCTCCTCAAAACCCCAAAAGACTGGCACAAATTTTTAAAGCATTAAATAATGAACTTCAGTACAATATGATTTCAATTCCCTGGACATTTAAAAGTTAACCATGAGCCATTTCACAATGGCAACTTTGTTGAAAGATATTCTGAGAGTATAAATGACTATTATACGTATTTAATTTATTAGTGAGAACATTATGAGAATCAATTTCAGAAATGATTAGATGTCCATGTGTGGGTATATTTAGACAAGAATGTATTTTAATTCAATTCCAACAGTTGTTGAAAGTTAAAGTTGTTTCCATATGTTAGGAAGTTATGATTTACAAAGGTCTTCAAGGGGAACAAGGAACTGTAGAATTTTAGAACTAACATGAAGCAAAGAACAGGGATATCCATTCCTAAGATTAAATCATTTAGTTTAGTTTAGATTAGGGATACAGCATGGGAACTGGCCCTTCAGCCCACCGAGTCCGAACCGACCAGCGATCCTCGCACACGAACACTATCCTACACACACTAGGGAGATTTTTACATTTATACCAAGCCAATTAACCTACAAACCTGTAGGCCTTTGGTGTGTGGGAGGAAACCGAAGATCTCGGAGAAAACCTACGCAGGTCATGGGGGAAACGTGCAACCTTTGTACAGACAGCACCCATTGTCAGAATCAAACCCGGGTTATTGGCGCTGTGAGCGCTGTAAGGTGAGCTACTGCAGTGCCACTGTGCCGCCCCCAAATAATGGGTGGATTATGGAGTAAATCTGATGTAACTAATGAGTCACCACTAAACATCGCTACGCACTAAAGCAAGTAGTAGTGAAGAATGTTGAGTTGGGTGTGCTGTCTCTTGCTCAGCTAAGTCCAATGACAGTGATAGCTTGTATTTGAGCAAGATTGGTAGGTACAGGGTAATTGACCCTGGACGCTGAACGTAATGGAATGAGAATGATATTGCACAGGAAACATATTAATACTAAATTTGAGCTTAGAGGCCACAAGATCAAAGAATTTCAGCAGCAGGACAAGAGCAAGAGCAAAGACGGGCAATGTTATTAGGGTGGAAGTAGATAATCTTTACAATGGAGGGACATAGGGGAAGGGAAGAAGTATTTAACATTGTAGGATTTCTAAGCCTGAACATTATGGCTGGCCAGAATTATGGAATGGATGGGAACCGTGTGGAGTTTAAGGTCACAGCTTTGGATAATGGCTTTGATGGCGCTGCATTGGAACAAATTTCAAGTAATGTATGACTGAACGTTCATCACTTATATGGAAGAGAGTGACTGAGAAGACTGGAGGACAGGAAGAGCTTTTTTTAATGTCCAGCCATGTCTGTGCTCAAAGAAAAAAAAACTACAGATGCTGGAACTCTGCAACAAAAATCAAAACACTCAGCAGGCCGCACTGCATCTGTGAAGAGAGAAATAGAGGTCATGTTTTAGGGGAATGACGCTTCATTAGTTCTTATGCCATCAAAGGGCAGTTGGAGGACGAGGAAGCAGAAGGAACCAAGGACATTCCTTGGAAACCCAGGGTGAGTTGAGCAGGAATACAACGATAAACCAATACTGGAGGGTGCCATGGCAATGATTGGATATGGCAGAATCTATCCAAGCAAAGATAGCCACAGAGCTTGACAGAGTTGGGATGATGTAAAAAAAAATACAAAGTTGTGTCTGACCAAATTAAAGATAGCATCCAAATTGAAAGTAAGCACAGGGTAGTTCATTATAGCCATAGTCACAGGAGACGTCCATCAACAATAGTAGCTGGCAAAAACAAAATAAAGAAATGGGTACTGTTAGCACTGGTAATTGTTTTGTTTAACCGTTTTAGGGGGGCAAAATGTAAAGGGGAGGCTGAGGGCCTTTGAATCACTCCCTAATGGGCCTGTCCCACTTGGTGATTTTTTAGGCAACTGCCGGAGACTGTCATAGTTGTAGCAGGTTGCCGTAAAAATAGCGACAACCTACTTCATCCTGGCGACAACTTACGACAGCACCCACGTCAGGAGAAGTTAAGCTACGCTCATTTGTATCAAACATGTTGATAATTTAGCGGCGACCAGAAAGACGCTGCAACTTTTTGCGCGGCTGAGGACCTCCAGCAACTCCCGGAGACCACCGGCGAACATGTGGTGACAAACTAGTCGCATGTAGTTGCGTAAAATATCGCTTAAGTTGGACAGGCCCATAAGGCAAACGCAAATGAACAAACTGAATATGGCAAAGGATTTAAATTGTAGCTTTGTCACAATCTCAACTCCAGTAGACCTTCATTCTCCATTAATGTTAGGCTAGGTTGTCACAAGAGTTGTAAATGTTCCCGTTACAAAAAAAATACAGGAGATCAATCAGACAAGTTTAATTGTCGGGATGTGCATTCACCCAACAACCATCCAAGAACTCTGAGGTATCTTAAGTGGGCTGCTTATTAAACAGTTCATTACATTGAAGGATTCTCCCTAGGGCCTAGCAGGAGGATACTGTACCAATATCCAAAAAGGGCAGTGAATTAGAACCAAGAAAGTATGGGCCCATTAGCTTGACTATGGTCATAGACAATTCGCAATGATGGATCATTAGTATAAATTCTATTTGCCAGCTTGATAGAAAGATTATTGCTGAACCTCAACATGGCTCATGTTGATTTCTCTGATACGATTTCTAAGTTGGTAGCTGAGAGTAGTTTGCATTGGCAATGTGCCACCTAAACGCCCATTTAAAAGTTAGCGCTCAAGATATTTGAGGGCAGGTTGGGGAGCTGATAAAAAGGTAGACTCATTCCCATAATAAGAGTTGGAAATTATCAGGCTGCACAATTCATCAGGCTGCAGCAGCTGACTTTGAATGCTGAAGATTTGTGGTAAACCAGTGAGTTGGCTGTGGGTATAATTGCGGTATAGTTGTTGCTCTCTTTATATTAGGAAGGACGCGGGCGTGTGTGCCCACATTTAGGCATGCTGGGTGCATGCAATGTCTAACAATTACAATGTCAAGGCATGTGCAGGAAGAAGCTGCAGGTTCCTACAGCTGGATTACACTGAAATTAGACACAAAATGTTGGAGTAACTGGGTCTGAAGAAGTCTTGACCTGAAAGTTCACCCATTCCTTCTATCCAGAGATGCTGCCTATTCAGCTGAGTTAAGGGCTTGTCCCACCAGCATGCGATTGCATGCTTCTAGCGCGACCAAACGTGGTGGCTTGAGGCGTATGGCCTCGCAGGACCCGTCCCACTTCCAACCGCGGAGCCGTCTGGAGTTGTGCAGGGCTGGTCCCGCCATAATACTCACCAATCAGCTGGGCAGGAGGCGGGCCGATTGAATTTGGACATCGCACAGCGTTGGGCGGTTACGTCATCACGCAACGCACGCCGGGCGGTGATGTAATCGCGCAATGCCACGCGCTAGGCGTACGCCGTCAAGATGCTGCGTACGGTGTCGTGACGCTGCGTACGATGTCGTGACGCTGAGTACGCCCGTCGAGGTGCTGTGTACGGCCTCAAAGCGGCTGCGGGCTGTTGCTACGCTGAAGTTTTGGACAGTGTCAGTTTTTCGGAGCCCCGCGCGATGTCGGGACCAGCCCCGCACAACTCCATACGGCTCCGGCGATCGAAGTGGGCCCGGCCCCGTGAGGCCGTACGGCTCAAGCGACCATGTTAGGTCGCTCGCCGCATGCAGTCGCATGCTCGTGGGACAGGCCCTTTACTCTAGAATTTTGTGTCTATCTTAATTATAATGTTAATCAGTATGCAGCACTGCTTTGAGGATAGTGCAGCCAAAGTGGATCTGAGTAGTGGAGCTCTCCCCATGTATTCAGCTTACATTGATAACCCAGTGTTTGGCAGCAAGCAGGAACCCTGCCTCTTCCCCAAAACACGTATTATTTAAAGGGATCATAAATTATTAGCAATTGTTAGTGTTCAGTTCGAGGTCAGGTTGGCAATTTGTTTCAATGCTTTTATTTACCGATATTCATCCTTTTTGTAAACATAAGTGAATCTATGTTTACTAAAAGCTTGAAGACAATTATTTTACTCCTAGATGTGGGTGTTCTAGTTGCCATTTTCGGGATAATGAATCATGACATGACAACTGACGAGAAGGAGTAAATAACACAGCAATCTACCAAAAGAGGGAGGAGGGTGAAGGAGAGAAGACTCTTCAGATGGCAGTCTTACTGACCAGCAGTGTAAGAAGTGGGTCTGCTTTGTGCATATTAGTGAGGAGAAATGCCTCAGGAAACTCCACTTCATGAAGCAGCTGCTGAGTGAGATCCGTCAATTACCGGAGCTGCAGAACAGGGCCTGAGCCACATTGCCAGTGGCTGTGAAGGTCTTTCCAAGGTGGCAGAGGAGATAACAGTAGTATTTAACATTTCATATAACACAGCATACTTGTGAAGGGGAGGCTGCAGATAATCCCTTGTACAGGAAATTGGAAACCATTTCTTCCCTTGACAGAACATATAAAATTTGGCCCCATGCTGACCCTAAATCCTGGTCCCGTGATATTGGCAATTATCTATAGGCCTCCAGGCCCCCTGTGAAATAAGACATCTCGTCTTCACATGGCATCATTAGTAAGTTTGCAGATGACTCCAAACATTTTGGTATAATGGACAGTGAAGAATGTTGCCCATGGTTCCAACAAGATCTAGATCATCTGGGAGAGTGTCTGATAGAATGTAGCAGACAAGTTTGAAATAATGCATTTTGAGATATACCCAGAGAATGGCATGGTTAATGGGTGTGTTATTGAACAGTTTATTGGGGAACAAGTTTGGCAGAGTGCTGAAGAAGGCGTATGGTGTATTTTACCTTCATCAGCCAAGGTATTGAGTATAGGAATTGGGACATAATGTTACAGTTGTACAATTCACTGGTTAGGTTGCACTTGGAGTGTTATGTGGAGTACTAGTTGCCACGGTGATTAAGCTATAGATAATGCAGGAAAGATGCACAGAAATGTTGCCGGGGCTGGGGGGGCTTGAGTTTTAAAGAGAGATTGGAGAGGCTAGGATTGTTTGCCTTGGAATGAAGAAAGCTGAGGGTGACCTTACACAGATTTATGAAATTATGAGAGGCACAGATAGGGTAGATGGTCACGGAATGACATGCATACTTCATGCAGACAGCACCCAAAGTCAGGATTGATCACAGGTTGCTCGAGCTATGAGGCATCAGCTTCACCTTCTATGTCATTGTACAGTGAGATGGGCTGCTGCTATTTCTGAGGAAGATCATATATATATAACAGCAACTTAGAGAGATTAATTTGGAAGTGGAATTATTTTGGAAGTAGTTATAAATAATTATGAGGTAAGAGCATAAATTACATGACACAGGGTTGTTAGATGGATACGCTATTATGATGCTGGAAAAGTATTACTATTCCTGCAAGAGATTGGGTTAAATTCATGGATTTTTTAATCTAATTTAGTGCAGCTTTCTGACTAACATTTTGTGTTTGCCCCTGATTTTACTGTGAACAATTTCTCCATTGATTAACTTCCTTTCCCAAAAACATACCTACATTCAGTGATCTTCACTGTGGATTCCCCCCATTTTATTTCTTCCTATTGCAGAAAAAGGTTGGACGTATGCAAAACATTTTGCAACGTCAAACCAATTTTTACTTTCCTTCCATGCTCTCAACATGTCCCGACCTCCAGTCAATGTCTTCTGGCAATGATAAGAGTTTGGAAACTCAATTAGATATCCAAACTCAATTTCACAGTCTTAATCAATCTGGACTTTAATCTATAGTCTTAACATCTGCTGTTCTGTTGACTTTAACTTCCTGCAGGTATCATCACTGGATCACAGAATTGACACCAAGACCTTCCCATTCTGGCACATTCGGAAATCTTGAAAAATAAAAGTGCTATTTCAATGACATTATTAGCCTATTTTTAATTATGAGTTGTTAAAGTGTAGATAATAGGAATAAAATCCACATGCGTTCACCATTATACCAAAACAATATACAAGGGAAATATAATGTGCCAATATATTTAAATTAGATATATTTCAAATGGAATACCAAAAAAATAAAAGTTTGAATTTCATGTAACCTATGCAGTAGAATATATACTTAATTATATCATAGAAAATTACATACTTTTTAAGTGTTTCCATTTGTTTCTTTTGAATAATCAGTCAATTGCACCCAGTGACCCCAGAAGTTGTGTTTACTTGGCATTATAAATACATCTTACAGCTTATTAAATTAAAGAACATCAAAATCAATTCAATTAATTTCAATTAATTAACTAATTTATGTGCAAGCTGGTGTATGGCAATGAATTGGTAATGTAAGCTATGTTTATGTTTCAAAGATAGTAAAAAGGCTTCTAGTCACCAAATATACTGTATTTAAACTAGATATACTTCAAATGGAATATAAAAAATAAAAGTTTGAATTTCATGTAACCTATGCAGCAGAATATTGTATAGATATAATTCATTATATCATAGAAAACACTGTACTTAAATTAACAAGCTGAAGAATATATAAAAAGTGTAAAAACCTGCACAGCTTTCTGGGACTGAATGTCAACAATTAGCACTCTGTTCAGTTTTGGTTGTGTCACGTAGATGTACTTGTCCTTGACATTCACAGCAGTAGCCCAAATGCATCGCTGGACTGCTTCACTCTCAGCTTTAGGGCAGACCTCCTCCTAAGCAAGGAAGCAAGAGACAAACACTTTCAATTACAAACAAAGGCTATAGTGAGGTGAAATTAGACTCAATTCCTTAGCAGAAACAAAGAAACTTGTGGTAACACATGAAGTGGTTTAGGTAACGCTTCATAAAATATCAATGGCTACTCTTTTATACTTTTACAAAAATCCAGATATCAGGGATAAAATCCATACCATGTGTGAGAAAGAACTGCAGATGCTGGTAAAATCAAAGGTAGACACAAAATGTTGGAGGAACCTAGCGGGTGAGGCAGCATCTGTCGAGAGAAGGAATTAGCGACGTTTCGGGTCGAGACCTTTCTTCAGACTGATGTCAGGGGAGTGGGCGGGACAAAGATAGAATGTAGGTGGAGACAGTAAGACTATTGGGAGAACTGGGAAGGGTATAGTGAGAGGGAGAAAGCAAGCATTATCTGCAGTTAGAGAAGTCAATGTTCATACCGTTGGGGTGTAAACTCCAGCACCTCATATTTTGATTGGGTAGTTTACACCCCAGCGGTTTGAACATTGACTACACTAACTTCAGATAGCCCTTGCCTTCTCCCTCTATCCCCTCCCCTTCCCAGTTCCCCCACCATTCTTCCATACAGAATCCAGTGCATGTTTAATTTTCTCGAAACCCCCATACAGAGCATGAACAGCATCAAAATGTGACGGCCATCTCGTGTCAGACAGATGCTTGACCACACCATTTTTTTTTCCGAAAGATGATGCCAGAACATTCCATCGATGTGTAGAAGCAGAGAAAAAGGATTACAGACCCTGAACAAAGTCAAATAATTTTACAGTCTGTAGACAACACTCTGCTACTTTTACGCCCACCAAGTTCAGACTGTGTCCAGCACAGTGGACATAGATGGCAAACTCATTCTGTTGATGAATCCATGCCTGTAATCCACTCTAGCGTCCAGGCATATTTGAGGCATTATCATACGACTGACCACAGCAGTTTGATAGTGGAATTGTGTTCTCATTAAGGAAATCCACAACAGTGTCTGCAAGATTCTTTGCTCCATGAGAAAAGATGGGGATGAACTTAATGAAACGTTCCACAGGCTGACATCATCGAATGTACTGGACAGTAAATGTCAGTTGATCAGTGTGTGAGATATCCAGTTATGTAGCGCGCAAGATGCACGTGTGGTTACAGAGGTCAGTCACCGTGCTACTAAATCAGAAGCGAATGCCAATCTCCACTTGTTATCATAAAAATTAACATTAATAGCGTTCATTATTTTTAGTAAAACACGTGCTAAATTTGCATTTTCCATTTACAAATATTTAGACAATAGACAACAGACAATAGACATTAGACAATAGGTGCAGGAGTAGGCTATTTGGCCCTTTGAACCAGTACCGCCAATTAGTGCGATCTTGGCTGATCATCCCCAATCAGTACCCCGTTCCTGCCTTCTCCCCATATCCCCTGACTCCGCTATTTTTAAGAGCCCTATCCAGCTCTCTCTTGAAAGCATCCAGAGAACCTGCCTCCACCGCCCTCTGAGGCAGAGAGTTTAGTATAGGTTAGTATAATATAGTATTATTTATTGACAGCCAGTCACAACATACATAGATGAGCATGGGGCCCCTATGCTCGTGGGGCCCTGGGCAACTGTCCAGCGTGCCCATGCGTTAAGGCAGTCTTGACTCTATCCAGGCTTTTCACTATTTGTGGATGCAGCCCAGTCCATCACACGATCATCTCCCAGACTCCCACCATTGACTTCATCTACAGTTCATCCTTCCTTAGGAAAGCAGTCAAGAGAATTAAGGACCTTTCCCACCCTGGCCATCCTTTTTTCTCCCCGTTCCCATGGGAAAGGAGATACAGAAGCTTGAATGCGTACAACCTGGACCTGAACTGCTTCTTTTCCTCTGTTATCGGACTTCTGAAGCAGTTTGTTCATAGCCAATTTTCCAATCGACCACGCTGTAGAAATCGGTCCACAATGCGAAGAAACGATATCCTGCACTGTATTTTTCACTTTATTCTAACTTTGTACTTTTGTTTTATTCCATTGTATTCATGTTCGGTATTATTTGATTTGATTAGATAGCATGTAAACAAAAGCTTTTCACTGTCCTTGTGTACACACAATAAAACACCTAAACCTTAATATTTTTATCCTTTGGCGCTCTCATCTTCATCTGTTTTGCCGCAGACTCCTCTCTTGCTTCCTTAGCTGAGAGTTTAAATAATTGTCTCTTCGCCCAGAGCTTTGCAAACCATTTTGTATTAAAAGTTATGGCCAGTATATGGAAATTAGATACAAAGCAGTTATTATCTCCTGGAATGATGGCCAGATTCAGGTCTGAATAGTTTCTACTCTGAAGAAGGGTCTTGACTTGAAACTTCACCCATTCCTTCTCTCCAGAGATGCTGCCTGTCCCGCTGAGCTACTTCAGCATTTTGTATCTACCTTTGGTTTAAACCAGCATCTGCAGTTCCTTCCTACACATTTTGCCTACTCCTCTACTTCAGTTCTTCTTTGAGTTCAGTAATTTATACACTTGTCCAATGAAGCTTTCAATCGCTTTGTCAAAAACGAATGTAACCTCTATCGCATGGACATGTAAACCTAAATATCCAAATAAAAATGCTGACTGTCATATTAACCATGATTAGCGAAGAAAAAAAACTGAACTAAATGACCAGGAATTAATTTCAAATGTATTATGTACAAAGATAGGCAAATGTACAATGATGCCTTCAGATAATACTCGAAAACTGATGATTTATAGATACAGCAACAACCATTACACACATGTTTTTAAAATCTATCTTGCAAAGCTTCAATACAGTATTTGGGTTTCACAGCCAATGAGCTAGCTAGCGGGGGGGGGGGGGGGGGGGGGGGGGGGGGGGGGGGGGGGGGGGGGGGGGGGGGGGGGGGGGGGGGGGGGGGGGGGGGGGGGGGGGGGGGGGGGGGGGGGGGGGGGGGGGGGGGGGGGGGGGGGGGGTGGGGGGGGGGGGGGGGGCAAACTGTGGCACATTTATAAGATTATAAAATATAAATTGTACCATAAATCTTAGTGAAGTTGTGACCACAAATAAATCACAATGTGAGAAATGGAGTGTCATATTAATAAATAAAATCAATCTCAGAAAATGTTTTCTATAAGCCATGTAGAATGAGATTTGAGTTAAGGCAAGAAACTAAACTGGTTTTAGTCTGAAATCTATCTTCCTGCCCCTTCCCCATAACCTTTGACTCCCATAGAGTCAAAAGTGTTTCTTTTCCTTACATTTATTCATTAATATACAGCTTTGGGAATAGAGAATGCCAACGATTCATGATGCTCCTCATTGTTCCTCAACACCTTCTTAAACCCATTGTTCTGAAACTCTACCCTCTCATAGTAGATTCCCACACAAGGAGAAAGCATCTCAACATTCACCTGATTAAACCCCATGATAATTTTCTAAGTTTCTAGGAAAAACACCCCTCATTTTCCTAAATGCTAATTTGTAGAGACCCAAACTGCTATATTGTTCCTCATGAAACTCCATCGTTTCTGAAATTGACCTCGTGAACCATCTGTCCCCCATACAAATATATCTCACCTTAAATAAGGAGACCAAACTATCTGCATTACTCCACACATAATCTCACCAGCACCCATTACAGCCGCACCATGCCTTACTTTTACACTCTCTCCTCAATGCCACAATAGCCAACATTTCAATGCTGTACCTATTTGCAGGTATTTGGTTTGATGTATGAGGTCACCCACAACTTCCTATAGACTCTCCCTATGTAAATAACATTCTGCTGTTTAGTTCTTCCTGCTAATATGGACACCATGTTTTCCCACATTATAAGCCACTAGTTAATTATGTGCGTATTATTTTAATAATAATAATAATACATTTTATTTATGGGCGCCTTTCAAGAGTCTCAAGGACACCTTACAAAAATTTAGCAGGTAGAGGAAAAACATGTAAGGGGAATGAAATAAATAGTAGAGACATGACTAGTACACAAAGTAAATACAGAATTCAATACAAAACACAGTATGAGGCAATTAATGCACAGATGAAAAGGGACGGCACGTGGGGCTAAGGATAGGCAGAGGTGAAGAGATAGGTCTTGAGGCGGGACTGGAAGATGGTGAGGGACATGGAATTGCGGATCAATTGGGGGAGGGAGTTCCAGAATCTGGGAGCTGCCCTGGAGAAGGCTCTGTCCCCAAAACTGCGGAGGTTGGACTTGTGGATGGAGAGGAGACCGGATGATGTGGATCTGAGGGACCGTGAGGGTTGGTAGGGGGAGAGGAGGTCAGTGAGATATGGGGGGGCCAGATACTGGAGGGCTTTGTAGGGGAGGATCAGGATTTTGTAGGTGATCCGGTGGGAGATGGGAAGCCAGTGAAGTTGTTTGAGGACTGGAGTGATATGATGCCAGGATTTGGTGTGGGTGATGAGTTGGGCGGCTGCGTTCTGGACCAGTTGGAGTCGGTTGATGTAGGTGGTGCTGATGCCAAGGAGAAGTGAGTTGCAATAGTCCAGTCGGGAGATGAAGGCATGGATGAGTCTTTCAGCAGTGGGCGGTGTGAGAGAGGGTCTGAGTTTGGCGATGTTGCGGAGATGAAAGAAGGAGGTTTTAATGACATGGCAGATGTGAGGCTCAAGGGAGAGGGTGGAATCAAAGATCACGCCAAGGTTGCGGGCCTGGGGAGATGGGGAGACAGTGGTGCCGTCGATGGTGAGAGTGTGGTTATTGATTTTGTTGAGTGTGGCTTTGGAGCCTATGAGGAGGAATTCTGTTTTAGTCTATCAATTTTAGTCTATCAATCTCACTTTGCTAACCCTGCATCCATTTTAATTTGTTTTCCCATTACACTAATTCCAATCTAATACCATTTTATTGCCACATCTGAATCCTTAATAACATACGTGGAAAAATGAGGTCCTGGCACTGATCCTTATGGAGTGGTTAATTTTAGTTTGCCATCTGAAAATGCTTAATTTGTTCTGTCTCTTCATTTTCAGTTGGTTAGTCATACTCTACCAATGCCATGCTCTTATCAATGGAGTTCCAGAGGTTAGGGTATTGACAGCTGAAGACAGGATGATCAAAGATGCACCAATTAAGATACCTGAGCAGCCAGAATTTGAGGAACACCAACATTTTAAGTGATGCACTCAACATTGAAGGCACTGTTCATAGAAACATAGAAAATAGATGCAGGAGTAGGTCATTCAGCCCTTTGAACCAGCTCCGCCATTCAATATGATCATGGCTGATCATCCAAAATTAGTACCCTGGTCCTACTTTCTCCCCATATTCCTTGATTCCATTAGCCCCAAGAGCTAAATCTAACTCTCTTTTGAATACATCAAGTGCTCAGTGAACTTTTGTAACTTTGTCAGCACCAGAAATGTTGTGACACTTGTGTACTGCCTAGGTGAGGCCCGCTTTAGGACCATACAGGGTGGTATGCAAATCAAAGCATTTCACTGTACCTGGATACATGTGACAATAAAGTATCATTGATTCATTGAATAATGATAGTGATGGAAAGACAATGAGGAGATTTGAAAACATGGATTAGAATTTTAAACATTAAGCCATTGCATTAACTCAAGCCAATTTAAGTAACCGTTTTAGGGGTAATGGAAATAGTCATACAGAATGCATGCATGCACGTGTAATAACATGAACCACATTGGACTTACTTCCTATAAAATAGGAGGTTATATACCCTGACCCATGTGGACTCCCAAAAAGGTCATCCCATTAGTTCCATTCCCTCTCCTACTACTTCCCTGCACCCCTGCAATGTATTTTCCATGTTTTGCCATGTCTAACACTGTAATATAAACTTCACAAGATACCTCTGCTGGTGTTACACCCTTCTGCAGATCTAGTGATTGCCATACTTCGATTACATAATTTCATGGATCATTTTCCTTTTGGAATGCTCTCCAGAAATCTGGCCTGTGTTGTTCCGGGAAAAACCCATTAATTTGTAGACTGTCAGGCGTTCAAGAGTCAAGGGTCACGAGACAAGACAGTCAAGTGTTTTATTGCCATAAGTCCCGAAATGGGAAAATGAAATTCTTACTTGCAGTAACAACAGATACGTAAACATAGTACTCTGTAAAACCCATAATAGGCAACAAAAAAAGTTGAGTATGAATTTAAAAAAGCAGACAAATAGACAATAGTTGTGCAAAGTCAAAAAAATGTCCCCAAGTCTACATAGTTCAGAGCCTATTTGGAGATTTACATCACGGAACATCTGTGATTTATTAATGCCACATGGAAAGGACTCCTTTAACAGTAAGATCATCTGCTTATGCTTGTATATTGACCACACAATAAATTGGCATCCATCCAACTGATTCTCTTGGTCACTCAGCAATCTCATTCCACCCTCCACAACATGCATCCCTGGTCTCCCTTGACATTGAGCCCAATCCACACTACCCCCACACATATCCAAGATGCTGTAGATTTGGGAGGAGCAACAGCAGCAACAGATTAGCTAGAGATACCACTGATTGGCTCTAGCCCAAGTGTGAGGAGAGGGGTGAAAACAGTTGAAAACTGAGGAATTGGCTGTGTAAATTGGTAAATAGGCAATTTATCAGTCAATTTAAGCAGGACAGCTCTTTGCGAGCGGCAGTGAGTGAAGTGCCCGTGAGAAAAGTGTGAGTCTTTGGCTCGAGAGTCTTAGGAGAGGAGACCACGCAATACGCTTGAGAGGCTAAGGATTCTGGGAGAGGCAAAGAGGTTTGCCACGCACTGCAAGGGAGCAGTGGGCCAGACAGGAAGAGCGGACGGAATTACCACTAGACAGCCAACCCAGTAGGTAATTTACGGCTGGGGTGAGTACTTTCCCATTTATAGGAGGTAGGATTATATAAATAAGGGGTGTATCAATACAGTAGGGGATTCTTAAATAGGACCAGTTAATTACTTATATAAGATGGGCGGTCAGGAGATGTGCCAATACTGCGAGATGTGGGAATTTGTCGACACCATTGATGTAGAAGATCCCTACAGCTGCAGTAAGTGTTTGAGGCTAGAGGAACTCCAGCTCCGCATTGATGAGCTGGAGACCCAACTTCATACGCTGCGGTACATCAGGGAGGGGGAGTATTACCTGGATGTTTTGTGCCAGGGGATGGTCACACCGACCAGTTTAACTAATTCAGTAGGCAGTGAGCAAGGAAAGGAAGGTGTGGCCATAAGCGAGGCAGGTAGGGGGAACCAGGAGGAGATGCGGCAGGAGCCACAGCCCTTGTCCCTGACGAGCATGACCGAGGCTCTTACTCAATGTAAGGACGGGATCAGGGGCTGTGTGGGAGGGATGAGCAACCTGGCTGCAGCACCGTGGATCAGGAGGCCATTCAAGAGGGGGGAGTTAGAAGAAATGCCGTAGTGATAGGGGATAGTATTATTCGGGGGGTAGATAGGGTTCTCTGCGGCCAGCAGAACATGTCCCGAAGGCTGTGTTGCCTACCCGGTGCTAGGGTTAAGGATATCTCTGCGATGCTGGAGAGAAATTTGCAGTGGGAGGGGGAGGATCCAGTGGTCGTGGTCCATGTGGGGACCAATGACATAGGAAGGACGAGGAAGGAGGATCTGCTGAAGGAGTTTGAGCAGTTAGGGAATAAATTAAAAAGCAGAACCTCGAGGGTACTGATCTCCGGATTGCTACCTGAGCCACGGGCCAAATCGGCGAGGATACGTAAAATTAAGAAGCTAAATGCGTGGCTCAAAGACTGGTGTGGGAATAATGGGTTTGGTTTCTTGGGCCACTGGCACCAGTACTGGGACAGGGGGGATCTGTTCTGTAAGGACGGACTTCACCTGAACGGTGCGGGGACTGGGGTCCTGGCAAATAATATAATGAGGGCAGAAGAGAGGGTCTTTAAACTAAGTAGCGGGGGGGAGGTATCAAGGGGGTTAATAACGGCAGGGGTAGAGGAAATAGAGCAGGGTATCAGTGGGGAAGCGGAAAGTCAAAATGTGACAGGAGACAGAATGTGTGAAGATAAAGCTTTAGATGTAAAAGGGGCAAAAACGGAAAGGAAGGGTAGTAAAAATCATCTGAAAGTGCTTTATCTAAATGCACGGAGTCGTCGTAATAAGAAAAATGAATTAACGGTGCAATTAAGTATATATAGTTATGATATCGTGGCCATTACGGAGACATGGCTGCAAGGGGATCAGGACTGGGAGTTAAATATAGAGGGGTACTCGACAATTAGGAAAGATAGACAGGAAAGAAAGGGAGGAGGGGTGGCCCTTTTAATAAGGGAGGGAATAACGGCAATAGAGAGGAAGGATATTGCGTTGAAGGATCAGGATAGTGAAACAGCTTGGGTACAGATAGAGAATAATAAGGGGAAAAAAACACGAGGGGGTGTAATTTATAGACCTCCAAATAGCTGTGACGCTGTTAGTCAGAACATAAATCTGCAAATAGTTGACGCATGTAAAAAGGGAACTGCTGTAATCATGGGGGACTTCAATTTTCATATTAATTGGGCAAACCAAACTGGGCAGGGTAGACTAGAGTAAGAGTTTATAGAAAGTATTAGAGACGGGTTCCTAGAACAGTATGTCACAGAACCGACAAGGGGGGAGGCAATCTTGGATCTGGTCCTGTGTAATGAAGCAGGATTAATTAAAAATGTCATAGTTAGGGACTCGTTGGGAACAAGTGACCACAATATGGTCGAATTCCATATTCAAATAGAAGGGGAGCAGGTTGAAACTCAGGCTAGGGTGCTTAGTCTAAATAAGGGGGATTATGAAGGTATGAGGACTGAGCTGATCAAAGTTGACTGGGATAGCAGACTCAAGAATAAGACGGTACATGAGCAGTGGTGTACGTTTAAGGGTATACTGTATAACCTTCAAGAAAAATTTATTCCTATGAAGAAAAAAAGGGGTAAGGGTAAGAACAGTCAGCCATGGCTCAGTAAAACTATAAAGGATAGTATTCGGCTGAAGGCAAGGGCATATAAGGTAGCCAGAGATAGTGGGAGGGTAGAGGATTGGGAAGCATTTAAAGGTCAGCAAAAAATAACTAAGAGATTAATTAAGACGGGGAAAATAGACTATGAAAGGAATTTAGCGAACAACATAAAAACTAATAGTAAGAGTTTTTATAGCTATATAAAAAGAAAAAGGGTGGCTAAGGTGAACGTTGGTCCATTGGAGGGTGAGACTGGAGAGTTGTTGGTGGGGAACATGGAAATGGCAAAGGCATTAAACAAGTATTTTGTATCAGTCTTCACCATAGAAGACACAAAAAATATTCCAACGCTGGATAAACAGGGGGCGGTAGGAATGGAGGAGCTAAATACTATTAAGATCACCAAGGAGGTGGTATTAGGGAAATTAATGAGACTGAAGGAGGATAAATCCCCTGGGCCTGATGGATTACATCCAAGGGTCTTGAGGGAGATAGCGGTGGGGATTGTGGATGCATTGGTGATAATTTTCCAAAACTCCCTGGAGGCAGGAACGGTCCCAGTGGATTGGAAAATGGCCAATGTAACACCTATATTTTAAAAAGGAAGTAAACAGAAGGCGGGTAACTATAGACCGGTTAGTCTAACATCGGTGGTGGGTAAAATGTTAGAGACAATTATTAAAGAAACACTAACGGGGCACTTGGATAAACATGACTTCATCGGACAGAACCAACATGGTTTTGTGAAGGGGAAGTCCTGTTTAACGAATCTGCTCGAATTCTTTGAGGAAGTAACAACCCGGGTGGATAAAGGGGAACCGGTGGATGTGGTATACTTGGACTTCCAAAAGGCTTTTGACAAGGTGCCACATAAGAGACTATTGCTAAAAATAAAAAATTATGGGATTGGGGGTAATATATTAGCATGGGTAGAGGATTGGCTAACAAATAGGAAGCAGAGAGTGGGGATAAATGGTTCATACTCGGGATGGCAACCGGTAACTAGCGGGGTTCCGCAAGGGTCGGTGCTGGGACCCCAGTTGTTCACAATTTATATAAATGATTTGGAGGAGGGAACCAAGTGTAATATATCAAAATTTGCGGACGATACAAAAATGGGAGGAAAAGTAGGGGATGAGGAGGATAGGAAGAGTCTGCAAAAGGATATAGATAAGCTAGGTGAGTGGGCAACAACTTGGCAGATGAAATTTAATACTAATAAATGTGAAGTCATTCACTTTGGGAAAAAAAATGATAGGGCAAGTTATTTTCTAAATGAGGAGGAGCTGCGTTGTAATGCAACGCAAAGGGATCTAGGGGTATTAGTACATGAATCACTGAAAGTTAGTATGCAGGTGCAGCAAGCAATCAGGAAGGCCAATGGAGTTTTGGCCTTTATTGCTAGGGGGATTGAGTATAAAAACACGGAGGTCTTGCTGCAGCTGTACACAGTATTAGTGAGACCACATTTGGAATACTGTGTACAGTTCTGGGGTCCATATTTAAGAAAGGATGTACTAGCCCTGGAGGCAGTGCAGCGAAGGTTTACAAGATTAATTCCTGCAATGAGGGGATTGACATATGAGGAAAGGTTAAGTAGGCTGGAACTCTACTCTTTGGAGTTTAGAAGAATGAGAGGCGATCTCATTGAAACATATAAGATCGTGAGGGGCCTTGATCGGGTGGATGCACCGAGGATGTTCCCAATGATCGGGGAAACTAGAACTAGGGGACATAGTTGCAGAATAAGGGGGGGCTCTTTTAAAACTGAGATGAGGAAGAACTTCTTCACCCAGAGGGTGGTTAATTTATGGAATTCACTGCCCCAGGGAGCAGTGGAAGCAGAAACTTTAAATATATTTAAGACTAAAATAGATGGTTTTTTAGCTGCCAAGGGGATAAGGGGCTATGGGGAGAGGGCAGGGATATGGACCTAGGTATGGTTAGTATAGTAAGACCCGAGTGATCTCCTGGACAAGTGTCGATCGCCTAGATTGGGGTCGGAGAGGAATTTCCCGGATTTTTTTCCCGAATTGGACCTGGGTTTTTATCCGTTTTTTTGCCTCCCCCAGGAGATCACGAGGTTCTTGGGGTGGAGAGGGGTGATAGCGGTATAAAGGGGAGGGTAGTGTCTTGTGTTCTATGTCTTGTGTCTACTGTTTGTGGGTAAGTGTGTCTGTTTAGTGTTCAGCCATGAGCGAATGGCGGTGCGGGCTCGATGGACCTGGTGGTCTGCTCTCGCACCTACTTTCTATGTTTCTATGTTTCTATGCTGATCCTGTTCCCAACCTCAATTGATTCCCACACTCTGAGGTCATGACCACTGAACTCACCAATTTCTGTATCTCACAGTCATAATACAAACCCTGGTCTGCCTCCCAGTGAGGTCAATCTATCATAAGCAACCAACAGCTCCTGATCCCAGGGATCGTCATCACTGTCACTTAGCTTGATCCTGATGCTCCTAGATCCAGCTGACCCAAGCAAAGCCTGGATTAGGGGGTATTATCTACAGGGAGATGTTGGACAGCCTTGGATTGTTTTCTGTGGAATGCTAGAGGTTGAGGGGAGACCACAGGATAGACAGACAGAACCTTTTTCCCAGGATGGAAAAATCAAATATTGGAAGGCATAGCCTGAAGGTGGAAGGACGAAGCGTGGGAATATAAAAGGCAATGCAATTGCCAGACCATCTAAGCAAAATCAATGTTATAAATGGATGGGACGAATATTGGAAATTGGTAGCAGTTACATTTCTATCATGGTGTTTGCTTCAGTTTCAAGTCACAGCAGATCTGATCTCCCGGTTGCAAAACACTTTAACTCCCCCTCCTATTCCCGCACTGACCTTTCTGTCCTAGGCCTCCTCCATTGTCTGAGTGAGGCCAACACAAATTGGAGGAACAGCACCTCATATTTTATTTTGGGAAGCTTACACCCCAGCAGTATGAACATTGACTTCTCCAACTTCAAGCATCCCTTGTTTTCCCTCTCTTTACAACCCTTACACTTCCCAATTCTCCAACCACCCTTAAGGGCCTGTCCCACTTGCATGCGATTGCGTGCGTTTGGCGCGACCAAACGGAAGCGGAGTTCGCGCGAAGTTCGCGCTAAGTACGCGCTAAGTATGCGCTAAGTTCGCGCGTGACGTCATTTGTGTCATGCTTACCAATCAACTGGGCAGAAGGCGGACCGACTGAATTTGGGCGTCGCATGGCGTCGGGTGGTGACGTCATCACGCAACGCCACGCCGGGTGATGAAATCATCGTGCTAGGCGTACGCCGTCAAGACGCTGCATACACTGTCAAGACACTGTGTACGACGTCAAGACACTGCGTACGACCGCAATGCGCCTGCATGCCGACAGGCCGTTGGCGCGCAAACATTTCGGCCACTGCAAGAATTTCAGAGCCCCGCGCGATGTCGGGACCAGCCCCACACAACTCCACGCTTCTAAGTGGGACCGGCCCCGCATGGCCATACGGTGCCCGTACGCCTCAAGCGACCACGAGGTCACGTAATTTGCGAGCCAAGGTCGCGTAAGTGGGACAGACCCTTCATTGTCTCCAACTACATCTTATCTCTGTGTACTTTGTTGTTACCTTTTCCCAGCTAACAATGGTCTATTCTCCATTATCCTTGATCTCTGACACCATTGTCCTGCTTTCACACCTTACACTTCCTTATCTATGTATCTTCTTCTCCCCTGACTTCAGTCTGAAGAAGGGTCTCGACCCGAAATGTCACCATTTCCTTCTCTCCAGAGATGCTGCCTCTCCCGCTGAGTTACTCCAGCATTTTGTGTCTATCTTTGGTTTAAACCAGCATCTGCAGTACCTTCCTACACACAGCAGATCTGAAGCGAGGTTTGGCATTGTTGTAAGAATGGGAGACATTCCTTGACTGTGACAATTATCCACGATGCTGCATAAATCAACAGATCAATCTAAACGACTGCATTTACACAAAGATAGTTAGTTACCTGATAGCCCAGGATTTTCTCTGAAGGCTTAATGTGCCTCTGAATCTCACATTCTATTGGCTGAATCACTTTGATTCCATCTTCGTAAAATATATAGAACATGTTTCCTACGCCCAGTCCTGGTGAAGAACAGAACATTACAAGTAAGTTTAAAGAGATAAGAGAATGCATTGCAAGTACAGGAAATAGAAATTGGACAAACAATGCTTGGTGCACATTTGGTCAGTCAGCAGGAGAGAACGAAAGGTTGGTTGACATTTCTGCTAGGGCTTCCTTCAGTGGCATCTTGAAGATAATCCTACTGCATTAACAGTGTATTCTTTATATGCCCAGGTATACAAAACAAAGCATCTCACTGTGACATGTAACAATACGAGTGTCTAATCTAATCTAATCAAATCTAATCTAATCTATTTCTGATACTGGCTGACCAGCTGTGCACTCTCTT
The DNA here is from genome assembly GCF_028641065.1 of Leucoraja erinaceus. Taxonomy (NCBI): domain Eukaryota; kingdom Metazoa; phylum Chordata; class Chondrichthyes; order Rajiformes; family Rajidae; genus Leucoraja; species Leucoraja erinaceus. Next base: position 152,597,385 of record NC_073377.1, read on the forward strand.
TGTTCAACTATTTTTTTTAAAGCATTTTAAACATTATTTTAAAAATAACCCACATTTAAAAGGAACAGATACAATATATCATTTTTACAATGATTCAATTCTGACTCGAGTTAACGATAATCTGTAACACTAGTTACTAGCATTTAAACATTCTCCTGAGACATTTACAGCTCTACTGCTATTAATGACCAGGGGTTATGTACTTGCTATTACAAGACTTCCCAAGGGCACTTTACTATTTACTGACAGTATGTATTTAAAAGTTTGGATGGAAACATTCATAGCAATAGTTTTAATGATAAATCAATTTTTAACAAAGACTCCAGTAATGGAAAGCTGACAAGTACATAATCACTACAAGACAAGAACGTGCTTCAGTACCTTCCTCTCGCCACAGTATGTTTGCAACTGCAGCATCAAGAAAACAGAGAGAGCCAGAGTGTGATTAAGCAGCTGCAAAAATATTAATGTTAACAACAAGCCAAAATGTCACAACTGACAATGTTAGATAGCAATGGTAATTTCAATAAGAAAGACAGAAATAAGTCATGCACAAAGTGTTCAACAAATGTTCCAATGTATTCTAACCAGTCAGAACATGCCTGAAGAATGACAATGATTTCTTATAAACCTAAGCCACCAGAAAGCAGATAAATATGTAAACACCAGTTTAATTATTACTATTTACACTCTGTGAAAAATTACAAATATAAGGCAATCTATCATTTAGTTTTTGTTAACTTATTTTAACCTTTTTTAAAAATATTACCAGAACGCAAGCATGAGCTGCTAAGATGAAAGTTGAAACACTCCACATCACTGCTCCAAAATGGTCCAAACCAGCACAGCATTCAATTTTGATTTCAACAATATTGTTTAAAACCAATTTACGTGATCACAATTATGATTATTTAATAACCCCGGGACGTACATGTCATGGAGTTATAGATATTGATGAGTTCTCATGGAGTAAAGATGGAATAACAGTCTTTGGTGATAGTTATGCATACCCGAATATCTGCAGGCCAGAGTGGAAAAGATCAATAGGTGACCTATAAATTACCTTTAATAGTGATTTAATTACATGATTCGCACTACTTACAAAGGCATTACTTGATGCATGGGTGGTCTTCAGCTGTGGAACACACAAAAATATTTTGAAGAAATCATGTGCTTGAAATCATAGGTTTTCAAGGATGAGGCAGAATTGGGAGTTCTACTTTCATCAGATGAGAAGGGGAGGCCAAAAATGATAGAGAAAGGGAAGGAATGGAGCAAATTAATTTTGGTCACAATTTGGAGTTGTAAAGTAAAATCAAAAAATGAAAAGAGTCAATAATTTCCATAGGGCGGGGGTCCTAAGCTTCTGATGCAACTGGAACAAAATTCCATAGAAGAGACCTTAACTTCTTTTGCATTGTTCAATGGGATGACTGAAAATTTTGTAGCAAACCTTTGTACAAATATTGTAAGTAATTCCACAGTCCAAAATGTTTTTATCTATTTATTCAAGGCATGAAGCTCACATGTTTGTGACTGGCTGAGATTTGACTATGGTGACTGTTAGCAAAAGGTTCCATTGCCGAGTGGTTTTTCTGCTAAAACTTTTCACAAACGAGAATTAAGGAAGTAAGTAAAACAACAATGTAAGTTCTTGTAAATGATGTTCCCTTGCAGGATTGTACCGCATTGATTATGTCAGTATAAGTCAATTGACCTTTTAACAGGTTGGTGTTTCAATGTCTCTTTGCCACACTCCGAAGAGTAGCACAGAATGGTTGCCCCTTAGCTGTGGACCCACCTTTGGTCGCTAAAATTACAGTAAAAATGCATCTAGGCTTTCAAAGCTCATATTTTACTGCAATACGTTCTTCCTCTCACGCCAGGTATGTGCTATCACAATTTATACCTTCATATTATTGCTGATCTAGTTGGAAAATCCCTATAAATATGTTCCCATTGTGTTGGCATTTTACCCTTAGTGAAAGTGACATAACTACATGCTTCTGTTTCATAAGCTAATGTTTTCTTGTAAAATGTGCATCCCAGCTTATTGATCTGCCAACTGTTGATGGTATTCCTAAATGGCAGCGGGTTTGTTGTTTCCATCATCATACTGTATGTCAGTGTCCTGTGCTGTTATTTTTCGTAATCTGGGCCCATTCCTGTTCTGCTGAAAATGTGCTATGGTGATATATCACGTACTTTCAGCCACTTCCAAGGGCTTAGCTGTGAAGCAAGCTGAAAGATTTTGTTCTAACAATTACACAGTTTGGATTTGTGATATTAATCCTTAGTTTACTGCTGCAGTTTACTGCAACAGAATTCGGGGATCATTACCATATCTGTACTGTAATCACTGCTACCTCTTTACTGGCAACAAATTGCATTTGTACAAGAACACATGTAAATCTTGTCAACTCCACAAATCCATTGCTGGTCACTGAAAATGAGAATGAATATTTCAATTAATATTATTGGCTTCTAAGGACCATACCAGATGGGATATAGATTGGGGTGCTGATGAATGTTATGTCGACAGAGATAAAGTAATAGTTAGGGAAATGGCTACCAGGCTGACTGAGTGAAGTTACGATACGATACGATGTATGATACGATAGAATTCATCCCAGGAGGGAAATTGATCTGCCAACAGATATAAAACAGAAACTACATGAAACATGAAATTAAAGTGACAAGTGGAAAGGATTGGGGATGTGCAAAGATTGAGGGGGGGTGAGAAGGCTGGGGGGCGGGGGGGGGGGGGGGGGGTGGGTGAGTCAGTCTACCCCACAACAGAAGGGGGAGGGGTTATACAGTTTGATAACAACAAGGAAGAAGGATCTCCTGTGGTTAAGAGTTTAAGAAGGAAATGCAGATGCTGGAAAATCGAAGGTACACAAAAATGCTGGAGAAACTCAGCGGGTGCAGCAGCAGCATCTATGGAGCGAAGGAGATAGGCAATGTTTCGGGCCGAAACCCTTCTTCAGACTGAAGAAGGGTTTTGGCCCGAAAAGTTGCCGATCTCCTGTGGTGTTCCGTCCTGCATCTTCGTGGAACCAGTCTGTGGCTGAAGGTACTCCTCAGGTTGGCCAGTGTGTCATGGAGGAGATAAGTGAGCTGTATTGTCCAATTCTGAGCTGTATTATCCAATTGTGAGCTGTATTGAGGTGTAAAGATAAACTGGATAATATAATTGAACAATTCGTACTTTTCCATCTCGACTAGTAAGAAAATACAAGATACAAGATACAAGATACAAGATAGATTTATTCATCACATGTGCCAGATGGCACAGTGAAATGAAATTCCCATACAGCCATACAATAAAAAGGGACACAACACACTATAGGGTTTGACATAAAACATCCCCACACAGCAGAATCAAAGTTTCCCACTGTGTGGGAAGGCACCAAAGTCAGTCTCTTCCTCCACTGTTCCCCCCCAAGCCCTCCGCAGTTGCCGCTACGGGCGGCCCGATGTTCAGGACCGCTTGTAAGTCCGACGTCGGGGCTGCGGGACGTCCTCAGCGGTGTGGACACCAGAGTTGACCTCCTCCTACTGGAGTCGGCGGCTTCCAAAGTCCGCAGGCCGCGCTGGGTGGAGACTGCTGCTGCAGACCCTCTGCAAGGCGCCCCAGGACTCCACGATGACGGTCAGCGCCGCCCGCGTTGGAAGCTCTCCGCACCAGAGCTCCACGATGTTGGAGCAATGGCTCAACGCTCCGGAGCTTCAAACGGCGACCCAGGTAGGCATCGCCCGCTCCACAGTGACTCCAGCGCTGCGCCGCCGCTGTAGCAGCCCTGGTCCGGTACTCAGTCCCGGGGAGGAAAGGCCGCTCCGATCTAGCTGGTAGGCCGCGAGGTGGGGGGCGAGGACGCGACTCGGAGGAATAGTCGCGTCCCCGCCAGGAAGAGACTGGGAGACGGTTATCCTGCCCCCCTCCCTCGCATAGAAAAGTTAAAGTTTCCCCCAAAAACAGACTTTGGACTAACTGAAAATAAAAAAAAGATAGAAATAACAGGTAGAGGCTGCTGCCAGTGCAGCGCCCCCTAGAGGGTAATAACTCCACTTCTTAAAACAACAAACCCAACAATGGAATCCAGGCTAACTTTTTCCACCCCAACTGGCAAAATGTATATTCTAATTCATATTTTGAATAAGATTGACCTTTATTAACAAATGAAATTAGACCCATTTCGCAGATCACTTGCAGATCGCAGCCAAAGTGAAACACTGCCTAAACAGACATTAAACTTAGCAGCATTATCAGTAGATATTATAATATTTTCCTTGCAATTTGTTGTTGTTTCTTCTCTTAAAATAGTTTGTTAATTTTGGAAACGACTGGTCATTTGGGTCAGTAATATTTTTGCACACGGTTCTTTACTTTATTCAAGTCAATTCAGCATCAGAACATTCAAGACGTATGGTTGATCCAGTGGGCAGGAGTAAAAAAAAGTCAAAAACCGTAGAACCAACCAATCCCCGTCTACTAATCCTCTCCTCTGCCTAGCGGAGCTGATCCTTACCCTCAATAACTTTTCGTTTGACTCCTCCCATTTCCTCAAAATCCAAGGCGTAGCTATGCGCACGCACATGGGCCCAAGCTATGTCTGCCTCCTTGTAGGGTATGTTGAACAATCCTTGTTTGAGGCGTACCATGGCCCCATCCCCGACCTCTACCTCCGCTACATTGACGACTGTATTGGTGTCTCCTCCTGCACCCACACACAACTCACTGACTTCATCCATTTCACCACTAACTTCCATCCGACACTCAAATACACCTGGACCATTTCTGACATTTCCCTACCATTTCTTGACCTCACCATCTCCATTGCAAGTGATAGACTACTGACTGACATCCACTATAAACCCACTGACTCCCATGGCTATCTGGACTACACATCTTCCCACCCTGCTTCCTGTAAGGACTCCATCCCCTATTCCCAATTCATCCGTCTACGCCGCATCTGCACCCAGGATGAGGTGTCCCATACCAGGGCATCGGAGATGTCTTCATTCTTCAGGGAACGGGGGGTTCCCCTCTTCTACTATAGATGAGGCTCTCACCATGGTCTCTTCCATACCCCGTGACTCTGCTCTCACTCCCCATCTCCCCACTCGTAATAAGGGCAGAGTCCCCCTTGTCCACACCTTCCACCCTACCAGCCGTCACATATAACAAATAATCCTCCGACATTTTCGCCACCTCCAATGTGATCCCACCACTTGCCACATTTTCCCATCTCCTCCCCGTCTGCTTTCCGCAGAAACTGCTCCCTCCGTAACTCCCTGGTCAATTCGTCCCTTCCCACCCCCTCTCTGGGCACTTCCCCTTGCAACCGCAAGAAATGCTACACTTGTTGCTTTACCTCCCCCCTTGAATCCATTCAAGGACCCAAGCAGTCTTCCCAGGTGCGGCAGAGGTTCACCTGCACCTCCTCCAACCTCATCTATTGCATCCACTGCTCTAGATGTCAGCTGATCTACATTGGTGAGACAAGTGTAGGCTTGGCGATCGCTTCGTCGAACACCTCCGCTCGGTTCGCAATAACCAACCTGATCTCCCGGTGGCTCAAGACTTCAACTCCCCCTCCGATTCCCAATCCGGCCTTTCTGTCCTGGGCCTCCTCCATTGCCAGAGTGAGGACCACCGTAAATGTTGCCTGCTTAGCTCCAACGATTGGGATAAATTGCAAGGCATGCTTTTTTTTTTAAGCAGCAACTTTAAGAAAGTAAGATTGCTCAAACAGAAAATGGGATAGATAACCAATTCAGTTACTTTAGTACAGTGACGCCCAAAGTTTTGATACCCGTGTACCCCTTCGTAAATTTTCATAAGCATCTTGTACCCCTCGTTAAAAATGATCGTATTTCATTGTAAAAGTCAGTCAAAATTGTCGAGCGGGTGTCTGCAAACCCAAATGCAGCAGCTATGACAACTTCAGCAAAATTCATATGATATATATTATTAATTTACAAGTATGTATGTATAAAATAATTCATTGCCACAGTATTTTTTTCTAATAATGAATCTATGTTTCTGTAGTACATAGCTGAAAATTGTCGCGTACCCCCTGAAGACCTTTCGCGTACCACTGGGGGTACGCGCACCCCACTTTGGGAAAAACTGCTTTAGTAGATGGATGACTATCAGCAAATGAGAAGAACACTTGCACTTTCACATTCACAGCTATTTGAGCACCTGAACAAGGTCCTCCATCTGCTGGGTCTGTTGACCCGCATTTGATATGGAAAATGACGCATGCACAAATCTTTTTGTATTGCACTGAATTTTCAGCCTAGAATGTGTGTTAAAAACCTAAAGTGCAGCTTAAAGCAACTACCAACGAAAGTGAGAATGCTCACCCAGAGGCAGGCTAACACAGCAAATCATTTACCTTTCACACAACAACTAAAGATAGAAGTTATAAATGATCTTTAGCAAAACATTCGTTTTTTAGTATTTGTCATGTCATTTCATTGCAGCTGGGGGATGGAATCAGTTCCATATCATTTAGAATCATTCCCATAGTTTAGGATTCTAAGTTTGGAATTTTGGAAATGTTTATATTGTTGCTTAAAATATTAATCGATTGTTCCCAGACATAAAAGTCACTCATTTGCAAGCTGGGTGATTAAAACGTGAAGGGAAAATCCAGAACTGTAGTGCTTTTTATCATGACTGACAAGTTAGTAGTGACAGAACATAAAGATCTTGACGACCAGTTGAAAAAAATCGAAACAGAAATCAATGTTCTGTATTCCGTAGTGCAGAATATAACCAGATGGCACAGCAGCAGAAATCCCCAAAATTGGAAGGGATATTGACAGAGCGCAAATAGCAATGTCAAAAAGCCATGTGTTGTGATTATAACATTCATTAAAGCATTGATGGAAAGGTTCACGCTAATCTGAGGTAAACTTTGTAGTTTAAGGAGATCATAATAAGGCTAAGATAGACAAAAATGCTGGAGAAACTCAACGGGTGAGGCAGCATCTATGGAGCGAAGGAATAGGCGACGTTTCGGGTCGAGACCCTTCTTCAGAATAGGTGTTATTCAGGAACGCTTCACCTTTGCCACCCTGGCATGTGATCTGCGTGAGGTGTTTAAATATGTCCCATTGGACATAAATGTAGAAATTACACCAGTGGCACTACAGTTCACTTAAAAACTTTGGGGGGGGGCATGGTGGTGCAGCAGGAAAATGCTGCCTTATAGCACCAGGGACCCAGGTTCGATCCTTACTATGGGTGCTATCCATAGGGAGTTTGTACATTATCATAGAATCACAGTCCTAGAGTGAGACAGCGTGGAAACAGGCCCTTCGCCCCAACTTGCCCACACCGGCCAACATGTCCCACCTACACTAGTCCCACCTGCCTGCGCTTGGTCCATATCCCTCCAAACCTATCCTATCCATGTACCTGTCTGTTTCTTAAATGCTGGAATAGTCCCAGCCTCTACTACATCATCTGGCAGCTTGTTCCATACACCCACCACCCTTTGTGTGAAAACGTTACTCCTCAGATTCCTATTAAATCTTTTCCCCTTCGCCTTGAACCTATGTCCTCTGGTCCTCGATTCCCCTACTCTGGGCAAGAGACTCTGTGCATCTACCCGATCTATTCCTCTCATAATTTTGTACACCTCTATGAGATCACATCTCATCCTCCTGCGCTCCAAGTAATAGAGACCCAACCTACTTAACTTCTCCCTATAGCTCACAGTCTCTAGTCCTGGCAACATCCTCATAAATCTTCTCTGAACTTTTTCAAGCTGGACAATATCTTTCCTATAACACTGTGCCCAGAACTGAACATAATATTCCAAATACAGTCTCACCAACGTCTTAAACAACTGTACCATGACCTCCCAACTTCTATAAGCTGGCTGATGAAGGCTAATGTTTCAAATGCCCTTATCTACCTGCAACTCTACCTTCAAGGAATCATGGCACCTGTACTCCTAGATCCCTCTGCTCTACGATACTCCCCAGAGGTCTACCATTCACTGTGCAGGTCCTGCCCTTGTTAGACGTCCCAAAATGCAAGACCTCACACTTCTCTGTATTAAATTCCATCAACCATTCCTCAGCCCACCTGGCCAATCGATCCAGATCCTGCTGCAATCTTTCACAACCATCTTCACTACCTTCAAAAACACCCACCTTTGTATCCCAGTGCCTGCGTAGATTTCCCCCAGGTGCCCTGGTTTCCTCCCACAATCCAAAGACATACAGGTTTACAGGCTAATTGGGTTGGGTAAAAATTGTGAATTGTCCCTAGTGTGTAGGATAGTGTTGGAATACAGGGACCGCTGGGCGGCACGGACTCGGTGGGCCGAAGGGCCTGTCACCACGCTGTATCTCTAAACTAAACTAAACTAAAAAAACATTTAAGTCCCCAGCCACAAACAAGAAGGCAAATGGGGAAGGGTCCCGACCCAAAACGTTCCCTATCCATGTTCTCCAGAGATTCTGCCTGATCCAATCCAGCACTTTGTGTCCTTTTGTGTAAACCAGCAACCACTGTTCCTTGTATCTCTTAGGCAAGTGATTCATCTTTTATAGTCCACTAAAAAACGGAAGAGAGCTCTGACCAGATGAAGCACCCAAATGGAGAAATACATAGGAACGAGGCAGTCTTCAGATGTGTCACAGTTTCAGGAGACAAAAATAATGTCAGTGGTAAGTCCTTTCCATTTTTCCTTATGCAGGTCTTGCCCAGGTTACAATGCCTGACTTATGTACTACCTGTACATATTAACGAGAGTTTGGGAGTGTAGCGGGAAGGATTTGGAGCTGCTGAGGGGCTGCAGCCATAGTTTGCCATGTAGGAACTCGGTTTGTAGCAATATCTGAATGGTTGATTTAAACGCTCTGGTTTAATTACGTTCCCTCGGTTGGGCTATGTTTTTATGTAAATATACAACGGGCATTTCCAGCATGAGAACCATCTGGGTGACTGTCATAAGTTGGGGAGAACCTGGACACGAGTTGCTTCAAGTGTGTGGTTATTCTATTGTCCTGGCTTGTGCACTGTAAGTAATGGAGTGGTGCTCAGTCATTGATGGTGACGTTCCCAGCTTCAGATCAGCTCTTCAGTTGCACTCTTTGCCTGGTTAGACTATTGCAGTAAGTTTCTTGTTCATGGAGCCTCCGCAGGGTGTTAATGGTGAATATTTGATGAATGTCATGCTGTTGAAAATCAAGGGGAAGCGATTGGAAGCACGCCGATAATAAACTGCATTAGTAATCATTTCCAAATGGATTTGCAAAATTAGACTGGATACTCCAGTTAACGTCCACACTAGGGCAGGTTCCTCAGTCGTGACACATACTCGGCTGAGTAGATCTATCATAACCCAGACTACACTGCTTGGTGATCTTCACTGGACTAGGCCCCTCGGTCATTTATAAGTTCATAAGTTCTAGGAGCAGAATTAGGCCATATGGCCCAATAAGTCAACTCTGCCATTCAATCATGGTTGATTTATCTTTCCCTCTCAACCTCATTCTCCAGCCTTCTCCTCATAACCCCTGACACCCATTAGACATGACTCAAATTAGTCAATGTTGACCCAAACTAGATCGGTCTCCTGCGTGATTCACACTAGACTGAGCTCCTTGGACATGACCCATACTAGATTGGGCACTGATGATGAACGTTGGTCCTGCTCCACATTAAACTGAGCATGTCTGTTGTGTCCGACACTGGACTGAGCACATTGGTCTTGACCCATTTCCAAATTGCCCAGACTGGGCACTTCAGATGTTGTTGACATTCTCCTCACATCACTGGGTGCGCAACATTGGCTTCAACCTGTCCCAGCATAAACTGGAGCTTGAATGTTTACACAATGATAATCAGGGAATAGCTCAAGAAGAACCAGCAACAACTTGTACTGTACTCTTCCTTCATTCACATTTTAATAAACCATTCTACTGCCATTGGGATATTTCACATGGCAGCATTTGACAATAGCCAATAGACAATAGGTGCAAGAGTAGGCTATTCGTCCCTTCGAGCCAGCACCGCCAATAGAGACTGCTCATATACTTTGCAAAGTGGTTAGTCTGTTTCCAAACCAAATGCATGTCTTTATCATAATCATACCACAGGTACCATGAGCTAAGTGTGGTAGGTGACTCTGGGAGGTTAACTAACCCTACAGGAGGAGATAGAGGATAGCATCTGCTCCCTGCAGCTTCCCACTCCTCCATGACCAACTGTGTGTTGCTGGTGTCAGGCCACCATGGGTATTATGCCTTTAAAGGCTGATGATCTTTTGTACTTTTTATACACCAAACTGGGGTAAGCTGCATTACTCTGACGATTCATGTCGAGATCCACTCAGGACACAATTCAATGGATGTTTTGAGGTGGACACCGTGCTGATGCTGCCTCACGTTTGTTGATCAAGTGTGCAAAAGCACACGTGTTCACAGATCAAAGAGGTGCAATCCAATTTTCAGGCACTTTTCGTATGGATGTACTTTGTTATTTCCATTCACAGTGGGGTACAGGTTTAGTTTTTATTAGTTTAGTTTACAGATAGAGCGCTGACCCACCGAGTCTGCACCGACCAGCGATCCACACACATTAACACTATCCAACACACACTAGGGACAATTTACACTTATTCCAAGTATACATACCCAAGCCAATTAACCTACAAACCTGCACGTCTTTGGAGTGTGGAAGGAAACCGAAGATCTTGGAGGAAAGCCACATGGTCACAAGGAGAATGTACAAACTCCTGACAGACAGCCCTATGGTCGGGATTGAACCCGGGTCCCTGGCACTGCACGCGCTATAAGGTAGCAACACTCCCGCTGTGCCGCCATGACACCGTTGGCTGCCATTACGTGGTGTGCGGTAGGTGGCACGGGTTGTGTGAGAGACAGCATTCGGCTTAGAGTTATAGGGAACAGAGAATGGCACTGGAGGGTCCCAATGCACCATCTATCATGCACCCATCTACACTTGTGCCATCTTTTTCCATTCTCTCACTCGTCAACTCTCATCAATCCCACCAGTGTCCAGGGACCCAGCTACATTGGGAGTATTTGAGAGTACCCTATCAACTAGCATGCCATTGACATCTATGCTTCTCTCTCCCTCCATAGATACTGTCTGACTTCCTGTGTATTTCCAGTATTTTCAGATTAATTATTTTCTAGCACCTGCGTATTATGATTTTGGGCTGACTCAGTTCCTGATTCCCAATTCATTTTCATGTTCATAAATCATAGGAGCAGAATTAAGGGCCTGTCCCACGGGCATGCGACTCCATGCGGCAAGCACGAACTAAAGGGCCTGTCCCACCAGCATGCGCCTGGATGCAGTAAGCGCAACCTAACGTGGTCGCTTGAGCCGTACGGCCTCGCGGGGCCGGTCCCACTTCGATCGCTGGAGCCGTATGTAGTTGTGCGGAGCTGGTCCCGACATCGCACGGGGCTCCGAAAAACTGACCGTGTTCAAAAATTCTGCGCGGCAACGGCCCGCCGGCCCGCAGCCGCCTCGACGCCGTACGTCACACGTGAATTTCCCGCGGACTTTGCTCGCACTTCATGTCACTCACTCGACCTCCGCGCGGCCCCCGCTTCTGGCTAGGTCGCGCTTGCCGCATGCAGGCGCATGCTGGTGGGACCGGCCCTTTAGGTCGCGCTTGCCGCATGGAGTCGCATGCCCGTGGGACAGGCCCTTTGGGGCGTTCAGCCCATCGAGTCTACTCTGTCAAACCTTGGGAGACACAATCAACAAGTCATAATTCTCTCGACTTGGCTGTAGTGGAAACTTAACACTATCCTGGTACAGAGCAGTTTTCTTGATCATCAATCCGTGCATCAAATTAACTTTTCATCTTCTCCAGCATTGAGGCACTATGGCTGCACTCTTACTTCCTGCAGAATTACTAAGTTTTATTTGGCAGCACACCACTCTACATCTATTGATTAGAAGCAGTGCATGGCAACACTCCCGCCTACAAAGTCCCCTCCAAGTCACAATATGTTGTTGTTGTTCCTTATCATTCGTAGTCGAAAGAAGACCATGACTTCAGTGTTTTTGTTTGTGGGTCCAGAGGTGACTGGTGAGACTGATCCAGGCCCGGAAAGCTCACCCGTATATGGGACACAGTTGGGTGGGCGCTGCAGTAGAAGTTAAAGTGGCTCGAGCCTTGTGCGCGACTCATTTCCTCAGAGCTTCTGCGGTTCACTCCCTCTCAGCTGCACGCGCTCCTGTGATGATCATCCCTCGCCCAGTTGGGCGGTACGGGTCCTGAGGTCATGACTCGCTCTTAACTTGGATTAACATGAGGGAGAGTTGCGCAAATCGTCACTCTCTCGTCCCGGCCTATCTAGATCAAATGACAAGACATAGTCGAGACGACTGCCGATAGGTCAGGATGCAGTGGATGGCCACCAGTGTTCTGTGTGAACATTGTGCCCTAATTGCACTCTACGATGCTTTGCCAGGTCCACCTTACTACCCCTTGGACCCCCAAATGATGGTCACAATATATACTGATATGACAACACATTGTGGTCAACATTGTGGAGCTCTCACCCTAATGGCCCTTTGGGGAACTCCAGATGTTGGCAGAATAACTAGACTTTTGATCTTACTTTCCACCAAGAGCTAAACACTAAATTTGCTTTAGATAACCAAGTGCATAAATAGTATTAAAATAGTTCTGGTACTAAAAGTACTGATATCCCCACGGTGTGAAATTGTGGGAATATTCTCCCGCCATTTAACTGAAAACTGAAAGTGTTGTATTACAGTGTCTGGTCCATTGTCACCCCTCCTATATCAGACTACAAAGTCAAAATCATCTACTTTATGAGAGAGAAAAAAAAATTCAGATTAAGTCTTGAGTGGGTAGTTTAGAAATGTCTGTGGATTTGAGTTATTTAATATTTTATAATGTCTCGTGGAAGAGAAAAAAGGGTTTTCCTGTTTTTTTTCATTTTAGTGATTATAATTCCATTGATCATCTCTGAACTAGTCTAACAACTTTCTTTACTTTATAATAATTTACTTGCCAATTATATCTCCACGCTACATTATAGTCATAATTCATGTCACATTTTATTTAAATAAAGCAAGGTAGCTTTCCGTAAGGCAAGGCGCTGGGCCAGGGAGAAGGTTGGAATGGTAGAGGATCTCCACCAGCCACTGCACCATCTCACTATCTGTCACATCATCCACTCAACACTCCTTTCTACATTTTGCAGCTGCTATTCCCTCCATAGTTCTCTCATCTCTCCCCATCAGCCCTACCCCTCCAAAGGGCACTCTTCTCTGCAACTGCAGGAGATGCAACACCTGTCCCTACACATCTCCCCTCACCAGCCAAAGAGCCCTTCCGGGGTGGCACAGCGGTAGAGTTGCTGCCTTACAGTGCCAGAGGCCCGGGTTCGATCCTGACCAAAGGTGCTTGTCTGTACGTAGTTTGTACGTTCTCTGTATGGGTTTTCTCCGGGGAGCTCCGGTTTCCTCCCAACTCCAAAGACGTACTGGTTTGTAGGCTAATTGACTTGGTATAATTGTAAATTGTCTTTCGTGTGTGTAGGGTAATGTTAATGGATGGGGATCTCTGGCGGCCCGAAGGATCTGTTTCTTCGCTGTATCTATAACCATTCTAAAGTAATGTGAGGCAGAGATTCACATGCACCTTCTCTAACCTTGTATATTGCATTTGGTGCTCTGGATGTGGTTTTCTCTGCATTGATGAATTTAGCATAAGCATTACCAAGCATCTGTGCTCTATCCACCATGGCTACATGGAACTCCTTGTTGCCAGCAATTTCAAATGTTCTCCCCATTCCCACACTGACCTATATGTTCTCAGTCCTCTCTACTGCTACAGTGAAGCCAACCAGTGGAACAACGTCTCATATTCTGCCTGAATAGTTCACATGAATATTTAATTTAGTTTAGAGATTTTAGTTTAGGGATACAGCGCGGAAACAGGCCCTTCGGCCCACCGAGTCTGTAAGGACCAGCATCACTCCATACATTAACACTATCCTACATACTGGGACAATTACAATTCTTGCCGAAGCCAATTAACTTACAAACCTGTACGTCTTTGGAGTGTGGGAGGAAACCAGTGCACCCAGAGAAAATTCACGCGGTTATGGGGACAACGTACAAACTCTGTGTAGACAGAACCCATAGTCAGGATTGAACCCGGGTCTCTGGTAGAGTAACTCTACGGCTGCGCCACCGTGCCACCCCCCTTTTTTAATTTCTCTAATTTCAGGTAACCTGCTATTCCCCATTCTCAATTCCTGTATCCGCCCCAACCTACCCTGTACCCTTTTATGCCAAACATCTACCATCCTCCCACCAAACTTCTTCATCACCCAAACCATTTTCCCATTACCCACACTCCCCTCTCACCAGGACCTGTTCTTCCCCTCCCTTGTTTCCGTCTGCCCACCCACTTACCTTGTTTGGTCCCATACACCACCTTCCTTTCCCACTAGATTTTATCCTTGGCCCCTTGTTTTCCCCACCTCTCTTTCCCCTTCCTTACTCCACCCTTCTCACCTGGATCTACGTATTACATGCCAATATTTCCCCATGTGACCTGAAATGTTGCTTATTTATTACTTCCGCAGATGCTGCCTGACTGCTGAGTTACTCCCACCCCCTTCTCTTTATACTGATATCCTCCCCACTACTCTCTTGGTCTCAACATGAAATGCTGACTGGCCTTTTCCCTCCGCAGATGTTACCTAACCTACTGAGTTCCTTCAACCGTAAGATTTCAGCACCTGCAGTTCCTTGTGTTCCTACCTCCCCCTACCCCCCCCCCCCCCCCCCCCCCCCCCCCCCCCCCCCCCCCCCACCTCCCGCCCTCTCTTTTGTCTGCAATCTCTTTTGTCTCCATTTTGTGCAATGCAACTTGATCAATGAAAATAGTGATAAATAAAATGGGAAAGATTATGATCTAACCCCATGAAAATAAATTGAAAATTGTTTCTTTCAACCAAAAGTGTTGGCAGTATCTTCCCTGTACTCTATAACAGCAATGTTAAAGGACATCTACTATCACAGTGTTTTGAAACAGGATAGGTTCAGAGCGATATGGGCCCAACGCAGGCAGGTGGGACTAATGTAGATGGGACATGATAGTCGACATGGGTAAGTGAACCAAAAGGAGATGTTTTCGTGATGTTTGACTCTACATGATCATAGAATAACTACATAGCTGCTTGAAATATATGATGGTACAAACCGATCCCATTGGGCCCATGAAGAAGTACATGTACAGGCTATAAATCACACTTGATATGCTATTATTTATTTTTCATGTTCTAATCAAACGGTTGCCATTTGGTTGTGATAGATAT
Source organism: Leucoraja erinaceus (assembly GCF_028641065.1). Lineage (NCBI taxonomy): Eukaryota > Metazoa > Chordata > Chondrichthyes > Rajiformes > Rajidae > Leucoraja > Leucoraja erinaceus. Next base: position 152,612,763 of record NC_073377.1, read on the forward strand.
AAAGCTGTCAAACCAGCAGCAATCTGACAACATTTCTGTTTATTACATGAACGATCTGTGGCACACGAGACTGTACTGGAAATAGAACTGGTGAATGGCAAGAAAGCACGTTGTTAATTAAACACTACTCTGGACCCGCCATGCATGAGGTGAATCATGGATGAATACGAGTTATCTAAGGGAATTGGAAAAATATTTCCACTGTGGAATTAGTTCAATAGAACCTGGCTGCTAGAGTGGGAATTTTGTTGTCCTTCACCTTTTAGAGTTCAATGAAGAGATGAAAACAGTCTTGCACCTATCTACCATCAGTGTGTTTAGTTTAGTTCAGAGATACAGCGCAGGTACAGGCCCAAGGCCCACCCAGTCCACACCGACCAACTGGCACTATCCTACACACTAGGGACAATTTATAATCTTTACCGGCCAAATTAACCTACAAATCTGTATGCCTTTGGAATGTGGGAGGAAACTGGAGCATCTGGGGGAAACCCACGCAACCACGGGGAGAATGTACAAACTCTATACAAACACCTGTGGTCAGGATTGATCCCGGGTCTCTAGTGCTGTAAAGCAGCAACTCTACCACTGTGCTACTGTGCCGCATATTTCTTAAGCCCAATCACGCAGTCTTGCTCTTGTTCACTCGAAATGCCATCGCTACTCATTTATCTGTCTTTGCTGCTCATTTATTGTTTAGAATTCTCCTTCAATCGAGTGTCAGCTAATAATGTATACTTCTTTCCTGGCTGTCAGTCATTTAACAATGTTAACTAGTTAAACACTAGAACTTAAACAAATGAGCATTTTAAAGTTAATCTCTTGCTACACCACCACTTCTGTTCTATTTATCAGAGTCTATGGCAAGTCTCTCGTTTCCCATACATAGAAGGTAGAATGCTGCAGTGATTATCTTATTGGACTAATTAGGAAAATAGTTAAAATCCCACACTACCACTTAAGAATTTGAAATCGATTCAATAAAATTGAAGTTAAAAAGCTAACATCAGCAAATGATGAGGGGGTTTGGTTACTCTATAAACTTGCCTGCTTTATTTATGTTCCTTAGATAAAGTCTGGTCAATATTTGACTATAATGTAGTTTGCCCTCTGAGATGGCTTGGCCATGGCATTCAGAGGTTACTCCGTGTTATCGATCTGATATCTGCAATGCTTTAGGACTATGAACAAAAGGACAGCTATCTTTTCAGGGCAACTTCAACAGGACAAACACTGTCCATTTAATATTATGACATTAAAGAAATTAAGATGAGAGCTTCCTACTGCATCTTTCCACATTATTCCTCTTCACTATGTTCCCTTGCTCTCTCTATCACCTCCCCCTCCCCCCAACCCCCTTCCCCCCTTTGCTTGAATTATCTGCACCCAAAACATAGTCTTTCTCTGGTGCAGTTCCTTCTACTCTTCACCCATTTATTCACATGTACTTACTCAATTCCCTTCTACTTTAATTTCTTCTGTGCACAAATGACCTTCATCTGGAACCTTGCTTCCAGAAACCTTGCAGCCCTTTTGTCAGTGTCCCTAAGCTCATCATCACTCTGCATTGCCAGTGCATGTCTGACTGTACTCAGGCGCCTGCTTTATACACCTGGTAGCTCTCCCTTGGCAAATACCACCCAACATCATTAGTCTAACCCCTGATCTTGCCCCAAACATATTTTTAACATTCATATTATAAATTCTTCCACTGTTTCGATTGTGCCTTGCATAATCTGGCCTTTCACCTTAAGAGATGAATGAAGCAGAGATTGTAATGAACACCTTTGAACAAGCAAAAAGAAGCCAAAAATATTTCAGCATTCAAAATGCTCCAGAGAAAAGATTATGCCAATAAACTAAGATATTTGACTTAAATAACTTAGCTAAAATCAATATTTTTGCAGTATAGAGTTTTCGAACACGACAAAGCACATCCATGCAACAGAAAAAAATAGAGACATGAACCATCTCTTGGGCAATTGGTATTCATTTTATTCATTATTAGGAAGTGATGGTGAAGCTGGATTCCCTAATTGCCCAAGACCCAGTTGAGTATCAACAACATTGATGAAAGCCTAGTGTTACATGTAACCCCCAGAAAGTAAGCTATGAGATTCTGCTAAAATCTTTGTTATCCATGATAATAGTGAAGAAGTTTGGTGTAGTCTAAATTTAAGCAGGGATATACTGTTGTTATTTATCAACGAGTGAGTTCATACTTTGCACAGTAATTCAGAAGGAAGGATGTCATTAAAATGCACAGAATGCAAAGAAGGTTTACAAGGATGTTACTAGGTCTGGGCAGTTTGAGTTATAAGAACAGGCTGGATGGGCTGGGTCTCATTTCCTTGAGAGTTGGGACATCATGTTGCACGACCTTGATTTAACATTGATTTAACAATACTTAGCATATTGTGTACCGTTCTGGTCATCATATTACTGGAAAGATGAAATAGCAATATAGGGCAAAGGAGGTTCACCAGGATGCTGTCTGGAATGGAGGACTGTAGTTATAAGGAGAGATTGGATAGTTAGGTTTATTCTTACCGAAACTAGGAGGTTCAGGGTGATCTTACAGAGGTTTATACAATTATGAGGGGAGTAGAAGGATAGTTAGAGTCTTTAACTCAGGGAACTCTTTCAAAAGTAGAGTTGGTCAGGCATTGCTCTGTTTTCCACACCACATAATTGACTCACCACCAATGTCTGTCATTTAGGACCTTGGAACAATCTCTAGATAACCCAAAGCACTTAGCAAACAGGCAACAACATTGCTCACTTCAAAACGACACTGCACAGTTTGCATGTATCTTTCACTATCTCCCCTCTATTTGAAGAAGGGTCCCCACCGGAAATGTTGCCTGCCCATTTCCATCCAGAGATGCTGCCTGACCAACCTGATCTTCCAATCAACCCCTCCTTACCTAAAATGCACATCACTTTCCAGCTATTGCATCAACTCTTCCTCTCACCTCTTTCAATCAGCTATCTCGCCTCTACTCCAGTCTTGAAGAAGCATCCCACTTCAAAATGTGGTCCGCCCATTTCCCTCCATAGATGCCGCCTGACCCATTGAGTTTTTCTCGTGGTTTATTTTTGATTGCGCACTATCAGCTATTGGACAAAGACAGGCATTTCATGCAAACACATTGCACCTCACTCACTAATGTACCTCTCTCATGTGACACAAAGGTGTCCAACAGCTGCAACAGCATATAACCAGACATAACTGGTTCACAGATAGTGCTGCGAGTTTTGTATCTGTCATTATAGAGTCCAGGGCCAACAGTGGGGCTGAAAGTGTCAATATTGCTAGTGTGCACATTTCTGATCCTCATTCTTAAACCCCATATCACCCTCATCCTTCTGCTTTATGCACTTCCGATTTACAAGCTGTGAATGGTGTGGTGTGCAATCCTTACTCACCCCGTCCACTTCCTTTTGTCACAACCCTATTCTACTACATTTTTTACTTTAAATACTCCAGGATGATAAAAAGATGAGAAATTGATTTAGATGAAAATGTCATGTCTTTTTGATTTAAATCTCCCAGACAATAGATCAGATACAGACAAAAGACACCTCAGATTGAAAAGAACATTTTCCTCTCCAAAGATCTATGAAATTGCAGAGCCATATAAAACAGCTAAAGCTGAAAATTGCATTTGTGAGGAATAGACAGTCAGGAATGGATCAAAGCTCATGTGGAAAACAGCCTTCAGTTCACATGAGGCATAATACAGGACCATGGACCCACAGTACGACACAGTGGGTCTGCTGAGGTTAAGTGATAACAGAATGGTCACAGACCTGCCTCTGTGTTCCTTTCCATTGTCATCAGTGGATGGTCTGAGAATTCCAATGTTAAGTCCTTGCTGAAGTTAAATATTTTATGCTGTAAAATTCTCCACCTGTTTCACTATCAAAGAAAATGTAACAAAACGATGGAATCTGAACTACTGGTATGATGGACATGTCAATGTGACGAAGGCAAGCAGAAAAAGCATGACCATGTTATACAGATGATTTGGAGTTTTGCTTGATTTAACTTTGAAATATTCCATAACCTTTATCCAGGACGTGAATAGATTGGATAAAGTTTATCTTCCATGTAAAGTAATGGATTACATGTAATTTTTGGATTAATGGAATTGAAAGGCAAAGTTAATGTATTGTGCTTCATTTCATGTTATATTTCTTAGTTTTAAATTGATTTTTCAGTCGTTTCAAAGAACAGGCTATTACGAAGTAGGGCTTAGTTGAGCAATTCAATGTACGGTAGTTACTAAATGCAGCACATATTTGCTTGATAACATAAATTCAGTCACAACTCGCAAGACTAACATAATTCACATGTTGGAATGCAATTCAGACAGCGATCATTATTTTAATAGAAGCTGCTCCTCCTTAAGAAATGAATGACTTAATTCAAATCACAAACTATTTCTAGCTTCTTAGTGTAGTATAACATTCAGAAAAATCTGAAAGATTTATATGGCAAATTAAAATCTATCAATAAAAAGAATTCCTTTTGCCAAAAAAAGGCTTGCTAATATTTAGACTAGCAACAGAACCATGGATAGCCATTTCATCATTGATTCATGAGGCATTGACACCAATACTGCACATGCAGAGGCTGGTTTGATAAAATGGACTATACACAAACTGTACTGAACTCAATGTGGTGGATTGATACATAGATACATAGGATTGTCACCTTGACGTGGTGGAGAAGCTTGTGTGGTCCTGAGATCCTGAGAGTGATGCCATCTGGAGCTATGCTCCTGACAGGGCCACCCATGGCGGTAAGGTCGAGGGGGAGGTCTCTGACAAAGAGCAATCCAACCAAGACCTCAACGGTGGAACAGGCGGAGGATGATGACTGACTTTAGTGGAGCGTCACAACGGCTGGGAAGGCGGATGAAGGCTGCAGCAGAAAAGGGACCCCGGCCGTCTTGGATTCCATGCCACTGGATTCTGACCCAGATCTGTCAAGGACCATGTGGCGGCTGTCTGTGCACCAGTCTCCCCATGTTAAACAAAGTCACGCAAAGGTGTCCTCCATGAGGGGGCAGTCATACTCGTTTCGAGTGACCGACCACGATGATGACAAAGAAAATCGATGCAGGAGTAGGCCATTTGGACCTTCGAGCCAGCACCACCATTCAATGTGATCATGGCTGATCATCCACAATCAGTACCCTGTTCCTATCTCTCCCCATATCCCTTGATTCCGCTAGCGCTAAGAGCTCGATCTAACTCTTTTTTGAATGCATCCAGTGAATTGGCCTCAATTGGCCTCCATTGCCTTCGGAGGGAGAGAATTCCACAAATTCACATCTCTCTGGGTGAAAATGTTTTTTCTCATCTCAGTTCTAAATGGCATACCCCTTATACTTAAACTGTGGCCTCTGGTTCTGGACTCCCCCAACATCGGGAACATGTTTCCAGCCACTAGCCTGTCCAGTAATTTTATGTGTTTCTATAAGATCCCCTCTCATCCTTCTAAATTCCAGTGAATACAAGCCCAGTCGTTCCATTCCTTCATCATATGACAGTCCCGCCATCCCGGGAATTAACCTTGTAAACCTACACTGCACTCCCTGAATAGCAAGAATGTCCTTCCTCAAATTAGGAGACCAAAACTGCACACAATACTCCAGGTGTGGTCTCAGCAGGGCCCTGTGCAACTGCAGAAGGACCTCTTTGCTCCTATACTCAAATCCTCTCGTTATGAAGGCCAACGTGCCATTCACTTTCTTCACTGCCTGCTGTACCTGCATGCTTACTTTCATAGACTGATGAACAAGGACCACCAGATCTCATTGTACTTCCCCTTTTACCAACTTGATGCCATTTAGAGAGTAATCTGCCTTCCTGTTTTTTATACCAAAGTGGATAAACTCACATTTATCCACATTAAACTGCATCTGCCATGCATCTGCCCACTCACCCAACCTATCTAAAGGGAGGGAGAGAGAAAACGGGGAATTACAGACCAGTTAGTCTAACGTCGGTAGTGGGGAAACTGCTAGAATCAGTTATCAAAAGATGGGATAGCAACACATTTGGAAAGTGGTGAACTCATTGGCCAAAGTCAGCATGGATATATGAAAGGTAAATCATGTCTGACGAATCTTATAGAATTTTTCGAGGATGAAACTAGTAAAGTGGATAAGGGAGAACCAGTGGATGTGTTATATCTGGACTTTCAGAAGGCTTTCGACAAGGTCCCACATAAGAGATTAGTATACAAACTTAAAGCACATGGCATTGGGGGTTCAGTATTGATGTGGATAGAGAACTGGCTGGCAGACAGGAAGCAAAGAGTGGGAGTAAACGGGTCCTTTTCACAATGGCAGGCAGTGACTAGTGGGGTACTGCAAGGCTCAGTGCTGGGACCCCAGCTATTTACGATATATATTAATGATTTGGACGAGGGAATTGAATGCAACATCTCCAAATTTGTGGATGACACGAAGCTGGGGGGCAGTGTTAGCTGTGTGGAGGATGCTAGGAGGCTGCAAGGTGACTTGGATGGGCTGGGTGAGTGGGAAAATGCATGGCAGATGCAGTATAATGTGGATAAATGTGAGGTTATCCACTTTGGTGGCAAAAACAGGAAAGTAGACTATTATTTGAATGGTGGCCGATTAGGAAAGCAGGAGATGCAAAGAGACCTGGGTGTCATGGTACACCAGTCATTAAAAGTAGGCATGCAGGTGCAGCAGGCAGTGAAGAAGTCGAATGGTATGTTAGCATTCATGGCAAAAGGATTTGAGTATAGGAGCAGGGAGGTTCTACTGCATTTTTACAGGGTCTTGGTGAGACCACACCTGGAATATTGCATACAGTTTTGGTCTCCTAATCTGAGGAAGGACATTCTTGCCATAGAGGGAGTACAGAGAAAGTTCACCAGACTGATTCCTGGGATGTCAGGACTTTCATATGAAGAAAGACTGGATAGACTCGGTTTGTACTCGCTAGAATTTAGAAGATTGAGGGGGGATCTTATAGAAACTTACAAAATTCTTAAGGGATTGGACAGGCTAGATGCAGGAAGGTTGTTCCAGATGTTGGGGAAGTCCAGAACAAGGGGTCACAGTTTAAGGATAAGGGGGAAATCTTTTAGGACCGAGATGAGGAAAACATTTTTCACACAGAGAGTGGTGAAACTCTGGAATTCTCTGCCACAGAAAGTAGTTAAGGCCAGTTCATTGGCTATATTTAAGAGGGAGTTAGATGTGGCCCTTGTGGCTAAAGGGATCAGGGGGTATGGAGAGAAGGCAGGTGCAGGATACTGAGTTGGATGATCAACCATGATCATATTGAATGGCGGTGCTGGCTTGAAGGGCCGAATGGCCTACTCCTGCACCTATTTTCTATGTTTCTATGTTTCTATCGAAGTCACCCTGCATCCTCATAGCATCATCTTCATGGTTCACACTGCCACCTAGCTTTGTGTCATCTGAAAATTTGCTAATGTTACTTTTAATTTCTTCATCTAAATCATTGATATATATTGTAAATAGCTGCAGTACCTTATGGTACCCCACTAGTCTCTACCTGCCATTCTGAAAGGGACCTGTTAATTCCTACTCTTTGTTTCCTCTGCCAACCAATTTTTTGTCCATGTCACTCCCCTACCCCCAATGCCACGTGTTCTAATTTTGCAGTATTGCCGTATCTTTAAGGTAATATCTGGCAGTTGACTCACGGCAATTCCGGCAGGGTGCAAGGCCACCAAATTCAAATGATGTTTCCTACCACTTCAAGCAGGGTGCAAGGCCACAGAATTCAAGTGCAGTTTCTTACCTCTTCAAGCAGGGTGCAAGGTCACCAAATTCAGGTGCAGTTTCATTCCACTTCAAGCAGGGTGCAAGGCCACCGAATTCAAGTGCAGTGTCCTACCACTTCAAGCAGGGTAAAGGCCACTGAATTCAAAGGCAGAGTCTTACCACTTCAAGCAGGGTGCAGGGCCACCAAACTCAAGTGCAGTTTCCTTCCACTTCAAGCAGGGGGCAGGGCCACCAAACTCAAGTGCAGTTTTGTGCCACTTCAAGCAGGGTGCAAGGCAACCTAATTCAAGTGCAGTTTCATACCACTTCAAGCAGGGTGCAAGCCAACCAAATTCAAGCGCAGTTTCATACCATTTCATGCAGGGTGCAAGGCCACCACATTCAAATGCAGTTTCATAGCATTTCAAGCAGGGTGAAACCACCATAGAACCACCATAAAACCACACAAAACACCACATAAACACCACACTCATAGTTCAGTAGACATCCAGTGTGTTTAGTTGATTCACAGCTCAGACAGAGTCCTGACCTCTCCCTACCCCATCTTGCAGAGACTGAGCCATACCCGCACTTCTGGGTTTTATAGTCCCTCCCCCTCCCACCAGCCGGGGCAGCAGAGAGAATGTCAACATTTTTTAAACATTAATAACTCTTTTATTTTTCACCGATCGGAAACATCCTCTTGTCCTGTGCAGTGGAGGAGGACTCTGAGTAAGATGGCCAAAAATCACAGCCGTAAGTGGCAGCGTTTTTTCAAAAATCATGAAACAGAAAAACAGGAAGTGGTCAAAATCTTACTTTTAGTAATATAGATGATGATAAAATGGCATTAAGTGACTAAGGCCAACCATAGGAAAGTAATGAAAGTGAAAGAACAAGCTGCACAGTGCATTTTTAAATGCTATATAATCCAGGTTCGATTTGACCTGGAGTCAGCAGTTACCATGTCAGCAATCATTTCCAGGTATAATTTTGACAATCAAAAATTTAGATCAGTCACTGTGGGGCATCATCTGCACAAGTATGCCTTAAAATGTCCTAGTGTCGGGCATGCTCGTAATAGCATCATTCATCATACAATAAATGGTTCCACTCGCACTTTGCAACAATTAGACCTCAGAGTACAACACAACAGCCACAGTGGAATCATCTCATGAGAGCCAAGAGCGCATTTTTCTTTTCTCACCATTGTAAGGACCAATTTGGTGATGTCAGGACATTTGGCTGGTCGGCCTGATAAATGACTGCAGATTGCTCAGTCAGCTTCCAAAGCCGCAAATTGGACTACAATTAATATCTGTTTCTCTCATCATTCTCTCAGTTTGAGTCGCTGCCTCAAAAAGGCAGCCAACATCATCAAAGACCCACACCATCCTGGCCACACACTCATTTCACCATTGCCTTCGGGAAGAAGGTACAGGAGCCTGAAAACTGTAACATCCAGGTTCAGGAACAGCTTCTTCTCTAGAGCCATCAGGCTATTAAACACAACACCGAATAAGCTCTGAACTACCAAGACTATTATTACTCTCTAGAGTTTAGGAGATTGAGAGGGGATCTTATAGAAACGTACAAAATTCTTAAGGGGTTGGACAGGCTAGATGCAGGAAGATTGTTCCCGATGTTGGGGAAGTCCAGGACAAGGGGTCACAGCTTAATGATAAGGGGGAAATCCTTTAAAACCGAGATGAGGAGAACTTTTTTCACACAGAGAGTGGTGAATCTCTGGAACTCTCTGCCACAGAGGGTAGTTGAGGCCAGTTCATTGGCTATATTTAAGAGGGAGTTAGATGTGGCCCTTGTGGCCAAGGGGATCAGAGGGTATGGAGAAAAGGCAGGTACGGGATACTGAGTTGGATGATCAGCCATGATCATATTAAATGGCGGTGCAGGCTCGAAGGGCCGAATGGCCTACTCCTGCACCTAATTTCTATGTTTCTATGTTTCTATGTATTATTGCACTATATTTGTTTATTTATTGAGTATGTGTGCATGTGCATATATATATATATTCACACTGAACTTTTTTTTCTCCCATTATGTACTATGTTTACATATTCTGCTGTGCTGCAGCAAGTAAGAATTTCATGGTCCTGTCTGGGACATATTACAATAAAACGCTCATGACTCTTGATCTGTGCAACACAATAGTATTATGAGTTTCTTGGTGATGGCACAACGACAATAGTCCATGGCTGCAGGCTTTGGAATAGGCGCACTGGACAACTGAGCGGATTATGGGCATCTCACGATAGAAGGCAATGACAAACCCATCTCTGAAGAAGCTGTTAAAAAAAAATGGTCTTCTTGCCCACGGTCTTACCGAGACCTCTTTGAAGAACAAGGCATTTGCAAGCTCAGGTTTTAAAACCATCAGCACCACTGCTTGAAGTGTTGCAGGAGAACCTCTGGCCCATGCTCACGCTTGGATTGTTATCTCACCGTGGAGGTCAAGATCATTCCTGATTTTCCATCCACTGGATCACTGAAGTCAGGTGCAACACATCCTTGCTGTGGCTTTCAGTTTACTGCTCACAACCGCATCAGAGAGTTTCACCAAGATCCGGTACTCATGGAAGGAAGATTCCTACTTTTCATGAAGAGAATACAGCATCTTGGCACTGGTATTTTCGAACATTGCTGTCTTCCTGTGAGATCTATTAAATTGACCAGTAGGTCCTTAAGAGCTCCGTTATATGATGCGTATCTTCTTATCAACAGAATTTGTTTCAAAAACACCCTAAATCTACAATTGGTTGCATGTCATGAAAGGAGATGAAGAATGCCATATATCCTGGCAGCTCCTTTATACTGAGGAGCAACACTCCACACATTTTCAGTAGTCAGCATTCCTGGAGAGAAGAATAGGGTCATGCAGCAAGGAAACAGGCCCTTCTGCCCAACCCATCTATGCTGACCAAGAAGTCCCGTCTAAGCTAGTCCCATTGACCCACATTTAACATATCCTTTTGAACCTTTCCAATCACGTACCTATCCAAATAACCTGGCCCTCAACACCAGCAAAACCATGGAACTGATTGTGGACTTTGGAAGGAGCAGGAGGGGGACCCACAGCCCCATTTATATTAACGGGTCGATGGTTGAAAGGGTCAAGAGCTTCAAATTCCTGGGCGTGCACATCTCTGAAGATCTTTCCAGTTCCGAGAACACTAATGCAATTATCAAGAAAGCTCATCAGCGCCTCTACTTCCTGAGAAGTTTACGGAGAGTCGGTTTGTCAAGGAGGACTCTCTCTAACTTCTACAGGTGCACAGTAGAGAGCATGCTGACCGGTTGCGTCGTGGCTTGGTTTGGCAACTTGAGCGCCCTGGAGAGGAAAAGACTACAAAAAGTAGTAAAAACTGGCCAGTCCATCATCGGATCTGACCTTCCTTCCATCGAGGGGATTTATCGCAGTCGCTGCCTCAAAAAGGCTGGCAGTATCATCAAAGACCCACACCATCCTGGCCACACACTCACCTCCCTGCTACCTTCAGGTAGAAAGTACATGAACCTAAGACTGCATCAACCAGGTTCAGGAATAGCTACTTCCTCACAGCCATCAGGCTATTAAACTTGGCTCGGACAAAACTCTGATTGTTAATAACCCATTATCTGTTATTTGCACTTTATCAGTTTATTTATTCATGTGTGTATTTGTTTATATTATGGTATATGGACACACTGATCTGTTTTGTAGTAAAGGCCTACTATGTTTTGTGTGCTGAAGCAAAGCAAGAATTTAATTATCCTATCAGGGACACATGACAATAAACTTACTTGAACTTGAACTTGAACTTAAATTCCTAGCGTGCCCAACTGCTTCCCATAATCAAGCTCTCAATCCTGCGAACATCCTCGTAAATCTTCTCTACGCTTTTTCCAGCTTAATGGAATCATTCCAATAGCAGTGTGACTAAAACTGCGCACATTACTCCAAGGCAGAAGATGGAGGCAAATACTCCAAGTGTGGCCTCACCAACAAATTTACACCTGTAACATAGCGTCACAACTTCTATACTCAATTCCCTGATTGATGAAGGCCATTGTGCCAAAAGCCATCTTCATCACAACATCTACCCATGACACCACTTGGAAAAAACTGTGTATTTGTACTCCAAAATCAACCTGCTCTATAACACTGCCAAGGGCCCTACGGATTGTACTTCCGGTGGCGCTGGTGCCAGCAGCCTCCACCTTCAGCCGGGTATCTTTTTGTTTTTTTGTTTCCTTAGTTATGTCGAAGTGTGTTTTGTATGATTTTTTAAATGTCTTTATGTGGGGGATGAGGGCACGGTGCGGGGGATACCGTCCTTCAGCCGCTTCCTGGTGAGGACGCGACTATTATTCGAGTCGCGTCCTCGCCCCCCCCCCCCCAGCGGCCTACCTGGATTGGCGCGACCTTTCCTGCCGGGATCGACCGGAGCTCCAGCAGCGGCGGGACAGCGCTGATACATCGCGGGGCTCGCGATGCCTTACCGGGGGTCGCCGTCTGGAGCCCGGAGTGCTGGACCTGCTGCACCGACATCATGGAGCTGCGGTTTGCGGAGCTCCCAACGCGGGCGGCGCTGACTAACAACGCGGGGTCCTGCGACTCTGCCCGGCTCGACCTGCACACTCGGGAGCTGCGGACTCTGGCTGCGGGAGGCGGCTGATCGGGAGGTCCGGGCCGCTGAGGAGGAGGATGCTCACCATCGGGGTTCGGCGTCGGCGTTCCACCAGCCCGGCGTGAGGGCCTGAACATCGGGCCGCCCGGTGCGGCGACTGCGGGTGCTCGGAAGGCCCCGACCACGGATGAACATCTGGGAAGATCGGAGGGGAGGCTGGCTGGACTATGGTGCCTTCCTCACCTTGGTGCCACTGTGTTGTGTTGTGTCGTGGACTTTCTGTGTTTGTGCTTTTTTTTAAATTTCTATTTTATTTTTTTAATATGTTTTAATATTTATTATTTATTTATTTTTATGATACTGACTGTAAAGGGAAATTCATTTCGTTGTCTCTAATTGAGACAATGACAATAAATTTGAATACAATACAATTGAATACAATACAATTCATTATGAAGGTCTTGCCATTGTTTGTCCTCTTATTTATCTGACCTCACATTTATCTGAATTAAATTCCATTTGCCATTCCTCAGCCTACTTGCCCTGCTGATTAAGGTCCTGCTGTAATTCTTGATAACCATCTTTGGTGTCTATGATATCACCTGTTTTAGTGTAATGTGGAAACTTACTCATCATGCCGTGTATATTCTCATCCAAATTGTTGACATTGATGACAAACTGCAAAGGGTCCAGCACCAATCCCTGAGACACACAGGCCCGAGTCACAAGCCTCCAGTCCAAAAAAAACAACCTTCCACCACATCCCTTTGCTTCCCCAAGGGACTACGATCCTGAGGAACAACAGTCACTTTCGACTTACGTAGCTCTTCACATCAACCTACTTCTCCAACTAGCAACTGAGCACTGATGCAATGAGAGCCCTCAAAATACCATGATATTTATGGAACATAACACTGGTCTCCTTAAGATGAGATTTGGTTGCCTGTGTCAGTCCTAGGGCACTGAACAATACATGTCAGCAACCCCAGAGATTCCATTGTTGTCATGTGTTGTCCACTACACATCTTCGCAGTCATCGGAGAGCATCAGAGAGAGGACAGAAGGAAATGCTGAGCTCAAGGAACAGGAGGTAGGACTTGATTGCCTACAATATCAACAGCAACTAGTCGATGATGGAGGCAAACAGAGATGGCCCAGCTCCACATCAACAGCATTTTCTCCCAGCTGAGTGAGGGGGGTAGGTATTTCCCATATAGACTGTAAGAGGCTCTCCGATAGATTGTCATCCCTCCGAAGGGACCTGTAAAATCATGGATTAAAATCTAATCCAATGACCCTTTCACACCAATACAGCACAGCAGTAATCGCCCACATATAAATAACATGACATGCTGCTGTGAGGTTCACCTGCACTAATTATAAAACATCATTGAATGAATCCATGCTAAAAATACTTAAATGGCTTGCCATTTAGATCTTCATATTTCTTGATGAATGACATTTTCATGAAAAATTCTGGGCTCTGCATAAAATACACCTTCCTCAAAAAGACGCAAACAGTTATTGGGAGCGTGAAATCTTTACACTTCTGTTCAACATCGATGATGGCTAGTCACTTTTACAGCCAACACATCACACTATATTGATCGGATTGATAAACAATCTGGAGGGAGATGAATTGAGGGGCCTACATTTCAAGATAATTGAAATGCACATTGAACAGTAAAAAATCCTTCAAGGAGCTTTAAGTGAGATTCATCTTAAGCCATTGCACCATTGATCCTTTCAAGGCAAGAAATGGGAAGACATTATAAAGCTTCAGCGATAAGAACAATGAATGTTCGCAAAAGCTGGGTCTGTTCCTTGTGGTAGTAGGCTTTCGTGCACAAACAAAACTTCCGACCCACATTTTCTCCCTGATGTTGCAGCGTTTAGGGGGACTTTAAGAGAACAGACAACATTTCAGGGTGAGGTATTGCCAAGGCCAAATGGTGCCATGTCTATGTCACTTTTCTCTGCACATTGATCTACATAATATGCCTCCAATATGCACAAGAATTTTAATAGTATTTTGGAAATCATTTGTAACAAAGCAAAATCAATTAATAGGTGAACAGAAAATCACAACATCCATTCACAATATTGTACACCCTGGTAACATTCCTACTTGACAACCTTATACAGAGGTGTTACTATCCTGAAAGAACATTCATACCATTAAAAAACAGTGCTCTGATTTATAAAAGAGTGCAGAAGTCTCCTTGGTTGGAGTGATGTTGCTGTAATCCCATGGGATGGGCAGCTGGAGTGAGGCTCCTGCCTGTCCCTGTAGGATGAGCACGTGGAATGAGGGATATGGCTGGTCAGCCTAGGTCAGCCATTGCTACTTTAGAGCAGGCTTGATGGTCTAGTTGGCTTGTACTTTTTTGTGTTCTGCTATTCTTATCTCCATGGGGTGAAGAGGTTCTGTGAGAATCCTGCCTGTTTCCTTGAGAAGGATTGATGGAGTGAAGCTCTTGCCTGTATCCATAGGACATGGGATTACTTTGAGGGAGCCCCCGTTCGTTACGGAGCTGGAGCTGCCGACTGCGAGGGAATCCCCGTTCCAGCGCAGGTCCGCAGAACCAGCAGGTACAGCAAGCACTGGAAACAAAGGGGAAGCCTCCATTGTGTCCGGAAACGTGGCCGACGGGCAGGACTTCAGGTCAGAATGAAGCGCAGGGGACTTCGGCCCCCTCTCCCTACTATCCTACTGGCCAATGTACAGTCCCTTGAAATCAAAGTGGAGGACATAAGGGCAAGACTGCTTTATCAAAGGGAGCTGAGGGAATGCTCTGTGTTCTGTTTCACAGAGACATGGCTCACCCCCAGCTCCACAGACTCAGCGGTCCAGCCTGAAGGGTTCTCCATCCACCGTATGGACCGTACCTTGGCATCTGGGAAAGGGAGAGGAGGGGGCGTCTGCCTCATGGTCAACTCTGCATGGTGCTCAGACGTGGCAGTCCTGTCCAACTCCTGCTCTCCACACCTCGAACATCTGGCGGTGAAGTGCCGTCCCTTCTACCTCCCAAGGGAATTCACCTCCATTATCCTGACCGCGGTCTACATCCCACCCCAGGCAGATGTCCGTCTGGCACTGGAGGAGCTGCACGCCGTGGTCAACAAACACCAGACGTCTTACCCCGAGGCTGGGGACTTCAATAAGGCAAACTTAAAGAAATCGCTCCCTAACTTCCACCAACATGTCTCCTGCTGCACCAGAGGACCTAACACCCTCGACCACTGCTACACCACCATCAAGAATGCCTATCGTTCTATCCCTTGCCCTCACTTTGGTAAATCCGACCATACTGCGGTGCTGCTTCTTCCTGCCTACAGGCAGCAATTGAAGAGCACACCCCCAGAAGTGAGGACAGTACAGAGCTGGTCGGGGGGGGGGGGGGGGGGGGAAGAGGACCAACTGCAGGACTGTTTGGAGTCTGTAGACTGGGCAATGTTCAAGGACTGAAATGTGAAGAAATGTGTGGAGGACTGCACCCCTACAAAAACCTTCCGAGTGTTTCCCAGTCAGAAACCTTGGATGAACTTTGAGATCCGCACACTTCTGAAGTCCAGACACAGGGCATTCACTTCCGATGATAGAGTGGCCTACATGAAGACCAGATACGACCTTGGTAAGGCCATCAAAAAGGCCAAAAGGGACTTCTGCTCCAAACTGGAGGATGAGACAGATGTTCGGCAGCTGTGGCGGGGCCTGAATGCAATCACCTCCTACAAGGCGAAACCAGGAGGCAGCTCGAATGTCGGTGAAACATCACGCCCTGACAAGCTCAATGCGTTTTACGCACGCTTTGATAGGGAGAATACTGCTGTGCCTTCCCAAGCCCCCATTCGCTGTGATGGTATTTCAGTCTCAGTCACAGAGGCCGATGTCAGGAAATCCTTCAGAAGGGTGAACCACCGAAAAACACTTGGACCTGATGGTATACCCGGTCATGTTCTAAAAACTTGTGCAACTGGCTGGAGTTTTTAAGGACATTTTCAACCTCTCACTTCTGAGGTCTGAGGTCCCCACCTGCTTTAAGAGGGCATCAATTATACCAGTGCCCAAGAAGAGTAAGGTGACATGCCTCAATGACTATCGACCAGTTGCACTAATGCCGGTGGTGATGAAGTGCTTTGAGAGGTTGATCTTGGAGCAAATCAACTCCTACCTCGACAAAAACCTGGACCCACTGCAGTTCACTTACCGCCACAACAGATCAACGGTGGATGCGATCTCGCTGGCCCTCCACTCCGCTCTGGACCACTTGGAGAACAAAAACTCATATGTCAGGCTGCTATTCATCGATTACAGCTCGGCATTTAACACAATCATCCCCTCCAAGCTGGTTACCAAACTTGCAGAACTGGGTCTCTGCGCATCCCTCTGCAATTGGATCCTCGACTTCCTCATTCACAGACAACAGCCTGTTTGTATTGGTGGAAATGTGTCAGCCTCGATAACAATCAGCACGGGAGCCCCTCAAGGCTGCGTGCTCAGCCCCGTGCTGTACTCACTCTATACTCATGACTGCGTAGCCTGTCATAGTGCGAACTCCATCATCAAGTTCGCTGACGACACCACTGTTGTGGGACGTATCACTGATGGGGATGAGTCAGAGTACAGAAGAGAGATCGAGCAACTGTCCATATGGTGCCAGCGCAATAACCTGGCCCTCAACACCAGCAAAACCAATGAACTGATTGTGGACTTTGGAAGGTGTAGGAGGGGGACCCACAGCCCCATCTATATCAACTGGTCAATGGTTGAAAGGGTCAAGAGCTTCCAATTCCTGGGTGTGCACTTCTCTGAAGATCTCTCCTGGTCCGAGAACACTAATGCAATTATCAAGAAAGCTCATCAGCGCCTCTATTTCCTGAGAAGATTACGGAGAGTCGGTTTGTCAAGGAGGACTCTCTCTGACTTCTACAGGTGCACAGTAGAGAGCATGCTGACCGGTTGCATCGTGGCTTGGTTCGGCAATTTGAGTGCCCTGGAGAGGAAAAGACTACAAAAAGTAGTAAACACTGCCCAGTCCATCATCGGCTCTGACCTTCCTTTCATCGAGGGGATTTATCGCAGTCGCTGCCTCAAAAAGGCTGGCAGTATCATCAAAGACCCACACCATCCTGGCCACACACTCATCTCCCTGCTACCTTCAGATAGAAGGTCCAGGAGCCTGAAGACTGCAACAACCAGGTTCAGGAATAGCTACTTCCCCACAGCCATCAGGCTATTAAACCTGGCTCGGACAAACCTTTGATTAGTAATAACCCATTTTCTGTTATTTGCACTTGATCAGTTTGTTTATTCATGTGTGTATATATTTATATTATGGTATATGGACACACTTATCTGTTTTGTAGTAAATGCGTACTATGTTCTGTGTGCTGAAGCAAAGCAAGAATTTTATTGTCCTATATAGGGACACATGACAATAAACTCACTTGAACTTGAACTTGAACTTGAACATGTGGTAAATTAGACACAAAATGCTGGAGTAACTCAGCGGGACAGGCAGCATCTCTGGAGAAAAGGAATGGGTGATGTTTCGGGTCGAGACCCTTCTTCAGACTAGAATCAGGGGAAAGGGAAGCGAGAGATATAGACGGTGAAATAGAGAGATATAGAACAAATGAATGAAAGATATGCAAAAAAAGTGGTGTAGTCAGAGAGCAGGAAGAATTACACTGGGGGAGCAGCAAGATAGGATGCCGCAGAACTGTCCTCAGAGAAAGGAGGAGAACTTCTTCAAAGTAGACATACCTTAAAGCGATTTTATAGTAGAGCAGACGAAATGTGTAGGAAGGAACTGCATATGCTGGTTTAATCTGAAGATAGACACAAAACTCCCGCTGAGTTACTCCAGCATTTTATGTCTATTTTTGGCTTAAATCAGCATCTACAAATTTCTACATATGTGTGGTAAATGTTGGCTTTGCCAGAAACACCTGCATCCTGCAAAAATACTCACTTCCATGACTGGAAATCAATGCTTGAACATGATTTGGATAATGTAGAATATTTTTGTATTGAATTGCTGTTCTGCTTTCTGGTCAGCTAAAATTGGAAGATAAGTTAAATACTATGCTGGATGCTGCTTGCAATTGCTTACATCCTCAGTTATTTAAAAATATTTTTAATCTTGTCTCATAAATGTATTTTACTTGCAATAGGAACATATTCATGAGATTACTCTCTTGAGTCTTCTTAGAGCTTGGAGCAGGAAATGGGATCAGAAGCAACACATACCCACAGTACCAAAGATCTTAGAGCAGA
Organism: Leucoraja erinaceus; assembly: GCF_028641065.1. Lineage (NCBI taxonomy): Eukaryota > Metazoa > Chordata > Chondrichthyes > Rajiformes > Rajidae > Leucoraja > Leucoraja erinaceus. Next base: position 152,631,455 of record NC_073377.1, read on the forward strand.
GATCTTTGCACAGTACGTTCTGAGTGGACAGGAAATGAGACCAGATGTGTACCAGTTATGTAATCCACCTACTCTCGCCAGGAGACTGTGTTCTCCCCAAACACAGAACAAATAGAGCTGCAGAAACAAGGAACTGCAAGTGCTGGTTTACAAAAAAAGACACAAAAGTGCAGGAGTAGTTCAGCATCAGGCAGCATCCCTGGAGAACATGGATTGAGGGACATTTCAGGTCACGACCCTTCTTCAGACTCAGAATTCTTCGGATGGAATGAACCCCAAGATTGTTCCCATGGGATGGGCATGTGGAGCAGAACTCCTGCCTGTTATTGTGGGATGAGCAGGTGTAGGGAAACTATGAAGAAGTGTCCTGACCTGACTGACACTTATCCATGTTCTCCAGAGATGCTGCCTGACCTGCTGAGTTATTCCAGCACTTTGTGTCTTTTCTTCTTCCAATAAATTTAATCTGGCTATTTAAATTGATCTCACTTTGTATAAATAAAGAAGTAAGTTTGTAAGGGAAGCAAACAAACCCTTTAATTTACATAGAGCTGAATAAACTACAGCAGAAGGACGGCACAATGGCATAGCGGTAGAGTTGCTGCCTTATAGCGAATGCAGCGCTGGAGACTCAGGTTCGATCCTGACTACGGGTGCTGTCTGTACGGAGTTTGTACGTTCTTCCCGTGGCCTGCGTGGCTTTTCTCAGAGACCTGTTTCCTCACGCACTCCAAAGATGTACAAGTATGTAGGCTAATTGGATTGGTAGATGTAAAAAAAATTGTCCCTAGTGGGTGTAGGATAGTGTTAATGTGCGGGGATTGTTGGTCGGCGTGGACCCAGTGGGCCGAAAGGGCCTGTTTCCGTTCTGTATCTCTAAACTAAACTAAAGGAACGGGGAGGGCATGGGTCATCTCACCGATCAACTATAATTCTAGCTTTTGAACGATGAAATGAATACTGAACTCAGTCTGGATGTAACTGAGGAATAACTTCTCATTCATTATTCAGGAGGGTTAATTGTAAATTGACTCCCATGGTGATCATCAAGACATTAATATTTCTGCAGGGGTGATCCTGAAGCTGACATTCTTCCGCCTTACAAGTAATTCTGAAGCTGTACAAAATTCCCTTGAGATGTCTTTCAGTAAGACTGTGTGAATTCACGCAACTCTCATCCTCAAGGGGACAACTCTCCATCTCAGGGGACAGACTTCTGACCGACATACACTACAAACCAACTGACTCACATGGCTATCTGGATTACACGTCTTCCCACCCTGCCCCCTGTAAAGACACTATCCCCTACTCCCAATTCCTCCGCCTATGCCGCATCTGTTCCCAGGATGAGACATTCCATACCAGGGCATCGGAAATGTCCTCGTTCTTCAGGGAACGGTGATTCCCCTCCGCCACCATAGATGAGGCTCGCACCAGGGTCTCATCCATACACCGCAACACTGCTCTCTCTCCCCATCCCCGCACTCGCAACAAGGGCAGAGTCCCCCTGGTCCTCACCTTTCACCCCACCAGCCGGCAAATACAACACATAATCCTCCGCCATTTCCGCCACCTCCAACGTGACCCCACCACTCGCCACATCTTCCCATCTCCCCCCATGTCTGCCTTCCGCAAAGACCACTCCCTCCGCAACTCCCTTGTCAATTCTTCCCTTCCCTCCCCTACCACCCCCTCCCCGGGCACTTTCCGTTGCAACTGCCAGAAATGCAACACCTGTCCCTTCACCTCCCCCCTCGACTCCATTCAAGGTCCCAAGCAGTCGTTCCAGGTGCGACAAAGGTTCACCTGTATCTCCTCCAACCTCATCTACTGCATCCACTGCTCTAGATGTCAGCTGATTTACATCGGGGGGACTAAGCGGCGGTTGGGCGATCGTTTCGCCGAACACCTCCGCTCAATCCGCAATAACCTACCTGAACTCCCGGTGGCTCAGCACTTTAACTCCCCCTCCCATTCCCAATCCGACCTCTCTGTCCTGGGTCTCCTCCATTGCCAGAGTGAGCAACACCGGAAATTGGAGGAACAGCACCTCATATTCCGCCTGGGCAGCTTGCATCCTGATGGCATGAATGTTGAATTCTCCCAATTTTGCTAGCCCTTGCTGTCTCCTCCCCTTCCTTAACCCTCGAGCTGTCTCCTCCCATCCCCCCGCCCTCGGGCTCCTCCTCCTCCCCTTTTTCCTTCCTTCTCCCCTCCCACCCCCCATCAGTCTGAAGAAGGGTTTCGGCCCGAAACGTCGCCTATTTTCTTTTCTCCATAGATGCTGCTGCACCCGCTGATTTTCTCCAGCAATTTTGTGTACCTTCGATCTTCCAGCATCTGCAGTTCCTTCTTGAACACTCTCATTCTCAAGGGTTGTACAGGTCTCTCTACTTGGGTTATCCTCAAATTAATTTAGTTTTTAGTTTAGTTTAGAGATACAGAGCGGAATTAGGCCCTTTGTCCCAAGGAGTCCATACCGCCAAGCGATTGCCGAATATTAACACTACCCTACTCACACTAGGGACAATGTTACAATTATACCAAACCAATTTACCTACCGAAGATCTCGGAGAAAACCCACGCGCTCATGGGGAAAATATACAAACTCTGTACAGACAGTATTCATAGTCAGGGTCGAACCTGGGTCTTTAGGGCTGTAAGGCAGTAGTTCTACCGCTATGCTACTGTGCCACCCCTTGTTAAATTGTTAATTAAAAAAATAAATTGCTAAAGTATCTTTATTGCATTCAATTTGGAATTATCTTTCAAAATATGTTTTCTATTTCTCAACAAATAAGAATATGGATTACTCTAAGCTATATTGATGTCAGTTCCACTGTCTTGGTGACAGGAATTTAACCACTTGTTTTGAACTGCAACCCCAATTAGATGTAATATGGATGACTTAGCAGGCCAGTGCTCCAGGCTCATAGGCTAGCACAGTGATAAAAGTGGGGAGGGAGGTGACAACATAGTGCTAACAGTGGAGGGGATGGTGTTGAAAAAGCTGCTGACTTTCAGCGCTAGCAAGCTGGATCCAGTTCTGTCAGTGTGTAGTTTTCATCATCTCTCTGGGAGAACACAATGGTTATTTCCTTCCCCATGCTAAAGACAGATGTGTTGGTAGGTTAATTGGGCCACTTTAACTTTCTCCTGGTGTGTGGATGACTTGTAGAATCTGGAAGAAGGGGAAGTAGCGGGAAATGTGAGGAGAATAACATTTAATTTGTGTAGGATTAATGTAAATCGGTAAATGGACTAAGTACTTAATTCTGTTCTGCTACTCTCTGCAAGTCTAATTCCCGCTCCTCCATCATTACTGATAAAAACACAGGAAAGACACAAAATACTGGAGTAACCCAGCAGATCATGCAGCATCCCTGGAGAATGATTGCAGGGAAGCAATCAGTCTGAAGAAGGGTTCTGATCTGAAACATCACCCTCCATGTTCTCCAGGGATGCTGCGCGAGCCATTGAGTTACTCCAGTGTTTTATGCCGTTCCTTGGTAAACCGGCATCTGCAGTTCCCTGTTTCTACTAATGAAAACATTATTGACAACAAATGTTTGGTGAGGAATGACAATGAAAAACTCCCTCTACTCAACCAAAAAGGAAAGGAAGAATCCGACTACGGAAGCAACATTAGATATGAACCCGAAGCATCAGCCTGCCCTGTGGGGCATCGGAATTTATACTGAGAGACGTTGAGCTCAAAGTAGCAGTCAGTCCTGCACAGAGCCACAGCATTCCACTTACAGCTGTCTGGCAGATTCCATCTATCTGGCAGAAACCAAGAGGACAGATATTACAATCTTTTTGGTTCATTGACTGCATAATTTTACCAGCAATTGACAGATGCTCCCAAATTTAACATGGCCATCTCAGCCCAACAATGACATAGTCCTTTGATACGAAAGCATGGTGCTTCAGGATTACATCATTGGGAATAGCCTGCATTTTTAATCGATAGTCTGGCTCCAACTTATTCCCTGTGTGATTACCCCAGAAAAGAAAAGGACTGCAGCCAAACAAAGAGCAAAAGGATGCAGGAAACACGTTCCCGGTGTTGGGGGGAGTTCAGAACCAGGGGCCACAGTTTAAGAATAAGGGGTAAACCATTTAGAACAGAGATGAGGAAAAGCTTTTTCACTCAGAGGGTTGTGAGTCTGTGGAATTCTCTGCCGCAGAGCGCGGTGGAGGACAATTCTCTGGATGTTTTCAAGAGAGAGTTAGATAGAGCTCTTAAAGATAGCGGAGTCAGGGGATATGGCGAGAAGGCAGGAACGGGGTACTGATTGTGGATGATCAGCCATGATCACAATGAATAGCAGTGATGGCTCGAAGGGCTGAATGGCCTACTCCTGCAGCTATTGCCTATTGCCGATTGTCCATAATTGTTTTGGAGAAAAAGTAACTGCAAGTTCTGCAATACCTTATTCTTAAACTGTGGCCCCTGGTTCTGGAAGGGTCAAGAGCTGCAAATTCCTGGGGGTGCACATCTCTGAAGATCTCTCCTGGTCCGAGAACACTAATGCAATTATCAAGAAAGCTCATCAGCGCCTCTACTTCCTGAGAAGATTATGGAGAGTTGGTTTGTTGAGGAAGACTCTTTCTAACTTCTACAGGTGCACAGTAGAGAGCATGCTGACCGGTTGCATCATGGCTTGGTTCAGCAATTTGAGCGCCCTGGAGAGGAAAAGACTACAAAAAGTAGTAAGCACTGCCCAGTCCATCATCGGCTCTGACCTTCCTTCCATCGAGGGGATTTATCGCAGTCGCTGCCTCAAAAAGGCTGGCAGTATCATCAAAGACCCACACTATCCTGGCCACACACTCATCTCCCTGCTACCTTCAGGTAGAAGGTACAGGAGCCTGAAGACTGCAACAACCAGGTTCAGGAATAGTTACTTCCCCACAGCCATCAGGCTATTAAACCTGGCTCGAACATAACCCATTTTTTTCTGTTATTTGCACTTATCAGTTTATTTATTCATGTGTGTATATATTTATATTATGGTATATGGACACACTTATCTGTTTTGTAGTAAATGCCTACTATGTTCTGTGTGCTGAAGCAAAGCAAGAATGTCATTGTCCTATACAGGGACACATGATAATAAACTCACTTGAACTTGAACTTGAATCTTGATCAAAGCACAGTGCTGGAGGAACACAATGGATCAGGCAGGTAGTTATGGGTCAGGAATCCTTCATTAGAGTATGCAGAAAGGTCCCGACCCAAAACATTGTCTGTCCATTCCCTTCTCAATGTTGCCCAACCTGCTGACCAACCTGAAGACTAAATGTCTTCACTTTGTTTTTACTTTCCTTATGAGAACAGAAGATGCAGCACTACCTGAATATAGTTTATGGTTGTCTGATGAGTGATATTCTGTCACTTTCTGTTGAAATCTTTATTCCAGTTAACCCATCTAATCCAATTTACAGACAAGAGATTTCAACCCCAGATAGACACACCATGCTGGAATAACACAGTGGGACAGACTGCATCTCCAGAGAAAAGGAATAGGTGACAATTCGTGTCGGAACCTTCCTTCAGGCTGCACTGAGGAAGGGTTCCAACCCGAAACATCACCTATTCCTTTTCTCCAGAGATGCTGCCTGATCCGCTGAGTTACTCCAGCATTGTGTGTCTATTTTCGATGTAAACCAGTTCCTTTCTACAGGTTTCATCCACATATAGGTTGGCTCCAATTCTTAAAAAATTTGATTGTGAATTGAAAAAAACTAATTCTGAAATATACGGATAATGCAAAATTCTGGATTAAAAGATAAATTCACAACTTTGAAGAGGAGAAGGGAGCAAGCTGCATTCTAGAATGAGCTCGCACTTGTACTGTGAGGAATATTAGTAATCACAAAATATGCTGGTGCGTTTGGGTGGGAGGGGGGTTGGTTGGATTCACTAATTCTCACAATCTCTCTCAACACCAGTCACTTTGCAGGCTTCTTGCCCCATTCCAACTTGGATACATTCTCCCATCCACAGACTCTCTACCTGCTCCCATGCACCATACCCTCCGCCTGGGGTTGTGTTCACGTCCACTTGGTTCCATTATCATCTTGAATTGTGCTGTGCAACAGTGGAATTTTCTGCAGGGTATTTCTCTTACGATTTCAAAGCATGAAATAAAAGCTTTAAGAGATACAGCAAACATATAAGATTTGACAGGTTGTATTCCTTGGATAAACAAATGTGCACTACTTAGCTGTATCTAAGTATGGTTCAGGATCAGACACACCAAGGGACTCATTGGGTCAGTGGTACTGTGGTTTTATAGTTATTCATATCATAAATATTGCAAAATATATCCCATTTTCCTTTTCATTTTGTGCAAGAACCTCGTGTATCATATCATTTACATACTTGGAAACACAAAAGTCATGCTGATAAGAAATAGAGATACAAATGATCCCAAAGGCATGATACACATGTCATTCTGGATGAACCGCACATAAATATCTTCATCTGTTCTCTTTGAAGCAGAGGGCCAAGGTTTGCTTTCTGGCTATTACAGTTCAGTATATTTTAATTCCCTCACATTCAGGAACGCTGAGTAGTGGAATCAATTTAATAGTGAAAACCCCAAATAAAAACCTGTGTATCTGAACCAGTTGTTTTGTAATCCAGTTTGTTATTGAGTTCCTTGAAATCGTTCCCCATTACCTTTAAAATGAAAGGCATACAGTGTGCCGTAAACCTTTGTGGAAATTTCAATATCCATCCCTCTTAATTCAATAAAATTATTTCTCTCAAAATATTAGATCCAGTTGATGTACAGACACACCGTATTCAATTAGCAAAACCTCCTTATATATATCTGGAAAAAGCTGCTCCATGTTTTTTTTGGCTAGTTTTTGTAAACAAATGTCGCCAAAATTCAGAATTCCTTCTGTTTTCTTCTATGTACTCTAAGCATTTAGAAGTCAGTCTTGCTTATTAATTTTCCCAATCATTATTCTCTTAATTTATCTCAGTAACGAGGACTTAATGAGCTTTACATTGGAACATTGTATGAACACATGTAGAACCTTACAAATACTAGCATTATTTCAGAATATAAATATTGCTGGGTATCGGTCAGACTTTGCATTTCATTTTGTACAAAATCCGTTCACAATCTTGGAAACACGAAAACAAATACATGCAAATTAAAAAAAAACCTAATAGGATTGCTCTCAGAGGTTTAACATACGTGTCTTTCTTGCTGAATCTTCCACAAAAAGTGACGAGATGTCTTCGTCCACACCCACGTCATTCTTGGCAATACAGGTATAAGCTCCAGTATCTTCATAGCGCACATTGCTAATGTGCACTGCACTTCCATTTGCTAGAATTAAAAAATATATGTCACAACATATATTTCCATCATTTCAATTACTGAACAGGCTATCTGATTAGGAAATGTTGCTGGGAAATTGGATATTGTGATATTTTTTGGCACGCTGAAACTGTTCTGCATATAACTCTAATGCCCTGTCAGATCCCTTGAAAAATGGTCAAAGTACATTTGAAACGTGTTCTTGTGGCTTACGCTCAGAAACATGCAGCAAAACGGGACCTGCAGAGTTCCCAATGGGACCAAACCCAACTGAACTCCGACAATCTTCAGCACGCCAGTGCAAGAAGGACGTTAGCCCTTAAAGACACACTCTCCGTGACAGACATCCAAAATCTACATTGTGGTTCCCAGGGCAGAAACAGAGCTCGGGGGGAGAGATGGAGAGAGTCGCCGCCATCTCTGAAAGGGACATCGAAGGCCTCACCAAGGAAGGAGTGAAATGATCCAGTGCAGTTGGGAAAACATGGAGACCCACAATGTTCATTCACGGAAGGGACTGATGGAAATGGATACAGTGGTTTCCTCCAGGTTTGAGAAACCCCACTCATTCAGTCAATGGAAGAAATAGGTTTCATGTCTCACAACATATGTCAGGGTGAACTGCTTAGTTTAGTTTAGTTTAGAGATACAGCATGGAAACAGGCCCTTCGGCCCTTCCCCGAGTCCATGCCGACCAGCGATCCCTCTTACTGCACACCAGGGGCAACCTATACCGAAGCCAATTAACCTACAAACCTGGAAGACAATTAACCTACAAACCTGTACATCTTCGGAGCGTGGGAGGAAACTGAAGCACCCGGAGAAAACCCATGTGGTCACAGAGAGAACATACAAACTCCATACAGACAGCACCTGTAGTCAGGATCAAACCCGGGTCCCTGGCGCTGTAAGGCAACAAATCGCTGCACCACTGTGCTGCCCAAAATGCTCCACATTGAAAAGTAATTCTGTAATTGGATCAGAGATTCCTATTGATGTGTTGTGATCAGTGAAGGTAGACTGCAAAGAAGCCTCTGGGGGATTATTATGAGATACATTGGCTAAGTATTGGGGAACTATGATGATGCTAAAATTTGTTGTGTGGGATTGTTCCCTCCAAGTTCATTCCGGCAACAATTTAACATGCATCTATCAAGGAATAACTGATAGCCCGTGTAATAAATGTCTCTTTCCTCCTCCCTGCTGGGATTTTTTTGCCGGTAGCTTTGCTCTAAAATCATGTTCCAGAGAGGACTAATGGTATTTTCATTGTCCACTATTGTACTTGTACATTTTTCATAGACAGCTGTAGTTGAACCATGAATGAGACCTAGGAGCCAGGGAAGCAGATGCCACTCCTTTTTTCAGGACCTTTCCCTCGAGACAGTGCTAGTTCAGGAAAATACTGGCTGTTTGCCCTCCTCCCCACCCCACCCCACTGAATATGAATGCAATTGTTGAGGAAATATCTGGATTATTAATGACAGCCCTTATGGGCACATGTGCATTATGGGCATTTGTGCAGTCAATGGCTGCCTGTGCTCATGTGAAGGCAGGAATGCTGGGAAATCACAGCACCGAAGATGCCACCTGGACAAGCATATGAGCATGTGATTGGGTGAACTCTTTAATGCTACCGAGCCCAGCAAATTGGGAGGCACTACACATCTGCTTTTGTGGCTTGTAAAAAAAGATCAGAAATTCACAGTCAAGATGAATCTGGCTACCATGGAAAGAGCAGTCCACGCAAGTGAACATGGCAACAGTGTCCCTGGAACATGCCACACTGACACAATGATGGCAGTCTTGGAAAAAATGAGCTTGTGATCCCATTGTGTTGTCCTGTGTCCTCCCACATTCCACCATGAATGGCAGTATCCGATTAAACAGATAATGGGAAATGTGGACTCATCATCTCCCAGTCCTGAATGAAGTGCTAAAGACAAAGCTGAAACATTCACAACCATGTTCAGCCCTAAGTGTAGAATGTATGGCCCATCTCGGCTTCCTCCACCATCTCCAACCATCACTGTGAGATGGTGAGATCTCCACCATCACAGTAGCCAGTCTTCAGCCAATTTGATTCACTCTGCATGACATCAATACTTGAGAGCACCAAATGCAGCAGATACCAGTTCACAATGTAGCACTGACCTTGGATCCAGAAGCAGCAGGTCAGTGCTCCAGAAGCAGCAGGTCAGAAGCAGCGGGAGGCGCTACAGGTCTCTCCGTTGCCGAACCAGCAGGTCGAGGAACAGCTTCTTTCCGGTGGCTGTCACTCTACTCAACAACGTACCTCGGTGACTGCCAATCACCCCCCCACCCCCCCCCGGACACTTATTATTATTTATTCAAATCGTTGCTATGTCGCTCTTCCAGGGAGATGCTAAATGCATTTCGTTGTCTCTGTACTGTACACTGACAATGACAATTAAAATTGAATCTGAATCTGAATCTCAGCAGCTCCTAGCTGTATCATTACAATTACCAATTCAAGAAAGTGCAAGAAAAAAACAATAAAAACAGGGAAGGTTGGCAATAGCCAGCAGATCAAGAAACATAGAAACATAGAAAATAGGTGCAGGAGTAGGCCATTCGGCCCTTCGAGCCTGCACCGCCATTCAATATGATCATGGCTGATCATCCAACTCAGTATCCTGTACCTGCCTTCTCTCCATACCCCCTGATCCCTTTAGCCACAATGGCCACATCTAACTCCCTCTTAAATATAGCCAATGAACTGGCCTCAACTACCTTCTGTGGCAGAGAATTCCAGAGATTCAACACTCTCTGTGTGAAAGAAGCATCAGTGAAACATCAATAGAAAAAAAACCACAGGATTTTTACTTGAGGTCAGTGACTTCTCATAAGAATGTTCTGATGAAAGAACAACCACATGGAACAAGATTAAGTCTTTTTTTTTCTCTAATTATGCCTAACCTGATGAGTTCTGCCAACATTTTCCATTATTATTCCTGATTTACAATATTTGCAGGTTTTTGTTTTCATTTTTGCAATGAATAGTGTAAATGGTCTTTGTACATTATGTTCAGAAAATTGGATCTAATCTAATTCAGTAAATTAGTCTAATTTCAGTCAACAGCTACATAATGCAAAGTGTCATTATCCTGGCTATCAGGTTGTATCCACTCACGAGAACAATGCTCACAGATGCCAATATGGTTCATCACTATCATTTCTGTATGGGAAGGGGAATTAAAATGTTTGTCACTGGGAGTTTGAGTAGGTCTAGTGCACAAGTATTCGCCAAAACGGTCATCTTGTTTATGCTCAGTAGCATGCTTCATGAGGACCATGTTATTCATATGGCCAAATCCTTTGGCTCTTATTGTCACAGTGGCTCTGTAGAGAGGAGGTATGGAGAAGGTTCAGAAAATTGATTCCTGGGAAAAACGATTTGTCTAAAGTGTAAAGGTTGTACACTTCGTAGAAGTTTAGAAGACTATGAAGTGATCTAATGAAAATGTAGGATTTTCATTGGAATTGACAAGATAGTTACAAAGAAGATGCCTCCTCTTGAGTAAGGCATAGAACTAGGTAGAATTGTTTCAGAACAGGGTTTGTCCATTTAAGACAATGACATGGAGAAATATTTTCTCTCAGAAGTATCATAGATTTTTGAAACTCTCCATCCCAGAAAGCTGTCATAGTCAAATATGTATTATTTTGGGATTCTAAGGGAGACAAGGTTAATGGGAAAGACCAGAATGTAAATCTGAGGCAGAATTGAGAGGCCTTGTAGCCTACTCCTACTCTTACTTCATAGTCACTTGAATAGGATTGGAAAGCTCCTTGGTTCTCCATGGAACAAAAGAACATTAAGAGGAGATTTTGGTTAGATGCACATATAGTGGATACAGAAAGGTGAATTAGTTCCTATCCCCATTTGTTGATGGTTTGAGGACAGGTTCAATTTGATGGGCCATGGCGCAGAGGATTGAGGGGGGGCATTTTTAATTTACACGGAGAGGTATGGTACCAATTGAGATGGTGAAAACCTAGTCAATTAGGGCTTTCTAAAGGGAATTGGATAGGTACTTCATTGAAAATAATTTGCAGAGGTATGGCAAGCGACCAAGCAAATGGTACTCTATAATGTGCTTTGCAAGGAGTCAGAATGGAGTCAATAAGGTAGATTGCCTGTCCTGCATTAACTATCCTGCAGAAATTCTATGTTTCATGATTCAATTAATCCCTATAACCCTCATACCTCAGCTGAGAGGACATCTTGCGTCATAACCCTGCACAAGTCTCCGTCCCATTCAAGATAGCTCCCCACGTTTACTTGCTATGGATATTTTGGACAATGAATTGTCTGATTATGTTTATGTTCTGGCTGTACCTAATTTCAACGATGCCTGCTCAATCCTGTTTGCGAGGATAAATAATTGGAATTGACAGCTCTTTTGGAGAAAAAATAATCAATATTTCTGAGAAATTGAATTAATCTCTCTGCACGTCATGTCAATTTTTGGGAAGTTCTATAAAATTGGGTTGAAATTCAGAACAGCAGGTACGCACTGGGGGACTGAAAGAAAAGTGTGATGGAAATCCCAGCCACAAGAAAATTACAGAGCAATAGATTGAAAAAGAGGTGTAAAAGAGGCCTGAGATTGCTCATCATTCTTCAGAGTTCATGAGTTCAAAAAGAAGAAACAAATGCAGATACAGTATGTTCCAGGCCAGAGTTTCCAGGGTGACTCTTATGGGAAGATACTGGGGCAAGAATCTGGCCTACATTGCAAGGTTGTTGAAGTATGTGGGATGTGGCACATTCAAATTTTAAGAAGTGAGGAACAAAAGAATACATGAAAAATACTATAATGTAATACTCTACAGGAGTAATATAAAGGGACAGCGGTAGAGTTGCTGTCTTACAGCGCCAGAGTCCTGGGTTTGATCCTAACTAAGGGTGCGGTCGGTCCTGTGACCACATGGGTTTTCTCCGGCTTCCTCCTACACTTCAAAGACGTCAAGGTTTGTAGGTTAATTGTCCCAGTTGTGTGTAGGTTACCATATGGGGTGATCGCTGGTTGGCATGGACTCGGTGGGCCGAAGGGCCTATTTTCATGCTGCATCTCCAAGTCTAAAGTCTAAGGTAAAGTTTTGAGATTTTACATCTTCTAAATAAACAGTAAGTGTGTTTTTAAGATTACATTTGCTCATGCTGTTACTTTTAAGTACTTATTAAAATTTGGTACACACACACATTGTTAAATACAAGTAGAATATTTCTAGACATCTGCACCACGTTACCTTGCAGAGTAAGCTGCTTTGACAGTTTGGGAATAATGTCAACTCCATTTTTCAACCAGTTGATCATGGGATTGGGAATGCCTTCAGCGTGACATCTGAGACTTGCCGTCACACCTGGTTCACGAGCTTGGCTCTCTGGATAAACCCGAATAACTGGAGGAACTGCAACCAACAACAAACACTACAAGTTAGCGATTACTGTGCAGCTTTGAGATAATTAATGGAATCCTGTTCACAGTAAGAATTTGATGGGCAAGATGATCAAGTTGAATTCTGGGGAACATTTTTTTAAATCTAGCTTTGTCGCTAATAATACTGGCTAATAATACTGGTAACTATGTTAGCAAATTTATTACAGGTGTTACCTGCTGAATGTAGAATTGGTTTTCCTTGACTTTCTGAAATTTCCTATCATGTTAAACCGAAGAGAAGGAGAATGGGAAGCAGCAATGTTGAGATTTATTTACACTCTATGTAGAAAGGAAGCATTTTCTAGAATTAGAGTAGTCATGGACAACAACATGGCTGACCCAACAACATGGCTGACCCAACAACATGACAAGGTTCTAAATTGGGGCAAGGCCAATTTTGGAGGCATTCCGTTGAAACTTGCAGAGGTCAATTGGGTGAGTCTGTTTGCAGGTAAGGGGTCAGCTGGCAAGTCAACAGTGAGTTAGTAAAAGTACAGGGCTGAACATTTCTGTTAAGGTGAAGGGCATGGCTGGTAGGTTTAGGGAACCCTAATTGATGAGAGATGTTGAGGCTTTACTCAATAAAACGTCAGATTTAGGCAGTCGGGACCAAGGAAAATCCAAAGAGACTCTACAGGTATATTGAAAGTAAAAGGGTGGGCATGGAAAGAATAGCTCCCCTCAAATATTAGCATGGGGAACAATGGCCCATGGGCTGGAGCCACATCTACATCATTGAAAACAGAGATTGCAAATGCTGAAATCTTGAGGAAAAACAGATTGTCTGAGGGATTCAGCAAGTCAGACAGCATCTGTGGAGGGAAATGGATGGACAACATTTCGGACCCTTTTTCAAGATGGATACGGTAGAGAAAACAGGTAGAAAGAAATGAGTGGATGGGGTGGAAATGTAGAACCAGAGAGGGAATGATTGGTAGAGGAGATCAGGGGGTGGGAGGAAATAGGGGATCCGTAAGGGCTAGGGGTGGGTGATAATTAGAGGAAGAGGAGGAGGAGAGGAAAGGAACTGAGTGATGGAGGGCAGGGAATTAGAAAGAAGGATGTGCCTGAGAGGATTTGGGTCGATCCGAAGGAGAAGCATGGGTGGGTGGGGTGTTACTTTAAATCTTCATGACTCCCCAATTGGAATATGAGGTGCTAATTTTCTAGTTTGCATATGATTTCACTTTTGCAGTGTGGAGGCCAAGGACAGAGGGGTCAGTATGGGAAAGGTGAAGAGGAATTGAAGAATCTTGCAACCGGGAGCTCTGTAATGAACACACCAGCACACGTGAAAGTCACATCCAATTTTATTTTATAACCAATTATGAATGAATGAATGATACTTTATTATCAAGCTAATTATTATAAAGCTATTATAAAGCTATTTTAAACAAAATGAATTTAGGAATTAACTCTGTAAGTGTGCTTACGGGAGAAACATAACAATAACTACTTCATATGACTACCAGCTGCTAATTTCTTCTTGTTCGGGATTAGTATTGACAGAATAGTGACATGGTCAATCTCAGCTGACGTTTTTATATCCAAAATCAATTGGATGGCAGCACTTGCTAAAGATCACTAATTAGATTTTTTTTAACTAAATAATTGGTGATTTTATCTCTTTTTAGTATTCAGATGACAGCTCTCTGTAATGAACATGCAAGCACGCATGAAAGTCACAACTGCACAAAGTTATTTTTTTCTTACTTAAATGAACTTTTGTTAAAATAAGAAAATTCGAAAGGGTTGTGTAAATTGACAATTAGGTTGTTGAAAGTTCCCGAGCTGCGCTGCCTGTCACTGGAACACGTTTGGCTCAGCTGAGAATGATCTGCCAATCTATCACTTCATCTATTCATTGTATTGGGCTTACGATATGTAGAGAATAAAAATTTCACCAGTTGATTTAAAATTAGAGGTGAACGCTGCTCTGATCTTTGTGAGTGAATGAGAGTATTATGGTTGAAGACACAATAGCAGAGTACAGCTGGCCGTAAAACCTTCGTGTTTTCAACCTGCTTGAGTTAATTTTCCTACACCAATGCACACCCATTTCAATACAATACAATACAATACAATACACTACAATGCAATACAATAATACTTTATTAGCCAAGTATGTTTTGCAACTAACGAGGAATTTCATTTGCCAAATCAGTCATACAATTAAAAAGCAACAGAACACAAAAAATACATTTTAACATAGACATCCACCACAGTGGCTCCTCCACATTTCTCACTCTGGTGGAAGGCGAAAAAAATTAAATCTCTACCCTTCTTTGTTCTCCCACGGTCGGGGACCATAAGTTTTCTGTTGACGGGACGATCTTGACCCCCGTAGCCAGCAGCATTTAGGCCCTCTGCGTCGGGGCGGTCAAGCTCCCGCATCGGGGGGATGTCAGCTCTCCGTGCCGAGCGATCGGACCCCGGGTCGACGCTGGTCAAACCTTCTGCGTTGTTGGAGCTTCCCGACATCAACGGCCTCTCCCGAGGCTGCGAGCCCTTGATGTAAAGCTCGCAGGCTGCGGTTGGAATGATCCCAGGCAAGGGATCGGCTCCGATGTTAAGTCCACGCCCCACAGTTAGGTTCAAAGGAGTCCGAGCTCCAAGATGTCAGGCCGCACAGTGACTGGAGATACGATCCGGTAAACAACCGCTTCTCTGGTAAAGTAGTAGATTGAAATTTTATAACCACGACAGAGATGAGAAAAACTTTTTCACCCAGGGAGTTGTGAATCTGTGGAATTCCCTGCCACAGAAGGCAGTTGGGGCCAATTCACTGGATGTATTCAAGAGAGAGTTAGATATAGCTCATAGGGCAAAAGGAATCAGGGGATATGTGGAGAAAGCAGGAATGCGGTACTGATTTTGGATTATCAGCCATAATCATATTGAATGGCGGTGCTGGCTCAAAGGGCTGAATAGCCTATTCCTGCACCTATTTTCTATATATTTTCTGTCGACTTTTCTAATAATTAAGGATTAGAAACCCATTATATACCGTATAAGATGGTCTTGTTCTAGCATCACAGAAAATCCAAATAACAACAATTTTACTCAGATTGACTTGGTTCTCAAACTATCCGCAAAGCATTAATCATGGTTTTTTATGGCAAACCTGTTGATGAGCACCATGCATCATCAAGGGTAGCATTGAACATTGGTGCCCCACTGCCCTGCTCCACAGTACTGACACTGGTACAAAAAAGAGGAATCTGTGAGCAAGATAAAAACTGCTGGAGAAACTCAGCGGGTGAGGCAGCATCTATGGAGGAAAGGAGTAGGCGACGTTTTGTGTTGACACCCTTCTTCAGTCTGAAGAACTGCTACTCTTCCTACTCCTACTACTTTTCTCCATAGATGCTGCCTCACCCGCTGAGTTTCTTCAGCATGTTTTGTCTACTGCAGTTCCTTCTTAAACAATCTGTGAGCGAGTAGAAATATTAAGAATATGAGAATTGTATTGATTTGTTGGTTGTGAACAAGGCAGAAACAGCAAGGACAGGAGTGTAATTACAATGCTTTTAGAGACAAGCAAGGTATATTGTGTATTCTTGTCACTCTGCATCGTAGTGGGCCAATTGTACCATGTATATCTACTTGGTAATTGCAGCACAGATTACTTCTGAAATCTGACCTTTACTAAAGATGCAGTGACAATGTCTTTTTCTTTCAGGACAATGTTGAAGGCATAGCCTCTAACGTAAAAACTTCTGTATTTAGAACGTGCATCGCATTAGAATTATTACTGAACAAAGATGTATCAGGGAAGTCACAGATGATATTCAGTTTCAAAATACAGTTACCTTCAATATTAACTAACAGCTACAGCTTGACTAGAGACTATAATTTAACCTCTTCTAATTCATGCTTCCGAGGGTTATCAATTGGGTTTAGAAACATAGAAACATAGAAATTAGGTGCAGGAGTAGGCCATTCGGCCCTTCGAGCCTGCGCCGCCATTCAATATGATCATGGCTGATCATCCAACTCAGTATCCCGTACCTGCCTCTCTCTCCATACCCTCTGATCCCCTTAGCCACAAGGGCCACATCTAACTCCCTCTTAAATATAGCCAATGAACTGGCCTCGACTACCCTCTGCGGCAGAGAGTTCCAGAGATTCACCACTCTCTGTGTGAAAAAAGTTCTTCTCATCTCGGTTTTAAAGGATTTCCCCCCTTATCCTTAAGCTGTGATCCCTTGTCCTGGACTTCCCCAACATCGGGAGCAATCTTCCTGCATCTAGCCTGTCCAACCCCTTAAGAATTTTGTAAGTTTCTATAAGATCCCCTCTCAATCTCCTAAATTCTAGAGAGTATAAACCAAGCCTATCCAGTCTTTCTTCATAAGACAGTCCTGACATCCCAGGAATCAGTCTGGTGAACCTTCTCTGCACTAAACTGTACGCAATACTCCAGGTGTGGTCTCACCAAGACCCTGTACAACTGCAGTAGAACCTCCCTGCTCCTATACTCAAATCCTTTTGCTATCCATGCTGTCCTTTAAGTAGCTTTGAACAATATCACTCTGCAAAAGTGTAGCAGGGTTTTTATTTTAAGTCGCACTGTGGATATAATATCGGATGACTGTCATTGAAACATGCAGCTCAATGCTTCCTTTCCTGGAGCTCTTATAACACATTCAATTTCATGCAATTTATTGTGTCTCTCTTCTCTGACGGAAACTGACGAATGCAAGGACACCTGCAAAATTCCTTATTAACTTTATCAAATTCCTTTATATCTTTGAACTCCTTTGTAAAATTGCCTCATCACCTTCTCTGCTGGAAGAAATAACTCTCATGCTTTCATGACACAGAACGCTGTTAAAGATCATGCATCAGTTGGTAGCAACGGTAGCAATTTCACCACTGAGTCAAATGTTTGGGGGCTTTAGTTGTGATTTCAGAGACTCGAATACAAATTTTGGGAACACAAGAGGCCACAGACGCTAGAATGTGTAGGAAAGAACTGCAGATGCTGGTTTAAATCGAAGGTAGACACAAAATGTTGGAGTAATTCAGCGGGACAAGCAGCAACTCTGGAGAGAAGGAATGGGTGACGTTTCGGGTCGAGACCCTTCTTCAGACTGATGGTGGATGCTCGAATCTTGGACAAAACACAAAGCTGGTGGATCATGTCTGCAGAAGGGACATGAGCCAAAACATTAGCTGCCCATTCCCTCCCCAGATGACGCCTGATCTGCTGAGTTCCTGCAACACTTTGTAAATATAAATTTTGCCTGGTATTCCAATCCAGTTCCAAGGAGGGAAATGCACCACACTATTTAAAGGTGTCAAGAATCCCCAAAACATTTTGAACAGCCTAAAGTTGAACTGAGAGTTTCTAGGTTTGGAGTACAGTAAGCCATTGTTATAACAGACAATGGGTGGAAAAGTTGTCCGTTATTGCTTATTGGTTGCTATAACCGAGTAAGGTATTATCATTATATGTAGTTGAAGCAAAGAACTGCAGATGATGGATAATACACAAAAGTGCACAAAGTGCTGGAGTAGCTCAGCGGGTCAGGCAGCATCTCTGGTGAACATGAGAGATGACGTTAGGACCCTTCATCAGACTGATTTAGTCCATAGAGTTACTCCAGCACTTTGTGTCATTTCACCTCAAAGCTAGGTGCTGATACTACTGGTCTGCACCATCGAGCCTTCTTCACTGGCCACAGCATGGTCCAGTTGATGCGGGTCATTGTTGTGGCTCACGTCATAACCCCTGGCCATCAGCTCTTTCTTCAGGCTGCCGCCAATGACAAGAAGCGTCGCTCCCTCCCCTCACACCATCTGCCGCCTCTTCCTTTCTTCCGCCACTTGGCCCGCTCCCCCACTGCCTCCTCCACATCTACTTACACGTCCTCCAAGGTGGCGTATGTCGGCGACTCCAGGGGAGAAGTAGGAGGAGGAGGTGGCGGTGGAGGGGGGAGAAGCTCAGTGGACAGAGCAACGAGAGAAGGAGTAGGAAGCAGTGATGGACAGGCGAGCAGACAAAGCGACGGCCAACTGGGAAGAAGCATCAGCTGGTAACAGGGAAGGGAGCCTCATGATGACCAAGCGCACCGTTCTGTCGGTGGCAGCAGCTTGAAAAACACGCTGTCTCACGCTATAACGTGAGCTGCAACAGCTATGTCATTTTATTTATTTGAAGTAATACACTTATTTATATACATAGTGTGAAATTATGATTTGTTAGCCACACAAAATAATGCAAATGATGATTTAATTATTATTGCATATACGTTGGACATTTTGTCCTATGGGGTAAGCAGGGGTGGGGCTAGCATTGTTTGACATATGTTGAATTTTACATCACTTTCATTGGTTAGCTGTTATGCGAAGCACTGCAATCCTGTATATCTCACACATAAAACAATGTAAATCTTACCATGAATGACAGAACTGAAAAGTGTTATCCTTGTTTATGAATTTTGATGTTGAATTCTTTAAAATTGAGTGGGTTGGTGCAATATTGGTGCAATATACTGCTAACCCACAAATGCGTTGTTATGAGATATTCACATTTGAAAAATCCAAAAATAAAAATAAAAAGCAAAAAGGTGCCGATGTATTTGACCAACTTATCAGTTGAAATTAAATATGAAGTTTCTAAAGGTTATAGGGTAGTGGGTAAGTATCGTGTTAATGCATGTAACTCATTTGTCACAAAGTGAAGGTTAACACTATATTGGACCAACCCCCCTCAAATATATGTTAAATTGTATGGTAGCAATGTACATTATTCATGTCCAAAGCTCGCACTTCTGCATCAGTGTAAGTTTGTATATACTACATTTTATTACACTAATCTAGAATGAAAAGAATGAAAAAATATCTTAGCATGCGTTCATTGATATTTTATTCACAGTATTAAGATTTCATAGACGGAGAGAGAGAGAGAGAGAGAGGTTGAAAAAAAGAAAGAAAGAAAAAGGTAGCCCAACAAATAATTAAAGGAAATCACAAAAAATAAACTGGAGAAATGTGTGTGTGTGTGTGTGTGTGTGTGTGTGTGTGTGTGTGTGTGTGTGTGTGTGTGTGTGTGTGTGTGTGTGTGTGTGTGTGTGTGTGTGTGTGTGTGTGTGTGTGTGTGTGTGTGTGTGTGTGTGTGTGTGTGTTTATATACATAGATATCACACACATATATATAATGAATATATATGTGTTTATATTTATATATATAATTATAAATATAATTGCCTTTATGGTTTATGTACATGAGAAATAGGATAAAGGGAAAGAGAGTGTTGCTTTAAATCAAAGTTGTTCCTGATCCATGAGGGAACATTGAGATCTATTACCTTTATCTTGCCTCTCGCATACATACACAAACACACATTCATATCTATATTACTAAAAGTCTGATCTTGACCACCTGTTGTTCTGTATATTGATTTTAGAAAAAACGCTGCCACATATGGCTTTGATTTTTGGCCATCTTACTCAGTCCCCCTCCGCTGTGCAGGACAAGAGGTTTTGTCCCATCGATGAAAAAGAAAAGAGTTATTGGTGTTTACAAAATGTTGAGATTCTCTCTCCTGAAGGCCACGCCCCTTCGGAGGGACTATAAAACCCAGAAGTGTTGAGTGCCTCAGTCAGTTTCTGCAAGATGGGGGAAACGAGAGGATCATGTCTATCAACCTGAGCTGTGAATAACACTGAACACAAGTCTACTAAACTGTGAGTGTGGCTTTACTGACCTTGAGTGCCCTTAATGTGGTTTGAAAATGAAAATATGGTTGGTTTGAAATAAAGCCCAGCAAATGGTTGTTGGTGGTGGTTGCTTCGAAATAAAGCTCAGCAAATGGTTGTTAAACTTGACAAATTTCCTGTTTGCACTGTAATTTGATGTTAGATAAAACGCTACCACTCTGCTCATCAGGTGCAGAGGATTCTTCCCATCAATGAAAAATAAAAGTGTTATTAGTGTTTCTAAAATGTTGAGAACCTCACCCCAGTCAATCACACCATGAAAGCCACGCCCCTTCCGGGGGGAGGGATTATAACACCCAGAAGTGTGGGTGTGGCTTAGTCTCTGCAAGATGGAGGGGCAGGGGAGCAGGGGAGCAGGGGAGCAGGGGGTCAGGGGGTCCCGACTCTGTCTGAGCTGTGAATCAACTGAACACACTGAATGTCTACTGAACGGTGAGTGTGGTGTTTATGTGGTGTTTTATGGTGGTTTCACCCTGCTTGAAATAATATGAAACTGCATTTGAATGTGGTAGCCTTGCACCCTGCATGAAATAGTATGAAGCTGCACTTGAATTTGGTGGCCTTGCACCCTGCTTGAAGGGATTTGAAACTGCACTAGAATTTGGTGGCCTTGCACCCTGCTTGAAAAGGAATTTCAAGGATTAGCTGTCAGTCAACTGCCAGCCCACCAGCCGTGAGTGAGCTGCTACCCCGAGAATCCATTTGGCCCACAATGTCCATACTAGCCCTCTGGAAACCAGTACCTTCAGCCCCCAACACCCATACTAGCGCTCCGGAAAGCCCCCCCCCCCCACTGGCCACCAATATTGGAATTGGGGGAGAGGTGGAATATTGCATTGGGGGAACGGCCCTCCCTTGTGGACATGGGACCCAACGGGTCCCACTTAGTCTAGTATATATATATATATATATATATGTATGTATAGAATAAGTTATATTTGTGCATAGTTTGTGTTAGAGAAACACAGAAAAGAGGGGGGTGGGTAGGAAGGATGGGAGGGAAATGGGCAGAAACAGATAGATTAAGCAGGGAGGAAAACATTTAAAAAGAAAATGAACAAAATTATGAATTTGGTAGATGAGCTATATCACACAGACATTCTGTTCCCCCGCAACACTGATTACACTGCGAGAGGCATAACGGAAGTCGGGTTTCCTAAAATGGTGGATGTTCCGCTCCGTTGCATACTACACGTCAGTCTATTAGATTTTGCAGCAGTGGTCTATCTTGCTTCTATGATCTTTGCTGTCTTCTGTACGGTTTACGCGAGGCTAGTGTGGGCTCGGGTAAGGAGTCCCATCCCACGGTACCGTTTACAAATAACGAAGAGTTTGGATCACAGTGTTTGAATCAGTGCTTGACTGAACCAGACTATGGAAGGAGTTTTGTAACCGGAATCTACATCTCTGAACAAAACTAAACTATAGAGGATAGACATAAAATGCTGGAGTAAATCAGCGGAACAGGCAGCATCTCTGGAGAGAAGGAATGGGTGATGTTTCGGATCGAGATCCTTCTTCAGATTGGTTAGGGATAAGGGAAATGAGAGATATAGATGGTGTTGTGGAGAGATAAAGAACAATGAATGAAAGATATGCAAAAAATTAATGATGATAAAGGAAGCAGGCCATTGTAAGCTGTTGGTTGGTTGAAAACGAGAAACTAGTGTGACTTGGGTGGGTGAGAGATAGAGGGAGAGGGAATGATGGGGCTATCTGAAGTGAGAGAAATCAATATTCATACCACTGGGTTGTAAGCTGCTCAAGAGAAATATGAGATGCTGTTCCTCCAACTTGCGTTTAGTCTCACTCTGACAATGGAGGAGACCGAGGACAGAAAGGTCTGTGTAGGAATGGGCAGGGGAATTAAAGTGTCCAGCAACCGGGAGATCAGGTTGGTTCACGTGGGCTGAGTGAAGGTGTTCCACGAAACGATCGCCCAGTCTGCGTTTGGTCTCGCCGATGTATAAGAGTCCACATCTTGAACAACGGTTACAATAGATAAATAAACCATAGTACAATAAACTATAGAGGACATGGATCTTACCAACTAGCTAAGGATCGGAGATGGCATGGGAAGACTTGATAACAGCTGGAGAGGATAGGGATAGGATGAGGATAAGAGGTGAATGCGAGAAGGTTTTGTATTGTCTTGCCCTGGTCACTCTCTCTCCTCCCCTCTCCCATCAGGGAAGAGGTACAGAAGTTTGAAAATGCATACCCCCAGATTCAGAGCAGTTTCTTCCCGGCTGTAATTAGGCAGCTGAACAGTCCTCACATCAGGGGATATCAGGGCATAAAGGGGACATGACTTGAGAATGAAGGGACTGAAGTTTAGGGGTAACTTGAGGGGGAACTTCTTTACTCAGAGAGTGATAGCTGTGTGGAATGAGCTTCCAGTGAAGGTGGTGGAGGCAGGTTTGTTTTTATCATTTAAAAATAAATTGGATAGTTATATGGATGGGAAGGGAATGGAGGGTTATGGTCTGAGCGCAGGTATATGGGACTAGGGGAGATTATGTGTTCGGCACGGACTAAAAGGGTCGAGATGGCCTGTTTCCGTGCTGTAATTGTTATATGGTTATATGGTTATCAGCTAGAGAGCGGTCCTGACCTCCCATCTCCCTCATTGGAGACCTTTCAATGATATTTAATTGGACTTTATCAGACTTTATCTTGTACTAAATGACGTACCCATTATCCTTCATCTCTACACTGTGGCCGACTTGATTGTAATCATGTATAGTCATTTCTTTGACTGGATAGCACACAAACAAAAGCATTTTTCTTTACCTCGGTATAGGTGATAATAGTAAACTAAACTAAACTAAATGCTAGACAAGGTGAGTTTGGTAGCGCCATTTAAGGAAGAAAAGCTGAAGAAATAGACATGGCCATCTTGGCAAAGGATTGGTGGAGCTATATCTGATGGCTAATTAAGCATTTAAGAAAGAACTGCAGATGCTGGAAAAATCGAAGGTAGACAAAAATGTTGGAGAAACTCAGCGGGTGAGGCAGCATCTATGGAGCGAAGGAATAGGTGACGTTTCGGGTCGAATCCCTTCTTCAGCCTGATGTGGGCGGGTGAAGGTTTTGTATTGTCTCGCCCCGGTCACTCCCTCACCGGACTGATGCCTGTCAATTGAGACTAAAAGCTCTATAGAATTAGGTTTGAGACTGTAGTAATTGACGTGGGAAGATTCTTTCCAGAGCAGATGCAGAATTGAAATTGAAGTGGGCCAGAGATGGCCTTGTGATCTGAAACCAGAGTTATAGAATGCTAGTGAAACTAAAGAGGTGACATTAAATTGTCAATTTTCACTGTCACCCTACAAATGCGTGACTATTTGTTTTACAAAAATAAAATCAGAATTTGCTGAAAATATCAACATGGTACCATCATGACAGTTTGTAGCACTTCAATGACAGTAGCGTTATAACAAAAAATGCAACTGCTAAACAGAGATGTCAAGTTTTAAAAGGCATGAATTGTATAAACCTACAAACCTACCAAACAAAAGGAAAGAGCCCAACAAAAAGTAAATTCAACAATTGTGAATTGTGACTAAAATTGTGGGATAAATGATTTGTTTCCTTATTTGCTATAGAAGGTGACTTATTTTCAGAGTTTTGTAAATAGGGGAAAATAAAATAAGATAAACAGTATTGGAATTAAATTGATACCCTCGTGCTGTGGTAGAATTTAAAACGAAAAGTGAGAAGAACACTCTGACAGTGGCTTTGCAGATAAAAGATTAATACTTTTACTATTATGGTGATCTTAGCAGAAAGATGACAATGACTTCTGGGTGATTGTATACGCACAAGTGGTTCGCACAAATGCAGTTTTGCAGTCCTGGACAAAAGTCATCTATCTATACACAGTAGAAATGTGTGAATGTCATAGAGTCATAGCAATATACAGCATGGAAACAGGCCCTTCAGCCTAACTTACCCATGCCGACCAAAGTTCCCCATCTACAGGGGTAGCTGCAAGGGGAGGTGCAGCAAGACCTGGGCATCCTTGTACACCGGTCACTGAAAGTTGGCTTACAGGTACAGCAGGCAGTGAAGAAAGCTAATGGAATGTTGGCCTTCATAACAAGAGGATTTCAGTATAGGAGTAAGGAGGTTCTTCTGCAGTTGTATAGGGCTCTGGTGAGACCACATCTAGAGTATTATGTACAGTTTTGGTCTCCTAATTTGAGGAAGGACATCCTTGTGATTGAGGCAGTGAAGCGTAGGTTCATGAGATTGGTCCCTGGGATGGCAGGACTGTCATATGAGGAAAGATTGAAAAGACTAGGCTTGTATTCACTGGAGTTTAGAAGGATGAGGGGGATCTTACAGAAACATAAAATTATAAAAGGACAGGACAAGCTAGATGCAGGAAAAAAATTCCCAATGTTGGGCGAGTCCTGAACCAGGGGCCACAGTCTTAGAATAAAGGGGAGGTCATTTAAGACTGAGATGAGAAAAAACTTTTTCACCCAGAGAGTTGTGAATTTATGGAATTCTCTGCCACAGAGGGCAGTGGAGGCCAAGTCACTGGATGGATTTAAGAGCAAATTAGATAGAGCTCTAGGGGTTAGTGGAGTAAAGGGATATGGGGAGAAGGCAGGCACGGGTTATTGATAGGGGACGATCAGCAATGATCACAATGAATGGCGGTGCTGGCTTGAAGGGCCGAATGGCCTCCTCCAGCACCTATTTTCTATGTTTCTATGTTTCTACACTCATCTCACCTGCGCATATTTGGCCCATATCCGTCTAAACATTTCCTATCCATATCCTGTCCAAATGTCATTTAAATATTGTTAAATGCATAAAACAGAAGATCCTTTTAAATAGTGCACTGATCTAACATTAAGTGAACTGTGAAAAATACATTTCAAAATGTGCAAAGTGCATCCTTGGGATGTGCAATGTTAAACCATTATTTCAGCCTTGGTATTTAGTTATGTTATTCAACCACCCTGAAGATGGATTGCTATAGGTCATTACGCTATTTAAATTAATTGCTCATGCAGAAACACAATGCAATAAGGCAGTCCTAAGCAAGAGAATGTCATCTATAACTCAGCTGCAGTTCAGTTTGCTGCTTTGATGCCTTCTTTTTTTTCCCATTAATATTATTCACAGCACAAATGCCTTGCATTTTTATGATGAGTGTACTCTGCTCATTAATCATATTAAAGTACATGTCTCTTGTCTGTTGACTCAGCTTAATTATACCAAAACGAATGACATTGACCTCGGGTTACTGGCCACATCCCGTGGCTTTGAAATGTTCATTTGTTGTTGGCAATTCTTTACAGTATTTTACCAAAATGACTTCAACGTTTCTGATTGAAAAATTTTCAATAGTGGAATATTGATTTTCCTATGTAATTCTCTTTTATAAATAAAATACAACTGAACTCCATCGAAGGATAAATGAGTAGATCAAAATGAAACTATTCATAATGAAGACAGGGATTAGAACTCAAATGAAAGAGAAATGTACAAAGTAATTAAATTCATGCATCACAGAAATAAGGATTCTATTTCGGTTTATGGGAACACAACTTCAGAGATTTCTATGAGGGAACATGAATCTGAATTGTCTGCAAATTAGGAACTTTCATTTCTTTATTAATATAACCAGAATTCAATGTCAATGTCATCTTCAACAAAAGCCTTGTGCTTAAAGCCTCAATTCGTTAAATTATTCAAATACCAAGCTGGTGAGAGTCATGGTACGATCAATTGGAGATGATAATAAAGCTTTGCAGCTTTCAGATGTAAATTATATTCTTTTACATCAAGGAAAAGCTATTGCCAACATTTGAAAGGAGCTTTTCAATAAAGTCAACAGAAATCGCTCTGTTTAGTTGAAATATTTTGTAGATAGGAATGCAAAAAGGTTTAATTCTAGATATTTGCATCTCAGGAATTCAATCACAATCAATAGCTATTCAGATCATCATCGAAGCTCTTCCACGTTCTGCCCTTGATGGAGCCAAAGTTCATAGTGTGGCCATCCCATGTATCTAAAGACAAGGGGAGAGGCCTAACCAAGTGAGCTGTGGTTATCAAACAACATCCCTTTACTGTTTGCAAGTTGTAGGAGACTAGTAAATGGATGAACTCCCTTTGTGAGTTATCAGCCAGATCAAGCCCAGGAATGAACCCTGAGAGAGGACTCCAGTGAGTTAGACTGTATGGGTCCAATCAAACTAATAATTTCAATGTGCTTTTGGAGCCTTCTATGGTATATTTTTGTAGGATCGCATACTACACTGCATACTGTACAATGGTTAAAGTGCAGGTCTGAAAAGTTGAATTAGTACGTAATGAGTAACATGGATCTGCATATTTAGGCCTCCCCATTGGATTGCAACCTTGTCATTGTCGGGGAGCTTGTGTGACTCAGTGACCCCTAGAGCTATGCCAGTGGGAGATTCATCTGCTGTTAGGGTCTCCCATGCTGGACAGGTCGAAGGGTAGAGGGGAGGCGAAGAGCGATCCACTGGTCCTCCAGGTTGGAGGTTGAGCACAGGTCTAACAACCCTGACTCATAAAACAAATATGTTACAGAAACAGCAACTGAAGGAATCAAAACTATGGGTGTGATGGACTTCCAGAACTATCGACAGAACTAATCAATGTACTACAGGGCGTGATGGGCACCCAGAGCTATCGACAGAATGCTAGAGGGGATGAAACTACAAAATTCAAGGGGTTGGACAGCATCCAGGAATAGCCCGATGCCACTGGGGTCACAGCTTAAGGATAAGGGGAAAGAGAAGAAGAGGAGTGGTGAATCCCAAAACCACCAGGCGGGTAACTGTAGGCCAGTTCAGGAATGAAAACAATGGATCTGACCTGGGGTAGTGTCCAGAAGCTTGCCCAGAACAGACAGGAGTGGAGGACCTTCATTGCTGCCCTACATACCAGGAGGCATAATAGGCAGCAAGTAAGTAAGTATATTTAGGCAAACTTCCATTCGGGTTGCTCACCCATTTGCAAGTCTGGAATAAAAGTTGCATCAGATGGACTTTAAGCGTCAGGAGAATGGTGTGCCTTTCGTTGATTTTTAGCTACCTGTGTTTTCCCTGGTGGGACACAGCGATGCAGTGTTTGAAAAATGCACCTCCACTTTTGACCAGTCACTTTCTATCTTCCAAATGTTGAGAGACATTGATGCATTCATACTCCGCATTGTTGAATGTGTTCATAGCCTCGGTCTGTTACTGGCTTCCAGTTGCATCTCCCATCTCTACTTGCCTTCTGGCTAAACCACTATAAGTAAAACTTTGTGTCATGGGAAATCAGGTCGTCTTTATTGTGGTAATGATGAATTACACTTACCATTTACTTGCAGGATATGAGTCTGGTACAGTTTCTCATAGCCATCTGCTAGACAGCTATAGTTTCCCATGTGAGTTGTTGTTATCTTGGTTATATACAGTGAGCCATCATCTCCAAAATCCTAAGGGATAAAATCAGAGTTTTAGTGAAAATTGATTAAAGTGAACCTTGCATGTTTACTCACTATTATCTTCTTCTTATCGTGTTCACATACAAGATTAGAAGTTGTTCAGCCAGAGCTTAACACACTTCTCGGCATCTGCACAATGGTACTCACTATTATAGTACACAACTATGTAATACAAAATCAGACCTATAAAAAATCCTCCCTCATTTAACTTGATGCTACTTGAAAAACACTGCACAAATTTATTATTGAGAGTGCAAATCACTGCTAAGCAGCAAATTGAAGGTGATTACCTTCTTAATAATAGAATGGCTGAAGCACAAATGCAAAATTGTGAAGCATGGGTCAACAATGCTCCATCTTTAGAGCTGTCATAAATGTGACTGCTTTGAAATGAGGAATAATTTCCATTTCAATGTTGAACGGCAAATAGGAGCAGTGACTTTTTAATGCTCTGCATGGTAAATATATACCACTAGAAGAGACTTGGAGATCAGAAATAAAGGACACTAATGCCCCTGTCCCACTTAGGAAACCTGAACGGAAACATCTGGAGACTTTGTGTCCCACCCAAGGTTTCCGTGTGGTTCCCGGAGGTTTTTGTCAGTCTCCCTAATGGTCCAAAGTGGTTTCTTCTCATCCATATGCCTATTCCGGCGATTATTTTTAAATTATATACAAAACCTGCCGACACCACTTCAAAACCGAGCCACGACTAAAAATAGGTACTCTCTGTTTAAAAAAGTCGGTAATTCTTTTAGTCGAAACTTCTGCGATGCTGGTCTGAAGGTCATGTGCTCTTGTTTGAATCTTCCCTATTTGCTGGAGGGGAAAGGTAGTGAAATCATCTTACGGCAACCCTCTTTTTTAGTCGCGGCCAAGTTTTGAATTTTTTGAAATAATCGCCGGAACATAGAAGAAGCGGAAACCACTTTCGACCATTAGGGAGACTGACAAAAACCTCCGGGAACCGTACGGAAACCTTTGGTGGGGTGCAAACTCTCCAGAGTTATCCGTTCAGGTTTCTTAAGTGGGACAGAGGCATAACTGGTTATCAGCAAATCATTCACCTGAATATTTATTTGCGATTATTTCAATTTGAAAACCGGCCACTTAGAACCCGTTTAAAAAATTGGTCATTTTTTTAGCAAAGCCGGTTGCGATGCTAGTTGAAGGTGGTTGCAATAGGTTGCAGGTGATTGCTGGAGGTTGCCCTCTTACGGCAACCTATTTTTCATGATCGCGGGGAAGTTTATTTTTTGAAATAATCGCCTTTTCATTTCCGGAAACTACTTTACCATTCCTTCAGACAGATCATCGGGAACGATATGGAAAACCTTGGTGGGGTGCAAAGTCTCCAGAGTTTTCAGTTCAGGTTTCCTAATAGGGACAGAGGCATAACTGGTTCTCATCCAAATATCACCTTTGGGTTTTTTCAAATTTGCTACAATTCTCTGATTTTTTTTTATCTTTGATCCTTTATTTTTCCTTAGATTTGCCAGCAATAACTTTCCCCCTTCGCAGATATCTATCTATAAGAATAATATTTCTAGCATTTTACCGAATGGTACATGATCTAGGGGAAGTTTATCCTTCCTCTTTCATTTTCCTTCCATTTTATTATTCCTTCAGACAGATCAACTACGATTAACAAGCCTTCATCACCCTCTCCCAGCTGGCACAGTCATTAGTACTTGGGTCCCCTGTTCTCCATCCAAATATCCCTTTTGGGTTTTTTTACACCCCTTCCCCTTCTCTGCATCTTAAAATATCTTTGATCCCTATTTTTCCTTAGTTTTGCCAGCATAACTCTCCCCGTTCGCAGATATTCGCTATCCTGAATAAAATTTCTAGCATTTTCCCGAATGGTACAACAAGTATATTTATGACCTTCGTGGAGCCACTAAAGATGCCAAGAGTGAATTCCGGGCCAATCTGGAGTTCCGAGGCAATGACACGGACACCCGTAGATTGTGGCAAGGCTGGCATTTTATACTGGGCTACAAAGCAAACCTGGGCATTATTGCTGGCATCGTTGGATTGCTCCTCGCATCCTTTGCCGGCTTTGAACAGAAGGTCATTGGAGGAGCGTCACAATTCCCACCAGCCTCAGCTGTGCCTGTTCCATTGGTTATTATGGCAGAGGTGAGATCGGCCTTCCTGCCAGTTACTCCCCGGAAAGCAACTGCCCAGGATGGAATAATATTTCTAGCATTTTATGTTTTCAAATTCTATTTCACTAAAATGTATTCCATTGCATTAAAAAATAATCTTCTAAAGAAAAACGATGTTGATCATGGTAGATATATTCTGGCTAATTTACAGAACTGCTGATAATTTTGTGGGTGAGATCAGCAGTTTACATCACCCCAGGCCGATGCTAAACTTGCACTTGTGGAACTGCACAAATCCACCAAGGGCCTTGAAAATAAGTACCCCGAGGCCTTGTTCATACCAGCTTCCTCAGGCCAACCTCAAGAACATGCTGCAAAAACACTAATGAGCACATCTCCTGCCCAACCAGTGGCCCAAATGCCCTCGACCACTGCTACACCACTGTCATATATGCATGCAGCTCCATTCCCAGACTGCTCTGTGAAATATGATCAACTGGTGGAACAGTGGTGCAGCGATAGAGTTGCTGCTTTACAGCGCCAGACACCTGCGGTTCGATCGTGAGTACAGGTGCTGTCTGTATGGAGTTTCTACAATCTCCCTGTGACCGCGTGGATTTACTCCAGGTGCTCCGGTTTCCTCCCACACTCCAAAGACGTACATGTTTGTAGGTTAATTGGCTTCTGTAAATTATCCCTAGTGTGTCGTATAGAATAGGTTTACCGGTGATTGTTGGTCGGCATGGACTCGGCAGGCCGATGGGCCTGTTTCCACACTGTATATCTAAAGCCTAAAGTCTAACGGCTGCATTTCTACTCCATGTTTACAAGCAGAAACTGTAGTGAGAGGATCTGGTGCAGAAAGTTGTGCACTGCTGGTCCAAGGAAAAAGATGATATCCTTCGTGACTACTTTGAGTCAGTGGACTGGTCCATGTTCAAGGACTGCTGCTAATCTAGATACAATGCCACTGCTGTCACACACTTCATCAGCAAGTGTGTAGAGAACTGTGTAACTAAGAAGACAATATGTTTGTTATCAAATGGGAAACCATGGATGAACTGCGAAGTCCATTCCCAGTTGAAGTCCAAGTTTGGAGCATTCAAGTCAAATGATCCCAAACGGTACAACAAGTATATCAACGACCTCGTGGAGCCATTAAGGGTGACAAGAGGGAATTCCGGACCAAGCTGGAATTCCGAGACAATGACATGGACACCCGTTGATTGTGGCAAGGCTGGCATGTTGTAGTGGGCTACAAAGCAGACCTGTTCAGGATTGCTGGCAATGATGGATTGCTCCCTGCATTCTATGCCTGCTTAGAACAGAAGGTTGTTGGAGGACCATCACATGTCCCGCCAGTCTCAGGTATGCCTGTACCATTGGTTAATATGGCAGACGTAAGATCGGCCTTCCTAAGAGCTGCTCCAGGGAAAGCAAATGGCCCGGATAGAATCCATGATTGCGTCCTCAGCATCTCTGTGGATCAGTTGACAGAAGTTTTCACAGACATCTTTAACCTCTCGAAACTCCATTCTGAGGTCCCTACCTTGTTTAAGAAGACAACTATCTGTGCCTCGGAAAAGTAAGGTCATGACTACAGTCCAGTGGCTCTGACATCCACCATGATGAGGTGCATTGAGAGACTGGAGAAGGTCTACATTAACTCCAGCCTCCCAGCCAGCCTTGATCCACTGCAGTTTGCTTACCATCACAACAGGTCCACAGCAGATGCCATCTCCCAGGAACTAAATTCATCCCTGGAACACTTAGACATAAGTGCATTAGACTCCTATTTATCCCCTGCATTAGACTCCTATTTATTGACAATAGCTTTGCTTTCATCATCGTAATTGCATCCAAACTCATCTTCAAACTCCTGGAACTAGGAATCAGTATTCCCCCCCACCACTAGTTCTAAATCACAAACAATGACAAGACGGCGTACAGGAAGGAAATAGAGAGCCTAGTAACATAGCGTCAGGACAATAAACTCTTCCTCAAGGTCAGCATGACAAAGGAGCTAGTTATTGACTTCAGGAAGTATGGTGGAGTACATGCCCAAAACAGAATCAGTGGTACCGAAGTAGAAATAGTTGAGATCTTCAGGTTCCTTGGCATTAATATTACCAAGGATCCGTTGTAGACCAGTACATTGATATGATTGTTAGGAAGTTACAACAATGCCTCTAATTCCCCAGTAGACTGAGAAAATATGGCATGTCTCCAATGACTCTCACAAACTTCTGCAGATGCCCATAGGATGCATACTGTTGGATACATCACAGCTTGGTTTGGGAACAGTTCTGCCCAAGATTGCTAAAATAATTGCAGAGATGAAGCCCACACAGACCACACTTTCCACCATTGACTACATCTACATTTCATTCTACCTCTAAAAAAAAAAGCACCCACCATAATCAAAGAATTGTCCAACCCTGGTTATTCCTTCTTCTCCCTAATCCTGTCAGCAGAGGATACAGTAGCTTGAAAGCACACACCACCAGACCCTGGAAAAGCTTCTCCTATTCTGTTAAGAGGGTTCTGAATAAGCTGGGTAATGTTCGATGCACTTCTACCCCTTTGGGGACATTGGACTCTGTTCATAGAACTGATGCCCGACAATGCTGAGAATTATGTTTTGCACTCTGTATGTTCCCCTTTGTATTATCTATTGTTCTTGAGTTTGGGTTCAATGTATTTATGAATAGTATTAGCTGATCAGATTGGATAGCATGTAAAACAAAGCTTTTCACTGTATCTCAGTACATGTGACAATAATAAATAGTAAGATTAAACGAGAACTAACCAGTTCGAAGTTTGATCGTTATTTTATGAGGAGTATGTTGAGGGAATACGTGAAGAACCCCGCCAGGACGCATGCGTGTCATTCTTCAGAGCAGCGGTGTAAAATCACAGATAACTGTAATGACTGAACATAGTAAGATTAGAGAAGAAATACCAGTTGAGTATATGATCATGGGTGGGAGCGGAGGGCACGTATTCCCTCAATGTACTCCTCATAAAATAACGATCAAACTTCGAACTGGTAAGTTCTCGTTTAATCTTACTATTTTACTTCGGAGTCACGTGAGTGACTACGTGAAGATTTCAAAGCTCTGTGATTTCATGCTGTGGAAACGAGTCCATGCATCACATCTGCCTTAATGACTGTGGGAGGAATTGTGTCAACATAATTTAGACATGAATCCGACATTGAAATCCATGAAAAATTTATTAACACCAAATTATAGCCCCTATTTATGGGGTAAATTAAATTACAGAACTTAAAATTGTTTCTGCAAACATTCCAGGTTTAATGACTGGTTTATGATAAAATAGTTGGAATGTTTTTTCCCCTGACCATCCTGCTGTCTTGAGGATTTGGTCCATTGGTACATCCAACTGCATAGCTGCCGATGTAGCTGCAGCCCTGGTGGAATGAGATTTAAAAATATTAGTATCCACCCCAGCCTGTGTTAGAACCTGTTTCAGCCATCTTGAGATGGTCTGGACCATCACTTTTTTGTGTGGTTGCTTGTGGCTGATTAAAAGTGCCTTCTCATTGCCTCTGATGATTTTTGTGTTCTCCATGTATAACAACAAATGTCTTACTATACAGAGACGATCATCTATTGGGTAAGACCTAAATTCTATATTGAGGCCTGCTGATCCCTGTCTGTTCTGCTTAACTAATTCGTAAATATGAAGCGTAATATTTCCAGATGAAGAAGTCATGTTGTCCAGTCTTACTTTTTGTAACGACTGTACCCTTTGTGCCGTGACCAAAGCCATTAGCATGACTGTTTTCAGTGTCAGTCTATGTAGGGACAGAGCTGTTGCTGGAGACCAATTCCTTAGCATCGTCAGGACAATACTCGCATCCCATATTTGAGAGTATCTGGTTCTTGGGGGATTGGTATTAAAAATTCCCCTCATAAGTTTTGTTACCAGGGGGTGAGTCCCAACAGAATGACGCTCTGTTCTTTGCCATAGACAAGTTGATAGGGCACTTCTGGCGCAGTTGATGGCACTATAACTGAGCCCCTCATCATAATGGAGGCCTGCCAGGAATTCCAGAACAGACGGGATGTTCATTGATCTGTAGGTGATGCTGTTTCCGTGACAATACATCTCCCATTTCCTGATATAGACCAGATAATGTTTTTTGGTGGACTGTCTGTGGGCCGCCGAAATTATGTTCACTGTTTGGTCCGTCAGTCCCAACTGTAGTAGAGGTATTTTTAGACTCTACAAATTAAAAAATTCATATAGTTATGACATGGGTGGCTATCCCTTTTTACGGGATGAACCAATAAATCTGGTCTATTCGGGATGGTGATACATGGTTCTAATACCATGTTGAGTATCACAGGGAACCATGGTTGAGTAGGCCAATCGGGTACTACCAAAATACCAGACGCAGAGTCTTGCTGTATTTTCCTTAATACCCG
Source organism: Leucoraja erinaceus (assembly GCF_028641065.1). Classification (NCBI taxonomy): domain Eukaryota; kingdom Metazoa; phylum Chordata; class Chondrichthyes; order Rajiformes; family Rajidae; genus Leucoraja; species Leucoraja erinaceus. The sequence continues at coordinate 152,666,045 of NC_073377.1, forward strand.
ACTGATGAGGCAGAAATGAGGGAATGCATAAATAAACAATTTCCCCCAAATGCAGCGAAAATCTGTCGCCACTGCCCCAGGGTCTGGTTCCCACGAAACATAGTTTGATAACTGGTGATTAAGTCTGGATGCAAATAGATCGATATCTGGTGTTCCATACCATGCTGTAATATCAGCAAATACTTTTTTATTCAACATCCATTCGGTGTTTTCACTAAATTTGCGTGACCTGGTGTCTGCCACTAAATTTAGTTTACCTGGTAGGTAAGTAGCTGATATCCAAATATGTCTCTGGATGCACTATTAGCCAGATTGTCACATGATGTCGATTTGTTTCCACCCATGTGGTTGATATATGCTACCACAGTGGTATTGTCAATCTGTAGTCTAACATACTGGTGATATAACCCAGAACAATATGACTTTAGGCCATGGATTGCACCCAACATTTCCAGGTAGTTTATGCCCAGTGTTTGTAATAATGATGCCTCCTGTGCAGTCCATCTACCTCCATAGCTGGAGATGGAATTGGTGGCACCCCAACCAAGTGCACTGGCATCAGTTTGAAGCACCATAGAAGGGTTGCTGATAATGATTGGATTGAAACAAAGCCAAATGTTATCTTTCCACCATTTTAGTTCCATTATAGCTTTGATTGGTAGCTTCATTGGTCTGTCAAAATGACCAGCATTAATTTTGAGTGCTCGTATTTTTGCTCTCTGTAAATTTTGGTAATGTAAAGGACCGAATTGTGTGGCTGGAAAAGCAGCCACCATTTTGCCAATTACTTTTGCTACCAATCTGATGGACGGTTTACTGATGTCAATGAGGTTATTGCAAGCCTCTATTAAGTCTATAGCCTTTCCCTTTGGCAAAGTCACCGACATGTGAACTGAGTCAATGGTGAACCCCAAATAGCCCATAGTAGTGGAAGGCGTTAATTTAGATTTAACTGGATGGATAATAAACCCCAGTTTTTCAAATAACATTTTGTGGCTGTTACGGTTTGTTTGGCCAATTCCAAAGTTTTGCCCACAATAAGTATGTCATCTAGATATGCCATGACCATGTGTTTTCATTTCCGTAGAAACGCTAGGGCTGGTTTCAAAATTTTTGTGAACAGCCTGGGGGCTGATGTTAACCCATTTGGCAGTGCTCTATACTGCCAAAGCTGTCCCATCCAGTTCAATTTTAAGTAACATCTGTGGTCACCTCGTATAGGCACTGAATAGTAAGCATCTTTTAAATCGATGCTAGCCATGGTAACCTTTGGAAATCAATTGTTTTGCAGTAACAAAGGTTTCCATTTTAAAATGAATATATTGTACAAATGTATTCAATTTGGTCAAATCTATGATGATGCGACAACCACCATCTTTTTTGTTTTTGGTAAAGATATTGGACACGAATTCTAGCGATTCGTGTTGGGATTTTTCAATTACCCCTTTTGCGTAAAGCCGCTCCAGTTCAGCATGCGCTTCTGATTTTTCTTTACCTGAAAGTACGAACATTCGGTTCGGTACATGCTGAACTGAAGGGCTGTATTTGTGTATAAATTCTATGGTATATCCCTGGATACTGCTTAAAATATAAGTGTCGGTAGTTAACATACTCCATGCATCCAGAAAGAAGTGTAATCTCCCCCCAACCTCCATGCTCCCTGCAATTTGTAGGGAACCAGACCCACCTACCTCCATAGTTACCAGTGGCAGGTTTACTTATTTTTGTAAATCCTTCGTTGATGTTGAGGCGCCGGTGTCTGGGTTTGTGGTTGGGTTGGTGTTGGAGGTTTGCGTATTTTCCAAAAAGGCCGGCCTGGGCCATGGCCTGAAAAAGACTCATGTTTGGTGTACCGGACCTTTGAGCTTTCACCAGTTTGTCTTGTTCTACTGGTGGGTGCGTAAGGGTGCTGTTTATGGCCGTAGTAGGTTTTTGATGAAGTCGCTTTTATGAGCCCCAGGGTTTTTGCCTCCTCATCGAGCTCCTTGACTTGCTTCGATAGGTTACCTCCAAATAGTAAAATTGGTGGTTTTACGTTTCCAGGTTTGCACAGACCTGCGAATTTTGGGTTTAGAGCAGGTCGGATGGCACTCTTCCTGATGCTGTTTATTTCATATTGTGTGTTGCAAAGCAGTGCCAGTGCATCCAGTTGGTCCTGCGACATGTCCTTCTCATCTACTGTGCGGGCGAAAGCTGTTATTCCCGCTGTTAGGAGCTTTAGTACCTTTTGGAGTTTGACATCCATGCCTCTAACTCCTGCTCCGATATGTTTCCATATGCAATTATTTACAACAGGAACATTCAGGGATATACAGTTACCCGGTGCCAAGTGTCTTGCCGTGGTGTCCAATACAGCCTGTTCCTGTAGCTGGTTAAAGGACATTTAATCTATACTGGCAGCTAGTTTTTGTTCCAGGTTTTGGCCAGTCTGGTCTGGCTGTATAAAGTTGGACACCATGTCCAGTAGATTTTCACATTCCTGCACCCCTTGCACACTTGATTTCTCTTCTGCAAACCCCTCTTCAGGATCAGCCCAGAACTGACCCCCAGTATTCCCCTCTGATGAGGGAGATGCACTATGCAGCCCTACAAGAGGTGCTGATGTGGGTTTAACATAGAGCCCACAGTGACTATACTCCATCTCCTGGAGCCTGTCACATTGGAGCAACTGCTCCACACACACCACTCTATCCGGCTCCAGCGCTCACGGTCGCTGGCCGCTCGCGGCTGCTCTAAGTCGGACTCATTTGAGTCAACGACTTTGTTAGTTTTTTGTTTTGCCTTACCGCCCGGCCGCGGGGTGGATCTGGCCAGTGCGGAGACGAAGTCGGGCACAGCTGTTCCCATTACGGGTGATTCATGTGCCGCTGGCCGCTGCTGGCTGTCCGCAACTCCGCGGTCCTCCCCGCCAGCTTTGTCGCAGCCCTCGTTGTTTTCTTGGACTTGTCCATTGACTCCCCACCTGTAAATCAGTATGGGAACAACACAAAAGACCGCAGAGTATCTCTTACCTGCAGGTTCCGGCTTTTAAAAACTGCCGCTGCGGGGGAACATCGTTCCACCCCGCCTGACTGTTTCACAATGTGTGTAGCGATATGACACGCATGCGTCCTGGCGGGGTTCTTCACGTAGTCACTCACGTGACTCCGAAGTAAAATCTAAACCTAAATCTAAAAGATTAAACGTCAAGCACTGTCGTCAAGTATGTTATAAGGTCCTGCCTATCTACTTTTGTAAAACTGAAGCAAAGGCAGAGAGGCCCATTGTTGGTCATACAGTGCAATCCTTGGGGTGGGAGATTGCAACCTTCACGTGGTCCACCCTGTTTCAACGAATGCAATCAACCTGGCGTGCACAAACAGAAGATCAAACAGAACAAGTTGTCTTGCAACTTTAGGCTGCGCACGCCATATGCAAGAAGAAGAAGTACAATCCTTTTGTGGCACTGTGTCAAATGCAACGTTGAGTTTGTGGGGATGGTCTCAGTTGCATGGAATATAAAACCTCTGATGAAATAGATTTGTGCAGGGCTGAATACAGAATGTGATAATAGTGAGTGAAAACACAGGATCAGAAGGAAAATGTCAATAATATGATGTTGGCCATAAATAATATGATGTTGGCCACAGTTTAAGGATAAAGGGGAAATCTTTTAGGACCGAGATGAGGAAAACTTTTTTCACACAGAGAGTGGTGAATCTCTGGAATTCTCTCCCGCAGAAGGTAGTTGAGGCCAGTTCATTGGCTATATTTAAGAGGGAGTTAGATGTGGCCCTTGTGGCTAAAGGGATCAGGGGGTATGGAGAGAAGGCAGATACAGGATACTGAGTTGGATGATCAACCATGATCATATTGAATGGCGGTGCAGGCTCGAAGGGCCGAATGGCCTACTCCTGCACCTATTTTCTATGTTTCTATTAAGATTTAGGTTGTAGAATTATTAATTGTGCACTTTGATCAGTTATAGCCTCTGATGAAACATTTCACTCCTCCACATACTGCCCCTTCCAGCAGTTTCCCTGATCAACACACTCTCTGGTTATTAGAAACATAGAAACATAGAAAATAGGTCCAGGAGGAGGCCATTCGGACCTTTGAGCCACCACCGCCATTCATTGTTATCATGGCTGATCATCCCCTATAAATAACCCGTGCCTGCCATCTCCCCATATCCCTTGACTCCACTAGCCCCTAGAGCTCTATCTAACTCTCTCTTAAATCCATCCAGTGACTTGGCCTCCACTGCCCTCTGTGGCAGGGAATTCCATAAATTCACAACTCTCTGGGTGAAAACGTGTTTTCTCACCTCACTCTTAAATTACATCGCCTTTATGCTAAGACTGTGGCCCCTGGTTCTGGACTCACCCAGCATTGGGAACATTTTTCCTGCATCTAGCTTGTCCAATCCTTTTATAATTTTATGTTTCTATAAGAATCCCCCTCATCCTTCTAAACTCCAGTGAATACAAGGCTAGTCTTTTCAATCTTTCCTCATATGACAGTCCCGCCATCCCAGGGATCAATCTCGTGAACCTACGCTGCACTGCTTCAATCACAAGGATCTCCTTCCTCAAATTAGGAGACCAAAACTGTACACAATACTCCAGATGTGGTCTCACCAGAGCCCTATACAACTGCAGAAGAACCTCCTTACTCCTATACTGAAATCCTCTTGTTATGAAGGCCAACATTTCATTAGCTTTCTTCACTGCCTGCTGTACCTGCACGCCAACTTTCAGTGATGCCAAATTCTTGCATTCTCTTATATTGCAACAGAAATGGCTACTAATGCATTGTTTCGTCCAGAAGCTTTTAAGTCAACTGAAATTCCTTCAGTGCCTTCCATCTTACTCCCTGGACAACTTTAAAGCTGCACACTGATTAACAATTAATTGGCCCGTGTCAGGAGTTGCTTCCAAGCTTGCATGCATGTATGGACTTCAGCTCTGGAGAGACAGATAAATGAGTATATATGCCCATTTGCTTATCTTCCAATCTGCCTCATGTTGATCAAATCAGGCCCTCCCCTGCAGTTGTCATTATAAAACTGATTATTTTGCCTTGAGTCTCTGAGACGGTTAGTCTATTACAAGAAATGCCATCCTTTAAACGTTCTTCAATGCAATGCCTACTCTCCGCTTGTGCTTTCCATGAACATCAAGAGTTATTCTGGAAGTTGTTCTCAGAATGATTCATACAATCTGCAGAGTTTATGCCAAGGAAAGTTTAACCAGGCATCTTAAAAATAACTGGACAGCAAGGAAAGCTGAAAATCCTATTTTAGTATCAATTTGTATACCATTCAGTGTGCAGCAGTGCAGAAGAGGAATGAGACAACTCCGAGCTCTGGCGAAGAGCCAGTGTACTATGACAGCACTTTAGCTGTCAGACAAAACTGTTGCAAGGTACAGCATTGTTTTCCAGTGCTTTAGTACTTCTTTATGATGCCAAAACTATACTTCGAATATTGAGTGAAATGGTTTCTGTCAATAAATGTGACAATAAATGACTCTTTCCATTTCTTCTTCCAAGTCTGGCTCTGAAGTAGATGATTATTTGCCTTAGGCATCTTGCAGCTACGCGGAATCCACTAAGACATCTACACAAACATGGTTGACAAGGTGATAAATATTCATGATAACGGCCTGAATAAAGCAGAGAAAGGAAAAAACCTAGTACGAAGGAGCACAATAGAGTTTCAGCAGAAGATGTCCGTTCGCACTGTGCCTCAGGGTTCACATCCGATACACTATCTACAAAATTTACATATCTTCCATGTGATTTCATAGGTTTCACTCAGGTGCTCATGTGTTCTGCCACAGAAAAAAAAGTGCTTGTTGCTAGGATTATTGGCTGCTATAAATTGCCCCCACTGTCACAAGAGAAACAGCAGTGAATTAATGGACATAAATTAACACAGGGGAATGAGGGATGATCTTATTGAGGTGTATTAAATCATTAGAGGAATAGATCGGGTAGATGCACAGATTCTCTCGTCTAGAGTAGATGAAATGAGGACCAGAGGAATAGGTTTAAGGTGAAGGTGAAAAGATTTAATAGGAATCCGAGGGGTAACTTTTTCACACCAAGGGTGGTGGGTGTATGGAACAAACTGCCAGAGGAGGTAGTTGAGGTTGTGACTATCCCAACGTTTAAGAAACAGTTGGACAGGCACATGGATAGGGCAGGTTTGGAGGGATAATGACAAAACAAAGGCAGGTGGGACTAGTGGAGCAGGGACATGTTGGCCGGAGTGGGCAAGTTGGGCTGAAGAGCCTGGTTCCACACTCTATCACTCTATGAGGTCCTTCTGCAGTTGTACAGGGCCCGAGTGAGACCACACCTGAAGTATTGTGTGCAGTTTGGGTCTCCAAATTCGAGGAAAGACATTCTTGCTATTGAGGGAGTACAGCGAAGGTTCACAAGGTTAATTCCTGGGATGGTGAGTGTCATATGCGGAGAGAATGGAGAGGCTGGGCCTGTATACTCTGGAGTTTAGAGGGATGAGAGGTGATCTTATTGAACCATATAAAATTGTTAAGGGTTTGGCACTCTCAAGGCAGGAAACATGTTCCTGATGTTGGGGAGTCCAGAACCAGGGGCCACAGTTTAAGAATAAGGGGTAAGCCATTTAGAACAGAGATGAGGAAACACTTTTTCACACAGAGTTGTGAGTCTGTGGAATTCTCTGACACAAAGAGTGCTGGAGGCCGGTTCTCTGGATACATTCAAGAGAGAGCTATATAGGGCTCTTAAAGATAGCAGAGTCAGGGGATATCTGGAGAAGGCAGGAACGGGGGGGTACTGACTGGGGATGATCAGCCATGATCACATTGAATGGTGGTGCTGGCTCAAAGGGCCGAATGGCCTACTCCTGCACCTATTGTTTATTGTCTATTGTCTATGACTCTAAATGAGAGAATAGATTAAGGGTTAAGGTGAAGGTGACAACTCTGGCCTGGCATCCGGCAATATGGATAAGTCCTACAGACTGCGAAGGGCAGTGAAGGACGCAAAAAAGAGGTACAGGGACAGGATGGAGTCGCTACAGTTCGCATACCGTCCAAACAGAACCACGGATGATGCGGTCTCCCAGGTTCTGCACACCGCTCTCTCTCACCTTGACAGCTAGAAGGGGGGCTATGTGAGGATGCTGTTCATTGATTTCAGTTCAGCTTTCAATACCATAGTCCCCACCAGACTTGCTGAGAAGCTGCTGGAACTGGGGCTGAACACTCCCCTGTGTGCCTGGGTCCTGGACTTTCTCACCACCAGGCCCCAGGTGATCAAGATGGGGATACATACATCCAACCCCCTCACCCTGAACACAGGTTCCCCCCAGGAAGCAACTTTAAATACCTGGGAGTCCACATCACAGAGGGTCTGACATGGACAACAGTCGTTGCCGCACTGGTGAGTAAGGCAAGGCAGCGCCTTTACCACCTCAGGCAGCTGAGGAAATTCAGAGTCTCTCTGAGGATCCTTCAGTGCTTCTACTCTGGGGCTGTAGAAAGCATCTTGTCCGGCAACATCTCAATCTGCGTTGGGAACAGCTCTGCCCAGGATAGGAAGGCTCTGCGGAGAGTAGTGCGTTCAGCCGAACGCACTATGGGAACAATACTCACCACCCTGCAGGACCTATACACCAGGAGGTGTAGAGCCAGCAACATAATGAGGGACCCCTACCACCCCAGCAATGGACTGTACCAGCTGCTTTTTTTTTTTTTTTTTTATGATTTTTTTTTATGATACTGCCTGTAAGGGAAATTCATTTCGTTGTCTCAAATTGAGACAATGACAATAAATTTGAATACAATACAATACAATACGGTCAGGCAAGCGCCTCCGGTGTCACGCTGTGAGAACAGAGAGGATGAGACGGAGTTTCTTCCCACAGGCCATCAGGATTGTAAACTCTTATCTCACCAGGGATTAATTTACTAATTTACTGTTGTGTTGTGTCTTTTTAAATATTTTTTCTAAAATGTAAATACTGGTTCTGTTCTATTCTGTTCTGTTGTTCTGTTTTTTTCCCCGCACAATTTGCAGGCATTGCCACTTTCATTTCACTGCACATCTTGTATGTGTATGTGACAAATAAACTTGACTTGACTTGACTTGATTAGAACTAAACAAATGAGGACTGGGATTGAAGGGATTACTGTCGCGACCAGCGTAGACACGATGGGCCAATTGGCCTCATTCTATGTCATCAGAAAATATAAAAATATCATTCTACTCTGCACCAGGCAACTGACACAGGATCTTTATTGCTATGGGTCACCGAGGAGTTGTTTAATTCTCAGGCCGGTGAGATGAAAATCCAGCGCACAAGCTATTTTTCTTCAATTCTATTAAAGATTTCCCAATGGAGGTGAAACTGATTCCTTTGAAAGTAGCTCATCGGATGTGATCGGCTTGTTAGTTCAGTAGTTGGACATCGTAAAGAACGCATTACCTGGAGTTCCTTCTCTGTGCATTAGTGGACATCAGCCTGCAAGGGCACAAGCCCGGCATCCTAATATTATTGAGGCAGGTTGGAGATTCAGGAGAGGGTAGGTATTGGGGTTTTAAGGAGGGAGTTGATGGTGGAGCCTAGGCATTGTGCCTGCTTGCTTCATATTCTGCTCTCTCTGTTCTCAATTCTCAAGCACAGGACTGGCCCAAGAAAACTGTCTTGTCCTGCAAAAAGTGCATTTAGAATCTAAACAACACATGAAGAGCAGGTGCGTAGGAAGGAACTGCAGATGCTGGTTTAATCTGAAGATAGACACAAAAAGCTGGAGTAACTCAGTGGGACAGGTAGCATCTCTGGAGAGAAGAAAAGGGTGGCATTTCGGGTCTAGACCCTTCTTTCAGAGTCTGAAGCTTGGGGTAACAGCAGCCTGAAGGTGTTGGGGGCCACAGATGCTCTCAGGGTACAGTGTAAAGCTCTACCAGGGGTCACTGTGGGGTTCCTGGACTCAGAAGCCTGTATTCAGGAGCAGAACAATGAAACTCACCAGATCTGACATGGAATGGAAAAATAGGAAGATCACTAATGTAAGAATTTTAAAATTGCATGCTTTTTACAAATGTATATATATGTAGCGAATATTCTTCTAAAATTATTAAGATATGACAATCCAAAAAAATCACGATTTTTCCAACTCGTTTGTTTACTATGTGAATGATCTACACCCAAGAACACAGAGGCTACCTGAGTTGTTAATTACACGCATTAGGGCCCAGTCACCAAGTCCTGGGCATTCTTCTCACTGCTTCTCCCTTCCACTGTGCTATTTCCATTCTTCCCTTCTTTCCATCGACTTTTCCCTGCATTCTTCCTGAATTTGGCATGATCCCTTTGTTTTTGATCATAACATGAGCACAGTCAATACTCGTAGAGAGCCAGGGGTGCCTGGAATACACTGCCAGTGGAGGCAGGTACAAAAGGGGGGACATTTAAGAGGCTTCTAGATATGGTTCATTATTATCACATGTATCGAGGTACAGTGCAATTATTTTTTTCTGCATACAGTTCAGTAAGGTATTATTATACATAAGCAACATTTTAGATTAAGTATAAAGTGTACATAAATAGTCCTCAGAAACAATATACAAGTCACCAGGTTTCACCGTCTTTTTCAAAGTCCAAGTTGCTCTAAGTGCAACTGGCCATAAAGAGCCCGTTGTCCTGGCAGTGTTGCAGGGTTAGCCTCAATAAGCGAAGTTGTAGATGTCCTCCACTGCTGCTCACCGCACTGTGTCCTGCAGGCTGTGTTCGGCCCACGTGCTCGGTCTCCTGGAGCGGCGCCCGATCCAGTTAAGCTCCTGGTGCTGCGGGGCGATTGCCTCGGTCCAGATCTTCACATTGACTGGCAAACCATCGTCCCTCATCTCGCCCAGCCACTGTTCAGCCTTTGTGCTCCAGGGGCACCCTGCAGCAGCCGACCCTGAGGGAGTGGACGATAAGACCCCGCTTCCTCTTCCAGGCCCTTTGTCTTTTTCCTTTGCCGCCGCCGCCATCTTGACTCTCTCCAACCTCCTGTCTGGTTCTGCTGGCCTTGGGGACCAGCTGGGGCTGAGTTTGGCGGTCTCCCTCTCGAAGGCGGGCTTCCTGGCTCCACGGTGGGCGGGCCAGGCCTGCTGCTAGGGGATTGGCGCGGCACCACGGTCTGCCGTTCGGCAACACCGTCTGCTCATGGATATGCAGGAAATTTTGGGCTGTGGATCATGTGCATGCAGAAAATAGTAGGGACCAAGCTGCAGGGGACAGAGCGGCACAGCAGTGGTGGAGGACGCCTACAACTCAGCTTGGTCATGCCGACACTGCATCATGTTCAGCATGGCCATTATGGACCAAATGGCTTGTTCCTGTGCTGCACCATTCTGTGTTCCATCTCTGACTTAGTTATGGGCCTGTCCCAATTAGGCAACTTTTTAGGCGACTGCAGGAGACACATGGTCACCACATGTTCGTGAGGAGTTCCCGCATTCTGGGAACTAGTCGCGGCCTCATTATGGTCGCCGCAAATTTTTCAACATGTTGAAACATTAGTGGCAACTAGAATGAAGTCGCCATGGAAAGTAGCGAGAGTTCTCGTGTCGTAGGTGGGTCGCCAGGAGGTCAGAGGTTCTCCTAGGTTCTCGTATGTTGTAGCCGGTGCTGACTGGTGAATTTCATTGGCTCATTGGGGAATAAAAAACGTAAGCAGTAGTTTTCAAAACCAAGGCTAACCAATCGGTAATATTAAATGTCTGCCGAGCTTCACAGCCGTGTATCTCTGGCTTCTTAAAAGTTGTCTCCATTCCTTCTCCCCCCACTCTCCCCATTCTCCCGCACACTTTTAAAGGACTAACCGTACAGTCCTTTTTAGCTTCTTAATCACAGCGCCAACCTTCCTGTTCATCGCCGTGTGTGTATGTATCACATTGACTTTGCACGTGTGAATTTCACTCAGACAGCACTCCTCCCACCTACATAATGGGCTGGTGTGGGAAGCGATGTGTGTGTGTGTGTGCATGTTCCACTCTGACTGTCGCCATTCCGGTTACCAGTTTTTCAGGCGACTGCAGGCGACTTGATAGTCACCGGCAGTCACCTGAAATATCTCCTAAGTAGGACAGGCCCATTAGGCGTATTGCTTCCACTATCACAAAGCTAAGTGCTCCCTGGCAGACTAATGTAACAAAATCATCAGGTCTTTGGATATTTGTCTATTACATCCTGTTGCACTATCACTGGTACTTGTAAAATAACAAATTCACCTGAGTAGCAACAGACTGTACATGAGGAAACATATAAAAATGGCAATTGCTACTGTGAATTTTCATCTTATTGTGTAAATCTCCAAATCGTTTCTGGATAATTTTACAGTAATAAGTTCATAAGTTATTGGAGCAGAATTACGCCATTTCACCCATCAAGCCACCTATTATTCAATCATAGCTGACCTATCTATCTTTCCCTCTCAATCTCATTCTCCTGCCTTCTCCCCATAACACCTGACACCCAAGCTAATCAAGAATCTATCAATCTCTCTCTTAAAAATATCCATTGACTTGGCCCCCACAGCCTTATGTGGCAACGAATTCCACAGATTCACCACCCTCTGACAAAATACATTTCTTCTCATCTCCTTCCTAAAGGTACATTGTTTTATTCCGAGGCTATGGCCTCTGGTCCTAGACTCTTCCATAACGGAAACATCCTCTCCACATCCACTCTATCCAGGCCTTTCCCTATTCGGTAAGTTTCAATGAGGCATCCACTCATCCTTCTAAACTCCTGTGAGCACAAGCCCAGTGCCATCAAATGCTCATCATATGTTAGGTAGACAAAAGTGCTGGAGAAACTCAGTGGGTGCGGCAGCATCTATGGAGCAAAGGAAATAGTCAACTTTTCGGGCCGAAACCCTTCTTCAGATGTCAACCCACTCATTTCTGGGATCGTTCTCATAAACATCCTCTAGTTAATGTGAGTGTGTCTCTGCTGATAGGAAAGTAGTGTATATTTTTGCATGGATGTTATGTTGATAACTAATTGGAAAGATGCCAAATGCCAGCTTTACTATCTTATAATATTTTCGATATTCATTCATCCATAGCACATCGAGGGATCTGTATTCTTGGAACAAATATTCCTGATTTAGTTGGTGATTCCATTCGAAATCCAGAAGTTGTTAAAATCTTGGCATGCCCTTAAATTCTCCACATTTGTGGAGAATGTGGATCCAAGACAACTCACTGCAACGTTCAAGCAACATTCAAACGTACATGGACAGGACAGGTTTAGAGGGATATGGGCCAGACGCATGTAGGTGCAACTAATGTAGATACTACATGTTGGCAGGTGTGGGCAAGTTAGGCTGAATGGCCAGTTTCCACGCTCTATGACTCTATCTGTTACTACGCTCCATTGCTGGACTTCCCATGGGGACCTCTTCAGCAAGTCTACACCAGTTAGCCATGATGTAAAATCAGGGACCTCATTAGATTGAATACAATTCCTGGACTGGTGGATGGATGGAAAAAGTAAAGTGATTTAGAGAAGTTATTTATTATTCAATTATTTTTATTGTAGTTTTTTTTAAATTACTCTTCTTTCTAATTTTAAGTAATTAATAATTTCACATATTTTTTAAAGATGGAGTACAGCAAAGGTTCACGAGATGGGTTCCTGGGAATCACGGGCCTGTCATATGAGGCAAGATTAAGTGGGCTAGGTTTAGAAGAATGAGCACCGATCTCGTTGAACTGCAAAAAAATTCTCCGAGAGCTCAAGAGAGTAGATAATGGGAGGATGATTCCCCTGACTGAGAAGTCGAAAACTAACGATAAAGGGTAGGCCCTCGCAGTGAAATGAGGAGAAATCTCATCACTCAAAGGGTGGTGGATTCTTTGGAATTCCCCACTCTCGAAAGCTGTGGAGGCTCATCCACCGATTGCAATCAAAAGGGAGATGTATTTAGATTCCTGAATAATAAAATAAGCAGGCGATTTTAGGTTGGAGAATAGTTATTGAGGTGGAAGATCACCTGGTATTTTAAGGAATGTCAGAACAGGGCCAAGGGACTGAACGGAGTACTCTTACTTGTTTTTTATTACATTCATAATTACATTCATTGCAAGAGTTTGTGAACATCTCTGAATATTAAAGGTTGAACAAATTTTAGTCTTAGTTTAGTTTAGTTTAGAGATACAGCGCTGCCCAGTGATCCCTGTACACTAACACTATCCTACTGTGTGCTGAAGCAAAGCAAGAATTTCATTGTCCTACCAGGGACTGTTAGGCGCTTCCCCCTCCTGGTGAATGCTATGTACTTACCTTTCTCTGTTTCTCTCCCGAGTACAGGCCTCATGGCTGTGAGTCTGGAATCAAGGGGTTAAAGGCTCCTGTACCCGATTGGCCAAGCTGCGTCAGGTGACGGGTGACTCATCTGAAGCTTAAATACCAGAGCTTCCCAGCAAAGATCTTATAGCGGAGCAAGATAGGCTACTCCTGCGAAATGCAATGGGCTGACGTGTAGTACGCTATGGAGGGGATCCTGGGCATTTTTCCACCCCCATTTTAGTAACCTGAGCCTACCTGATCCGACCCGACTCGCAGTGTAATCAATGTTGCGGGGCAACAGTTTTTGTGGGTTAGATTCATAAATCTGTCAGTTCATACTTCTTGTCAAGAATAAAATTTGACTCTGGTAATTGTCTTTTTTAATGTTTTTTAAATCAGTTCTTTTTAAATGGCTCACAAACAGTGTTTGAGTTGATTTTGTAGTAACCGGAACCGACCCGACTCGCAGGGTAATTGACATTGTGGGGGAACTTTTTGTGCGTGATATAGGGTTAGATTCATAATTCTGTTAGTTCATAATTCTGTTAATTCTTGTTAAAGAATAAAATGTTTATAAACACACATACATGAAAATTATATAAATGTATAGAATCATATAACACACACAATTATATTCTGATCCAATAATGAACTTTATTTCAGACTAGACACGGGACATTAAATAAGAAACATTGTAAATAAGAAACATTGTAAACCTCCCCGCAACTTCACACACACTAGGCCTTATCCCCTCTCCCGCTGCCCTGGGCCGCGCACTCCCACTCCCTCTCCCGCTGCCCCGGGCCCCCACACTCCCTCTCCCGCTGCCCCGGGCCCCACACTCCCTCTCCCACTGCCCCGGGCCCCCCACTCCCTCTCCCCGGGCCCCGCTGCCTCCCCCCGGGCCCCGCCCACCTCCGTCTCCCGCTGCCCCGGGCCCCACACTCCCTCTCCCGCTGCCCCGGGCCCCACACTCGCTCTCTCCCGCTGCCCCGGGCCGCGCACTCCCTCTCCCACTGCCCCAGGCCCCACACTCCCTCTCCCGCTGCCCCGGGCCGCGCACTCCCTCTCCCGCGGGCCGCGCACTCCCTCTCCCGCTGCCCCGGGCCCCACACTCCTTCTCCCCTGGCCCCACACTCCCTCTCCCGCTGCCCCGGGCCGCCGCACACCCTCTCCGCTGCCCCAGACCCCACCCTCCCTCTCCCGCTGCCCCGGACCCCACACTCCCCTCTCCCCGCTGCCCCGGGCCACACACTCCCTCTCCTCTCCCCGCTGCCCCCACACCCCACCCTCTCCCCGGGACCCCACACTCCCTCTCCCGCTGCCCCGGACCCCACACTCCCTCTCCCGCTGCCCCGGACCCCACACTCCCTCTCCCCTGGCCCCACACTCCCTCTCCCGCTGCCCCGGGCCCCACACTCCCTCTCCCGCTGCGGATCCAATCTTTGGCCGGAAGCAAGATGGCGGAGCAAGATGGCGGAACAAGATGGCGGAGGCAGGTTGCTAAAATGAGTCATAAAATCGCCCATGAATCCGCCCATGAGCGTACTACACGTTTGCGTGAGAGTAACCCATCTTGCTTCGCTATAAGATCTTTGCTTCCAAGGATTCTCTCTCTTCTTCATCGACCCTGACTGATGAGCAGACTGCTGGTGTGAGCCGAGGGAGGCCTGGCCACATGGCATAGAACTTTGTGTACTTTCACCATTCCTTGGTAACAAATATTGAATTGGGACGGATAAGGGCTGACCTTAGTGTTTTTGTGTATTTTGTTTCAGGGTTATATCTCTTTAGGCAGGTTTTAGAGTCTCCAGTTCGACGGTCCATTACGTGGCTGGCTGGAGCATTGTTAAATTGTTTGTCAGTTCATCCCTATCCCTGATTGGGTTGTTTAAATCAGGTTTGGGTTTTGTGTTCCATTGAATAATTAAAACTATTTTTGAACTTGAACCTGGTTTTTGACTTGTGTTACGCGGCTCTGAAGTACCTGCATTCGGGAGTCGTAACAAAACAGGGGCTCGTCCTAAGCTGTGAGGACCCTAGACGTTTTTGGGGGGTTTTTTTGGTAGGCTTCTGGTGACTGAGGAAGTCTGTGTGTGTGAGGGAATTTTTTCTTCCCTGTTTGTGGTAGCATTTGTGCCCAGAGTTTAGCTGGTGGTTTGGTGCTACTTTTGATATGGAATTTAAGGTGCAAGACTTTGTTGAGGCTCCTAGTCGGGAGTTGTTTGATAGATGTACGAAGGAGCATTTGATTTTGCTGGCAGAGAACTATGACATGCCTATTGACATGCATTCAAAGAAACAGTCCATTAAATCGGTGTTGTGGGCTGCGTTGGTGGAGGGTGGGGTTTTGCCTGGCTGTGCAGACAGTCCCCCACCTTCTGTTCAGCCTGGTCAGGACATGGAGGCAGACATTAGGTTGAAGGAGTTAGAGCTGGCCTTGAAAAAGGATGAGCTCATGCATGTTCTTGAAATGAAATGACTTGAGGAGGAAACCAAGAGGGCAGAGATTAGTCTGCGGGAGAAGGAATTGGATGCCTCCCAGGTTTCTTCTAGGGAACGGGAGTTTGATATGAGCAAGAACATCCGCCTGGTTCCCCCGTTTAGTGAGAAGGATGTGGACAAGTGTTTCACAGTGTTTGAATGGGTGGCTTTGTCCTTGAAGTGGCCTAGGGACGTGTGGACCTTGCTATTGCAGTGTGTCCTTGTGGGTAAAGCACGGGAGGTGTACTCGTCTTTATCTGTTGAAGTCTAAAGTATTAAGGGCTTATGAATTAGTTCCAGAGGCGTACCGGCAGAAATTCCGGCGCTTTAGGAAGTTTGATAGTCAGACTTATGTGGAGTTTGCTAGGGAGAAGGAGGCACTTTTTGACAGGTGGTACGCTTCTCAAGGAGTGAAGGATTTTGAGCTACTGCGGGCCTTGATGATTGTGGAAGACTTTAAGAACTGTCTCCCTGAAAGGGTTTCTATTTACCTTAATGAGCAGAAGGTGAATGAGGTGTCTAAGGCCGCGGTGTTGGCAGATGAGTATGTATTGACTCATAAACCTGATTTTGTTGGGCGATCCTATAGTTTTGGTGCACGGCCAGTTGATCGTGGTGGTGTCGCCGGTGGCAGTGTCAAAGCTGTTTCTGTGCATGCAAGTGGCAGCACGTTGATACAGGGGGAGGTCCGAACTGATAAGGTTGACGGAAATTTGAGGACTAAGGAAGGTCCTGTGTGCTACTATTGTAGAGGGAGAGGGCACATGTTAAAGGTGTGTCCCGTTCTGAAGCAGAAAAATGCAAAGCCTGTGGCTTTGGTGGCTACACAGAAGGCACCTGCGGTACCTGAGGTGCCTGAGTCTGATGAATGTAGGAATTATTCTGCGTTCATCATGAATGGTTTTGTTTCTATAGAGGATGGGGGTGATAGAGTTCCAGTATCCATCTTGCGTGATACTGGTGCTACTCAGTCCTTTATATTGGATACTGTACTGCCGTTTTCTGGGGAATCATCGGTTGGGTCAAGTGTCCCAGTGGTAGGATTCGGGATGGATGGCATGGTAGTGCCTTTGCATACCGTGAGTCTCGAGTCCGAATTGGTTTCAGGCCGGGTAACTGTTGGGTTACGGCCGTGTTTTCCCGTTGGGAGAGTTTCTGTGATATTGGGGAATGACTTGGCAGGAGGTAGAGTTTTAGTTACTCCTGAGGTGACGGCTGTTCCGATGGTGCAGAGTCCTGATAGATTGGCTAGGCAGCATCCGAGGGTCTTCGCAGCTTGTGCTGTCACGAGGGCTATGGCTAAGAGCCAGGCGATGTTTGAGGATGTGGTGGACCTGAGTGAGAGCATTTTTGGGGATCAGGATGATAGATCCTGTGTTGTGAAGGGTGTTTCTACATCTCTAGATGGGGTAGTGTCTGGAAATGTGCCGGTGTCACTGTCACGTGACCGGCTGGTTGAGGAGCAAAAGAGTGATCCAGGTTTATCTGATCTGTTCGACTGCGCGGTGCCTGAGGGGGATATGGATTCCACGGCAAAGGGGTATTTTCTAAGGGAGGGCTTACTGATGCGAAAGTGGTCTCCCTTGGATATATCTGGGCATGATGATTGGAATGTGGTTGATCAGATTGTGATGCCTCGTCGGTATAGGGACGAGATACTCTGTTTGGCTCATGATGGTCCTCTGGGTGGACATTTGGGGGTCAATAAGACGTATGACCGTATCTTACGGAATTTTTTTTTGGCCAGGGTTGAAAAAGGACGTGAAACGGCACTGCAGGTGTTGTCACATTTGCCAGGTGGCAGGAAAGCCGAACCAATCGATTGTTCCTGCGCCTTTATATCCAATCCCTGTGGTCGGTGAGCCATTTGAGCGGATACTAGTTGATTGTGTGGGTCCTCTACCTCGGACAAGGGTGGGCAACAAGTTTTTATTAACAATTATGTGTGCGTCTACCCGCTTTCCGGAGGTGGTCCCTTTGCGTAGAATTACTGCCCCTACCATTGTTAAGTCTCTCACTAAGTTTTTTTCATTGTTTGGTTTGCCCAAGGTTGTGCAGAGTGACCAAGGTTCCAACTTCATGTCGAAGGTTTTTGGTCAGGTAATGAAGTTGTTAGATATTAAGCATTGTTACTCCAGTGCATATCATCCTGAGAGCCAGGGAGAGGTTTCACCAAACTTTGAAATCTATGTTGAGGACTTACTGCCTGGAGTTTGAAAATGACTGGGATGAGGGGGTTCATCTAGTTATGTTTGCGGTGCGTGAGGTCGTGCAGGAGTCTTTAGGGTTCAGTCCTGCTGACCTGGTCTGCATGCTGTACGTGGTCCGTTGAGGGTCCTGAAGGAGAAATGGTTGCAGGAGGATACAAAACGTAGTATTTTAGACCACGTCTTTACTTTTCGCTCTAGACTGAGGAGGGCATGCGAACTGGCAATGGGTAATCTTGCTTCTGCTCAGTCTAAGATGAAGGACTGGTTCGACAGAAAGGCGCCCAGTAGGAATTTTTCTCCAGGTGACAAGGTCCAGGTGTTGTTGCCTATTCCTGGTTCCAGTCTGCAGGCTCGGTATAGCGGTCCCTATCAGGTGGTTAAGAAGGTTGGTGAGAGGGATTACGTTATTGGTACCCCTGATCAGAGGCGTAAGACTCAGCTCTGTCATGTCAACATGATGAAGCAGTACCATGAGCAGGAGCCTGTGGAGGTTGATGGGGAGGAGCTGTGTCCTTCGGTTTCGTCTAAGCCTGTTTTGGCTGCAGTGGTGCTGCCCCCTGACACGGGTGGTGATGTGGGTGAGGCACGGTTGTCTGTGGCAGTGACACAGGGAAAGCTGAGTAACTCTGAGGCTTTGGAGGTGCTTCCCTTGCGGTTGTCTCATTTGACTGAAGGTCAGCGGGGTGATCTGCTTGCTTTAGTAGAGTCAAATGGGTCACTGTTCTCGGATGTGCCTTCTCACACGTCTGTGTTGCAGCATGACATTGACGTGGCCGGTGCTGCGCCAATTAAACAGCATCCGTATCGGGTCAACCCTGACAAGCGTCATCGTCTAAGGAGTCAGGTTGACTATATGCGGCGGCATGGCATTGCTGAACCTAGTTGTAGTCCATGGAGTTCTCCGTGTTAACTGGCTACGAAGGCTAATGGGGAGGACAGGTTTTGCACGGACTTTCGGAAAGTAAATGGTGTAACTAAGCCGGATTGCTATCCTCTTCCACGGATGGAAGATTGCATAGATCGTGTGGGAAGTGCATCTTTTGTGTCTAAGTTGGACTTGTTAAAAGGGTATTGGCAAGTTCCTTTGACTAGGCGGGCGAGGGAGATCTCTGCATTCGTTACGCCTGATGACTTTCTTCAGTACACGATAATGGCATTTGGGATGCGCAATGCGCCGGCAACCTTCCAACGGTTGGTGAACATTGTATTGTCTGGTTTGTCCTTCTGTGAGGCATACCTTGATGATTTGGTTGTGTGCTCCAGGTCGTGGTTCAAACACATTGGTCATCTGAAGGCGGTATTTCATCGTCTAGGGGAGGCAAACCTAACGATCAATCTGGGGAAGTGTGAGTTTGGCCAGGCCATGGTAACGTATCTGGGTAAGGTGGTGGGCCGGGGTCAGGTTCGCACTCTGAAGGAAAAGGTGGGGCATATTGTCGCATTTCCTGCTCCAACCTCTAGGACTGAACTCCGTAGGTATCTGGCTACGGTTGGGTACTATAGAGGATTCTGTCCAAACTTCTCTGTGGTGGCTGCCCCTTTGACGGATTTGCTGAGTCCGAAGGTAGCTTTTGTGTGGTCCGCAGAGTGTCAAAAATCCTTTGATCATACTAAAAGTCTTCTGGTGCGCGCACCTATGCTTGCGGCACCTGATTTTGAGCATCCATTTAAGCTGGCAGTGGATGCTAGTGATCGTGGGGTTGGTGGAGTTCTTCTACAGGATGATTCAGATGGGGTGGAGCATCCAGTTTCGTACTTCTCTAAGAAGTTTAATCGTCATCAGAAGTGGTACTCCACCATTGAGAAAGAAACCCTTGCTGTTTTAATGTCTCTGAATCATTTCGAGGTTTATGTTGGCTCCTCGAATGTCCCTGTCATCGCACGCACGGATCATAATCCTTTGGTATTTTTGCAGAATATGCAGATTAAGAACCGGCGGTTAATGAGCTGGAGTTTGCAGCTGCAAGACTTCAACCTGGAGATCAGGCATATCCGTGGCAAGGATAATGTATTGGCTGATGCATTGTCGTGCCAGTGATGTCTGTGCTACTGAATAGTTGCTGAAACTTGGTGGTGTTTTTTAGTTCATTTTCAGAAACTTATTCAGTATCTTTGGGTGGGGGTGTTAGGCGCTTCCCCCTCCTGGTGAATGCTATGTACTTACCTTTCTCTGTTTCTCTCCCGAGTACAGGCCTCGTGGCTGTGAGTCTGGAATCAAGGGGTTAAAGGCTCCTGTACCCGATTGGCCAAGCTGCGTCAGGTGAGGGGTGACTCATCTGAAGCTTAAATACCAGAGCTTCCCAGGATTTTCTCTCTTCTTCATCGACCCTGACTGATGAGCAGACTGCTGGTGTGAGCCGAGGGAGGCCTGGCCGCATGGCATAGAACTTTGTGTACTTTCACCATTCCTTGGTAACAAATATTGAATTGGGACGGATAAGGGCTGACCTTAGTGTTTTTGTGTATTTTGTTTCAGGGTTATATCTCTTTAGGCAGGTTTTAGAGTCTCTGGTTCGACGGTCCATCACGTGGCTGGCTGGAGCATTGTTAAATTGTTTGTCAGTTCATCCATATCCCTGACTGGGTTGTTTAAATCAGGTTTGGGTTTTGTGTTCCATTGAATAATTAAAACTATTTTTGAACTTCAACCTGGTTTTGACATGTTATGCGGCTCTGAAGTACCTGCATTCGGGAGTCGTAACAAAACGGGGGCTTGTCCTAAGCTGTGAGGACCCTAGACATTTTTGGGGGGGGGGGGTTTGGTAGGCTTCTGGTGACTGAGGAAGTCTGTGTGTGTGAGGGAATTTTTTCTTCCCTGTTTGTGGGAGCATTTGTGCCCAGAGTTTAGCTGGTGGTTTGGTGCTACTTTTGATATGGAATTTAAGGTGCAAGAATTTGTTGAGGCTCCTAGTCAGGAGTTGTTTGATAGATGTATGAATGAGCATTTGATTTTGCTGGCAGAGAACTATGACGTGCCTATTGACAAGCATTCAAAGAAAGAGTCCATTAAATCGGTGTTGTGGGCTGCGTTGGTGGAGGGTGGGGTTTTGCCTGGCTGTGCAGACAGTCCCCCACCGTCTGTTCAGCCTGGTCAGGACATGGAGGCAGACATTAGGTTGAAGGAGTTAGAGCTGGCCTTGAAAAAGGATGAGCTCATGCATGTTCTTGAAATGAAACAACTTGAGGAGGAAACCAAGAGGGCAGAGATTAGTCTGCGGGAGAAGGAATTGGATGCCTCCCGGGTTTCTTCTAGGGAACGGGAGTTTGATATGAGCAAGAACATCCGCCTGGTTCCCCCGTTTAGTGAGAAGGATGTGGACAAGTATTTCACAGTGTTTGAACGGGTGGCTTTGTCCTTGAAGTGGCCTAGGGACGTGTGGACCTTGCTATTGCAGTGTGTCCTTGTGGGTAAAGCACGGGAGGTGTACTCGTCTTTATCTGTTGAAAGCAGTCTGGACTATGAGTGTGTGAAGTCTACAGTATTAAGGGCTTATGAATTAGTTCCAGAGGCGTACCGGCAGAAATTCCGGCGCTTTAGGAAGTTTGATAGTCAGACTTATGTGGAGTTTGCTAGGGAGAAGTAGGCACTTTTTGACAGGTGGTACGCTTCTCAAGGAGTGAAGGATTTTGAGGATTTTTGAGGGACACATGACAATAAACTCACTTGAACTTGAACTACACACACTTTGAACAATGTACAATTTTACCAAAGCCATGTACTACAAAGCTGTACATCTTTGGAGTGTGGGAGAAAACTGGACACACCCGGGGAAAACCCACGCAGGTCACGGGGAGAACGTACAAACTCCGTACAGACAGCACCCGTAGTCAGGATCAAACACGCATGATAGAAAAAACTCTGCAGAAGTATTGTTTTGTACTGTATTAACTTCTAATAAAATAAACACAAAAAAAAAAGAAGATGAAGCTCTGCCTCTGCATTGGCCCCTGTCACAATGTTCTGGCGTGTGGCCTCAGCACTATGCCACCCGATTCCCATCATTGCCTGAAGACACTCTGTGCCTATTGCCATCCATCACCTAGATACAGAGAGTAATCTTGATCACTTCTCGTATCTGAACAACTTGCGGGCAGAGACTCCCATTGAGAAAAATGTGATTTATGATATGTTGTTTAACCGATAAACATTAACCAGGAGATGGACTAAGATCCCTTCTGCGCTTCATAATAGTGCCATGGCATCTTATACATCCCCTTCGGGGTTTAGGTTTAATTGCATTGGTTAAAAATATTCATTCAAAAGTCATTATGGACTCCTGATAGAAGAATTCATTAACACAGAGACCAAATGTGTTTTGCCCATCTTATTTCTGCCTATGGAGTAATTTAAATAATGTCATAGGTTGCTGTATAGTCATTGTCATATGAATTCAAAAGCATTGATTCAAAAGAGTTAGCGCTTTAATTTCTTGCATTGTATGATTTAAAAGATATATTTATTTTATCTCATATAAGTAAAAAAAGTTTTGCATTTTATGAAAACTGAAAAATATTGAAGTTTTTATCAATAAAATGCATCTCTCCTAATGGGAGAATCTTGCAATGTGTTGACAGTGTGTAGCTCTATTCTTTGTGCTCATCTAAACCATGCTTCCGTGGCCGATTTGTTATGGTGTTGTAGTTACAGGTGTTTCCAAAAGATAAGTGCAAAGGGCAGCACTGTCTGATGCCACTGGCAGTCGTATCCTCTGAGGATCATGTCAATCTCGCTGTAAGGCTGTAAGCAACAGCTCTGTTTCTGCATTGCTGCTCGGGCTACGTGGTGTGAGTCAACTGAGATGAGTATTCCGATTATAGTAGCGGGGTGGCCTGGCAGGACAATATAGCAAATTGACCATTTTGACCAAGGATAAGTAGGAGGAAGGAGAGAGAAGGGTCTCGACCCGAAACATCAGCCATTCTATCTCTCCAGAGATGCTGCCTGTCCTGCTGAGTTATGCCCCTGTCCAACTTAGGAAACCTGAGCGGAAACCTCTGGAGACTTTGCGCCCCACCCAAGGTTTCCAGGCGGTTCCCAGAAGTTCCCAGAGATTTTTATCAGTCTCCCTACCTGCCTCCACTACCTGCAACCTCCGGCAACCACCTGCAACCTCCGGGAACCGCACGGAAACCTTGGGTGGCAAAGTCTCCAGAGGTTTCCGTTCAGGTTTCCTAAGTGGGACAGGGGCATTACTCCAGCATTTTCTGCAGGATTGTTGGATAATTTGACAGATTTGACCGACAACACAGTCAATTCTCTTTCATTTCCTGCTGTAAGGTTACCAGATTTCAGCAACAAAAGGGTTTCCAGCAACAGTAAGTTTGAAGAATGAAGATTGATGCAAAAACAGAATTTTCATGTACCTTGGTACATGAGATACTAACAAACCATTGAACCATAGAACAAAGCAGAAGCTTGCTTTCATCTGGCTGCTTGAAGGAATAATCAAATTAGATCTATTCCCTTATGATCCTGCCTGCTAATTCACTTTTGAAAGTTATCACTGTACCTTTCAGTCCACTTTGGAATAATTTGTCAATTATTTTAAATCTATATTCAAGTGGTAGAAGTGCCTTCTGCTTGTCAACTACATTCAAAACATTCCGCACTCTTAACATCCCTGTTAAATTTTATTTCAACCTTCTTTGCTTCAAGGAGAACATTTCTCCAGTCAAGTCCTATACCCGAAGCTCCTAACATCGTGTCATTCTCCTTCACAAGGAGAAATGTATTTGAGGGTGGTGGATCTGTGGATTTCTTTGCCACAGAAGGCTGTGGAGGCCAAGTCAGTGGATATTTTTAAGGCAGGGATAGATAGATTCTTGATTACTACAGGTGTCAGAGGTTATGGGGAGAAGGCAGGAGAATGGGATTAGGTGGGTGATGTAGATCAGCCTTGATTGAATGGCAGAGTAGACTTAATGGGCCGAATGGCCTAATTTACTCCTATTCCTTATGACCTTATGCCAAATCCCTTTTGTGCAACTTGGCGTTTTGACATCTTTCCAAAATGTGTTTTGCAAATGTTTGTCATATCTTATTGCTTCTGCACTGCAGAGATGCTAAATCAATTCATCCCCACCACCCACAGGCACTAATTGTTGCAAGTCAAATGCTTAAAAACAAAAAGCTGATGTGACTGCACCTCCCTAATTTTTCAATGAGAGGCTGGTTTGGAAAGATGGGTCACTTCATAAAAGTTTAAATCTGGCTCTCACATTTAAATGCCAACCTGTTTTAAGTTCAATAGTTGACGGCTAGGTTTTGTCAGGTTTTAGAAGGCCAGGGTAATGGCGATCTCATATGACAGCTGAAAAATATAAATATTTTGGGCCTGCAAGAACAGAAGTGCCTCCCCAATCCCTCAAGGAAGCCCAAACAATTGCACCCTCTACCCTCGGCTATGATCATCAACTGCATCTCCATCTCTCAGTTTCAATCTGTGGCCATTGACTCTAACCATTGCCAGAAACCCTTCTGTCGCTGACCTCTGCACAGTTGGTAACCTTAAGGGCCTGTCCCACTTAGGTGATTTTTTAGGCGACTACAGGCGACTAGGCTGTCACCACATGGTTGCCGGGGTGTCGCCTGTATGGTCGTGAGTAGTCTCCTCAGTCGCCCAAAGAATCGTAGCGTTTATCTGGTCGACGCTGGATTTTGAAATGTTCAAAACTTTTTGGCGAGTCGGCGACAGTTGGCTTGACGCCAATGAGTGTAGCTTGACTTCTCCTGACGTAGGTCCTGCCGTAGGTTGTCGCCAGGATGACTTAGGTTGTCGCTGGTGCTGACTTTGATGAATTCCATTGGCGACCACCTACGTCAACCTACGTCAACCAGCGACAGGTACCGGCGGCTGAATTGTCTCAAGTTGTCTTCAGTTGACAGCATCGTACCTCGTCATGGCTTGTCGCGGGTGGACGTAGGTTGTCGTAGGTGTGGTCATAGCCGGACGTCCTAATGGGTCGCCGGTTGTTGGTAGCTTGCCGTAGCTTGATGTCGACTAGGTGAACGGTTGTTGTAGACATTGTCATAGACATTATCTTAATGGGGTCCAGGCACCAGTTTTTCGGCAACCTGCTAAGACTATGACAGTCGCTGAAGAAATCGCCTATGTGGGACAGGCCCATTACAGCAAGAACTGGAAGGACGACTCTATTGGCCAAATCTGTCGAATTATCCAACAATCGGCACGGCACGGACTTGTAGTGCTGAGATGGCCTGTTTCCGTGCTGTAATTGTTATATGTTATATGTTATATGTTAATCCTGCAGTAGGATAATAAATGTGTAGGAAGGAACTGCAGATGCTGATTTCAACCAAAGATAGATGCAAAATGCTGAAGTAGCTCAGCGGGTCTGGCAGCATCTCTGGAGAGAAGGAATAGGTGATGTTCCAGGTCGAGACCTTTCTTCAGACTGAGAGTCAGACTGAGAGACAGATGGTGAGAGAGATAAGGAACAAATGAATGAGGATATGCAAAAAGTAATGATGATCAAACAAAGGTGGAGCCGACAATAGTCCATTGTTGGCTGTGGGCTAGGTGATAACAAGTTATACAGACAATGAAACTGAACAGGACGACAGTGAAACTAGTATAAAGACTGGGCTGGGGCAGGTACGGAGATAGAGGGGATGTAAGGGTTACTGAGTCATACTGTTGTGTTGAAAGCTGCCCAAGCAAAATATAAAGTGCTGTTCCTCCAATTTGCATTTGGCCTTACTGACCATGGAGGAGGCTCAGGACAGAAAGATCAGTATGGGAATGGGAAGGGGAGTGCAAGACACTTTGTTTGGCAAACAGGAGATCATGCAAACTGAGCAAACGTGCTCAGCGAAACAATCGCCAAATCTACTTTTGGTCTCGCCGATATATAATAGTCCACATCTTGAACAATGGATACAGTTGCTGAGGTTGGTGGAGGTGCAAGTGGACCACTGCTTCACCTGAGAGGACTGTCTGGGTCCCTGGACAGAGTCAAAGGAGGACAGATGTTGCATCTCCTGCAATTGCAGTGGACTGTACCTGGGCTGGGGTTGGTTTGGGTGGGAAGGGATGAATGATCTAGGGAGTTGTGGAGGGAACGGTCTCTGTGGAAAGGAGTGGAGATGGGGAGATGTGAGTAGTGGTGGGATCCCGTAGAAGGTAGCGAAAATGTTGGAGGGTATGAGCTGTGTGCAACGGCTGATGGGGTGAAAGGTGAGGACTAGGGGGACCCTGTCCCTGTGGCAATTGGGGGGAGGTGGAGCAAGAATGGAACTGTGGGGTACTGAGAGACACGTGTGAGGGCGTCAGCTATGATAGAAGAAGGGAACTCCTGTTCCCTAAAGAATGAGGACAGTTCAGATGTCCTGGTATGGACACCGCTTCTTGGGTACAAATGCAGCATAGATGGAGGAATTGGGAGTGGGGGAATATTAAATATTGGGCTCACCAGTAGCGCTCTCATCTCATAACAGATTAAGGAAATGCTTCACACACAAAAAACATGCTCTGCCACCTTCATATTCTTGTGAACATGAATCTAGGTTTATGTTCCTGTATCTTGTTCAAGTTGGAATTATTGCTCTCCCGTTTTCTTTTCAAGGTGCATCAGATTATACTTCTCTGTATTACATTTTACTCTTCATTCATTCTGCCTATTTTGTCAATATCCTTGTGTAATCTCTTTTTTGATGTTTATATTTCCATGGTTTGTGCAATTTTGTTCACTATGTTCGGTGAAATGTATTGAATATATATCATCAAATAACTTTCAAAATGAGTTTTTGCAGCTTTAAGAATTATCTCACGTGCTGGCCAGGATATAAGTTGTTTAATGTATAGGTCTAATTGATGTGCTAAAGGAATGAATGATATGTGTAATCAATAGGTTTGTATATTTAACCTTGTATATTTACATTATGTTTGCATTTGCTCTTACATATCTGGGGAAGCGGAGAAAGGCCCATGATATCAGATGGTAATATTGGAACGAGCTTATATGCAATTATTAGACTCTAAATCCCGGAATTATTTCCCTATTTGATATACTGTATCTCTTCCTACTTTTTGCTCACTCTTCACAAAGTTATGAAATAAAAACATCAGATTCATTGACTATATTCTCAATTTATTTAACATGAGGTGACTATAAGTGCATGAAATGTAAACCCCTATTTTGAAGGACTGTTCTTAAATGCATAAATAGATTAACATCAATAAATCATCCAGTTATGGGGAGAATGCTAAAAATATGTCCTTATTAAACTTTCCAGAAGTGTCTAAACAAAACGTTGTCTTTGGTCAGGTAACTGCGATTGGAAAAAAAAGTCCAAATTGCAATCAAAGTTGTAAGATAAAGGAATATCAACAAAATCCATTACTTACACTGATATCTTCCAGATCCAAATTATTGAGAATAATACTGTTACGTTTCCAGATTATTGGTGGCCTGTGTATACCCTGGATTGAACATGTTAGGACTGCGCTCTGTCCCACTGTTGCAGTGGTGACGCTCACTTTTTGATCTTCTTCCAGACTCAACTGAACCACCTCTGGAAAAAATAATATTATTTTTATGTTTAGTTGACGATACAATTAAACATTTTGAGTTTAAAAATGTTTTCAAAAAGTTATATGGAAACCTTCAAAGAACAACATACTTTAGTATTTATCTTTCATTGAGATAGACTAATTTCATGCATGAAAAACCTTTTACTCTATATACATTTGCAGTGAACTGTAAGAGAGTGCAGAAATTCAATGAAATTGATATTTTCAACATAGTTAATTATTCAGAGTTGTAACTATGGAATACCATCAAAACCAAGAGCTGCAACTATATTTCCACTCTCAACAGAATATATTGTCAAAATAATTTAATTAATACACAGTAATTCAGTAAGACCTGCCTTTGCTATCGCAATAGCAAAAAAATGACATTAACAGGTCAATTACGTTTTGTGGCATTGTGATGTGCCCAAATATTAAAATAATTTTAATAAACTCATTTTATATCGATGTTCAAAAGGCAAAACCTTTTGATTGAATTGCACTGCAACTCATTCCTCCCAAGCAATTTTTCAGGTTATTTTTCTCATTCTATCTTTCAGAAAATTATAGAGAAAAAATAAAATTCAAATAGACCATTCAACTCAAGCCTGCTCTGCCATTCAGTATGATCATCGCTTTTCCTTTATCTCAACATGGAATTCTCACTCTCTTCTCCTACCTCTAGAAATCTTTGTTGCTCGGCAGCATGGGTATACGGGAATAGTTTTGGATTATCTTGGTTGGCATTGACGAGTTGGGCCGAAAGGCCCTTTTCCATGCTGTAAGTATAATTCTAAATCCATCTGTCTCTTTCTTAAATATATTCAGCAACATGCCTTCCAGTACCATTTGTGGTGGAGAATTCTACGGATGCCCCACTATAAGTGAAGTGAATTCTCCCAAAATTGTTGTCCATTCTATTATTGTATGTACAGCCAACAATACTAAATAGGGACCTTCTGCACATGATCACATTGCTATTTATGGCAGCATGATCTAGGACTCGGATATTGCAATAACACACTGTGCCTCAGAGCCATTCTTAAACAATGTACCCGTTTTGTCTATACAGTGGAGAATTTGCAATTTTACACAACCAACATTTTGGTATCCATGTGCTGCGATTCTGAATTCCTCAAAAATCTGATCCCAAATTACATTACCCCAAATCTGCTGCAATTCATGAAGAGACTGATGATGAATGTATTGAAGATGTATTGAGATTCGGAATGAGCTAGAAAAACTAATAGAGAAGGATCTAAAAAGCTAGCTGTACTTAAAGTGGATCAATCAACTGGTTAAAATAGGCTGTGTTTTAGTTTCGCCCAGGGAAAGAAGTAAATGGCAAATCTGCTAGGTGTAATCTTCTATGCATTCAAGGATGGTGCTTAAGGACTGGAAAATAGCATGTGTCGCAATCAAGTACAAATTGAGCGCAGGGATAGACCTTATAACTACCGGCCAGTCATTTAACCTGAGGGTGGAATAGGTTGCTGTATCAACAATTGAGAACAGAAGGAGCAATGACTTGGATTGATTGAAGAAACCCAGCATGGATTTGATAAACTGCAACTAACTCGCCCAATTTAAGTTTTGATTAACTGAGAGCAACATTGATGGACATATTGTTGATGTGGTCAAGATGGAGATGTAAAAGATGTTTGATGATATGCAACATCAAAGGTATCATCAAGACTGAAGTACGGAGAATAAAAGGGCTGTGGTGCCGTGGATAGAAAATTGGCTCAGTAACAGCATAAGAAGAAAGCAGGCAGAGTAGATGGAATCTGTTCCCATTGCCAGGAGGGCAAAAGGCAGGGGATATTGAGTGGATGCTATGTCAAAAGAGACATGATGAAAAGCTTCCAATTAACCAAATGTAGAAAACTGGCCGAGTCACAGGAAAAATCAATAGCAATTTTTCACATCGGAGAAAAAGTGCTGTTGAGTTGTTGAAATATTGGAATTAGGAATCGCTACTAGTTTTGATATTTTCTTAATGATTAGAACTTTGGTGTGGGTGGAATAATTTCCAAATATGCAGAAGAGACAGAGTAGTTTGTGAATCCTGAGGAGGATAAGGCATAGATAGGCATAACAGTTTGACTTAAGTCAAAGAGAATACTGATGGTCTTTAGGTTAGTTGAGTGTAAAATGGACGTTGGGAACATAGCACTAAAACCGCTCCAATCCTAGTTCGGTGTGAAAACAAAGTAAAATGTTTGAAGCTGAACAAGAACAATTAATATATGATTGGAACTATAATGTAAAAGATTATTATCTATATTACTAAATCTCTGATCCTGACCGCATTTGGCCCGCTGTGCTGCGATTTCTGACAGAACGCCGCCACCTACGGCCATCATTTTTGGCCACCTCGCTCCGAGCCCCCCTCCGCCTTACGGGTGCGGAGGATTTTTCCCATCGATGACAAATCAGAGAGATAGTAATGTTTTTAAAAAATTCACCATTCTCTCTGCTGCCCCTGTTTGAAGGAGGGGGAGGGACTATAAAACCAGGAAGTGGTGTGCCTCACTCAGTCTCTCCAAGATGGATGAAGCCAAGGGTCACGTCTCTCTGAGCTCTGAATAACACTGAACAAATGGCCACCTCGCTCCGAGCCCCCCTCCGCCTTACGGGTGCGGAGGGTTTTTCCCATCGATGACAAATCGGAGAGATAGTAATGTTTTTACAAAATTCACCATTCTCTCTGCTGCCCCTGCTGGAGGGAGGGGGTGGGATAATAAAACCAGGAAATGGTGTGCCTCACTCAGTCTCTCCAAGATGGATGAAGCCAAGGATCACGTCTCTCTGAGCTCTGAATAACACTAAAATGTCTACACAACTGTGAGTACCATTAATGTGGTTTAAAAATGAAAATATGGTTTGTTTGAAGTAAAAAGGCACTGCCTGCAAATGGTTGTCTGGGTGCTTTGGCTTGAAGTTGAAAGGCACTACTCACTGCAAATGATGGCTTGGGTGATTTGGCTTGAAGTTGAAAGGCACTACTTACTGCAAATGGTGGCTTGGTGCTTTGGCTTGAAGTTGAAAGGCACTACTTACTGCAAATGGTGCCTTGGGTGCTTTGGCTTGAAGTTGAAAGGCACTACTTACTGCAAATGGTGGCTTGGGTGCTTTGGCTTGAAGTTGAAAGGCACTACTTACTGCAAATGGTGGCTTTGGTGCTTTGGCTTTAAGTTGAAAGGCACTACTTACTGCAAATGGTGGCTTGGGTGCTTTGGCTTGAAGTTGAAAGGCACTACTTACTGCAAATGGTGACTTGGGTGCTTTGGCTTGAAGTTGAAAGGCACGACTTACTCCAAATGGTGGCTTGGGTGTTTTGGCTTTAAGTTGAAAGGCACTACTTACTGCAAATGGTGGCATGAAGTCGAAAGGCACTACTTACAGCAAAGGGTGGCTTGGCAGCTTTGGCTTGAAGTTTAAAAAAATTCACCATTCTCTCTGTTGCCCCTGCTTGAGGGAGGGGGGGAGACTATAAAACCAGAAAGTGGTGTGCCTCACTCAGTCTCTCCAAGCTGGATGAAGCCAAGGGTCACGTCTCTCTGAGCTCTGAATAACACTGAATAAATGTCTACATAACTGTGAGTACCCTTAATGTGGTTTAAAAATGAAAAGTTTGTTTGAAGTAAAAAGGCACTGCCTACAAATGGTTGTTTGGGTGCTTTGGCTTGAAGTTGAAAGGCACTACTTACTGCAAATGGTGGCTTGGGAGCTTTGGCTTGAAGTTGAAAGGCATTACTTATTGCAAATGGTGGCTTGGGTGTTTTGCCTTGAAGTTGAAAAGCACGTCTTACTGCAAATGGTGACTTGGGAGCTTTGGCTTGAAGTTGAAAGGCACTACTTACTGCAAATGGTGGCTTGGGTGCTTTGGCTTGAAGTTGAAAGGCACTACTTACTGCAAATGGTGTCTTGGGTGCTTTGGCTTGAAATTGAAAGGCACTACTTACTGCAAATGGTGGCTTGGGTGCTTTGGCTTTAAGTTGAAAGGCACTACTTACTGCAAATTGTGGCTTGGGTGTTTTGGCTTTAAGTTGAAAGGCACTACTTACTGCAAATGGTGGCATGAAGTCGAAAGGCACTACTTACAGCAAAGGGTGGCTTGGGAGCTGTGGCTTGGGAGCTTTGGCTTGAAGTTTACAAAATTCACCATTCTCTCTGCTGCTCCTGCTTGAGGGAGGGGGGGAGACTATAAAACCAGAAAGTGGTGTGCCTCACTCAGTCTCTCCAAGATGGATGAAGCCAAGGGTCACGTCTCTCTGAATAACACTGAACAAATGTCTACACAACTGTGAGTACCCTTAATGTGGTTTAAAAATGAAAAGTTTGTTTGAAGTAAAAAGGCACTGCCTACAAATGGTTGTTTGGGTGCTATGGCTTGAAGTTGAAAGGCACTACTTACTGCAAATGGTGGCTTGGGAGCTTTGGCTTGAAGTTGAAAGGCATTACTTACTGCAAATGGTGGCTTGGGTGTTTTGCCTTGAAGTTGAAAAGCGCGTCTTACTGCAAATGGTGGCTTGGGAGCTTTGGTTTGAAGTTGAAAGGCACTACTTACTGCAAATGGTGGCTTGGGTGCTTTGGCTTGAAGTTGAAAGGCACTTCTTACTGCCAATTGTGGCTTGGGTGCTTTGGCTTGAAGTTGAAAGACACTACTAACTGCAAATGGAAATGGTGGCATGATGTTGAAAGGCACTACTTACTGCAAATGGTGGCTTAGGTGCTTTGGCTTGAAGTTGAAATGCACTATTTATTGCAAATGGTGGCTTGGGTGCTTTGGCTTGAAGTTGAAAGGCACTGCTTTCGGCAAATGGTGGCATGATGTTGAAAGGCACTACTTACTGCAAATGGTGGCGGGAGCTTTGGCTTGAGGTTGAAAGGCACTACTTACTGCAAATGGTGGCATGGGCCTTTTGCTTGAAGTTGAAAGGCACTGCACATGGTGGCTTGGGTGCTTTGGCTTGAAGTTGAAAGGCGCTACTTACTGCAAATGGTGGCTTGAGTGCTTTGGCTTGAAGTTGAAAGGCACTACTTACTGCAAATGGTGGCTTGGGTGCTTTGGCTTGAAGTTGAAAGGCACTACTGCAAATGCACTTACTTCCTGTCTGCACTGTATATTGATTTTAGATAAAACGTTACGACTTACGGCTGTGATTTTTGGCCGTCTTACTCAGTCCCCCCTCCGCTGAGCAGGTGCAGAGAATTCTTCCCATCAATGAAAAATTAAAGTGTTATTAGTGTTAAAAAATGTTGAGAATCTCTCTCCTGTCAATCATGCTCTGAAAGCCACACCTTTTCCGGTGGTAGGGGGACGGGTTATAAAACCCAGAAGTGAGGGTGTGGCTCAGTCTCTGCATGATGGGGGAGGGAGATGCCATGACTGTCTGAGCTGTGAATCAACTGAACACACTGAATGTCCACTGAACTGAGTTTGGTGTTTTGTGTGGTTTTATGGTGGTTTCACCCTGCATGAAATGGTATGAAACTGCACATGAATTTTGCGGCCTTGCATCCTGCTTGAAGTGGTATGAAACTGCACTGAATCTGGTGGCCTTGCACCATGCTGAAAGTGGTATGAAACTGCACTTGAATTCGGTGGCCTTGCATCCTGCTTGAAGTGGTTGGAAACTGCACTTGAATTTGGTGGCCTTGCACCCTGCTCATAGTGATAAGAAACTGCACTTGAATTTGGTGGCCTTGCACCCTGCTTGAAATGGAATTTCAAGGAATAGTCATGAGTCAACTGCCAGCCCACTAGCTGTGAGTGAGCTGCCAGCAGATCAGGCTTGAGGGACTGAGCTGCCACCCCAAGAACCCATACCAGCACTCCAGAAAGCCTCCCCACTGGCCACTAATATTGAAATTGGTGGAGAGGTGGAATATTGCGTCGGGTGACCAGCCCTCCCACGTGAACATGGGACCCAACGGGTCCCACGTAGTCTAGTTTAATAATAAAAATAAAGACTTGTTAATTTTTCGGCTTGCTGGTGAATTTTCCCCTTGTGCCAGACATGGTGAGGCAGCTTTATGACCTGCAGCTTGACTGTGACTATGCAACTTCAACCAGGAATCACAAAAAGAATGACAATCTGTGGGACAGGAGAGTGCCAGGGCAGGAACTGCTGAGATGGAATTGAAATCTGACAGTCCGAACATGTAAAGAAGGGATTATGGCAGTGAATGATGCTGGGGGAAAGGTAACTCTGTCGTAATTATAGCTTTATTAATTTTGCATTTGGTTTATGATGTTAATATTTAATAAAACATAGATAGTAGAAGAAGTAATTATTACCATTGGCAGTTATAGCCGTGGGAATGCAGGAAAACACATCAATATTTTGGTAATCTCAAGATTCTACAGCTGACTCAATGAGAAGTTAATAAGTTCATAAGTTATTGGAGCGGAATTAAACCATTCGGCCCATCAAGTCTGCTCCCCCATTGCCAGATTGAGTCCACACGCAAACTGGAGGAACTGCAACTCATATTCTGCTTTGGTGGCTTACAACCCATCCAGCACAATTTCTCTCTCCCTCATTCTTTTAAAAGTGTGGTTTCATTGGCTACCCTTCCTACACATAGAACAGTACAGCACAAGAACAGGCCCTTCAGTCCACAATGTCTGCACCAAACATAATGCCAAGACCATTTACCTACACTTAACTACATACCTCCATTCCCCACATACCAATATGCCTATCCATAAATCTCTTAAATACCTCTATCATATCTGCTTCATCCACTACCCCTAGCAGCGTGTTTCAGGCACTCACAACCCTCTGTGTGGAAAACTTGCCCGGCACATCTCCTTTAAACTTTGCCTCTCTCACCTTAAAGCTATGCCCTCTACTGTCTGCTTTTTTCCCAATCTGGTAGGTATGTTACAAAACTTACCTTCAGCTGCACTGTAATTCTGCCACTGGCCGTGTGCGCAATTTTGGCGCGTTTGGGGGGGGGAGGGCGGGGTTAAAACGCATTTTTTTCCGACCTGATCCTGAATTATATTTTGTTGGAGTGCAAGATGTTGCTAAAGAATCGTTCCTACGGCAATTCTGTGTGTTTTAAAAAAAAAATAATCCGAAAAGTTAATAGCTGGAATGATTTTAAAAACAACTTCTGAAGCGTCAATGCCGACAATGGGGTCGGATTTTATGGAGGACCAGGTAAAAGAAAGTAGTTTATTTTTATGTATAAAAGTGTTTCTTAAGATGTATTTAATTCACATTTTAAGTTGCGAAACGGTGATTTTTTTCCCCCGAAGAACCGGCAGTGTATTTGCTGCAGATATGGGGGACTAAAATCACCGCATCTGAATGTTCCAAATGGTCCCGTTCCAGAAAATCCCACTCGCAAGCTGATTTAAATGGCCATTAATTTACAGGTATTAAACATTAAATTCCTTCCATTTGGCCTATAAACCCATGACAATGAGATTTAAAAATGATGTTATATTCTGAATTCTTGTGTGAATGTTATTTGGACACTTAGGCTATTTAAAAATGTTAATCTATTCTTAAGAAATGGATAGATGTTTAGATCTAGTCATTGAATTTTGTAATCAGCTACAATTAGGTAACTAACAAATTATATGCTTTAATTTCAAGTCATCTAAGTAAGATTGTTTCATATTTGATTCAGAATGCTTCAATCTATAATAACTGAAAATTTATTTCAGTTCTCTTAAATTTTAAGAAAGTTATCAGCTTTTAAATGTTCTTGATCACAGCTTTTGTGTTAAGTCAATGAAAAAGCAATAGGGAACAAGATGCTAATTTCCGAGTATGAAAATGGCCATAACTTTTTTAATACTGAAGATATGAACGTGAATTAGGTGTCAAATTAAACTTCTTTTTTATGCTTTATCTGATGGATAAATTAAAGACTTGATTTTATAAATCTCAAAATGTTGTAACATTGCTACAACCGGGGGAAAAAGATTCTGACTGTCTACACTATATATTTATTAGATCATAACTCAACAGCCAGGAGAGGCACAGTGTTACAGCGGTAGTTGCAGCCTTACAGAGCAAGAGACACAGGTTCGATCATGACTATGGGTACTGGCTGTAGAGAGTTTGTATGTTCTCCCCTTGACCACGTGGATTTGCCCCAGGTGCTCCACATTCCGAAGACATGCAGCTTTGTAGGTTAATTTGCTTCGATACAATATGTCCCTAGTGTGTAGGATGGTGCTAGTTTATGGGGATTGCTGATTGCCATAGATTCAATGGGCTTAAGGGCCTGATTCTGCGCTGTATCCCTAAACTAAACAAAACCCAATGGTATGAACATTGAATTCTCCAATTTTAGGCAACTTCTAACAACCATCGCAGATCCTTGTGTTGACGCCAAACACCCCGTTACTCTGTCCCCACCCACCACCTTTTTGCCTCTATCTTCCCTGTGCGCCATTGAAATGCGCATCTATTTGTCCTTTAGCCCCTCCCCATCCCCGTATATTCCTTCCTCTGGCTTCACAATTCACAATTCTTCAATCCTGTCTCACACCTTCAACTTTATCTCTGTTCGAACCATCAGCCTATCAACCCCCCACCCTCCACCCCTCTTGCCTGTGTCCATCTATTACTTGCCAGGCTTTGTCCTGCCTCTCCCTTGTCCCAGCATTCATCCTACTCTCTCTCCCTCCAATTAGTCTGAGAAAGGGACCTGACCCAAAATATCATCTATTAACGTTCTCCATGGAAGCTGCCTGACCCACTGAGCAAGAGAAAAACTGCAAGTTCTGCAATGGGACAGGTTGGCCCACCAGGACCACACCCTAGTTTATGGAAGGACTGTGCAGTAGTCTGATAACAGCCTTCAGTAGTTCCTGAATTTACTGGTATGTACTTACAAGCTTCTGTATCTTCTGATGGACATAAAGGAGAGAAGAGGGAATAACAGGGATGAAAAATGTCCTTGATTATGTCAACTGCTTTTCCAAGGTAGTGCACAGTGTAGATGGAGTCGACAGTGGGGAAGCTGGTCTATGTTGTGGACAGGGCTACATCCACAACTCTGTGCAATTTTTTGCGATATTGGGAAAAGCTGTTGCCAAACCAAGCTGGTTCCAGCTTCTGGATCATCATACGGGGTGTGGCAGAGTACTTGTCAATGGAGAGGTTGTGTGTTGACAAGGAGAGGCTGACTCACTTGGATCTCCTCTTCACATTCAGGGTAGTCTAATCAGCAGAGTCAGCTGAAAGTAGGAAGTGAACCACTGCAGGTACACACAAATAGATGGCAGCAAGTGGCAAGCTACAGCATATATAAAATATGCTTCTTGCATTGTTGTTTCACCACAATGTTATGTAAATATAGTATATTCTGTTCAGCCCTGCTGCAGAGGCCATGCAATCCTTCTGTTGACGATCAAGTACCTTGATGATCTGACCCTGATTCTGCTGGCTGATTTCTGCAGCAATGAAAGCAGAATTTCCCACCAGACCAAGGGGCGACACGGTGGCGCAGCGGTAGAGTGGTTGCTCTACAACGCCCGATGCACGGGTTCGAACCTGACTACGGGTGCTGTCTGTACGGGTTCTTCCCGTGGGTTGGCTCCGGTGGCTTTTGTTTCCTCCCACATCCCAAAGACGACTTCCCAACGTCTGTGGGTTAATTGACTTAGGGAAAGATTGTAAATTGTCCCTAGTGTGTAGGATAGTGCTAGTGTACGAGGATTGTGTATGGTGGTCTGCATCCTTGCTGTATCACAAAACTAAACCTGTTTATCATGTCATTTATGTTCAAGTGACCCGATCCTGAAGCTGGAGCTCCGTCCATTGCTCATGTCATTAGCCAGTCATTGGTCCACACAATGGTTTTGCACTAACATTAGGTACTGGCAGCTATTCTTTCTGGTTATTAAAGACCATTTCCATCGATGCAGTTATCTTGCATGTCTAATAGAATGTCAGATTTTGAGTAACTGGGTTTGGAAGTGCTGGTCAGTTTAACATTCAAACCTATCTGGTGGAAACTGATCAAGACCTTTCTGAAGTCGCCATGCTGTGACAGATTAAAACAAAACTTTGCAACCAATTACCATTTCACTATATGTCTCATTATTACATAAAAAATTATAACTCTCCATAATCTCTGATGATGCGGTGTTAAAATCACTCCACATTTTTTTCTTTTACTTCACTAAATGGGTATCAATTGTTAGAGGCAAGTACATTTCCAGAATTACACATATATCAAGCGTTTTTACTCTTTAGTTCATCTATGCTCTGTTTTTGAGCATTTTTGCCCTGACCCTCTACTTCAATGCTTTTATTTGTCTTAAAAAAATATAATTTCCTTCCATTCAAGGAACAAAGGGAAGAGCTGTGCCATAAATATTTTTATTTGCACCAAGCGCTGCTGGCAATACCTTGTTAAGTCTGCAACGCTGACTTACACAATGAATCATGAGCTGCGCTGTCGCACATTATCAATGTCCTGAATGACCCTCAGCACAAACTTGCTGACCTGCTGAGTTTCTCCAGCACTGTGTGCTTTGCTCAAGATTACAGCATCTACAGTTCCTTGCATATCCTTGACAACTTTATCTCTTTTGACAACTGTAATTCTTCAGAATCTCATCCTTATCAGCAGAGGACAGTGTGTGCTCAGCAGGCTCTTAACCCATAGCACAATGACACAGCTGGTATAACTGCGTTGCCCTACAGTGTCAGAGATTTGGATCCAATCCTGACTTCTGGAGCTACCTGTTGAATCTACAAATGCTTCCTTTGACCATGAAAGGTTTTTCTGGGTGGTTTCCTCTCGCATCCCAATGACATTATGAGCTGGTAGGTTAATGGACAATTGTAAATTGACCTTAGTGTGTAGGTGATGGTAGAATCTGGGGTAACTTGAAGAGAATAAAAAATGGGAATAATGTCATATATCCATCAGGGTATTAAACACTAAACACTCCAAGCATGCAGGTACAGCAGGCAGTGAAGAGGGCTAGTGGCATGTTGGCCTTCATAACAAAAGGAGTTGAGTATAGGAGCAAAGAGGTCCTCCTGCAATTGTACAGGGCCTTAGTGAGACCACATCTGGAGCATTGTGTGCTGGTTTGGTCACAACATTTGAGGAAGGACATTCTTGCTATTGAGGGAGTGAAGTGTAGGTTCACAACGTTAATACCCGGGATGGCTGGACTGCCATATGTTGATGGAATGGAGTGGCTGGGCTTGTTTAGAAGGATGAGAGGAATTCTTATTGAAACATATAAGATTATTAAGGAATTGGACATGCTAGAGGCAGGAAACATATTTCCGATTTCGGGGAGTCCAGAACCAGGCGCAACCGTTAAAAATTAAGGGGTAGGCCATTTAGAATGGAGATGAGGAAAAAATCTTTTACCCAGAGAGATGTGAATCTCTCAGAAGGCAGTGGAGGCCAATTCTCTGGATGCTTACAAGGGATAATAGTTAGTTAGCGTAGTCAGGGGATATGGTGAGAAGACTGGAACGGGGTATTGAGTCTGGATGGTCAGCCATGATCACAATGAATGGTGGTGCTGGCTCAAAAGGCCGAATGGCCTATTCCTGCACCTATTGTCTATTGTCAAATATGATTTGAGCTATATAGACATTGGTTTGTCTTTTTGCACTATTATTGTTTGTTTGTTTGCTTTTATGTGTATGTGTGCGTATATATATATATATACTTGCTTGTTATATTGTTTTCATAGTACTATGGTTTCATATTCCATTGTGTTGTTGCAAGTAAGAATTTTGTTGTTCTGTCTGGGACATATGACAATAAAACTCTCTTGACTCTTGAGATTAGGGTCAAATGAGTGGTCGATAGACAGTATGGTCTCATTGCTACAATACTGTATTTGTCTATGACTATGATTCAAATGAAGTCTATTGCAGAGTGGGCAGACTGATATATATGAGAGATGAGGAGCCCAAAGTACACATAGCTTATTTAATGGCTCCTGACAGACTACCTCCCTGGAACTTCAGATAAACATTACTGCAACCGAAGAGCAGTTGGTTACTTGACAGAATCTTAACTGGTGACAGCCTTAAAGTGAAAATTATTGTTTACACCCAGTAAGACGTATATAGTCAAAACCCAGCTATCCAGCACATGCCAGACTTGTCAAGTTTAGAGTTCTATGTTATCCCACTTCCACATCCTCTTCCTAAACATTAGGGGCAATTTAGGGGCACCCAGAGAGTGGTGAGTCTCTGGAACTCTATGCCACAGAAGGTAGTTGAGGCCAATTAATTGGCTATATTTAAGAGGGAGTTAGATGTGGCCCTTGTGGCTAAAGGGATCAGGGGGTATGGAGAGAAGGCAGGTACAGGATACTGAGTTGGATGATCAGCCATGATTACACTGAATGGTGGTGCAGGCTCGAAGGGCCAAATGGCCTACTCCTGCACCTATTTTCTATGTTTCTATGTTTCTATATTTAGGAAGGCCAATTAACCACAGACTCAAACGTCTTTGATATGTGGGAGAAAACTGGACCTCCCAGAGGAAATCCACTCAGCCGCAAGGAGATTTTGCAAACTCCACGCATACAGCACCCGAGGTCAGGATTGAACCCGAGTCTCTGGCACTGTGAACCTACAGCTTCATTTAGTTTAGAGATATAGCACGGAAACAAGTCCGCATCGACTAGTGATCCCTGCATATTAACATCATCCTACAAATATTAGGGTTAATTTACACTTATATCAAGCCAATTAACCTACCAACCTGCACGTATTTGGAGTGTGGGAGGAAACCGAATATCTCTGAGAAAACCCATGTGGTTACGGGGAGAATATACAATCTCTGTACGGACAGCATCCATAGTCGGGATTGAACCCGGGTCTCCAGCATTGCAAGCGTTGTAAGACAACTACTCTACCACTGCGCCACTGTGCCGTGCAGTTTTACCAGCTGTGCCACTGTGCCATCAAGTGTTGGTTGACTAAATGTGCATTTCAGTCATGTTGGCCAGGCTCTGCCATTGCTGTCACTCCTCTTTCAGCCCAGCCACTCCATTTGAAAGGCTGGTTACGAGAGCTAAATTACAAAGCTTTTAACACAGTATATTGCTATTGTAACGTAAGAGAATTATATCATTTAAAGTGCACAGAAATATTTGAAGCCTAAGAAGTTTTAGGTGTACATTTCCTAATTAATGGATTTTAAATTTTTCAAGAGTTTGCAATCCTTCAAACTGAGAATAAATTATGCATGGGAAATTTGGACGTCTTTGCCCAGAAAATATTTTTGAAGAGGAGAATATTTAATTCAATGAGAGCAGAAGCTGAATAATTATCTACAAGGATCCCATTGTGGGTACTTCATTTCATTTGCTTTAATTTAATTATATTTTCTTGGACTTAAATGAATTAGACTCAAAATAATATTGGATTTTAGTAAGGCCTGAATTGACACAAGACTGTATACGTCATCTGTACCATTCTCAATGTAACATGTTGTTTGCCATGTAAATAGCATGACTGCATACATAGTTATAGAGTGATACAGTGTGGAAACAGGACCTTCGGCCCAACTTGCCCACACCGACCAACATGTCCCAGCTGCACTAGTCCCACCTGCTCGCATTTGGTCCCTATCTCTCCAAACTTGTCCTATTCATGTACTTGTCTAACTGTTTCTTAAATGTTGGGATAGTCCCAGCCTCAACTACCTCCTCTGGCAGCTTGTTCCATACGCCCACCATCTTTGGTGTGAAAAAGTTACCTTTCAGATTCATATTAATTTAATAACATAGCTCACATTATTTATCAGAAAATGTCAATGTAAGTAACTAGCACTATTAATTCAGAAAATAAATGTGCCTGACAATAAACTAAACTTAATCTGAGCGGGAGCTGAAACTGAACCTGTCCCAGCTGTACTACCATGATGATACTTTGGAAACATGGATCACTTCCTACATCTTGGAAGCCACTTCTCAGCAAGACAGACACCAATGTTAAAATTTGCTATCACCTTCAATATGGCAACATAGCCATTGACCATCTGAGGAAAGTTATGAATGTATCATGAGCCCAAACCTAACACACGGTTCATGGTCTACAAGACAGCAATGATGTCTGCCCTCGTGTACGCATATGAACTCAAAACTATAGCACTTGTAAGACATCACCAATGCTGACTGTACTAAAACTTCGAAATTAATTAGTGGGATGAGTAAACAAACATCACCATTAATTCACATGCCAATATCCTCAGCATTGAGATTACATTGAGGTGGCTCCAATAGACAACCCATGCTGGTCTTACAAGAGAAACATTTCAACTAAATTAAGGATGGTGCATTATCATTGACACTTGGTAATTCTCGGCCCATAACTATTTAGAATAGAGGAGGATTCAGCATAATGTACCACAAAAATATTTATTCAAATATCACAGTAATATATACAGTACACCACCATAATACACGACAAACAATAAACTACTATACAAGGATGTTACACTCCTTGTCAAGGATGCATTCAACCCCCCGCGGTGCCCAGCCATCCCGGAAACCCCCCAGGGTGCCCGTAGACAGCCCGTAGTCCCTCTCTAACACCACCCAGGCACGGACGTAACCCCGGAAATGGGGCAGGCAGCCGGCTTGGAGGGGATGATGGTCTTAAACAATGTGCTGTGGTCTATAAATGTAAATATTTTTATTGTCCAAGTGGTCCAGTGCCGAGTGGAGATCCAGTGAGATTGCATCCTCCGTTGACCTTTTGTGACAGTAGGCAAACTGTAGTGGGTCGAGGTTCTTGTCGAGGTAGGAGTTAATATCCATCATAACCAATCTCTCAAAGCACTTCATCACCACGGACGTTAGTGCCACAGGTCGACAGTCATTGAGGCACGTCACCTTACTCTTCTTGGGCACC
Organism: Leucoraja erinaceus; assembly: GCF_028641065.1. NCBI lineage: Eukaryota > Metazoa > Chordata > Chondrichthyes > Rajiformes > Rajidae > Leucoraja > Leucoraja erinaceus. The sequence goes on from NC_073377.1 coordinate 152,708,472, forward strand.
GACCGGTATTATTGATGCCCTCTTAAAGCAGGTGGGAACCTCAGACCTCAGTAGTGAGAGGTTGAAAATGTCCACAAAAACTCCAGCCAGTTGGTCTGCACAGGTTTTGAGAACTCGACCGGGTATACCATCAGGTCCAGATGCTTTCCAAGGGTTCACCCCCCTGAAGGATCTTCTGACATCGGCCTCTGTGACTGTGACTGTAATACCATCAGGGCGTTTGGGGGCTCGGGAAGGCACATTTGTGATCTCCTAATCAAAGCGTGCGTAGAACACATTGAGCACGTCAGGGAGTGATGCTTTGCTATTGCTTGAGCTGCCTCCTGATTTTGCCTTGCAGGAGGTGATGCCATTCAGACCCTGCCACAGTTGCCGAACATCTGCCCCAATTGCTGCCTGTATGCAGGAAGACCCAGCACAGCTGAATGGTTGGATCTCCCAAAGTGAGGGCAAGGGTTAGAGTGATAGGCATACTTGATGGTCGTGCAGCAGTGGTCAAGGGTGTTTAATCCTCTGGTGCTGCAGGAGACATGATGGTGGTAGCTATGGGAGTGATTTTTTCAGGTGAGCTTTGTTGAAGTCCCCGGTAAAGGCTTTGGGGTAAGCTGTTTGGTGCTTGTTGGCCACGGCGTGCAGCTCCTCCAATGCAAGACGGATGTCTGCCTTGGGAGGGATGTAGACCGTGGTCAGGATGATGGAGGTGAATTCCCTCAGTAGGTAGAAGGGACGGCACTCTCACCGCCAGGTGTTATAGGTGCAGAGAGCACGAGTTAGACAGAACTGCCATGTCTGAGTACCATGAAGAGTTGACCATGAGGCAGACACCTCCGCCTCTCCCTTTCCCAGATGCCCGTGTACGGTCCATATGATGGATGGAGAAACCTTCAGGCTGGACGCTGGAGTCTGGGGAGCTGGGGGTGAGCCATGTCTCTGTGAATCAGAATACAGAGCATTCCCTTTAGTAAAACATCCTTGACCTTAAGTCTTCTACTTTATTTTCCAGTGATTGTACATCGGCCAGTAGGATGGTAGAGAGAGGGGGTTGTAGTCCCCTGCACTTCAGTCTGACTTGTAGTCCTGCACACCGGCCATGTTTCCAGACACCATGGAGGCCTCTCCAGTGTTTCCAGGTACAGATCGGGGATCCCCTGTGATTGGGAATTCCTTTACAGTCGGCAGCTCCGTACATCGCAACAGTGCTAATGCGTTTAAATGCATTAGCAGCTTATCAGTTGCATCGCTGGTTTCTGCTGTTTCTTTTATACAGGTACGCTGAGAACTACGATATTTGATGATTTTCTGCTGTGCTGCTGACAACGTCGCCACAGACAGGCGCCATCATGAACGGGCGGCGCAATGGCGCAACGCTAGAGTTGGTGCCTTACAGAGCCAGGTTCCATCCTGGCTACGAGTGCTGTCTGTACATAGTTGGTACATTTTCCCGGTGACCGCGTGGGTTTTCTCTGGGTGCGCCTGTTTCCTCCCACACTCCAAAGATGTACAGGTTTGTCGTAGGTTAATTGGCTTTGGTAAGTGGTGAAATTGTCCCTAGTGTGTAGGTTAGTGTAGGGGTAAACGCTGGTTGGTGCAGGGTCAATGGGCCAAAGGGCCTGTTTCCACGCTGTTTCTCTAAAGTAACTAAAGTAAGGTCATAAGGTCATAAGGAATAGGAGCAGAATTAGGCCATTCGGCCCATCAAGTCTACTCCGCCATTCAATCATGGCTAATCTATCTTTCCCTCCTAACCCTATTCTCCTGCCTTCTCCCCATAACCTCTGATACCTGTACTAATCAAGATAAAGATTTAACTTTTTGGTCCTTCATCGAAAGTTTCAAATTGGTATCGGACCTCCCCTGGTGGATGGAAGGTCATGATGACTGTCATTGGACAAGCAGCAGTCCTTTCCTCCTGAGGTCCTACAGGGGAGCAGACTTGGTCCCCAGACATGTGCCAGGAAACAAAACCATTCCATAACTGCCCACATCTGGTCCCGCTGTGGAAATTTCCATTTACCGTGTCCCCTCAGCGTAGGCTGGTGGTGAGAGTTGAATGGCCATCAGAAAAAAGAAGTCTCTTTTGATTCACCATTTGTGGAAATCAGGCAGCACCATTTCTGCCAACATGGTCTGTGGCATTATCACCCTATCTGGGTTTGTCAATAAGACGTATTCATCTTCTTACTACAGCGTACACTGGATTTCAAGAGTGCACACGGGACAAGGCAGGTCACATGCTACACATCCTTGTTGAAGCAAACAGCTCACCACCTGTCTGGTCTGTTTCACAAGGGAACCACAAGGGAAACTGCCAAAAGAAATACATTAGAATTCTGTTCATGTCCTTGGAAAATGCAGAAAACTTTCCTAAAGTTTGATCTCACCATAAGTCTGACATCACTTTTAATGCTTAAGAAGCTGGTTTATTTAACGAAGCACAGGATAAGGATTTTACTTTGGAGTCACGTGAGTGACTACGTGAAGAACCCGTCCAGCACGCATGTGCGACATTGCGTTCACGCAGTGCAACAGCGACGAGCGGGAGTACAGGCGCTCTCGCTACAAGCCTGAAGGCCGTTAGGTAAGTACTTACCTTCAGTTTAAAATCGTGACTTTGCTCTCGTTTGTTGGTCCAGGGGGAGCAAAGCAGCAGAGGGAAGCGGCCCCCGTTCGACTCCAGGGAAGGAGCGTTCCGTCAGTGGAGGGGGGAGAGGAGGCACTGGGACCGCACATGCTGCAAATCTCGGGCTAGAGACAGACACAGAAGATGGAACCAGCAAGTGTCTGCTCCCCAAGTCTTGAGTAAGGTCATGGAGTATAAAACTCCAGCGAGAATTGCCCCAGGAGCAGGGGCAAGCTCGCCAAGGGAGCATAACACTCCTGCTCCAGTGCTACAGCACTGGTCATCTCCCTTGTCGAGGGATTGATGGCGACCAGAGCTGGACTGGTCAAGAGGGGTCACTGGCTGAACAACATCGGGAGTATGCTTGAGGTACAGGATCAGGAAGAGCTGCTGGGCGTGGCCGCTACGTGGCTTCACCACGAGCAAGATGGCCTTTCAGCCTCATTGACGGCCAGCCTACTACCTGTTTTTCCAAAAACCCTCTCCAAGACAGGTAGCCATGAGGTGTTGGATTCATCACGCCTCCCCTCAATTGCATTTACTCAAAGTGCCCACCATTATTGGAGGATACATTGAGCAGGGCATTTCAAAACCCAAATATCTTAAAATTGCATTTGATACCCTGACGTCGGCTATCATGTTCGCATGCTCATTACAGAAGGGCAGGGTAGTATGGCAAAACACCTGACCCTACTGTTCACAGTATGCTCCGCAACTTCTCAAGGGAAGTCACAAACCTGCCCTCAACCTATAAAACTCACAGGACTGTGAGAACGCCGACCTTGCAACCACAGGTCCTGCTATCTGGCAAGTTACCAAACCAAGCCTAAAAATCTGGACGAAGTGTCCAAAATATTCGGCTCAAGAGGGCAGGGTCTGGAATGAGCACCACACTAAACCAGACGGCAGTACCTCTATGCATCCACCAGGGGCGTCTACGTCATGGTACTGGTGAAAGCTCGGGGCCTGCATGCCAACCCCGCTAATCCTTTTAGGCCAGGGCCCAGAACGGGCCCCCTGGAAAATGCACCACCCCCCAACACACCATCCCTACAGACAAGGAACCAGAAACCGAATAAATGAACACACCACCAAACAACAGTGAAGACAAATTAGTATGGTTCCTACCATCACATAAAGGTTGAAGGGCGTGTACTAACAGAGGGGGGGATCACACCTGGTTGGGAAGCTATCATTCTTGGTAGTTATATACCAAAAGATATTCAAGGAGAATAGAATTAATATCTTGCTACCAGTTTCAGCTTGAACCCCAAGGGGGTCTACCCTCCCACAAAGAAACAGGAGGGTCTAGCTATTGGGAAAGATATACCAGGGGTCATAAGAAATCTCATATGAGCCTTTGGTACCAAAAAACCCCAAGATGGTGAATGTTGCACCATCATTGATTAACCATTTGAGTATTTCACCAGGTATACCCACTTATGGAATTTGTAACTACAACCATGGATTCCAAGGATACTTTATGGTAGACATTGACTTTAAAGATGCATACTATTCAGTACCCTTTTATATAAGATTTCGGATATACCACAATTTACCTGGATGGGGCAATCATGGCGAGCATTGCCACTTTTCATTTACTGCACATCTCGCATGTGTAGGTGACAAATAACTTGACTTGACTTGATTTGAGTTGACTTATTATTGAATTGGCTTATATGAGCCGAAGCTATTCCAGAAATTCAAACCAGCCCTGACACTTAAGGAACATTTTGTCATGGCATATCTATATATTAACGACAGACTATCCTTGGATATAGCTATATCAACTGCATTAGCTACTAACTTATTTTAGCCTGGGCTCTGTCATATTATCCAGATATCTACATTGACCCCATCCACAACATTGTCTATCTGGTATTCATTAATGCTGTCAGTTATGGTAACATTTTTACCATAACTGGTAAGTTATGGTAACATAAAGACGACGTTTGTGTAGAACTCTATATGTGTTGAGACCATTTTTCTTTATTTGTTAACCTTTTTCTATGGTATGCAAACGTATTATCTATTTTTGTAAAGCACTTTGGTGTCAATGCGAGTTGACTTAAAACGTGCTATATAAATAAAACGTACTACTATTGGGCAAGCATATTGCTCAGTGGTGCACCATTTTGCATGTGTTCGTTTATAAATTAACAACATCACAGTGGTGGCATATACCAAACCACTTGGGCGGAATAAAATCGATATTATGTGACAATTTATTTAACAATTGGTAACCGTATGTCGTCAAACATGTTTGACCATCAGTAACTTACCTATCAGGTGAGCTAAATACTGGAAACCAAAAGTAATTGCTGAGATTACAAAGCAATATGGACACCAGATATCGATTACCTTACATTCCAATTGAATCACCACGTACCAATGTATGTCGCATGAAACCAAACTCAAGGCAGCAGTATGGAACATTTCCGTGTTTTGAGGTGGGGGGGAAACTAATCTCTGTGTTCTCCCCTTCTTTCTACCTCATCAATAGGTACTACGGTCTCATCAGTCGGGTACTACGCAAAATACAGTGGACTAAACCCACAGTCATGGTTCCCAATGGTCCTCGACATGGTCATCAAAACCCTATGATTCCCAATAGCCTAGGCTTATCAACCCACCCAGTTCAGGCATAAACCACCCATGCCACGATAAACTACTAGGTTGCAGGAAGAAAGGGCCTGGATTACAGAATTGGGAAGACCACTGCTGGGCCTGGATCAGACAGCACTATCAACATGATGACAGCATTCCGTCGCATATCCACTAGGGAACATACCTGGGAAGAAACAGCGCAAACTCAGGAACTACACCTTCAACTACAACAAAACCTGTACTGGAGTTCCTGGCAGGCCTACACCACAATGAAGGACTCAGCTATTGCACCATCAATATAGCCAGAAGTACTCTGTCAGCCTACTCAACTCAGGCACTACGACAACAGGGCAAGGGTACCACCCACTGGTGATCAAATTCAGGAGAGGTATATTCAATCCCCATTCCCCAGACCTAGGTACACCCAAATTGGGAAGTCAGTGAGGTCCTGACGTACCTTAGGGGATGATCACCAGCCAGGTCCCTCACCCTGGAACAGCCTACCCTGAAGAAGGATATGCTGACGGCCTTACCTCAGCACAAAGACCCAGTTCTTACATCTACTGCAATTGGACAACATGGTGATAACACCAGATAGTGTCACATTTTCCATTCAGGGGCTGGCCAAACAGAGCAGACCAGGAACATCAGGTCCAGTCATTGAATTCAGGGCATACCCACCTGAACCACGTTTATGTGTCATGATCCACTTAATGAACTACATTGACACAATACGAAATACCTGAGGGAGAGGAAAAAGCCTTATGGGTCAGCCACAAGAAACTTTATGGTCGGGTGACGAGCTAAACTACCTCTAGTGGCTCAAGCAGGTACTGGGAGTTGCTGGAGTAAATACTAACGAGTATAAATCTTATTCCACCAGGGCAGCTTCCACGTCAGTGACTAAGAGGATGGACGTGCCTATGGACCACATCCTGGCTACAGCGGGGTGGTCTAGGGAGCATACGTTCCAAACTTTGTAACAAGCCGCTGGCAGAACCTGTATCGGTTGCAGAAATAACATTAGAATCTGCAAATATATAATTTAAGGGGGAGCATTTTTGTCTTGTTATTGTTGATAACACCATTTTTGTTTTACAAACAGATTCATGGTTGATTACGATAACCTACTTCCTCCCTCGAATGACTTCGGCAGCGAGTGAAGTATGAACTGTTACACGGTTTGAAATCACAGAACTTTAAAATCTTCACGTAGTCACTCACGTGACTCCGAAGTAAAATAGTAAGATTAAACAAGAACTTACCAGTTTGAAGTTTGATCTGTATTTTATGAGGAGTTACGATGAGGGAGTACGTGCCCTCCACTCCCACCCTCAATAATAGAGATCAAACTGGTAACTAAGCTCCCCTTTTCTTTACTATATTTCTTTCAATTACTGTGTCTGTCTGTGATTCCACACCGCTGCTTTGAAGTATGTCGCGCATGCGTGCTGGACGGGTTCTTCACGTAATCCCTCATCGTAACTCCTCATAAAATACAGATCAAACTTCAAACTGGTTAGTTCTCGTTTAATCTTACTATTTTAGTTTATATCCATGGAATATGTGGGAGAAAAATCTGTGAACCATCATCCTCAATGTCAATGATCCCAACAACTTTTAAGGCAAGCAGGATATTTCCCCATGGTGCCCTGGTTAATACTTGTCCCTCATCCAACATCATTAAAATAGATAATCTGGTCATTATATATCTAGTAGTAAGTGTGCATGAGAGGTTTCCATTTTCTCTACACTGCTCTAGTGACAATATTTCATAAAAACACTTAATTCACTGTAAATTGCCTTTGGCAACTTGAAGCCGGTGAATGTACATTTTTAAAAATGTATTTCTTAATGGTTTGCATTTACAAGACTGTAGATAAAAAGTATTGACACCTGAGCATTTCCATTATATTTTCAAGTTATAAATCTGCCTGAAATTCATGGGATGGATAAAATGTATCGATTACTGGTGGTCTTTCTGAAGAATGGAAATGCCACTTTGATTGAAGCAAGCCACCACGCAGAATAGTTTAGCATTCCAGGGTGACATGGTGACAAAAAACCCCAAAGGAATCTAGCCCAATAATGCTTAAGAAAGAACTGCAGATGCTGGAAAAATAGAAAGTGGACAAAAGTGCTGGAGAAACTCAGTGGGTGAGGCAGCATCTATGGAGAGATGGAATAGGCAATGTTTCGGGTCGAGACCCTTCTCCAGACTGATGTCGGGGGGTGAGGGGGAGAAAGGAAGAGGCTTGTGGGAGAGCTGGGAAGGAGGAAGAAAGCAAGGACTACCTGAAATTTGTGGTCAATATTCATACCGCTGGGGTATAAACTACCCAAGTGTAAACACCTCATGTTTCGCTTGGGTAGTTTACACCCCAGCGGCATGAACATTGACTTCTCCAGTTTCAGGTAGTCCTTAATTTCTCCCTCCTTCCCCTCCCCTTCCCAGCTCTCCCACAAGCCCACTGTCTCCGCCTCTTCCTTTTTTTTTCCTGCCCCCCCCCCCCCATCAGTCTGAAGAAGCGTCTCGACCCGAAACTTCGCCTATTTCTTCCCTCCACAGATGCTGCCTCACCCACTGAGTTTCTCCAGCACTTTTGTCTAGCCCAATAATGCTATGCCTCCTAAACCTATTGATGAAGGGTTATGTAAGCCCACTGAGACTCTAACCCAAAAGGTGAGTCAAAGGTTTGAAGGTTGCTTGGATTTTGAGCATCTATGGATAGTAAACTAGGTAAAAATTTGGAACAAAACCATTTTCCAGTTTCCTTACCGTACAAACCTATTATTCCAATTTGAAGCAGTCTCCAGAACTGTGAGTAGGGCTAGTTTCCAGGAGTGGACATCGAGGGGAGGGTCAACGGTTCATGGGATGGAGGTGATGGCTGCAACAGGCCGTGATGGCTAACTGCATTTGGGACTGTGAGATGGTGTTAAAACCTGGCAACTCCTGCATATAGACTCAGCGGGCTGTTTCTATGGATTATATACTTAACCGGGGATTGTACTTATGTATGGCAAACATCTTACTGATCTGTATGCAAAATAAATTTCACCTCACCTTGATACAAGTGTTAATAAAGGAACCATTGAACCATTGAACAAAGCAGGAGGATGGAGAAGATAAAGCATGTAATCAAAAGGAACCCATGAAATGGTTCAGTTGCCTGTTACAGGCCCCCACACCGAGCAATATACTTCATGCCAGGTTTATAGTGGGTCGAGGACAAAACGTGATAAGAATGAATCCAGACCACAAATAAGAATGTTATTAATAGATGTAGGAAGTAAGTTTCATATATTTAATCATAAATCATGAAAATTCTTGACAGACCTATGTGGAGATTCCTTTATATTTTAAATGGTTAAATTTAGGCTGATTTATTGAAGAGGTCAACGATATCGATAATTTCAGGATTTGGAACCTACATCATCAACAATGTCATAGAACATTGGATCAATGTTTGCTTGAAGGTCTGGAGACAATATAACATATTGTTTAAAAATTAGATGCACACAGTCTCTTGCCCAGAGCAGGGGAATCGAGGAGCAGAGGACATAGGTTCAAAGAGAAGAGGAAAAGATTTAATAGGAATCCGAGGGGTAACTTTTTCACACAAAGGGTGGTGGGTGTATGGAACAAGCTGCCAGAGGAGGTAGTTGAGGTTGGAACTATCCCATCGTTTAAGAAACAGTTAGACAGGTACATGGAGAGGACAGGTGTGGAGGGATATGGACCATGCGCAGGCAAGTGGGACTATTGTAGCTGGGACATTGTTCGAACAGTGTGGGCAAGTTTGGCCGAAGGGCCTGTTTCCACACTGTATCACTCTGTGATTCTGTGAAGAGTTAATGTAGGATGAAGACCAATGAATCAATGATGTTGAATATAAATGTATAATTCTTAAAGATTGGGCACTAATCAGAGCCCACCCCAACTCATGTATGGTCCATATCTGTTCTATGGCCCTTTGGCATTAGAGAAAATACCTGGACCAAAAAAGGCAAAGGGAAACAGGTTGTTGATTCACCATGATTCACAAAATAATACAGCCTAGGTTCACTTTATGTTGTACTACACTAAAGATGAGTTAACAGCATAATGTGATTTTTTGTAACAAACAATTCTGGGAACAAGTATTAACAAAGATATAAGCTGGAAATTTAAAAAAAAAACACATTATGGAATGCTATTACTCCCATGCAGTGGCACATTCAAAATGTTAGCTTTGGACTTAGTTATTATATTACAAGAAATGTAAGTCAAACTATTGCAATATTTATCAGACTTTCCCATCTTTCTATGATTCCTAACATTCCATGCCTTCAATATGATGTACAAAACTTGGATTATATAGATGGTAACAAAGGCATGCAATAGTACTGCTAATATAATTGTCTACTGCAAACTCACACTTTCACAGCCACTTGACTATACCTCCTCTCATCCTGCCATTCTTTCCTCTCAATTTGTCCATCAACGCCGCATCTGCTTCCATGATGAGGACTTCCACTCCGGGATCTCTAGGATCTTCAATAAACATGAGTTCCACCCTAGTGTTGCACATGGAGCCATCACCCGTGTCTCCTCTGTGTCCCATAGTCCTGATCTCACTCCACTTGTCCCTCAAGCAGAACAAGGATAGAGGCCCCCTGGTCCTCACATTTCATCCTAACAGCCTATGCCTCCAAAACATAATTCTCTGGCATTTCCAACACCTTCAACATAACCCCACCACCAGTCATATCTTCCGATCCCCACCTATTTCTGCTTTCCACAGAAACCACTCACTCTGCAACTCCGTGGTTTGCTCTCCCCTTCCCAGCCAATCCAGCCTCTCTAAAGGCACTTTCCCATACAACTGCAGGAAATACAACACCTGTACACCCGTCTCCTCTCTCACTTCCATCCAAAGACCCCAGCAACCCATCCAGGTGAGACAGAGGTTCACATGCACCTCTTCCAATCTCGTCTACTATATTCAGTGCTTTCAATGTGGCTTCCTTTACATTGGCGAGACTAAGCGTAGACTGAGCATCTAGGGTTGCCCACTGTCTCACTCCCAAATAAGGGACAAAAGGTCAAAATACGGGACAAATTCCCGATGGCAATTCATTGACTGACTCAGCTGTGGCTGGGTGAATGACGAGTAGTCCCGGGTGCTGGTCTGCACATAGAGCCCAGCTGGAGGGCCAGCTGAGGAAATTTGGCCCGGGCAGTACGATGTCGCGTGCAACGTCCGGCACCCCATCCAACTCATGAACCGATGATCAGCCATGAGATGGAGTGGTGGTGGTGTCGGCGGTAAGCAATGGTCCGAAGGTCGGACAGATGGCTGGGCTGCCGACCGAATGGGGCCATGGGTCAGGCGCTGCTGCTGCACTACATCGGGACGGGTGAGGTGGGTCCAGAAGCGGCGCTCTAACCCATCCATCCAAATAGCAGTCAAATACGGGACAAGGGCGGTCCCGCATGGGACAAAGTAATTTAACCCAAAAGACGGAATGTCTTTTATAGCCCAAAATTCTCACCGGTAACATGGGACAGTTGACAACCCTATAAGCATCAAACACTTGCACTCTCTCTATCATGGCCTGCTGGGCTACCTCCCAGTCGGTAACGCTCAGTTTTATACATTCCATTACGGTAAAAAAAAATTCTGTTGGGCAAGTAAAAAAGTTAATTTGCTGTGAATCACAATACACACATTGCAGTCTGAAATGTTTTCATACATCTCCTTATATATATTCACAACTCTCGTAAACATCTAAAAGGTCTGAGAGGCATTACTCATGCTATTGCACAGTATATTACCTCAATGTGTGGGAATTGCTGGGAATGCCATAAATTCATGTTGTAAGAGCAGAATTAGGCCATTCGGCCAATCAAGTCTACTCCGCCATTCAATCTTTCCCTCTCAATCCCATTTTCCTGCTTTCTCCCCATAGCCTGACACCTTTGCTAATCAAGAATCTGTCAATCTCTGTATTTAAAATATCCATTGACGTCCTCCACAGCAGTCTGTGGCAAAGAATTCCTCAGATTCACCACCCATCATATATAACCCATCCTTATTCCCTGGGGATAATGTTGGTAAGCTCCATTCTAGAATTACTCCAAATGAAATGGTACAACCAATCATTTTGCCAAATTCATTGTAGATTTGGAGTCATATAAATGATGATATATTTCTCACCTTTAGAATCACCCGGATTTTATGCCGATTAAGGACAACAGTCACAATTACTGGAACCAACCATTTATTTCCAATTTATTTGTTTGATTAACTGTATTAAACTTCTTTCTTAACATTGGTGGAAGCCCAACTTGTGCTTCTGGTGTTTAAGAGGGAACTGCAGATGCTGGAGAATCGAAGGTTACACAGAAAAGCTGGAGAAACTCAGCGGGTGCAGCAGCATCTATGAAGAAGGGTTTCGGCCCGAAACGTTGCCTATTTCCTTCGCTCCATAGATGCTGCTGCACCCGCTGAGTTTCTCCAGCTTTTCTGTGTAACCTTGTGCTTCTGGTTTATTTGTTCAGGCTTTAGTGGACATATCCAGTACCATATCCACTTTGTTACTCTGCTCACATCTCTAATGCTGGTGCTCCTTCGATGGAGGATGTCAGCTCTGGCTGCAAACTGCTCTACTTGACTGTAGCTTGGTTACTGCAACATCACACAGCCAATATCCATCAGAAAGGCACATCCTCACTGGCATCACTCATTTTAATTATCTTATTGGCACCATGTGAAAATAAGTATCTCCCCACCTTCCCCTCTTTCCTTAGTCGAATCTTATTTTGGCCTGTGTCAAATGGGTATCTGAGCACTTGCTTAATTATCCCTTTGTTACAAAAAAAAATGTACATGAGTCAGACCTCTGATTTTTGGTCATTGTCGCAACTGTCAGTTTACTCTATCCAGGATGTCCAATCTGTGCAAATCTGATGAGAATAGCTGGAGGATTTATGCAGCATCCAATGCCCCAGTTGTACATCAACAGTAACCACCACAGCTGGCAGAGGGAGTTCCTGGCCTGGTCTGGGCCTGTGAGACAAACAGCGTGAATAACCAAGCACTTTTGAGGGAGCAAACCAGAAAGCAACTAGAAAATGTTGATACTTCATGTGTAATTGAGTGAATCCGTCTGACATTCCTTGCATCATTTGGTATTTAAAACAAAACCTCATAAGCAGGGATTGAAGTGAGAATTTATTGGCACGCTTATTTTAACAGGCTGCCAGCAAGATCATGTAAGTGGAGACAAACGGGACTGTAGATGTTATAGTCCCGAGCAAAAATCAAACTGCTGGAAGAAATCGCGGATCAGAGAATATCTGGCAGCAGAGGGATTGTTGACATTTTGGGCCAAGTTCCTGCATCGGATAAATTAAATTCCCAGCTTCCTAACTGTGCATGTTAGTTCTGAACAATCAGTGGGAGACAAATCTAGATAATATCAGGTGTTTAAACAAGGACTGTGTTTGACGATAGACAATAGACAATACGTGCAGGAGTACGCCATTCGGCCCTCAATCGGTGCTATGGTAAATCCTTCAAGGATTGGGTTGGTGCTCATCCTAGCACAGGTGTTTCGGGTCAAGCACTAGGTAAAAAGTGCCACAACATCTGAAGACAATTCGGCTGATTTACTCTCCTCCCACCATTTCATAACATTCGAGCACCATCGTCTAAGGGGCCAATTGAAAAATAAAACAAGATCAACACTTCAAATTCACCATCTAAACAAGTCTGATTGACTGAAAGTCTAGGGAATAGGAGCATTCTGGAGTTGAGAGTCAGAAATCCGAAGCTCAACTGCCCCCTTAATCTACTCCAAAATAGCTATCAGCGGATTAATGGCTCAATGTTGTCTTTGTTTCTTATTGTTCTCAAACGTTTCTTCGTCATGGTGTGGTTTTGATCATTCCAGCAGACCTCTGCTGGAGTTACAATGGGTTTTGTTGGACCTGATGTAGATTTGAAGCCTTTTAATAAATGAATGCGAGCAGGTGGCATTAGAAAGTCATGTCAATCTGTCAAACTCCTCTCTCGTTTCTAAACTGCTGCTATAAAAAAAAATTTCATAGAGATCTAATCAACTAAAAATGTAAGCTTACACTGCACCTAGTGAGCTAATCAAGGCTGCCCTCAGAATGTTATTTACACCACGATTAATTAATAATGCTTGGATGAGCTCTGAATAACAAAGCCAATTTAGACAGGCCTTCTAACTGGCAATAGAGGGTACTGTGAAATACTGTATGTTATGGATCTTCAAAATGCCAACGTGCCATACCAACCAACTAAATATCAGATAGGACAGAAGTTGTAAAATATTTTATTTATTTCCATTGCAGCCTGCATATCATTTGTGCTCAAATGTGAAGACATTTCTGGTGCTCAAATATGAAACCATGGCTGTACATTCTGTAAGTACGTTCTGGAGCACTAAAAAATCTTTATTCATTACAGCACAATTAAGTAATACACATCTTTATTCATCGCCTCCTCTCCTGAATCTACAGATCTCACTCAAAAGGTCTGGACTCACAGATGCCAGCAGTAATCCTGTCCCATTCAATTCCTGGCAGGCAATTCACCAAGAAGATGCATCAAAACCAGTGTTGGCCTTAACATTGCAAGTCTGCAGACTTTCAGTCAGGGTTAAGCCTAATGTGAGCTAAGGGTTCTTTCTCTCCAGAGATGCTGCCTGTCCCGCTGAGTTATTCTAACTTTTTGTGTCTATCTTCGGTTTAAACCAGCATCTGCAGTTCCTTCCTACACAACCTTCCTGCTATGCTTGAATTGCTCAATTATCTCTTAGGAAAATGGAGCTGGCCACACCACTTATAACTTTTGGCATGTTTTAACCATTTTGTAATGCTGGCTTTCAGACACAAGCTGGGAAGTCAACTTTGGAAATTTGAGGAGAATGTTGGATTCCCAATGCACCTTTCATGGCCCCTTGATATCCCAAAGTGACTTCCATCCAGTGAAGTATAGTTTTTGAGGTATGGTCACTTGTGTGATGTAGGGAAACAACTGTCATTTTTTACTGAGCCATTGACAACAAAGTGATAAAGAATTGAAATTGACGATGTTGGAGAAACTCAGCAAGTCTGATGGATTCAATGGAAAGAGAAACAGTAAATGTTTTGTGGACTTCAAATGGTGTCTCTTTCTGTTTCGGTAGACAAAGGTGCTGGAGAAACTCAGCGGGTGCGGCAGCATCTATGGGGCGAAGGAAATAGGCAACGTTTTGGGTCAAAACCCTTCTTCAGACCCTTCTCTTTCCATGGGTGATCCGCCATTGACACTAACGGCAAGAAACAAGAAACTGAAGGAAGAATGGTGCGACAGGGCTTGCATTCACCAGAATTTAGAAAAATGCCTCAGAAAAATGCTGCGCTGGGGCTGTTTTGCTGATGTTTCCTTTCTCAACATATTTGGTTGGAAGTGGCTGGACTAGTTCTCTGCTCAGATATAGAACAATACAGCCCATCAGCCAACAATGTCCATGCTGAACATGATGCCCAGACCATCTCTTATCTGCCTGTAAATAATCCATATTGCCCCATTCCCTGTATATCAATTTGCCTCTCTAAAAGTCTCTATTGTACCAGCCTCAACCACCACCAAAATGCATTCCTGGCATTATCACCCCTGGTGTAAAAGAATTGTCCTGCACATCTCTGTTAAACTTTGCCCCTCTCACCTTAAGCTATACTACATCCAATTAAGTATAGTTTTGAACTATAGTCACTTGTCTAATCAACTGTCAATTTTTACAGATCCATGGACAACAAAGTGATATTGAAAATGCTGGAAAAACTCAGCAAGTTTGGACAATCTCTGACAGATTCTATCAGGAAAGAGAAACAGCAAACATTTTGCTGACCTTAAATATTGTCCCTTTCTCTTTCCATGGGTGATCTATCCACCATTGAAACCAACAGCAAGAAACAAGAAACAAAAGCAAGAAAGAATAGGTCGATAGGCCTTACATTCATTGGAATTTAGAAGGATGAGAGGGTATCTTTTAGAAACATATAAAATTCTTAAAGGATTGGACAGAATTGCTAGATGCAGGAAAAATGTTCCTGGTGTTGGGGGAGTCCAGAACCAGGGGATCACAATATAAGAATAAGGGGTGAGGACTGAGTTGAGGAAAAACATTTTCACCCAGAGAGTTGTGAATCTGTGGAATTTTCTGCCACAGAAGGCAGTGGAGGTCAATTCACTGGATGTATTCAAGAGAGAGTTGGATATAACTCTTAGGGCTAACGGAATCAATGGATATGGGGAGAATGCAGGAATGGGGTACTGATTTTGGATGATCAGCCATGATCATATTGAATGGTGGTCCTGGCTCGAAGGGCCGAATGGCCTACTCCTGCATCAATGTTTAATATCCGTACCAGCTTTTGTGTACCAGCATCTCTTTGTCCACAAAAAAAGCACTGCCTGGATTACTGAGTATAGTTAGAAGGAGAGGTTGGACAAACTTGGATTGTTTTATCTCGATCTTCAGAAGGAACACGGTAGAGGTATATAAAATTATGAGTGACAAAGACGGCAGAGTCTTTTACCCAGGATGGAAATGTCAAATAGAAGATGGCTTTCAGATGAGAGGGAGTAAGTTAAAGGGGATGTTTGAAGCATTTTCCTTTACACAGTGTACAGTGTAGAGGTACAGCATGGAAGCAGGCCCTTTGGCCTACCGAGTCCATGCCAATCATCGATCACCCATTCACACCAGTACAATGTTATCCCACTTTGTTATACACTCCCTATGGACAATTTACAGAGGCCAATTAATCTACAAACTGGAGAAAATCCACGCAGTCACAGGGAGAATGTGCAAACTCCACAAAGACAGCACCCAAAGTCAGGATCAAACCCGGGTCTCTAGCACTGTAAGGCAGCAGCTATGCCACTGTGCTGCCCAAAGAGTGGTCAGTGCCCTGGAACACACTGTCAGGGGAGGTGGCTGGGGCGAATACAATAGCCACAGTTAAGAGGCATGGACCTGTATCTGGTCACAGAATCAGGCAGTGAATGGAAGGATATAGATCACGTGCAAACTGATGAGATTAGTTTAATTTGGTTTAGTGGTCACCACAGACACCTTGGGCCGAAGGGCCTTCCCTGTGATGTACTGTTCTATGAACTATGTCCTAAAACCACAAGGTAATTTATACTCACACAGGACTGCGATATGGTGGAGTGCAGTGAAAAGAAACAACAAGACATTAGAGCCAACACAATTTTCTAAAAATGGTCTAAAATTGTGTTTAACATCTTGGTCTTGTTTTTGAACAATCTTTTTCCATTCACTGCATTGGATAATTTATGTTTAATGTATGTTTCATATATTTGTCGTGGTCAATGTGCGTGTGATGCTGCAGCAAGCAAGATTTTCATTTTACCTGTAACTCACCACGATTGTGCATATTACAATACTCAATTTGACATGAAACACTATTTCACCTTGACATTCACTCTAACAGAAAGGTTTCTGAAGAAATATTATTCCCTGGAACCTGTGAAATTGCATTGCGATCAATCACAACAACATTAGAAAATTGTGTTTCCACAAAATGGTGGAGAAGATATGGTTTGGTGATTAGTTTGAGAACAGAGAGTTGAGACTAGGATACTGTAGCAAATGTGGCATGTGCAAGATTTCAGCATACAAATGACCTTATTAAATTTTAATAGCAGTAAATTAGCATTTTGTATCACCCACGATCAAAGAGATTTCTCTTCTGATATTCCCAGAGCAGAATTTTTGGGTTTGCCTGTGTGACGCCTGTAACGATTTCAGTAAGGCGCACGTTTGATCAATGACCTGTTCACAGGGTTTCCTTCATTTAGCCCAACCTTTAATGTAATATTCCACAAGTTAGCAACACTCATTCAACTCCTCGGGAGTAATGCTGCATAACAAATGGATGCTTCACATCTGGCTAAGGGTGAGGGACATAGGATAATCCACCAGAGGCAGCGTGATAGAGGGATCGAGACAGGCTTGTCAGGAACAATGCCCCGCAGAAGGTATATTCTTTCGACAGGAGAGTCAGGCATTCCTGGCAGGAGGTGTCTGAAAACGGATGATCGGTATACAACTTGGAACTGTGTGCAGCAATCCGTGAGATTTTGATCAGTGGTAGCAGCTTCCTGGCCTCAAGACCATTCCAGGCTTCAATGAGCAAAACAGGCACAAGTCTGAGCCTCTATTTATGGTCACAGATGATCACAGACTTCAATGAAGAAAGAGAATGCCATGTGAGATTTGGCCTTTTAAGTAGCAAGGTTTCAGGGGAAGCAGGATATGTTAATGAGTTGTCTGCTCTGTAACGTCATTTTATGCTTCAAGCAGTTCTCAGAAATACACACAACTGTGAGCTAATTATCTATTGGTTTTCACACTCGAGTAAGGAACCTTTCATGCTTAACGTCTCTAATGAATTGGAAAGAGGTTGACATTAAAGAATAAAATGCCCCAGAAAGCCAAAACTGAACTGGGGCTGTTTTGCTGGTGTTTCCTTTCTCAACATATTTGGTTGGAAGTGGTTGGACTAGTTCTCTGCTCAGATAAAGAACAGTGCAGCACAAGAACAGGCCAACTGAACATGATGCCCACACCATCTCTGATCTGCCTATATATAACCCATCTTGCTCCATTCCATGTTTTTAAGGATAAGGGGGAAGTCTTTTAGGACTGAGATGAGGAAAACATTTTTTACACAGAGAGTGGTGAATCTCTGGAATTCTCTGCCACAGAATGTAGTTGAGGCCAGTTCATTGGCTATATTTAAGAGGGAGTTAAATGTGGCCCTTGTGGCTAAGGGGATCAGGGGGTATGGAGAGAAAGCAGTGACAGGATACTGAGTTGGATGATCAGCCATGATCATATTGAATGGTGGTGCAGGCTCGAAGGGCCGAATGGCCTACTCCTGCACCTATTTTCAATGTTTTTATGTTATGTATCCATCTGCCTCTTCAAAAGGTCTCTCAAAGGCCACTACTGTATCAGCCTCAACCACCACCAAAATGCATTCCTGGCATTATCACCTTCAGTGTAAAAAACTTGTCCTGCACATCTCTGTTAAACTTTGTCCCTCTCACCTTAATCTATGCCCGCTAGTATTTGATTTTTCCATTCAGGTAAAAGGTTCTGACTATCTTCCGTATCTATGTCTCTCATAATTTTATCTAATTCTATCAAGTCTCCCCGCTAACTCCGGCGTTTCACACCTTCAACTAATATTGCTGATCAGTCTTGCTAATTTCAGGACCTGATTGGTATATTTGAAGAATGATTGCACTTCTGTCCTTGGCTACAAGAGACAGGAAATTGGGGTCAGGACACAGTGGAATTAAAATAGTACTAAAGGGGGTACATTACTGGCTTTACATTCATTGTTCTGTGTCCTCCTCAGCACCCATTACTATCACACCAGGAGAATTATAATTGGAGCAATAGACAAAGCAATTATTATGGTGTACTTACAACCTCATTCTTTACTGGTTTTATCCATTACTCCCATGATGTCATAATGTATCATGATTTCCAGAAATGTTCTCGTTCCTCTGGTTGTTTGTCTTGCCAAAATTGTGAAACATTTACTAAAGTAGCCACCCCTCTATTAAAATCAAAAGTCATGAGGTCATTCGGCCCATCAAGTCTACTCCGCCATTCAATCATGGCTGATATATCTCTCCCTCCTAACCCCATTCTTCTGCCTTCTCTCCATAACCTCTGACATTTGTACTAATCAAGAATCTATCTATCTCTGCCTTAAAAATATCCACTAAAGGGCCTGTCCCACGAGCATGCAACCTGCATGCGGCAATCGCGATCTAAAGGGCCGGTCCCTCCAGCATGCGCCTGCATGTGGCAAGCGCGACCTAACGTGGTCGCTTGAGCCGAATGGCATGCGGCAAGCGTGACCAAACCAGAAGCGGGAGCCGCATGGAGGTTGAGTGAGTGACACGGCGTCGAGGCGGGCTGGCAAACCGTTGCCGCGCTGAATTTTTAAACACGGTCAGTTTTTTGGAGCCCCGCGCGATGTCGGGACAACTCCATACGACTCCGGGGATTGAAGTGGGACCAGCCCCGCGAGGCCATACGGCTCTAGCTACCAGGTTAGGTTGCGCTTGCCACATGCAGGCGACACCAGTGACCTAGGTTCGACCCTGATCTCAGGTGCTATCTGTGCTGAGATTGCACGTTCTCTCTGTGCTGTGTTTGTTTCCGTCAGATGCTCCAGTTTACTCCCACCTCAAATACATGGGGTTTTGTAGATTAATTGGCCTCTGTGAAATTACCCCCAATGTGTAGGGAGTGGGTGAGAAAATAAAGTAACACAGAACTAGTGTGAACAGGTGATCGATGTTTAGTGTAGAATTGGTGGGCTGAATGGCGTGTTTCCATGCTGTATCGCGAAAACTTGAAAAAATTACTAAAATCGCAGCTAACCAATTTTGTATTTTGTCTAAAATTACATTTCAAGTATTATAAACGGTAAAAATTTTGAGTGTACAATCTTCTTAACTATCAGGAAACAAAAATCTTCACAGCCTTAGCCCAATGATTCTAATATTCTGGAATGAGTTTAGTTACACGTTGTTAGCTCTGTTAACTTAAGTTCAAGTAAAATTGTACAACATTTAGCCTGGTTTTCATCATTGCTCTTTCATCTTCTTCTCAGGCAATCCCTGGGGACAAACATGATTTGGGTTTGTGCTGTTCTATGGACTTAGAAGTGGCTAATGAGTTCTATCTGTAGACTCTGCCACAGTTGGGTCAGGTATAGCTTGACAGCACTGTGAGTGTGTACTGTTTGAGAAGCAGTGACCACCTACTGCAAGGCTCCTTCTAGCACTGATATACAGACATGAGATATTCAGTCCCTTCCCCAAAGCTCATGCTCATGGTGTGTGAACATGGGTCAGGGATCCCATGAGACAATAGGAATTTTACAAATTTTCAAGGAAGCTTTGAGAACGTCCCTGAAGTAATGTCTCTTTCATCCTGTAAATCTCTTGCTCCGATGAAGCTCAGAGCAGAGTATTTATTTGGGTAGACTTGTGTAGGTTGTATGAATCCAATTTCTACATTTGCAGATCATGCAAAATTCTGGGATTGCGGGAGTGGGAGCTGGCAATACTCATGTGGATGGCAACTACCTTCAAGAGAACATTAATTAATTTGTTAAATATAATAATAAGCAGTGAATGAAGATCAGCACAGCGAACGTTTTGATATAAAAAATAGAGGTCATGTGTTACTTGGAAGGTCCGTCAAGGCCAGATTGAAGAACATAGGGAACACAGAGCACAGTAGGACAAGCATTAAAAGTTGCACCAGTGGATACCAAAACCAAAGAGAAAGAAGCTAATTCACAGCAATGATCAGAGGCAAGATTATGGACGGTTCATCGAGTGAGGCTATATGGGTGGAGCTGAGGACCAAGAAAGGGATGATCATCTTGTTGGGGGTGTGCTACAGACCCCCGGATAGTCAACAGGAATTAGAAGAACAAATATGCCAGGAGATTGCAGACAGCTGCAGGTCAAATAAGGTTGTCGTAGTAGTGGATTTTATCTTTCCCAATATTGACTGGGAAAATCATAGTGTGATTTCATAGGGTGATCCCACCCACCACCCCCACCAATCTAGTTTAAACTCTCCCGTGTAGATGGGATGCAATTCCTCAAAAGTGTTCAGGAGAGTTTTCTTAAGCAGTATGTGGAGGCCCCCATGAGAGGGCAACGCTGGATCTAGTATTGGGAAATTGGGAAGGGCAAGTTAATGAAGTGTTTGTGGAGGAGCCTTTTGGGACCAGTGACCACAGTTCGAGTAGGTTTAAGATAGTTACGGATAGGGATGGAAAGTGTCCATGTGTTAAAATGCTCAACTGGGGTAATGCCAACTTTGAGGGTATGAGAGAAGGTCTCGCTCAAGTTGACTGGAGCAGGTTATTTGAGGGGAAAGGAACATCGGCCAAGTGGGATGTTTTTAAAAGAGTGCTGACGAAAGCCCATGATATGTACGTCCCTATTAGAGTGAAGGGCAAATCAGACAAACGCAAGGAAGCTTGGCTGACAAGGGAAATTGAGACTTTGGTCAAAAACAAGAAGGATGCACGGGACAGGTATAGCCAGCTGGGATCAAGTGCATCCCTGGAGGAGTTTTGGGAGCTAAGGAGTAAACTGATAAAGGAGATCAGAAGGGCAAAAATGGGCAGGAGATAGCTCGGGCGGGAAGCACAAAGAACAATCCCAAAATATTTTATAAATACCTAAGGGGGAAAATGGTAACTTGGGAGAGATTGGGACCTCTCAGGAATCAAAGCGGCCACCTCTGTGTGGAGCCACAGGAGATGGGCAAGGTCCTAAATGAGTATTTCTCCTCTGTTTATACCGAGGAGAAAGACAGTAGGATGGAGGAACTTGGGGCAGTCAATGGAAGTGTCTTGAGAGCATTCGTATTACTGTCAAGGAAGTACAGATCGCACTGTCGTGTATGAAGGTAGACAAATCTCCAGGGCCTGATCTGATATATGTGAGGACATTGCAGGAAACTAGAGAGGGAATTGCGGGAGCCCTGGTTGTAATTCATGAGTCCTCCTTAAATACAGGAGAGGTGTTGGAAGATTGGAGGGTGGCAAATGTTGTACCTCTTTTCAAGAAGGGCTGCAGGGAAAATGTTGGGAACTATAGGCCTTTGAGCTTAACATCTGTAGTTGGAAAGTTGCCAGAGAGCATTCTGAGGGAATGGTTGTACAGGCATTTGGACGGGCAAGGGCTGATTCGAGATAGTCAGCGTGGTTTTGTACGTGGGAGGTCGTGGCTCACAAATCTGATTGATGTTTTGAAGACGTGACCAAAAAGGACGATGAGGGCAGAGCTGTAGATGTTGTGTACATGGACTTCAGTAAGGCATTCGACAAGGTTCCGCATGGTAGGCTGCTCTGGAAGGTTAGATCGTGTAGGAACCAAGGAGAAATAGCTGAATGGATAGCAAATTGGCTCCATGGAAGGAAGCAGAGGGTTTTTTTTTTAAATATATTTTATTTTATTAGAAGTAAGCACAGTCATATGGCACCAAAGTGCCTAATATATATTTTCATAATACATTTTATGTACAACTTCTTTTTTTTTGTTACATTGAAAAAAGATGAGAATAAGAAAAAGAGGTTAGATAGTAAAGGATAGAAAAATGTGAAATATATAGTGTGTGAAGAAAGAAAACGAGTAAATGAAGAAAGTTGAGAGAGAAAGCAGTGAAAAGAAAAGGAGATCATTATTTATAGTCTTGACCAACCCTCGTCCAGTCCTGAAACAGTTATTTTTTACAATTGTGTTGCACCATAGCAGAGGGTGATGGTGGAAGGTTGCTTCTCAGACTGGAGGCCTGTGACTGGTGGTGTGCATCAACCAAGGCTCCAACTCAATAATTAAGTTTGCTGATGACAATGTGGTGGTGGGCCTGATCTCAGACAACGACGAGAAGGCCTACCGGGAGGAGGTGGCTGATCTAGCACTCTGGTGCCAGGATAACAGCCTCCTCTTGAACATCAAAAAAACGAAGGAGCTGATCATGGACTTGAGGAGGGCACATCATCCGAGGATGTACACTCCATTGAGGAGAAATGGGGATCCTGTGGATAGGGTGAACTGTTTTAAATATCTGGGAGTCCACATCTCCGAGGATATGACATGGGCATCACACGCCTCAGTACTCGTGAGTAAGGCAAGGCAGCGCCTTTACCACCTCAGGTAATTGAGGAAATTCAGAGTGTCTCCGAGGATCCTCCAGTGCTTCTACGCAGCGGCGGTGTAAAGCATCTTGTCCGGGAACATTAGCATCTGGTTCGGGAATTGCTCTGCCAAGGACAAGAAGGCTCTGCAGAGAGTAGTGTGTTCGGCTGAACGCACTATGGGAACTTCACTTGCCCCCATGCAGGAACTATACATCAGGAGGTGCAACTCCAGAGACAACAATATCATGAGAGACCCCTTCCACCCCTGCAACGGACTGTTCCAGCTGCTACGGTCAGGCAAACGCCTCCGTTGCCATGCGGTGAGAACAGAGAGGTTGAGAAGGAGTTTCTTCCCAGAGGCCATTCGGACTGTAAACGCCTATCTCACCAGGGACTAACTCTACTGAACGTTTTTCCTTCCATTATTTATTGTGTAAAGGTATATGTGTGTTATGATTGTGTTTATAGTTTGTTTGGTTGTTTTGTTGTTTGTCTTTTTGCACAAAACTCCGCGAGCATTGCCACTTTCATTTCACTGCACATCTCGTATGTGTATGTGACAAATAAACATGACTTGACTTGACATCAGGGTTCAGTGCTGGGCCCCTTTACTGTATGTCATCTACATCAATGATTTGGATGAGAACATACATACAGGGCAAGATTAGCAAGTTTGCTGATGACAAAAAACGGAGTGGTTTTGAAGAAGATGGTTGGGAAAGAGTGCAGCAGGATCTGGATCGATTAGCCAGGTGGGCGGAGGAATGGTTGATGGAATTTTATTACAGAAAAGTGTGAGGTGTTGCATTACCCACAGGACAGCATACGTCAGCGTGTGACAGGGCGCACGACCTGATGAGACACCCAAATGTCGCCCCGGGATTTTGAACATTCTAAAATCTAGGGCGACACGGAAGCACCACGCGTTACCGCGTGTCACTGCATGAGTCCACACGCCTCACCATGCGTCATGACGCGCCAACCTATTTTTAGACTGTCGCGTAAATGACACGCAATTGACGCCCGTGGGACAGGCCCTTAAAACATTATCTTCCATGTACAACCACCCCATGGTAACTATCCATAAACAGTGCCTGTTCATCCCAATGCATATAATATCTTATTCCTCAGAATCCTCTCCAGTAACTTGCAATTTCGTTCAAACCTTTGTTTGTTTGAATGACAATAAAGGCATTCTAATTCTAATTCCTCAGTTGTGTGGATCACTGGTCTATATTTTCCTTACAGCCTTTCTTCAATAGAGACACAACATTAGCCACCCTCCAGGCTTCTGGCCCCTCACCCATGCCTAATGATGACTCGTATTACTCAGCTAGGGTGCCTGCAATTTATTCTCTAGCTTCCCACAGTGTCCTTGGATATATAAGTATAGAGGAAGCTTTTCAAGCGAAGCATTTGATGCTCACTGGAAACAACAATTTGAAGGTCTCCTCACTTACGATTCTGTCTTGATGTGAGGTATCATTAACTCCATTCTACTGCATGCAATTCATTACAATCCCAGGACTATCGCAAGATCACCCGACAGCTGAAAAACGAGGCCTGCAGGGCAGATAAAATGCCCACTGAAGTATTAAGCACTGTGTGGAAATATTTCTGCCAGGAAATCATTACCTCATCTCACTTATCTGGAAAGAGGAGAATCTCAGAGATACTGCAATTATGATTTTTTTTTACAAGAAAGGACAAAGGCTTGACTGTACCACAGCAACATTTGTTGCAAACTCCTTGTTTACCGTCTCCTCCCTGTTTCAGAAAGGTCTCCATGGCAAACCGTAGCTCAAAGATTCTGAGCTGGAGAAACCTGTGCTGGAGATAGCTCCTGCAGTCATATTTTAGTGAGACCACCTCGTGATCCATTAACTCCCACACAGTGCATGCCACCACATTGTCTGTCTTGTCATGTCTTAAGATTATCTAATTAAATAAACTAAGGCTGAAGCCTTTTTTACAATGAAGCTGCATTTATACCGTTTAAGATATAAATTTAATGTAGAACACGTTAGCTTTGTAGTCCTAGTTTAAACCAACACACTAATGTACGGGATATGGACGGGAAAGGAATGGAGGGTTATGGTCTGAGTGCAGGTAGATGGGACTAGGGGAAAATAAGTGTTCGGTACGGACTTGAAGAGCGAGATGGCCTGTTTTCTGTGCTGTAATTGTTATATGGTTATATGGTTATAATGTAAAGAAAATATATTTTAATGTTTATCAATCAGTCATTTGTCTAGTAATCCTAAAAAGCATAAATATTGCACTTCTTTGCCTTGTAAATTGATTGATTGTAATCATGTATTGTCTTTCTGCTGATCGGTTAGCATGCAACAAAAGCTTTTCACTGTACCTCGGTAAATATGACAATGAACTAAACTGAACTGAAACTGTATCAACTAGTGCCACACTCATCAAGGATGTTTTGAGGTTTGTAGAAACAGTCAAATCCATTGATTGTGGGATTGCTCAGGTCTGTCAGCATATTGTGTTTGCAAACGAGTAGACCCCCCTCATCTCACCCCCGCTACAATCAGTCTAAAGGATGGCACCAACCCAAAAAATGGTCACCTATTCATCCTCTCCAGAGATGCTGCCTGACACGTTTTGTTGCTCCATCACTTTGTGTTCTTTTATGGACATGTCACTTCAACAGGGTGGTTTCAACCTCTCATTTGTAGGTGCATCTGCTACTCTCGCAACTGTCTGGTTGCAACTTACATTCTCGGAAATGCTGTCAAATTCCTGGTGAGTTTATTCCTGGATAGTTATATGGATGGGAAGGGAATGGAGGGTTATGGTCTGAGCGCAGGTATATGGGACTAGGGGAGATTATGTGTTCGGCACGGACTAGAAGGGTCGAGATGGCCTGTTTCCGTGCTGTAATAGTTATATGGTTATATGGTTATATGGTTAGTTGGGGAGACGAGACTGAGACTGAGACTGCAGCAAGGTCCATGCCGTGCTGCTCTGAACAGCGCTGATCATATGAGCAATCAAAACACGTCTCGGCAAAGACTTGCATTTTTCAATGTTCAAATAGCGATAACAAAATTTAAAAGACATTTACAGACATTACTTACGGAATAATGAAAGGCATAGATAGAGTGGATGGGGAAAGGATATTTCCACTGGTGGGAGAGTCAAGGACCAGAGGTCATGGCCTCAGAATTAAAGGGTGTTCTTTTAAAAAGAAGGCGAGGAGGAACTTCTTTAGTCAGAGGGTAGTTAATCTGTCAAACTCATTGTCACGGAGGGCTGTGGAGGCTAAAGGGCCTGTCCCACCAGCAAACGTGGTCGCTTGAGGCGTTTGGCCTCGCGGAGCCGGTCCCAATTCGAACCGCGGAGGTGTATGGAGTTGTGTGGGGCTGGTCCCGACATCGCGCGGGGCTCCAAAAATCTTGCACTGTCCGAAAGTCCCGCGCAACAACAGCCTGTCGGCCCGCAGCTGCATTGAGGTCGTACATCAATTGGAAAAGTTTAGAGGGATATGGGCCAAAGGTGGGAAGTGGAACTAGAGTAGACGGGGCATCTTGGTCGGCATGGGTAAGTTGGGCCGAAGAGCCTGATTCCATTCTGTATCACTGCATGACTCTAGTGTAAATCACAACCTGCAGATTGAATGAACAGTGCTCCCGATGGTTCTCGACCTGAAACTATACCCCTCTTTACCTTCCCGCAGATGCGGCCAAACCTGCTGAGTATGTCCAGCATTTTCTGGTTTTATTTCAGTACTTGTGGCTCACCCTGGCTGACATAAACTCAAAAGTGCAGGAGCTAACTTCAAAACACCTTGAAGGATACTCAAACTGCCTTAGTGACAAGTAAATAGGAGCCCATCCAGTGTAATAAACCACAAAATTAAATTTAATTTATAGTATTTGCAACGTCAAATTGTTTTCCACTTAATTAATCCCATCAATATTTTTTATGTACAATTACTATGAGTGATTAAATTTGGGTGTAGCTGCAATCTAAAGCAGTGGTTCCCAACCTTTTTTTGGCCATGCCCCACCTAATCACCTCTAAAATCCTGATGCCCTCCCTTGCTTTCCCTTGAGAGAAAACGGAGGAAATAGATATTATAAGGGTAACTTAGCAAAAGCTCTTTGAATCGCATTTCTAAATCCAATTCAATAAATTAGGTTCTCCCATGACCTCGCACGCTTCGTGCGACGTGCATGAAGAGCGATGGCGCGGTGATTATGTAATAACTACACAATAAAGACCTTTTTTACCCCCAAAAAATTATTTACTCAAAATAACATCTGAAACATAAACTACATATGTTTACCTGATGGAAAATCCAAAAAAACAAAAATCAAAAATTTGGACCCAGACCTCCTCAGTCGCGCTCAATTGCCCCCCTTAAAAATCAAATTGCCCCCCTGTGGGGCGTACGCCCCACGTTGGGAACCACTGATCTAAAGGAAGGCCTGTGTCTGCTGTATTAGCGGACCTTGTCGTTTGTGGTAATAAGGACACTACCATTGACCTCAGTGCTTCTGAAAGGAAAAATGAGGCAGTTTCCTCCTTCTAACAAACAGTCACTGCTATTGAACGCGTGGATATTAAGGAGATCAAAAATGGGTGCAGCTGATTTGCCTGTAACAGCCAAATAGTCTGTGGACATGAAAAATTGTCACTCAAATAAAATAACCTGAAGATGGGTTGATTTTCACTGTTTTTTGGGCTGTGGTTAAAGGCCAGCTGAAAAATAGATCTGGTTTGAGATAAAGAGGAGAAACAAGGAACTGCAGATGCTGGTTTACAGATGTTGGTTTTAGAGAACATTTGGGACAGAATCCAGAGAAAGTGATGCCAAAGGGTTAATTTTGCTTAAAAGATTTTCTGTAAAGTGATCATAAGATCATAAGCGACAGGAGTAGAATTAGACCATTCGGCCCATCATGTCTACTCTACCATTCTATCTTTGCTGATCTATCTCTCCCTCCTAACCCCATTCTCCTGCCTGCTCCCAATAACCTGATACTGATGTGAGATTCACAGGTATTATGCAGCATGTTACATTGCAAGATAAGACCACTCACTAGCTGAACACACTATAACTGCTCAGCAAAAAACATAAAATATATATATATATAAAATGCATTATTATTATTTAAAAATGCGTCAAGAAATATTACCAGTACTCAAATGCACTGAGGGACATTATAAACTCTTACTGAAGAGCCGTGCTGGATTGAGGAGCCACATGATCTATTCCTGCTCCTATTTCTGATGTTTTTGTTTGGAGATACATCGTGAAAACAGGCCCTTTGGCTGACTCAGTTCACGCCGACCAGTGATCACTCAGTACACTAGGTCTATCCCACACACACCGGACAATTTACAGGAGCCAACTAAGCTACAAACCTGCAGGCCTTTAGAATGTGGAAGGAAACCGGAGCACCCGGGGAAAACCCGCCTGGTCACAGGAAGAATGTGCAAACTTCGTACAGACAGCACCCGTGGTCAGAATCAAACCTGGGTCTCCGACGCTCTAAGGACACAACTCTACCACTGTGCCCCTCTTGCATTTGCATCTGTTTTCTTTTCTCCCAGAGAGAAAAATTCAGGTGCGGATGTGAGCACACGTTCAATTTCACTTTGTCCTCCTATCAAAGAGAGGATTTCATCTGCTTAGCTCATGTAAAAGTGCATCTGCTTGCTGCAGCTGCCGTTGAAAGGCATCTTGCCTTTAGTAAAGCCAATAATTGATCAATTTCCTGCTCGTAATGCGATGACTGCGAAATAGATCTTGTTTAAAATGAATTATCTAACATTGGAGGGATCAGTTCCTTATCCTTGACTGAGTGTTAATGAATTTTCTGAATCACCAGGGAATAAAATATTCTCCAGAGTTTGGAATAAGGTCAAGGCTGCATGTTCGGTGGAAAACCAGCCTCTGGTCATCCAATTTAAATCATACATTCAGATATACGCACAATATGAGCTGAAGTTTGAGTGTTTTCCTTATCTGCATGTACTGATTATTGTTTATATACTCAGTTGGATTCAATATATACAGATCCACCACTGATTCTCCAGCAACTGACGGTTTGGCCCTTCCTTAAAATCTGGACAAAATTACGAGACTGCATTTTAAATTCCCCTCCCCGCCACCGGAAGTCCCCTGAAATTGTGCCCTATAGGCTGGGTGAGGCAGCCGATATTGATCTCATCGGGACATCAGAACCAACCGGCCGGTTGAATTTTCCCCCTGCAGCCGGGGCTCTGGAACTGCGGCCTGGCCGGAGCCGGCAGATACGTTCCCATATCCGTCCTTCGCGGCTGGCTTTGTGGGCCGATATCTTGGCTCCTCGGCTGCTGAGGCAGACCGTTCCAGTACCGTCTACAACCCCACCATGTCCGGCAAATTGGATAACCCAGAAAGGCTCTGGAACCAAAGGTGCCGGAAAAACGGCAGTGAACCTGTAATGCTCATTTTAGGATAATACCACATTTAGGCTTAATTAATTTACAGATCAAATAAAATGGAGATGCAAGGAGGCATTGGCAAGATAATTGGGACTACACAATAAATTGGTACTACAAAAGAATATCGTTAGAATAGTGGTAAACTGAAACAGGCGTCTGTCCCGAGACTTGGACAACTGTTCATGTCCATGCACAGAACACAGTTCAACTTACACAGAGGTGAAGACACCTTTGACTGAAATCTGATCATCGTGTTTCCTTTCTCACAACTTGGCTAACCGTTGTACCTGCAATACTGCACTCACTTTCGAATCAATACCGCACCTCCCTCACCACAGGTCACAGCGTGAGTTACAAACACTCTTGGGTCAAGGTCTCCCACCATTCAGAGGCCCAGTTGCTGCCGACAAACCCTGGAGCACTGGTTGAGGGGAGTCCCCACCAACGTGATGGTCTGAAGGTTCAGTTTCCAGCACAAAGGTGTTGGCGAGCGGCTGGTCAAAAGTCGGTTGGCTCAGCAGACACTGAGGTTCCACTGAATACTCTCACTTTCTGACCTGAATCCATAGTTGTCGAGGCAGTTACAGCCCATTTATTATTTTCAGTTGCTGGGAACACAAAACAGATTGAAGAACCTTATGGGCCCGTCCCACTTACGCGACTTTTTCGGTGACTGCCGGCACCCATCATAGGTCATTGCAGGTCGCCGAAAATTTTCAACATGTTGAAAATCCAGCCGCAACCAGAACAAGGCACAACTCTTTGGGCGACTACTCACGACCTGTCGCCAGGGTGTCGCCTATATGGTCCTGAGTAGTCTCCTCAGTCGGCCGAAGAGTCGTAGCGCCTTTCTGGTCGCATGTTGAAATTTTTCAACGACCTGCAACGACCTATGACTGGTACCGGAAGTCGCTGAAAAAGTTGTGTAAGTGGGACAGGCCCATTAGTTCCATCAAACAGATGAATCTGGAGAAGGGTCCAAAACCAAAACATCCCCTCTTTGTGCTCTCCAGAGATGCTGACTAGCCAGCTGAGTTACTCCAGCACTTTTTGTCTTTTCTGCTTCAATCTGATCTGATTAGTAATAGTTGGACTCAAATTATATTTCTTCCTACTACACAGTTAAATGAATTTAACAACTGAAATCTCCAGTATAATAATTGGGGGATGGGTTAGCAGATGCAACAGTCCAGTTGTTCTACTACTTCAAACAATACACTCAAAGAGAAAAGATAATGGCCTAAAATTGCTGGCAAACTGCTTACAAGTCCAATTTGGCAGCCTGCATTTGGGAATGCTTTGAGGGTAAATTCAACACTGAACTCCCGTACAGTGCCAACTTCGTTCAGGTTTCCCAGTTTCATTGAGAGATGTTTATACTAAACTAGTGCCAAGTCAGGCCTGGTACAGAGTCAGCCACTCCATGCACTCCCAAGGGGGCCCAGGATAGAGATATGGTTATTTTGTAACCAATTAATTTAATTTTAATTTATTCATCTACTTTTTTAAGTTTTCTCATGTTCTGATGTGATGTGGCCGAATATATATATATTAAAAAACTTAAAAAACATTTTTTGTTGTAATATATATATCTATCTATTATATATTAAAACTGTGTGGCTGCCACCTGGCGTCCGTCCAGCTGTCTTTCTGCCTTTTGATTCGTTCCATCGTGTGATGTCACAATGCCCAATGCTCGCAGATGCCCAATCACAATGCCCAATGCTCGCAGATGTCCAATCGGAATGGATCCATTTACATGTACGGCTGCCGGCTGCCTTTCTTCCTTTGATTCATTGTCACGCTGAATCCAGACGCACAATCGCCGAGATCATTTCCATTTCGGTAGAGATTTCACTTTTCTTTCAAAGTATCCACTCCTGATTTCATTCCGTCGTGTTTATGCACACATTTTTAATCAAATCCTTCCCCCCCCCCCCCCCCCCCCCGATATTTCAAAAATAAACTGCCTTCTCACCCATAGAAGCAGCCCTGTCGCCTCCTGCTGGCTAGCGACCATAACGGCTGCTGGCGCCTGCATCTCGCCTCAAAGACGCCATTTTAAAACAGCCGCACTGCTGATTCATGAGCCGCTGGAGTTGGAGGGCCACCTCTCCTGTGGGGGCTACGGGTAGGGAACAGCTGCGTTGGGGGAGCAGACCCAACGGGTCTGCACTTGGTCTAGTTATATATTAAAATTCTGTGGCTGCCGCCGTCCGTCCGTCCGGCTGCCTTTTTGCCTTTTGATTCGTTTCCATCGTGTGATGTCACAATGCCCAATGCTCGCAGATGTCCATTCGGGATGGATCCATTTACATATGCCTTTGCACCAGCCCCAGCCCCTGGTGACCGTTGCATTGTGTGATGTCACAATGCCCAATGCCCAAAGACATTCTTGCCAAAGAGGGAGTACAGAGAAGGTTAACCAGACTGATTCCTGGGATGTCAGGACTTTCGTATGAAGACAGACTGGATAGACTCGGTTTGTACTCGCTAGAATTTAGAAGATTGAGGGGTGATCTTATAGAATCTTATGTTTCTATGTTTCCCTCTCCTCATCCCTCTCCCTCTCCCACCCATACCTCTCTCCCCCCACCCCCCCTTCCCTCTCTAACCCACCCCCTTCCCTCTCCCCCCACTCCCTTCCCCTACCCCTCCCTCCCCACTCTTCCACTTTTCTCCCCCCTTCCCCCCACTCTCCCTCCCCACTCTTTCCCCTCTCTCCCCACACCACTCTCCCCCTCCCTCCCTCCTCCCCTCCCTCCATTCCTCCCCATCCCCTCTCCCCCACATATCTCTCCCCTTCCCCCTCTCTTACCCCCTACCCCGCTCTCCCTTTCCCTCCCAAATCTGTCCCGTTCCTCCTCCTCCTCTCCCCCCTCTCTCCCCTCTTCTCACCCCCTCTCCCCCCACCTGTGTGTTTTGGGGGGTTAATGTGTGATGCCGCAGCCCCCCCATCCCCCCCACTCCCTCCCCGGAAACGCCCGTTAGGGAACAGACCCAATGGGTCTGCGCCTGGTCTAGTATAAATATATATATAAGAACAGAGTTTTAGTAATATATATATATATATATACTAAAACTAAAGCAGAGAGAATGGGAATGTTTGTAAAAACATTAATATCTCTGTCAATTTTCATCAACGCGAAAAATCCTCGGCACATATGCGGCGGAGGGGGGCTCTGAGCGAGGTGGCCAAAAATGACGGCCATAGGATGCGGCATACTGTCGGAAACCGCATCACACAGAAAGCCAAAACCGTTGGTCTAAAGAACAGAGTTTTGAGTAATTTATATATTTCTGTGATGCGGTTTCCGACAGTATGCCGCATCCTATGGCCGTCATTTTTGGCCACCTCGCTCAGAGCCCCCCTCCGCCGCATATGTGCCGAGGATTTTTCGCGTCGGATGAAAATTGACAGAGATATTAATGTTTTTACAACATTCCCCATTCTCTCTGCTGCCCCTGCTGGAGGGAGGGGGAGGGACTATAAAACCAGGAAGTGGTGTGCCTCAATCAGTCTCTGCAAGTGGTGTGCCTCAATCAGAGCTTTGAATGACACTGACAAATGTCTACAGCACTGTGAATACCCTTAATTTGGTTTGAAAATGAAAACAATGGTTAGAGGTAAAAAAGCACTGCCTGCAAATGGTTGTTTGGGTTTGGGTTGAAGTAAAAAGGCACTCTTCCCCCCCCCCCCCCCCCCCCTCCCTCTCCCTCCCCCCCCCCCCTCCCCCCTCCCCCCTCTTCCCCCCCCCCCCTCCCTCTCCTCTCCCCCCCCTCCCCTCCTCTCCCCCCACTCCTCCTATCCTCTCCCCCCTCTCCTCTGCCCCTCCTCTCCTCTTCCCCCCTCCTCCTCTTCCCCCCCTCCTCTCCCCCCTTCTCCTCCCCCCTCTCCTCTCCCCCCATCCTCTCCCCCCCTCCTCTCCCCCTCTCCTCTCCCCCCCCCCTCCTCTCCCCCCCTCTCTCCTCCCCCCTCCTCCCCCCCTCCCCTTTCCTCTCCCCACCTCCCCTCTCCCCCCTCTCCTCTCCCCCTCCTCTTCTCTCTCCCTCCCCCTCCCCCTCCCCTCCCCCCTCTCCTCTCCCCCCTCTCCTCTCCCCCTCTCCACTCCCCCCCCTCTCCTCTCCTCCTCCCCCCCTCCCCCTCCCCCCCCTACTCCCCCCCTCTCTCTCCACCCCTCCCTCCCTCTCCTCGTCCTCCCCTCTCCTCTCCCCCCTCTCCTCTCCCCACCTCCCCTCCCCCCTCCCCTCCCGCCCACCATAGCCCCCCACCTCCCCCCCCCCCCCCCCCCCCTCCCTCCCCCCCACCACCCCCCCCCCCACCCACCCCCCTCCACCCCCCCCCTCTCCCCCCCCCCCTCTCCTCTTCCCCTCTCCACTCCCCCTCTCCTCCCTCCTCCCCCCCTCCCCTCCTCCCCCCCTCCATCCCCCCTACCCCCCCTCTCTCCACCCCTCCTCCCGCCCCCCCTCTCCTCTCCCCCCTCTCCTCTCCCCCCTCTCCTCCCCCCCCCTCTCTCCCATCTCTCTTCTCTCTCTCTCTTCCTTCTCCCCGCACCTCTCGCTCTCCTCTCCCCTCTCTCTATCTCTCCCTCTTCCCCCCCTCTCTCTCCCCCTGTCTCTTCTACTCCTATCTGCTCCCCCCTCTCTCCCCCTCTCTCCTCCTCTCCCCCCCTCTCTCTCTCGCTTCCCCCCCCTCCCTCTCCCCCCCCTCTCTCTCTCTCTCCCCCTCCCCCCCTCTCTCTCTCTCTCTCTTTTCTCTCCCCCCTCCTCTCCTCTATTAGCGTTAGTGCAGGAGGGGAGGGGTAGTTAGTGTGTGATGCTGCATGCCGCCTCACCCCCACAACCGCACGTTGGGGGAACAGACCCAACAGGACTGCACTTGGTCTAGTATATATGTATATATTTTAATGTCAGAAAAATTCATAAACATTTAAACAATTTGCCAACTTGGACAGTCAGTCCTGCTTGTGGGCTTGGTGTAAGCAGCTGTCAGAGCATTTTTGTGTGATTTGCTGGAAGGCACTGCCTAATCAGTATTGTGCCAATCGACTTGGTCAGCATTAGAGATCTAACTGCCACTGGAAGATCTGCTCTGGGCTAGTGCATACCTCAAGAGAAGGGGTAACTAGTGCAGGCAGCTGTTGTTCCAAAGAAATTCTGAGCCTTGGCAGAGGAATTACTCCAGAAAAGAAGCTTGAAATAGTATGAGCAAAGTTCAAATTAAAAAAAAAATGAAGCAGAAAGCACAGGAGATACCTAACAGTGGCACAGCAGTAGTGTTGTTGTCTTAAGGCAGCAGAGACCCAGGTTCAATCCTGACTACGGGTGCAGTCTGTACTGAGTTTGCATGTTCTCCCCGTGACCATGTGGGTTTCTACCGGTTGCCTCGATTCCTTCCCACATTTCAAAGACGTGCTGGTTTGTAGCTTAATTGGCTTCTGTAAATTGCCCGTATTATGTAGGATGCGGAAAGGGGTAACATAGAACTAGAGGGCGGCTAGACAAAATGCTTGAGAAACTCAGCGGGTGAGGCAGCATCTATGGAGCGAAAGAAATAGGTGACGTTTCGGGTCGAGACCCTTCTTCATCAGCACGGTAGAGGTCAGCCTGCCGGGCAACAAAGGTGCCAACCTTGTCAG
Source organism: Leucoraja erinaceus (assembly GCF_028641065.1). Lineage (NCBI taxonomy): Eukaryota > Metazoa > Chordata > Chondrichthyes > Rajiformes > Rajidae > Leucoraja > Leucoraja erinaceus. Next base: position 152,743,579 of record NC_073377.1, read on the forward strand.
CAGATTTAATAACAGTGTTGGGATTGTTGCTGAGTGAGTGGAGGGCTGTGCTTTCAGAGGGGCTGAGATTGGAGAGGGTAAGGAGAATGGAGACAACAAGATGGTTGAAATCACATCGGCAATTGGAAATTAAATAAAGCCAGAGAGGGTAGAAGGTGTGCAGGGGAAGTCCTTGAGGGGGAGCAATGTTGGAGACAGGAAAAGGCGTTGTCGCTGGGTATCAAGGACTCCTTACCAGGAAGGTGGAGGTGATGAAAGAAATAGTCAGTTGGTCAGGTATGCAGTTGCGAGGAATGAGTTACAGTTGCAGATAGATGTCATTAAAATCGAAATACAAGTCGGAAAAGTATATTGAATTCAATATTAAGGGCCTGTCCCACTTAGGCGATTTTTTCGGTGACTGCCGACAACTGTCACAGTCATAGCAGGTTGCCGTACAAGTGGCGATTGGACCCCCACACGACAATGCCTACAACAAGCTACACCAACCTACCATCTAGTCGACGTCAAGCTACGGCAAGCTACTGACAGCCGGCGACCCATTAGAACGTCCACCTACAACCACAATTCCGACAACCTACGACAACAGACGACAACTTATGACCACCAAAGTCAACCTTCGTCCACCCGAATGAGCTACAACAAGCGATGACCCTGTCGGCGACAACTGAAGACAACTGAAGACAATTCAGTCATTGGTACCTGTCGCCGGTTGACGTAGGTGGTCTCCAATGGAATTCACCGGTCAGCATCCGGCGACAACCAACGGCACCTGGCGACAACCTACGTCATCCTGGTGACAATCTACGACAGGAGAAGACAAGCTCACAGTCACCGAAAAATTTTGAACATTTCAAAATCCAGCAGGCGACCAGAAAAATGTTACGACTATTTGGGCGACTTGACGAGACTACTCACGACCATACAGATTCAGATTCAGATTCAATTTTAATTGTCATTGTCAGTGTACAGTACAGAGACAACAAAATGCATTTAGCATCTCCCTGGAAGAGCGACATAGCAAACATTTGACTTTGTGGCACCATGAGGTGGCGGCACAGCCTACAGCCTAATCGCCTGTAATCGCCTAAGTGGGACAAGGGCTTTAAGCTCCTGGAGCTGAAACATAACTTGATTGAAGATGAAATGTCATTCAGGACAGTCAAGAGAGAGAAGAGGGGGGGGGGGGGGGTGATGAAAAATTAACATAACTGGAAGCTTAGATTCAACCTTGAATCACAAATTCACAAATGGAATGGACACAATTATTAAATCAAAAATGATTAGATTTTTGATAACTAAAAGCAGCAAGAGAAATAGGACATTGGAAGGAACACGCGGCTTTGTCACAGATTAGTTATTAGAAAGTGGAACAGGTTTGAAGAACTAAATGACCTACTTCTGCATCATTCTTCCAAAGTTCCTGAATGCCTTGGAAATAAATTGTACTCAACATTCAGTCAAAACCACTTGCAAGCGATTTTCACACACAATGTCATAAAAATGACTTTGAGTCCCTAATGGGCCTGTCCCACTGTACGAGTTCACCCAAGAGATCTCCCGAGTTTTAAAAAAAATCAAACTCGTAGTAAGCACGTAGAATTTACGTAGCGGGTACGTCGGAGCTCGGGACATCTCTTAGCAGCTCATAATGCTAACAGCAGGTACTCGGAAATGTGGTAAGCTTGGGAAGACTTTTCAACATGTTGAAAAATGTCCACGAGAGCCCTGAGCACCTACGAGCGGCTATTACCGTAATTCTCCGAGTTCGAAATAGGGGAAACTCGGAAGAGCTCTTGAATAAACTCGTACAGTGGGACAGCCCATTACTGCCCTGGTTACACTGATCTTCTGGCCACTGAACATTGAGCACGATCCCTTAAAATAGAGCTGGGAATGTTCAATTGAGAAACCATTAAGATTCTGATCATCTTAATTTCAATGTTAAGTGAGTTAATGTGCTAATGCTCATGGTTTGCTGGTGCATCTATCTTTACCATTCAGGGTCTGACTTAATCACTGGTCCATAACGGGGCAACTGGAGAACACACATGGACCATCAAGCTTCTTTTGTTCAGTGTAGGGACTGCTGATGCATTGTTTCATAGGATAGAGTGGCATGTTTCCACTATCATCTTTACTTTTCAGCATATCTTTCATTCATTTGTTCTATGTCTGTCTATATCACTGTCCATATCTCTTGTTTCCCTTTACCCTGACTGCTAGTCTGAAGAAGGGTCTCAACCCGAAATGTCATCCATTCCTTTTTCTCCAGAGATACTGTCTGACCCGCTGAGTTACTCCTGCATGTTATGTCTATCTTAGATTTTTTTTGTTCAGCAGGTTGTCCTGGTGCAGACATATTCTTCGGAACCAATGAAAAATTCCAGGCAGTGCCAAGCTATCCACGACCACCTCACTATTACTTTATTCTTAAAGCAGCTGATGGCACTAGAGTCCTTTCTTTACACTTGTGGCCGGTACTTATTGAATCCTCTCGGCCCCTGTCTGACAGCAATACACTCAGTTTAAAAAATCAACCATTACAAATCAGATTGTTTGGACTACTGGTAAATTTCCCTAAGCCTGTTCATTTGACATGTTTTACTTGCAGTTAAGTTCAAGTTCAAGTTCAAGTTACATAATGTTATATGCACCCTTGGTACAGTGAGATTTGTCCCACGGGCATACGACTCCATGCGGCAAGCGCGACCTAAGGGCCGGTCCCACCAGCATGCGCCTGCATGCGGCAAGCGCGACCTAACCAGAAGCGGGGGTCGCACAGAGGTCGAGTGAGTGACATGAAGTTCGAGCGAAGTCTGCGGGAAGTTCGCGTGTGACGTACGGCGTCGAGGCGGCTGCGGGCCGGCAGGCCGTTACCGCGCGGAATTTTTAAACACGGTCAGTTTTTCGGAACCCGCGCGATGTCGGTACCAGCTCCGCACAACTCCATATGGCTCTGGAGATCGAAGTGGGACCGGCCCCGCGAGGCCGTACGGCTCCAGCGACCACGTTAGGTTGCGCTTGCCGCATGCAGGCGCATGCTGGTGGGACCGGCCATTTAGGTCGCGCTTGCCGCAAGGAGTCGCATGCCCGTGGGACAGGCCCTTAAGAAATCTTTTAAACATACTATTGACACACTAAAAAAATAATAAAATGGTGAAATGACGGACAGACTGCTGGCGAGGCTGCCACCCGATGACTTGAGGTTATTTGATAATCCTCCTAACTGGGCTAGTTATCCAGCTCATTTATTTCAAAGCCATTAATCAATAGAATATTATCAAGAAAAATCACCAACTTTCCACAACTCTGCGGAGGAAAGAAATATTTTTAACCTGCACTCTTGCTTCAGGCATGTTAATTTCATACCGTGTCCTTTTGTTCAATGCCTACCCTCCAACCCTAAATAAATAGCTCACAGATGCATTATCCACTAGGCTCAGCATTTTAGCTCCCTCTAACAACGAGCACTTGTATTAATTGATGCCACTAAAATAATTTACTACAAAAAATTCATAGATCCCAAATGATTCATATTATGCAATTCTAGCAAATTACTCCCTTAATATGAAAATGCACTTTGCTCAAGTTAAAACACTTAAATGCTTAGGAAATGATACGTTACTGTAGTAATCCTTGGAAATTGATTAATTTTATTCCATTACCCCCCGATACTTTATAAACATTGTAAAGAAAATGCTCATAAATAATCTTAACTAGACACAGAAGGCTTGGTCCCACAAAGCAATATTCCACCACTCACCCATAGCCCCCAACTGCACAGGCGCACCTCATTTCCCCTCACCCCTAGCACTCTCTCCCCCTCCTCTCCACCATCTCTCTTCATTCCCCTCTCCTCTCCTCCCCTCCCCCAATCCCTCCCTCACCTATCTCTCCCTCTCCTTTCCCTCAGTCACTCCCTCCCTCCCTCCATAGCTCCTCTCTCCTCACTACCCCCCTCCTGTCCCTCTATCCCCCACCTCCCCATTCCTCACCTCCCCCTATCCACCCCACTATCCCTCCTCACCTACCCCACTGCCCTATTCTCCATCAATCCCCCTCCTCTAGTCACCCCCTCCTGTCCCTCTATTCCCTCTCCACCCCCAATCTCCCTCCTCACCTGCTCCCTCTTCTTTCCCCTCTCCTCCTATCCTCCACCAATACCTCCCTCACCTCTACTTTTCTCTACCGTCCGTCACTCCCTCTCTCCATAACTCTACTCCCATCCTTACTCCCCTCCTCTCCCTCTAATCCCACTCCTCCCCCACACTCCCTCCTCACCTCCCCAGGATCTCGAGGTTGCCATTCCTCTCCCCTCTTGCATGCCCCGGAGGAGCATCAGCCATCAGCGCCCTTAGTGTCAGGCCTCGGATCCTCGGCTCGGCCCGGAAGCACCAGCAACTACAACCACGCTGGCGTGTGGGCAGGGGGGGGGGTGGGGATGTGGGGGGTGGGGAGCGAGTTCGGAGAAAAGACGGGGGAAGAGCCAGGGGGGAGAGGGTGGTATCATGGGGTATGGGAGCAGGAGCCAGCAAGGGGGACCAGAGGGGAAGGGGCTGGGCCGTTGCGATGGCAGTGCGTTTGGGACTCACAGCGGGCATTGGGCGCTCTCCTCCGCTGGGATCAGACGCCCCGCTTTCAGTGGGGCGACATCTCCGACTACGCGCCGAGCAACGCCGGGCCACGCCGGGCCGGGATGGGCCGCTTCCCGTCTCTCCGAAAATTGTGTCCTGTTGGAGACCTCCACCAGCCTCTCTCAGCTCCAGTAAAGACGTGATGGCGCAGGAAGGTGCGGACCGTTCCGGTGAGTGACAAGGAGAAGAGACCAATCCGTTTGGGGCTCTGGCTGGCAGGGGAGGAGATCGATCTGTGCACGCGCATTTTCTACGATTATTAAACCTCGCTAACTTTTACAACATACTATCAATCAGAACAAAACGTGTTGCACTCACAGCACAGGAGAACGGTGAGTGAGCTGATGAAAAATCGTAGCGCTATCACGTACCGTTTTTGCACAAATAGAAAAAACGCGCAAACTGGAATAGTACAAGATCAGAGTTTCAGTTATGTATAGATACTATAGATGGACAGGGTACGATTTGTGCAATGTGTTCAAGAAAGTTTCTTCAGGCAATATGTAGAGGGCCCTACACGGGAGAGGACAAAGCTGGATTTACTCTGAGGAAATTGAGAAGGGCATGTGACTGAAGTGTTGATGGGTGAACCTTTTGCAAACCAGTGACCTCTGTTCTATTAAATTTAAGATAGTTATGGATAAAGACAGGGTGGCCCCATGAGTTCAAATTCTGAATTGGGGCAGGGCCACATTCATAGTATTAGACAGGTAGTTGCTCAAGTTGGTTGGAGTAGGTTGTTTGCTGGCAAAGGAATGGTAAGTGGGATGTTTGCTCTTAAGTGAGATGTTTTTAAAAGTGTGGTGACAAGAGTTCAGGGCATGCATGTTCCTGATAAAGTGAAGGGCAAGGCAGGTAGGAGTAAGGGAGATTAATTTAGTTTAGTTTAGAGATACAGCGCGGAAACAGGACATTTGGTTCGCCGAGTCCACACTGACCAGCGATCCCCGAACATTGACACTATCCTACACCGACTAGGGACAATTGACACTTGTACCAAGCCAATTAACCTTCAAAACCTAGATGTATTTGGAGTGTGGGAGGAAACCGAAGTTCTTGGAGAAAACCCACACGGTCACAGGGAGAACCTACACACTCAGTACAGACAGCACCCGTAGTCGGGATCAAATCTGGGAACACCGTGCCACCCCAGCTGCTTGGATGACAGAGAAATTGTGGCTCTGGTCAGGAAAAATAAAGAGGCATGGGACAGGTATAGGAGGCTGGGAACAAGAGTATCTCAGGAGGAGTTCTTGGAGAGCATACTTAAGAAGGAAATCAGAAGGACAAAACGGGGACAGGAGATAGCTCTGGCAGATAATATTAAAGGAATGTTATGTACACTAAAGGAAAAAGGTTGACTAGAGAGAGAATAAGGCCCCCTCAAAACCAAAGCAGATATTTCTGTCTGATGCCAAAGGAGTTGGACAAGGTCCTCAATGAGTATTTACTGCAAAGAAGGAGGTGAAGACTGGGGAACTTGGGGCAGTTAATGAAAATGTCTTGTGGACATTCAATATTACATTTGAGGAATTGCTGAATGTCTTGTGGTGTATGAAGGTGGATAAATCTGCCGGGCCAGATTAGATATATCTATGGACTCTGTGGTAAGCTAGAGAAGAAATGACAGCGACCCGGCTAAAGTGTATGAATCATTATTAGGTTCAGGTGAAGTGCTGGAAGACAGGAGGGTTGATAATCTTGTGCCTCTATATAAGATAGGTTGCAAACAAAAGCCGGGGAACTATAGTCCACTGAGCCTAGCATCTGTGGTGGGCATGTTACTGGAGTAATCTGAGGGATAAGATATATATGTATTTGTATACACAGTGGCTGATTAGGGAGAGTCAGCATGGTTTTGTATTTTTTGAGGAGGTAACTGTAAAGGTTGATGAGAGCAAAGCCACCATTGTTGTCTATATGGACCAAGGCATTTGATAAGGTTCCTCATGGTAGGCTGCTTTGGAAGGTTGGATCACATGGGATCCATGGGGAGAGAGATGTCTGGATAGAGAATTGTCTTTATGGAAGGAAACCAGTGGACCTATGTTTAAGGTAAGGGGTGAAGGATTTAATGTGAACCTGAGTGGCGGTTACATGTGGTGGCGCTGTTGCTAGCTGCCTCCACCTTCAGTCCGGTATCTTTTTTGTTTTTTTGTTATGTTTGTAGAGAGTTTTTTTTGTGGGTTTTTTATTGTCTTTATGTGGGGGAAGAGGGTACGGTAAGGGTGATACCAACCTTCAGTTGCTTCCTGGAGAGGATGCGACTATTACTATTATTCGAGTCGTGTCCCCCCCCCCCCCCCCCCCCCCCCCCCCCCCCCCCCCCCCCCCCGGCCTACCCCTACTGGATTGGTGTGGCCTTTCCTGCCGGGACTGACCAGAGCTCCAGCAGCAGCGGTGGATACATCGCGGGGCGGGCGATGCCTTACCAGGGATCGCCGTTTGGAGCTCCGGAGTGCTGGGTCTGCTGCACCGACATCGCGGAGCTGTGGTTCGCAGAGCTCCCAATGCGGGCGACACGGATCAACATCGCGGAGTCCTGCGACTCCGCCCGGCTCGGCCTGTGGACTCGGGAGCCGCGGACTCCTGTGGGAGGTGGCTGATCTGGAGGTCCGGGCCGCTTAGGATGTTCTCCGTTGGGGTTTGGCGTCGGGGATCCATCGTTCCCGGCGAGAGTGCCTGAGCATTGAACCGCCCGTGGTGGCGACTGCGGATGTTCGGGAGGCCCCAACCACGGGTGAACATCTGGGAAGATCGGCGGGGAGGCTGGCTGGACTATGGTACCTTCCTCAACTTTGGTGCCACCTTGTTGTGGCTATGTTGTGTCGTGGACTTCTGTGTTTGTGCTTTTAAAAAAAATATTTTTTTAATATTTTTTATTTATTTATTATTTATTTTTATGTTACTTGACTGTAAGAAAAATCCATTTTGTTGTCTCTAATATGAGATAATGACAATAAATTGAATACAACAATACAATAAAAGAGTGACAATTTTTTTTACACAAAGGGTGGTTGGTGAATGGAACAAGTTGGCATAGTTGAGGCAGATATTATCATAACTTTTAAAAAGCATTTACATAGGTACATGGATGGGATAGATTTAGAAGAATATGGTCCAAACGCAGGCAAATGGGACTGGTTTAGATGGGGTATATTGGTTAGCATGGGCAAATAGTTAGGCTGAAGGGCCTGTTTCCATGCTGTATGACTCTAAAATTCTTTGCAGTATGGGAGAAAACCGAAGATCTTGGAGAAAACCCATGCGGTTACGGGGAGAATGTACAAACTCCGTACAGACAGCAGCCAGGATCAGACCCTGGTCTCCGACACTGCAAGAGCCGTAAGGCAGCAAGTTTACCCGCTGCGCCACCATGCCGCCCCTTTGACCACTTTGTGTAAAACCAAGAATTGCATGTAAAAAAAAAAATCGTTTTGTGGATATAATTGGTGTTGATGATGATGCAAGCTTTCCCCCACTTTATACCCAGCTTGCTTCTCCTTTACATTGAAAGTAAATGCGTCCTTG